>NC_136924.1:2005178-2673570 GCF_949752795.1 Hyperoodon ampullatus
CTTATTTAAATGGTTTCCAACATTATCTATTTATCTATCTATCTATCTACTACACATCTACATGATATACATAAGGATATATATTGGAAAATACACATAAGTATAGAGAAATATAGCATTTCTTCATTCTATGTGAGTTAAACAAATACAATAAGGCAAAAACAGGTTCTGAGAGCTACACCATTTCATTGTCCCTACCCTTCAATACCCAAAACAAAATTTAAGATCCTTTTAGAATTTAGGGGGAAATGATTAACTTACCCATCATGATCATAAAGACTATAGACAGTTGGTCTTTCTCTTTCAAACCTAGAACAGAGCTAACCTACTTTAGTGTAGCAGTGAAATCAGGTGGGAGAAGAAATGAAGAAGAGAGGAAAAGATGGCCAGGCTGAGATTTTTCAGGAACGATTCCTTTCTATCACAAGTCTGATGATATCAAATGAAAAAAATGAAAGAGAAGATAAAAATCTTCAGTGACTCACCACTAGAGACATGGTCCCATGGATGTTCTCAACTTTGCAGTAGCAATTCCTTTTTCACTGAAGAGAATAAAGAGAAAAGTAAGAACATAAAAAAGGTCAGAGACCTTAGATTCCTATTCAGAGTAGATACACTGGTTCTAATGCTTTTTTTATTGTTTCATTGTAGTCTTAATTCTCATAAGCTCTTCTCTTATCTCATTCATCTTTTTATATTTTGAATGTCTACCAAGGAATTCCTAATCCATCTAAATCTGGTTTCTTATCATCTCATCTTGTATGTCATTTTATAAAATCTGCATTTTATTAAATTTTGATGTCAATAATTTTTCAGAAATATTCTCTTATTTCCTAGGAAAAAATATTTTTTGGCAATGTCTTACCCTCTGCTTCTTTGGCTATGTGTTCTTTTCTTTACTGTGTATGAGCACAATTCCCCCAAATTGGAGAGACCAACAAGGCAATACAGACAATCACAATTTATCAAAGTAGAAACTCATGAATAGCAACTTCTGCATTAATCAGTGCTGGGGTAGGAAAACCGGAACTGTCATTGACAAATTGCTAGAGGCTTAATGTGAACAACTCTGAGAATTAAAAACTCGAAGACTAGTCATCAGTAGGCTACACACTTTTGTGAATTTTACCTCCCAAAGTTCTACCAGGTTCTCACTTTGAGTATTGGTGAAATATCCCCTCATGCTTCTGGTAGGGAGAGGGGGAAAAGAACCATTTTGAAATAATACCAAAACATTCTGCTCCTCTTAAAAAAGTGTGTCCTCAGAAGAAATTATTTAATCAGGGTCTTACCTGCTAGGATTTTATCACAGCCTGAGAGAATGGAAATACCCGACTCCAACCAATTCTAGCCATCCTGTTCCACCTAAGTATGTATAGGGGAATGAAGGGGGAACAGGAGGCCTTTGAGCAGTTCACAACACAGTCGGGCTCACTGGAAGACTGAGACCTAATCATAGGACTATAGAACACTTCCTCTCTCCCCATACCTCACCACATTGTTACTAAAGGCCTATTTATAGCAGTTCCTTTTGGCCAGTATATGACTCCTAGCTATCAAAGAAAAAATTACAAAGTATACCAAATGGCAAAAGAAACAGTTTAAAGAGACAGAGTAAGCATCAGAACCAGACTCAGACATGATAGGGATGTTGGAATTATCTGACCAGGAACTTAAAACTACTATGACTGCAATGTTAAGGGCTCTCATGGGTAAAGTAGACAACATCCAAGAAAAGATGGACAATAAGCAGAGAGAAGGAAATTCTTTAAAGAGCCAGAATGAGATTCTAGGAGTCAGAAACACTCTTAACAGAAATGAAGAATGACTTTGATGGGCTCATTAGTAGACTGGACACAGCTGAGGAAAAATATCCCTGAGCTCGAGGATATCTCAACAGAAAACTCCCAAACTGCAAAGCAAAAAGAAAAAAGACTGACAAGAAAACAAACTCCAGAACAGAATATCCAAGAACAGCAAGTCAACTACAAAAGGTTTAATATGCACATAATGGGAATACTGGAAGGAGAAGATAGAGAAATATACAGAATAAATATTTAAAATAATAATGACTGAGAAGTTCCCCAAATTAATATGATACCAAACCACACATCTGGGAAACTCAGAGAATACCAAAGATAAATGCCTCCCCTTGCTCCCCCCAAATATACCTAGGCATATGATTTTCAAAATAAGAAAATCTAAGGAAAAAAATCCTGAGAAAAGTGAAAAGTCAGGGGGAGGTGGGGAAAATATTTTACCTACAGAAGAGTAAAGATAAGAGTTACATCCAACTTCTCCCAAGAAACCATGCAAATAAAGAGAGAGTGGAGTGAGAAATTTAAAGGGTTCAAAGGAAAAAAACACCAACCTGAACTTCTGTACCTTGTGAAATTATCCTTCAAATGTGAAGAAAAAAATAAAGACTTTCTCAGACAAACAAATTGAGGAACTTTGTTGCCAGTAGACCTGTCTTTCTAGAAATGTTAAAAGAAGATCTTTAGAAAGAAGAAAAATAGTACTGCTAAGAAACTTGGATTTACATTTAAAAAAAGGAAAGAGTACTGAAGAAGGAATAAGTAAAGATAAAATAAAAACGTATTTTTCTCACTTAATTTGTCTAATAGGTAACAGTTTATTCAAAATAACAGCAACAAGGTACTTAATTTTATAATTTTATACAATATGTGCTTTTGTATGCTTATGTATGAGTGAAATGAATTTCAGCAATGATAAAAGGGATGGGAAGGAAGAATTAGGATTATTTTGTTATTATACGGTATGTGAAACAGAAACAAAGCAGCAGAGTGTTGTTTGAAAGTGGACTTGGATTAGTTGTAAATGAATATTACAAAGTGTAGGGCAACCACTAAAAGAGTAAAAAAAGTATAACTGATATGCTAAGAAAGGAGGAAAAAATGGAATGATATAAAATGTTCAATTAAAATCACAAAAGACAGAGAAAGAATGGAAGACAAAATAGAAAAAAGAATAAGGGCAGTAAACAGAAAACAGTAACAAATATGGTAGATATTAATCCAATTATATCCATATTCACTTTGAATAGTCTAACTGCACCAATTATGGACAGATATTGTCAGGGTGGATCAAAAAACAAGACCCAAGTCTATGTTGTTTACAAAAAATTTTTTAAATATAAAATCACATACACATTAAAATTAAATGGATGGAGAAAGTTTCATTCTTTGGCATGTGAATATCCAGTTTTCATAACACAATTTACTAAAGAGACTATCTTTTCCTTTATTGAGTATTCTTGACTGTCTTCTCAAATATCAGTTGACTGTACATGTACAGGTTTATTTATGAGGTCTTAAATCTGTTCAGTTGGTCTATGTGTCTGTTTTTACGGCACTACCATACTGTTTTGGTTACTACAGCTTTGTAGTATAGTTTGAGTTAAAAAAGTGTGATGCTTCCAGCTTTGTTCTTCTTTTTCAAGATTGCTTTGGTTATTTGGATTCTTCTGTGGATCCATATGAATCTTAGAATATTTTTTTCTATCTCTGTTAAAACTGCCTGTGGAATATTGATGGAGATTGCATTGAATCTATAGGTGGCTATGGGTAGTATGGACATTTTAACAATATTAATTCTCCTATCCATGAACACAGACTATCTTTTCACTTATTTATGTCTTCCTCAATATCATGCATCAATGCCTAATAGTTTCCAGTGAACAGATTTTTATTCTAAGTATTTTTTTTAGGATGTTATTGTAAATGTTTTCTTTATTTCCTTTTCAGATAGTTTATTATTAGTGTATACAAGTGCAAACATATCTTACCTATGGATAGTTGCTAGATAGTCATCTTGTGAGGGGAACTGAAGTTGGGAATGACCAGTGTTAGAATTTTCTAATTCGATTTTTAATGTACTCATTATTATATCACCAGCAAGAATTATAATAAATGAAACATCATAATGCAGCATTGCTTTGCCTCTAGTGATGCCCCTGATGGTTCAAAGATGCTTACCCCAAATTAGAAACATTATTCCTCCTCTTGACTCCTGAATTATTTAATGCATTTTATTGAAAGTGCATCTATCTTTCTATAATTTTTGATAGCTATAGTACTCATTGTCTTGTCAGTTCTTCAATATGTCTCTAGAGTACAGTTTTCTTTTGGTTGGTAAATCCTGTGTGTTAGATGATTCAACAATGAAGTTAAGTGCTATGTTAATGTCAAAATGCATCAGGGATATCAAAGAATATGGGAAACACACTTGATTCTATACATCCCAAGATAATTTGAATGTCAAAATTGATAATCAATTCATAAATCTCAGAATTTAAAGAACAAAATAATAATGTAGAAATAATTTTGAACAAACATCTCTCCAAGTAAATATAAATTAGGCCCTTTGCCAGAATCATAGAGCTATGGCCAAAGCTTAGACTTAGTTTTGTGCCTTTGGCTCCTGGGCCCCGCAATGTTTGTTTCTTCCTGCAAAATACTTATGCAATAATAACTTTGGAGAAAAAAGTTCCCTGAAAAATATTTTGGCCAGTCCACGTATTCAGGTCTGCTGATTTTACATAAGGCTCATTTGCTGAATTAGAAAAAGGCTCCACTTCTGGGAAGATGAATTAGAAAAAGGCACAGTTTTCTTCACAGCTAACACAGCCTTGCACCATGTAGCATGTTGAGAGGGTTTTTAGCCTCAGCTGGCTCTCTTGACTGAGGTCCACTGTGCAGGACACAACTTACATGACCTGTATAACGTTGGCCTGAATATACTTTTCTTAAATTCACTTTTTTCACAAAGCAATGAGAATAAAAGCTTAGTAAAATACAGAAGTTCTATTTTAGGTAAAAGTCCCGATCATTATATTTGCTACTTGTTAACCTCCTGTTTTCTTTAAAATTTGATTTAGGTACAATCCTTTTAACCATATGCATTTGAACTAATAGTAAGTTCCATGAGATGAAAACAAACTATGAAAGCCAGTATTTACAATTATTTTTACAAGTGTGCTGCCACTGTGCTTTTTAAATAAACTCTCACTGAAAAATGTGCGTAATCTCAAAGATTATGTGTCAGCAACATGAAATGGCTAGAATTTTCATTAGTTCAAAGGGAATTTGTTTCTCTATTTTAAATGCCAGGATACAAATATATTTCCTTTTAAGAGAGCAAAATGACAGAATCCATTCCATTGTTTCTGTGAATGATAATTTACTAATCAAAATTACCTCCAAGCAATTTGTGATTTTCACTATTGTAATGCTATCAAAAAAATGTCGTTATGATTTGCATTTCTCTAATAATTAGCGATATTGAGCATCTTTTCATGTGCTTTTTGGCCATCTGTATGTCTTCTTCTTTGCAGAAATGTCTGTTTAGAGAGGTACCACCTCACACTGGTCAGATGGCCATCATCAAAAAGTCTACAAAAAATAAATGCTGGAGAGGGTGTGGAGAAAAGGGAGTCCTCCTACTGTTGTGGGTATGTAAATTGGTACAGCCACTATGGAGAACAGTATGGAGGTTCCCTAAAAAACTAAAAATAGAGCTAGCATATGATCCTGCAATCCCACTCCTGGACATTTATCTGGAGAAAACCATACTTTGAAAACATACATGCATCCCAATGTTCATTGCACCACTGTTTACAATAGCCAACACATGGAAACAACCTAAATGTCTATCTACAGATGAATGGATAAAGAAGATGTCCATCTACATACAGATGAATGGATAAAGATATGGATATATATGGATATATATACACACAATGAAATATTACTCAGCCATAAAAAAACATGAAATAATGCCATTTGCAGCAACATGGATGGACCTAGAGATTATCATACTAAGTGAAATAAGTCAGACAGAGAAAGACAAATATCATATGATATCACATATGTGGAATATAAAAAATGATACAAATGGACTTATTTACAAAACAGAAACACACTCACACTTAGAAAACAAACCTATGGTCACCAAAGGGGAAAGGTGAAGGGGAGGGATAAATTAGGAGGCTGGGATTAACATATACACACTACTATATACAAAAGAGATAATCAAGAAGGACCTACTGTATAGCACAGGGAATTCTACTCAATACTCTGTAATAACCTACTATATGGGAAAAGAATCTGAAAAAGAATAGATATATATATGTATAACTAAATCACTTTGCTATACACCAGAAACTAACACAACACTGTAAATCAACTATACTCCAATATAAAATAAAAATTTAAAAAAAGAAACTGTAATTCCAATGCATAAAGTGTAGTATCATAAGTTATATAATCAGAGAGCCTAGATTCAAATCCTTGCTTGACAGATTGTCAGCCATGTGACATCGGACGACACCATAGTTTGCCTTCAATAGAAGGGATCTGTGAATAACAGAAGTCCAAAAATGGATTCCAGCATTCAAAATCTCTTCTAAAAGTATTTTGTTTACCTTCTGATTTTTCCGTATAGGAGACTTTTCTATCTTTCCAGGACCTCTCATTTTGCCTAAATGGAGCAGTAGACATAGAACTGAAGTTCTTACGCTTTTAAGAAAATTAAGAATATGTCAAGATTCATTTAAACTTCTATCATCAAGTTATTAAAGTATTTTATACCACAATTTTCATCCGTAAAATGGGGCAGATACCAAACCCATTTTGAACTGTATGTGGCACTAAATAGTAAACACTCAATAAATCATGTTTATCACTACTAATATTCCTGTATTCCACAGAAATGCAAAAACTCATAATACTTGAGAAGATTTTTGTTGATTTCATAAGAATCAAGTCTACGATGCATTTTTAAATCTATGTGCAGTCATCTGGGTCTTATATGTTTTACAATTTTTTTCTTAGGAATTTGAATAAATGGCAAAAGCAGAAGAAGAAATTCCACACATGTAGATTTAGTTCAGAATAAGTGATATAGACCAACTGAATTTTAAAGGGAAAAGTCAGTAAAAGAAGGAAAAATAAAAGTAAATGATGATATGTGGGCTTCTGGAAGAAGAAAAATATTATGTTGTTATTATTAGACTCTTTTTTAAATTATCAGGTTTGTGTGCTGCCTTCTCAGAACCCACACACTTTGAGCATTAAGGAGTTTTTAGTACTGAAGTGATTATAATAAGGGCGTAAGCTTCTGTAGGTGGGAGACAACTTATTATGTGGAGATATTTATTTTAGGCTTAGAATAATATTTTATTGAATTTAGATATTTTGGTAAGGTTCGTGTTCTCCCTTCAGTGTGAGGCACAGGACTGACAGAAGAAAAATGCATGTGATACTTTCACAATGGAAAGTTCTGTTTATAGGGAACGTTAATCAAGCATATCAAGAGACTGAACTTATCTTGTGGGACATACAAAAATCCAACCTTGTGTGAACTGCCAAAGACAATTTCGTCATCTTCCTTTGATTCCTTACGTTCCTAATATCTTTATTATCATAAAATATTAATAAGAATACCGTAGAGGCTTTAATTTAAAGTTTTGAATGCTGTCAGGAAACTATACTCAATATTTTGTAATAACATGTAAAGGAAAAGAATCTAAAAGGAAAAAATATATATATATATATATGTATGTATGTATGTATAACTGAATCACTGTGCTGTACACATGAAACTAACACAACACTGTAAATCAACTATACTTCAATTAAAAAATTTTTTTGAATGCTGTATAAATAACTTTTCTAAGAAAATATCAAATAATATCTTCATCACTCTGTAAATAAGTACTAAATTTTCTTTCTTTTTTAAACAGTTCTACAAGCTGATTGCTATGTACTACTGTTCAACGTTGTTTCTGCACTTCTTTAACTTGTAAGGGGTACTCTGTTAGTTTCGTTACCCAGAAAAAGAACCGTAGTACCATAATTTGAAATATTCTCACTAGTTTATCATCAGACACGAAGGGCTCTAGACTAGCAGCTAACAGTAGATTTTATGAGAGGTAAGTATTTTTTTTTCTAATTAAAGACTTTATTTTTTAGAGCAGTTTTATCTTTATAACAAAACTGAAAGGAAGGTACAAAGATTTCCCACATACACCTTGCCTACATGTGTGTAGCCTTCCCCATTATCAACATCATTCACCAGAATGGTTAAGTTTATTGCAATCAGTGAACCTGCATTGACACATCATAGTCACCCAAAGTCCATAGTTTACCTCGGGATTCACTCTTGGTGTTGTATGGGTTTGGAAAAATTCATATAGTCTATGGGTTTGGGGAAACTAGAATGACATATATCCATCATTATAATACTATATAGAGTCTTTTCATGGCCCTAAAATTCCTCTGTATCTGCCTATTCATTACTCCCCCAACCCCCGCCCTGCACTATTGACACGCTTTTCTCCTAAGGCTCTGTGATGGATCTATTTTGAGATAACTGCCGCTGTTCACTGTAAGAATGTTAGACATGTTCCCTGATCTGCCACCATGGCCTTCTGCTGCCCCTTAGGCTGCCATGGCCATCCCCTGGCCCTGACGTAAGGCACCACCACTCCCTTCCCTGATCCTGGAAAACTGCTGGTCTCCCCAAGGTGGTGCTTGGGTATCTGGAGTCCTTAGTGCTATCTTTATGCTATGTTCTGAGTTGTAAGTGAGGAAAATGCTTATTTTCTCTTTTATGTTACATTCTTCTAGAATGGGTACTAAACCTTTATTTTCTAATGTTATACAAAGACAAAACTGTAGCCTTTTCTGTCTCTGTATTTCAAACATGAGCCCATGTAAGTGATGAACTGGAAAAAATTGTCCAAAAAAACAACAGGATTTACTCAGAAAAACCATTCCTTCCCTTAGGATAACTTTTCTCCTAGAAATCTCTTTGATTCCTCATTCAAATGACATTGACAGTAAGAAAAAGAATCCACTAATATTTATTCAAGGATTATTATGTGTCAGACATCGTTACAAATGCTTTATGTGTGTTCATTCATTTAATCCTCATGGCACTTTGAGATTTTTAGTAGAAGTATTACTTCCATTGCAATGAAAAATGGCTAAGATGTTTCATCCTACCTTATACACTTGTTTTAATACATGCTTTACTAATATTTCTAAATTATAATCTCATAATTCCCAAGCTAAAATTTAAAATTAGGCCAAGCTGAGTCAAAATCCATCAATGGTTTGCAATGAAAACTGTAGTAGATTCAAAGCAAAACATTATCTTGACACATAATGTGCATAATAAGGAGTGTTACATTTATAATATAAGGAAGAAGACAAATGCAGAAAACCATACAAATATAATCTGAGTAAAAATACAGGCAAACATATCAATAATGGATTTCTAGTAACAATCTAGAAGTTCTCATTCCTTTTCTAATTTTTGTTTACCTAATTGATTTGGCATATATTAAGTGAATTCAAATTTTAATTGTTCAAGTATTTGAGATTATTGTGAGAATGAATATGCAGTGCCTATCTCTTAAAATGTCAAGAGTATTCAAATATAAGCTTGTCAAAATTACCACTATAGGACATCTTATGTTTTATGATAACTATATGTGTCAAATATTTTTGAATTAGAGTGGATGAAATTATTAGTTTCTTTTTTTTTTTTTCCTGCCAGAACCAGGGAAAGCTTCATAGAAAAGGGACCACCTGCACTTTGATTTGAGACATAAGATTCATCAGGTAAAGAAATGTAAAAAGGAATTAGAAGAAAACAACACTAAAAACTAGCTAACAAAAATCAAATTAGGAAAAAACAGATACAATCATGGACTTTCGAGAGTAAAGGCCAGAGATTAAAGCACATTAAATCCTATGCTGAGTATGCATTATCCAGCAGGTAATGGAGAGTCCAAAGAATATCAAGTTATTATGTTGTACACTTGAAGTATATGTTATATGTCAATTATATCTCAGTTTAAAAAAAGAAAAAAATGGAGAGTCCACAGAGGTTTTAAATATAGGCTTTGTCTATGTCTTTCAAAGTTTTTAATCATAGCAATCATTACTGAATAGCTGTGTGTCTTAAAAAATCATATGAGTATTAGAAAAAAATTAACCTTTTTTCCATATCAGTGACTCCTATTAAACTACCCAAAATTTACTTCACTTCTTTGAATTAAAACCTTAAGGACTTGCAGGAAAAACAACTTATTAACTTACCCATAGTTAATAACATTAATTAGTAAACCAGGATAGCTGAAATAAAAGACTTGCATGAATAAAACATAGAAGGTATTGTTTTAAGTGAAAAGAAATAAATATACAACATTTAATGTTACCTAGAAAAGCAATGGGGGAGGACACCATAGTCACATTCAGGTAAGATACACCAGCTCCAGGCAACAGGAAATGTACACACATCTAAGGCTGGGGAAAATGTATCAGTCACTGCCTTGATAGGGGAAAAAAAAAAAATGACACACTCAAAAGTGTAACTGAAAATAATTTAATAAAGGGGATATGAATTAAGAGGTTAAGGGAATAAAAATCAACTAAAGAAAGCCGTTACCAGCTCTAGACCTGAAGGGGCAAATAGAGGGCATGGTGTTCCCAGAGCCCAGAGGGAGCAGAGTCTTGGGACAAGGGCGACAGACAGCAGCTGGAGCTCAGGAATGCAGCCACAGTCGTGCCACGGGGAGGGAGCTGGGTAGTGGAGCATAAATTCAGTCTCTTTTACTTTCCACGTGCTCATCTCCTGCCCATGCCTCCCACTGGCAAAATCTATCCAGAAATCAAGAACAAGAGAGCCTGGTTGACCAGTCTGCCGAGCTCAACCTTCCGAAGCATGAATCAGGGCAGAGAAGGGCAGGGAGAAGATCTGAAGAAGCAAATGGAGAATAAGCAGCAAAGAGGAGAGGAAAGAGACACAGTGAGAACGAAGACAAAAATGAGGGGTGAGGACCACTATAAACAAGTCTTTGTAACTGTGGGCACTATTAGTAGAGATTAACTGAGGGATTTATTATCGAGAGTTCAGTGTTATATAATAATATAGCTTTTGGAGTTTCTGAGTTAAACTCAATAGTTTTCCTTTTTCTCTTCGTTTTTTCTTTACATCACAGGACTTCTCAAAGCCTTAATTCACTAATGAACATTGCAAATCTCTAATGTGGAGAAGTATTATGCACTACAAAGCACGGAAAAATGGAATGGCAATTCCAAAGTCACAGACTAGTTTGTGCCAAAGCAAGATTAGTTCTCAGGTCTCCTGATTCTCAATTCGGTAGTTTTTTTTTTTTTTTCCTTCTCAGTTGAAGCAATAGCAATGAATGAGGATATACAAATATTAAGTAGAGAGTGGTAAGAGGGTGGAAGAGCCTAAAAAGCTTGAATCTCCAGCAAAGTATACATATGAAAAGAAAGAAAGTAATGCCCTAACACAAGGACCAACATATCCCAGTGAAATAAAATCTAAATAAGAAAAGTTTCAAGCGGGGGTGTCTTAGGCTATTTAAGCTGCTATAACATAATACCATAAACTGGGGGGCTTATAAACAACAGAAATGTATTTTTCAGAGTTTTGGAGGCTGAAGTCCTAGGTCAGGGTGCCAGCATAATGGGATTCTGGTGAAGGCCCTCTTCTGGGCTGCAGACTGCTGACTTCTTGCTGTGCCTTCACATGGTAGGAGGGGCAAGGGATCTCTCTGGAGCCTCTTTAATAAAGGCACTAATCCTATTTATGAGGGCTCTTCCCTCATAACCTACTCATCACCCCAAAACCCCACCTCCTCACACCATCAACAATGGGGGTTAGGATTTCAAAATATGGATTTTAAGAGGACACAAACATTCAAACCACAGCAAGAGTAAAATGAACTGTGTAAAGTATTTCAGAAAACTAGAGCAGGAGAAAAACTTAAAAGAAAGACGTAATACTTTGGAATGCAGGCTTAGATAAAATTTATAGTCAATACAGGAGAATGTATAACATGTTAAAGCCAGGGTTCAGAAGTAGATGGATGAAAATTCACACACAAGAGGTGATCATATACACTAATATACAATGCCATTTCTAGAACACAGTGCTAACCCATTAACTAGTGACTCTTGGTTGAAGGGCCAAGCAGGGCAAGCAAACACACTAGGAACTAATCTTGATATAATCAAATGTTGAATATATACCTAGAATGTGACATTCCTCGGAGCTGATCTCCAATTATACGTCTATGGCATAATGTATGAATAAGATGATATATGTGGACATTTCACATTTGCTGTGACGGTAATGGGCATGTGTATAATATATACATAGCTATTTCTATATCTGTGTCTATATATCTAATATTAAACAAAGATACATTTTGTTCTAGCTTCATTTTTAATGATTTTTATAAATATATCTGTAAACAGGTAGAAGGGTAAGTGTAAAGGGGAAATAAACATGCATGAGGAGTTAAATGTCACTGCAAAGATATAGTAAAAGCAACAGGTTATTGAATCAAGAACATAGCAAACATTGAGAGGGAGGGATTATGAAGTCTGACAGGCAGAAATAAGAAATAGCTGAGATGAGAATAGGCAGAAAGGAAAAGTTGATTAAAGTTTAACAGTGCACTACATGAAGTTGTTCACCATTGAATAATTTAAAATTTTATAATGAAATATATTACAGAAAAATTTTAAAGTTCCATGTAAAAATTGGCATCTGTATAATGAATAATTTAAAATAAATGTTAAAATCATAGATAATTCAATTATAGCTATGCCAGTAAAATCTTACTACCTTTATTAAGAAAACCAAGAAATATCTGCCTGTTAGTTAGCATCTTCACTTCCTTTTAACTTGTTTTAAATCCAATCGCCTATATAATATTTCAAATATATTACACAAAGTACTTTTACTATTTTGCATAAGAGTCTGATATTCCTGTGTTTATACTTGTTCAGGTGCCTCCAAAACTCTTAATAAATTGTCTGACCTATCTGGGACCTAGAATTCTGTTCATATTATCTAAATTTGCTTAGGAATAGACAGATACATGGTCAGAACATAGTTCTTTCATTTACGAATCAGGACTGTATTCAGCATTACAACTGATTCTCTAATACATAACTGATACAAAATAGATTGGTGGAATTCATATCAGCCATGCATAGTAATATCGTAAGTTTTTATTGAAGTAAAATAAAAAACAAATTCTGCAGTGTCAGACTAATAAAAAGAATGATTTAAATCACATTGGTCTTTCACAGGCATACTTTCAATCAATAAGAACAGAGGAAATTGCATCCATTATAAAGAGAATTAACCTTTCCTGACATGATTGGTGTTTATTACATGAATTACAGCTCTTATGTACTAGGCACTATTTACCTGAATAGAATTTATTTGAAATTAGTACATCACACTCTGGTCTTCTTCTTGGATCAATTTTGCATTAGTATAATTTATTTTATTTTTGTTTATAGACTACCATTAATAGATCAAACTGCTGTTCTGAACTGATGATGAACACAGTAATTTATATAAATAGGCCAATATTTTCATTTTAATGACAATCATTTTTTTTCATGAGATAATAGGAGAGTACAAAGTCTATTCTGCTAACACATTTCAATGTATATTTGGATATATTTTGAGCAAGAGAAGACCAGCTTGGTAATAATAATCTTATAAAAACAAAAAAATCTTTTAAAATTGTAACAGAGCAAGAGGCGAGAGTGAGAGAGGAGACTTTTATCATATATAAGTTCAGCTTTAGTTAGGACACTGGAGATTCAAACCTGGGGATAAAAAAGGAGATATGTGTTTTTTGTCTTTACAGGTATTTAAAATCAACATTATGGTATAATTAAGAAGAAAGTACTTGCAGAGATCTGGATGGTTATGAAAAGCTTTCATAAAACAGATTTAACTTGAACTGATAATTTATACTTTGTCTTTTCACTAAATACCTCCTGAGATTCCTGTACTTCAACTTCATTAGGAGCTCTAAAGAAACAGAGTTAAGCAGTGTAATAGTTAACACACTTGTTTTTCAATTATTTGGGAGTGTCTTTGGCATTTTGGTAGGTGATATAATCACCTGCCAATTATAATCAGCCCAATTGTTGGTTTCAAATCCCCACTTGGCCACATCCTGTCATACAGTGGTAAAATTGCTTAGCCTATCTGAACCTCAGTTTCCTCACCTGTTAGTTAGGGATTATAGTAGTAACTACCTCAGAGGTGTGCAGTGAAGATTAAGCAGGCTAATATATGTAAAGTCCATAGCAGAGGACCCTGAAAATAATGATTAAAAGGTGTATTGAATGCTTACTGCTACTGCTACTACTACTACAATTGCTATACTACTTAGGGAATCATTTACTAATAATTGGTTTCAGCAATGTATATATGTTTTGGATGGTAGTAAAATTTGATCTGGAAATCACCAATTTTTTTTTTTTTAGTTGAAGTAATGGATGCGTTCTTAATGCACAATTTGATCATAATTAAATTATCATTTTAATTAGCACCTTAACTAAGGTAGTAATACCTTAGTTATATGTACGAGAAAACTCAAACAATGGTTGTTTAAACAAGAAAACCTATTTGTCTTCACTTATATAAACGATGTTCAGAGATCATCACGAACCTCGGCTTCCTCGGTCTTTATGCCATTCCATCCTCAGTGCAAGGCTTTTCGCCCTCAAGTTTTGCTCATGATTCAAGCGGGCTGCTGGAGGTTAAGCTGAAAAGTTTTTTCTCTAGAGAAGAGCAAAGGGAAGTGGAGCAAGTTTCAAGGAACATCTATCTTACATCTGAGGTGTATTTCAAAGAGGCTGTAAAAAGTGTCCTCATATGCATACTTACTCTCCCCTTGCTGTTATGAAATTCAAAGTAGTGTTCATGATACAGAAACTCCGTGTGCGTGGATACAGTTGACTTGGAGGTCAATAATCCATCACAGAATATGTTTAAATTGTACCTCGAGAAAGAGTTTAAAGCAGGATAAACAGGCCTAGAGATGTAAAATTTTCTAGAGATGTAAAGCTTGCAGAATAACTTTTTAAAAATGGTCGGTAACCAAGTGTTCTTTCTAAAGAATAGTGAGAATCTACTGTGAGCTTAAGATAGGAAAGCAGTTTGATGCCAGCTCAAGGCAGTATTTGGATTCTAGGGTGGAATAGAATAAAAATAATAGTATATAACATTAATTGGGTGATTACTGCATGCCATGCACTCATGATGACCCAAAGAGATGATATACTATTTATATATCCAGAAAGAATCAAAAAGAATACTGGATCTGGAAGGTTTTAGTGACTCACCTAAAAATAAACATCTAAGAGTCAGGATTAGGATCAAATGTAGGCAGTCTAATCTCAGCCTCCTTATCTGTATTCTCTAATGTGTATATGCCTCACAATTTTATTTTCACTTTATTTTATAGATTTTTGGGAAGCATTTAAAATTTTGAGGAAAGAGTTAAAAGTAAAATTATGACAGTAGTTTGAGAAATAGGAGAGTTTAAATGTTTAAAAGAAGAGGATTTCATTATTTATTCATTCAGCCATGCTAGACAATGGAAATATAGTGGGGCATGTCTAGTATTTTCCTGAAACTTACAGTTTGATTAATTTAAAGACATAGAATCTCACAGACACACCTTAGTTTATATTAGCAAACATTGCCAAGGAATTGGTCTTTTTCCACAAGAATGTTTTAAATGAGGAGTTTTTTCTATCTCTGATATAAACTAAAAATGTATTTTCTGGTTTACCTCCCAGGAAGAAGTGAGATTTGATTTTTTTCAACTGAGATTAGAGGAGATAAGGCATTTAGGAAATTGAAATTCAGTTCAAAATGTAATTGATACAACACATTCTAACAAACAAGATGTATTTTTACTATTATTTGCTTTGTTTAATGATCAATTTTTATTTTTGTTTTTTTAAGTTGGGAAGATGCTTAAAATAATCAACCCCAAACATACAGGAATGGATTCAAATGTGCTTGGGTTAGATTTTTGCTGTTGATTTTATAATGAACCACTCATAAAAATGATTGAAATCACTACATATTTTCAGGCTTTTAGCATTTTAGAATAATTACCACCATATATTGGACAATCTATATAATAAGTAATATTGATACCCAGCACCATGACAACTTAATAGCAATTTGTGTCTCAGTATGTTGGCCACAAGTTGAAATAGGCAGTATAAAAGGATTAGAATTCCAAAATCAATTATGAAAATCACTGATCTTTCAAAACCAGAAAGGAAAATAAACAAAACAACAGGCATTTTAATAGTCTTAATTCTAATGAAAAGGAAGACCTCTCTTACAGCATTTTATATACTTTATTTTGCAAAGTTCACATATTCTCCCTATATTCTCTGATAGAAAAAAATTCTTGACAACAGTTGACTTTTATTAGTTTTGGAGGTACTTTGGCTAACTTGATGAAATCTAGGTAAATGCCATGAACACTTAAGTGGCTCAGTTCAGTTGTTTGCATTTACCATCCTTGACATGTGTTTTTCATCGTTGTGGTTTCAAATATGTTTTATTTTATTCACCATGTCCTCAATCCAGTATGAAAATGAAAGTACAAAGAGCAAAGATAAGGATGTGGCTTTACTTTTTTGGCACAAATATAATCCTATAATACAGTTGTCTTTAACTTGCTTTTCCCAAAAATACAACAAGCAAAACAATAGGATATCATTTCATAGTAGTACGCAGAGACGTACTACACAAAAACAATTATTGGGTATCTGTTTGAAAATTTTTCATTTATATTGCAGTGTTACAAGGAATACCTTGTGTGTCTTTTCGTTCTTGAGTGAGTAGATCTCTTAGGTAAATTTTAAAAAAATAGAATGTCTAGGTAAAAGGATATAATAGTCTAGATTTTGAAAAATATTGCCAAAATGTCCTCCAAATGTTGTATTGATTCTTAATTCTAACAGCAATGTTGTTCTTTCACACACATTCCAAAAACAATTATTTACAAACTTGCTACTATTGCCAATTTGAAAGATAGAAATGGAATTCACTATTTTAGTTGGCATTTGTTTTTGAGTGAGTTGAGCGTTATTTCTGAATGTTTTGGGGCTATATATATATATATATATATATATAGTATAAATTAACATGACATAAAATCATCCCATACTTAGGCAGATTAACCTCCCTAATTTGAGTGGACCATATCCATCTGTTGAAGGTCTAAATAGATGAAAAGACTGAATAAGAGGGAGCTCTCTCTCTCTGCCTGACTCTCTTGGGGCTAGGACATTGGCATTCTCTTGCTCTTGGCCTCAGACTTGGCTGGAAAATGCACCATTTGATCTCCTGTTTCTTAGGTCACGGGACTTGGATATAATTGGCTCTCCTGGGTCTCCAGCCTGCCAACTGCAGATCTTGAGACTTCTTGGCCTCAATAACCACGTGCTTATTTTTTATAATAAACTCCTTTATAAATATATATAAATATTTATATATAATATAGGTGTATTATCCAATTTCTTATAATAATAGAATATATATACTCAATTTCTTATAAGACTCTTTATATATACATATATAAACAGATATACAAACATACCTCAGAGATATTGCAGGTTCAGTTCCAGACCATTACAATAAAGTAAATATTGCATTAAAGCAAGTCACACAAATTTTTTGGTTTCCCGGTGCAAATAAAATTTATGTTAACACTATACTGTAGTCTGTTAAGTGTGCAATTGCATTGTGTCTAAAAAACAATGTACATACCTTAATTAAAAAATATTTTATTGCTAAAAAATGCTAATTGTCATATGAGCCTTCAGTGCGTTATAGTAGTAATAACATCAAAGATTAGTGATTATAGACACCATAACATATATAATAAAAATAATAAACTTTGAAATATTGCAAGAATCACCAAAATGTGATACAGAGACACAAAGTGAGCCAATGCTGTTGAAAAGTGGCACCAATAGACTTGCTTGATGCAGGGTTGCCACAAATCTTGTTCATAAAAAATGCAGTATCTGTGAAGCACAATAAAGCAAAGCACAATAAAATGAGGTATGCTTGTATAAATATCCTATTGGTTATCTTTCTCTGGAGGACCCAGACTAGTATAGATTTTGCTACCAAGAGTTGTTCTAGAGAAGCAGAATTTTAAAGATGAGTTTTCTGAATTTGTTTTGGGATTTCTGGTATTGGCTCTTTAATCAGATTAGGTTTAAAGATGCTAGGGACTGTATTTTCAGTAGTGAAAGAGCACTGATCATCCATGGCATGATCTGGCAGTAGAGATACTCAAAATACCTCCACTGGATACTCCCAATCAACCACTTATAAGAAAGAAGGATCTTGGGCTTCCCTGGTGGCGCAGTGGTTGAGAGTCTGCCTGCCGATGCAGGGGACACGGGTTCGTGCCCCGGTCCGGGAAGATCCCACATGCCGCGGAGCGGCTGGGCCCGTGCGCCATGGCCGCTGAGCCTGCACGTCCGGAGCCTGTGCTCCGCGACGGGAGAGGCCACAGCAGTGAGAGGACCGCGTACCGCAAAAAAAAAAAAAAAAAGGATCTGAATGACTGTAACCATGATACTTTTGAACATTTTTGGAAAAATAACAAATGTAATGAGATTGAGTGGTTGCTCCTGATGTCCCTGGACAAAGCACTGAAAGAAAAGGATGAGCTAGGGATTCAAATTCCCAGCTCTACGTGTGCTCTGAAGGAGATCCTTATCTCCTACCGCAGAACCGAGATTGCTAAAAATCAGACACAGGATCTCAACCAGCCTCTGGCTGAATTACAATACAAATTGAACTTCCAGCCTTGCAAAGTGTCTACTGTTAATGTGAGGGCATTGATTGGCCAAGAATGGGATCCTGAGTTAGAATAGGGACATCTGGGATGACCCTGGTGAATCTGGAAACATTGAGCCTCCAAATCCTGATCATTCTACGTTACCAGTGGAAGAGACCTGCCTGGCCCAGTGGGAGTGGCCTCCCTACACTCGGTGCCTCTCTACACTGTCTGATAGGGTTAACCCTGAATTGCCTAAGGACACTGTAATGGCCAGTTTATGGACCCAGAACCCACTGAATGAAGTAGAGGCTTGGTTCCCTTGAGGGAGGACTCTGCTACGCTGCCAAACTTTTATACTGTTCATCTTTCTCCCAGCCTTCCTATGGCCTTTAACTGAGGTAGGTACACTGCGGAAAAGGAAATAATCAGATCTGGGGGGGACTGTTAGACACTGTCTCTGAACTGATACTCAGTCCAGGGAATTAACTGTAACTGTAGTTCACAAATCAGAGTAGAGGCTTACAGAGGTCAGGTGATCACTGGAGTTTTAGCTCAGCTCTATCTTACAGTGGGCCAGGTGGGTCCCTGAACCCATCCTGTGGTTACTTTCCCAGTTCCATATAGAATAGATACTCAGCAGCAGGCAGAATTCCCATATCAGTTCGCCAACCTGTGGAGTGAGGGCTATTATGATGGGAAAGTCAAGTGGAAGCCACTAGAACCACTTGGACCTAGGAAAACAGTAAACAAAAGGCAATACTTCATTCCTAGTGGAACTTCAGAGATTTATGACACCACCAAGTACTTGAAGTGTGTGGGGATGGTGATTCGCACCACATCACCATTCAACCTGCCTATCTGGCCTGTTTAGAAGACAGGTGGATCTTGGAGAATGACAGTGGATTACTGTAAGCTCCAATCACAGCTGCTTGTACCAGATGTAGTTTCATTGTTTGAGCAAATTAACACATCCCCTGGTACCCCGCATGCAGTTATTGCTCTGGCAAATGCTTTTTTTTCTCCATCTGTGTTAATAAGACCCACCAGAAGCAGTTTGCTTTCAGCTGGCAAGGTCAGCAATACATCTTCACTGTACCCTCAAGGGTATATCAACTCTACAGCACTATGTCATAATTTAGTTCTGAGGTATCTTTATCACCTTTCCCTTGGAGAAAATGTCACACTGGCCCATCACATTGATGTTATTACCCTAATATCACTACACGGGACTGAGTGAGCAAGAAGTAGCAACTACTCTAGACTTATTGATAAGACATTTGCATGTCAGACAAATGCAAATCTGACAAAAAATCAAGGGTCTTCTACCCCAGCAAAAGTTTCAGGGGTCCAGTGGTGTGGGTCATGCCAAGAAATCTCTTCTAAATCTCTTCTAAAGTGAAGAATAAGTTGTTGCATCTGGCCCCCTTTTCAACTTAACAAGAGGCAAAATGTCTAGTGCTCTTCTTTGGATTTTTGAGGTATCGTATTCCTCATTTGAGTGTGTTACTCCAGCCCATTTACCAAGTGACCTGTACTCTATTCTAGTTTCAAGTGTGACTCAGAACAAAAGAAGACGCTACAACAGGTCCAAGCTTCTTTGCAAGCTGCTCCACCACTGAGGCCACAGGATCCAGCACATCCAGTGGTTCTTGAAGTGTCAGTGGCAGATGGGGATGCTCTTTGGAACATTTGACAGGCCTCTATAGGGGGCAGTTTTGCAGTGCATGCCCTAAGGATTTTGGAGCAAGTCCTTACCATACTCTGCAGATAACTATTCTCTTTCTGAGAAATAATTCTTGGCCTGATGCTGGGCCTTGGTGGAGACTGAATGCTTAACCATGGGCTGCCAAGTTACCATGTGACTGGAGATTCCCATAATGAACTGGGAGTTATCTGACCCACCAAACCATAAAGCTGGGCATGCACAGCAGCCCTCCATCATCACATGGACGTGGTATACAGTAGTGCCCCCCTTATCTGAGGTTTCCCTTTTCAAGGTTTCTGTTACCTATGGTCAACCATGGTTTGAAAATATTCAATGGGTAATCCCAGAAATAAACAATTCATAAGTTTTAAATTGCACAGTGTTCTGAGCAGCGTGACAAAATCTCAAGCAGTTCCACTCCATCCCTCACTGGTCATGAATCATTCCTTTGTCCAGCATATCCACCCTGTGTATGCTACCTGCCCATTAGTCACTTAGCAGCCTTCCTGGTTATCAGAAGGACTGTTGCGGTATCACAGTGCTTGTGTTCATCTAACCTTCAGTTTACTTACTAATGGCTTGAAAGCGAAAGAGCAGTGATGTTGGCAATTGAGATATCTCTTCCAGTGACTAATTTATAAATTTAACTTTACCATAGGTATGTATGTATAGGAAAAAGCATAGTATATATAGGGTACAGTATTATCAGTGGGCATCCACTGGGGGGTCTTGGAATAACAGGGCACTACTGTACACCATTGGCTCTTCTGTGTCTCCAGCTTGCTGAGTGCAGATCTTGTGACTTCTCAGCCTCCATAATTGTGTGAGTTAATATCCTGTATTTTATATGTATATACCTTTTTGGTTCTGTTTCTCTGGAGAACCTTGATTAATATACTCATCACACCAAGCTCTGGGAGCCCCACTAAGAACACACAACTGTGACAGACCCTACCGTATCACTCACTCAAAACCAGCTTCTTCACATAACATTTAATTCTATATATAACTGTAAGAAGTTTTTATAAATATATATCTTTTCACATATATACACATATATGTGTGTATGTATATATATTGTACATATATAACAAAATATAACTACATATCTATATAGGTAGTATGCATGTATGTGTGAACATATATAAACACTTATATGAGAATTTTTGTGCAATTTCTCATAAAAACATGGGGGAGAGACAGAGAGAGAAGAAAGAAACAAAGACAGAAAGCTGGAGGCAAAGTAAGAGACATAGCAATAGATCATTCATGCTCTTTGCAGTTTTATACAGAATTGTAATAGTTTTATTCTTTTCATAACTGTTTATCCTAATAGCATCTTGGTTTCAGATTTGTTTTTGTGTTTTTACTTGTGTATTTTGTTACTGGAACAAGTAAGGAGTATCTAGTAGGGGAAAGATTATTTATTATTTCCTTTTTGATTTAAAAGATTTTTTCTTAAATAATAAGGACATGGGCCTTTCTGTCTTATATGTTTGTAATGTATATTTTTTTAAGTTGATTATTTAGATTTTTACTTGGAGTAACATTTTTTGAAGTTCAAATATAAAGGAGTAATCTTAACTTAGGTTCTCATGATTAACACTGTTCAGACCCAAGCAAATTGCTTACACACATCCTTCCTTCACTTATGTTGTAAAAACAAAAGGCACTGCATTCAAATGCCATGAAGTTTTATAGGTCAGAGACAAACACTGTTTACAGCTGCAGTCAGAATTTCAGCAGAAGTCCTTATGTAAGTAAAAGATGAATAAATAGACTCATCAATCTTTCCTTTCAGATGGCATGAATGGAATATATTCTTGCATACCAAAGTACCATTTCTCAGTATTGTCTAATATCAAATTTTTGCCTTATCTTTGTATTGCAATTTGTGGTTCTGGTATTACTCATGTATGAGTAAGGTATTCCCAACAGTTGTCTGACAGCTGAAGAATATTTTTCACTTCAAAAATTCCCCTACATTTGTGTACATGTATGTACAGACATAACATGTGCAAAGCATAATACTAATTATTTACATGGGCAACTAGATGGGTATTGAATACTAAAACTGTGAATCAATTAATTTTCTTAACCAAAACCAGACAAAGATGTCACAAGAAAAGAATATTACAGGCCAATATCAATGATGAACATAGAAGCAAAAATCCTCAACAAAATACTAACAAAATGAATCCAACAACACATTAAAAGGATCATATACCATGATCAAGTGGGATTTATACCAGGGATGCAAGGATTCTTCAAAATATGCAACTCAATCAATGTGATACACCATATTAACAAATTGAAAAATAAAAACCCCATGATCATCTCAATAGATGCAGAAAAAGCTTTTGACAAAATTCAACACCCATTTACGATCAAAACTCTGCAGAAAGTGAGCACAGAGGGAACCTACCTCTACATAACGAAGGCCATATATGACAAACCCACAGCAAACATTATTCACAGTGGTGAAAAACTGAAAACATTTCCTTTAAGATCAGGAACAAAACAAGGTATACTCTCACCACTATTTCTCAACATAGTCTTGGAAATCATAGACACGGTAATCAGAGAGGAAAAAGAAATAAAAGGAATCCAAACAGGAAAAGAAGTAAAACTGTCACTGTGTGCAGATGACATGATACTATACACAGAAAATCCTAAAGATGCCACCAGAAAATTATTAGAGCTAATCAGTGAATTTAGTAAAGTCGCAGGATACAAAATTAATACATAGAAATCTCTTGCATTCCTATACACTGACAATGAAATATCAGAAAGAGAAATTAAGGAAACAATCCTATTTACCATTGCAACAGAATAAAATACCTAGGAATAAACCTACCTAAGGAGGCAAAAGACCTGCATGCAGAAAACTATAAGACACTGATAAAAGAAATCAAAGATGACACAGGCAGATGGAGAGATATACCATGTTCGTGGATTGGAAGAATCAATATTGTGAAAATGACTATACTACCCAAGGCAATCTATAGACTCATTGCAATCCTTATTAAGTTACCAATGTCATGTTTCACAGAACTAGAACAGAAAATATTACAATTTGTATGGAAACGCAAAAGACCCTGAATAGCCAATGCAATCTTGAGAAAGAAAAATGGAGCTGGAGGAATCAGGCTCCCTGACTTCAGATTATACTGCAAAGCTACAGTAGTCAAGACAGTATGGTACTCGCACAAAAACAGAAATATAGACCAATGGAACAGGATAGAAAGCCCAGAGAAAAACCCACATACCTATGGTCACTTAATCTATGACAAAGGAGGCAAGAATATACAATGGAGAAAAGACAGCTTCTTCAATAAGTGGTGCTCAGAAAACTAGACAGCTACATGTAAAAGAATCAAATTCCCTAACACCATCCACAAAAGTAAACTCAAAATGGATTAAAGGCCTGAATGTAAGGCCAGACGCTATAAAACTCTTAGAGGAAAACATAGGCAGAACATTCTTTGACATATCACAGCAAGATTTTTTTGACCCACATCCTAGAGTAATGAATAAAATAAACTAAAAACAAAAATAAACAAATGGGACCTAATTAAAGTTAAAAGCTTTTGTATAGCAAAGGAAACCATAAAAAAGATGAAAAGACAACCCTCAGAATGGGAGAAAAATGTTTACAAATGAAGCAACTGACAAAGGATTAATCTCCAAAATATACAAACAGCTCATGCAGCTCAATATAAAAAAACAAACAACCCAATCAAAAAATGGGTGGAAGACCTAAACAGACATTTCCCCAAAGAAGATATATGGCTATCCAACAAACACATGAAGAAAAGATGTTCAACATCACTCATTATTAGAAATATGCAAGTCAAAACTACAATGAGGTATCACCTCACAGCAGTCAGAATGGCCATCATCAAAAAATCTACAAACAATAAATGCTGGAGAGGGTGTGGAGAAAAGAGAACCCTCTTATACTGTTTTGGGAATGTAAATTGATACAGCCACTATAGAGATCAGTATGGAAGTTCCTTAAAAACTAAAAATAGAACTACCATATTACCCAGCAATCCCACTACTGAGCATACACCCAGAGAAAAGCATAATTCAAAGAGCCACATGCACCCCAATGTTCATTGCAGCACTATTTACAATAGCCAAGACATGGAAGCAACCTAAATGTCCATCAACAGAGGAATGGATAAAGAGGATGTGGTATATATATACAACGGAATATTACTCGGACATAAAAAGGAACGAAACTGGGTCATTTGTAGGGACGTGAATAGAACTAGAGAGTGTCATACAGAGTGAAGTACATCAGGAAGAGAAAAATAAATATTATATATTAACGCATATATGTGCAATCTAGAAAAATGGTATAGATGATCTTATTTGCAAAGCAGAAATAGAGACACAGATGTAGAGGACAAACATATGGACACCAAGGGGGGAAGGGGGCGTGGGATGAATTGGGAGATGGGGTTTACATATATACACTATATATACTATATGTAAAAAAGATAACTAATGAGAACCTACTGTGTAGCTCAGGGAACTCTACTCACTTCTCTGTGGTGACCTAAATGGGAAGGAGATCCAAAAAAGAGCGGATATATGTATACATATAGCTGATTCAATCTGCTGTACAGTAGAAACTAACACAATATTGTAAAACGGCTATACTCCAATAAAAGTTAATTAAAAAATATTTTCTTGAGCATATATAAGATTTAATTAAATTTTCAAAAATAAATATATTTTCAGAATTTCACCTAAATCAAATAATTTTGATATATAAGGTAATATATTTAGACACAAGGTATATGAGCTCCATTTGTACTCCTGCTATAGGCCTAGCAAATTCTAAAGGCAGATCTGCTTAATCTATGTCATTTATCTTCCTAGATTGTAGTAACAGTTAGGAATAAACATTTTATTGATCAGAACTATCACTACTTGTGCTTCTGTAAGTGGGCTTCAATTCCAAAAGGAAAACACAAGATCAGAGGGTGAATTTTGCTTCTTGATAAGGAGAGAGAAAAAAAAGTGGTAGAATCATTTCTTTCACAAAGAAGTTTAGAAATCTGCAGCCGTTTATGATTGCTTATGTCTTGAGTATTTAAGTCACACTTCACCCTTGAGCGGAATATTTTAACCTTAAAGTTCTGGAATCAGCTAAGACTACTCCAGTTTGCCTAAGGGAAAGGTTTTTGCTTTTGTGTTGTTGTTTTGGTTTTCTTTTCACAACTGGCCTAGAACTTTGAATATCTGTAAACTCAGGGAAGAATCTGATTTTCCAGCTGACCTACATTCTTAATATGAGTTAGTTGAGACCCCAGGGCTAAGATTTGTTAAGATTTGTTGAGAGTAGCCTCCATCGACTTTGGCATTGATTTTCATATTCAAATTTCAGGTTCCCTATGAGACAGCAACAAGTCACAGGAGTGAGGGACGTTATACAGTCCTTATTTGCTATGGTATACTCTCCCTCTTCTGCACTACAATTTTCACTTGAAATAAATGTCATATACTTTAGTCCTTTAAAAAAAATATTTTGGATAAAACTTTTGAGACATTATTATGTGACAAACACTGTTAAAACACTTTCTATGTGTTAGCTCAGGAATCTCGGTAAAAATTAATGAGCTGGTTAAAACCATAGGCCCTAGAGCCAAAATTCCTGGGCTAAAATCTCACTTGGCAGCTGTGTTACCAGGACATGCTACTTAAGCTCCTTGAATCTATACTCCTCATCTGAAGAGTAGAGACAATAATAGCACCTTTCTCACAGGATGGTTGTGAGGATTATTTGAGGTATTTGTTAGATGCGTAGAACTGTGTCCAGTACATAACAAGGTCTCAGTACATTTTATCTACTCTTATGATGACTCTGCTGTGATGTTGGTTATGTTTGCACGTTGGCTGGTTTCTTGCTTTGCTGGAGACAGTCTGAAGCCAGCAAATCATTTCAATTATGTTTCTTTTTGAAAACTGGAAGCATGCAGTTAAATCTATATAAGTCAGTCTAATTTAGCTATTTATAAAAATAAACAGTTAGATTTATGGAAAATTAAGACTTAAAAAATCACTTCCAGGCAGCCACTTACAAAGTATTATTCATCGAGAAGGAGCTCCATGTATGGCCACAGGTAATAGACTTTTCTATAACTGCTCCATCATTTAAACATTAATCCTTTTAAAAATAGTGAAATTCAACTGACTTTAACGATTTTTTTGCAAGAAATAAAATAATTTCAAAATTATAACCACTAATATCCTAGAGATTTAGATATCCTCAGGGTCCATGCCACATAATTATTAATGATATGTAGGGTAACATTCATCTACTATATTGTTGCATGTAAACCGTGCTCCCTTTTGACTGGTAAATCTGATCTAATGTAGAGTAGTGAATTACAAAATAATAAGGAATGTTTTCCTATTGATTTCATTAAATATTTAAAATCTTTTTCTCCTATAAAAACAAAAGTCTTTTTTAATAGATAATAATATTTATTTATAATGTCTTCTGAGGCTCTTATTTAAAAAACTAATGGTGGGGCTTCCCTGATGTCACAGTGGTTGAGAGTCCGCCTGCTGATGCAGGGGATACGGGTTCGTGCCCCAGTCCGGGAGGGTCCCACGTGCCGCAGAGCGGCTGGGCCCGTGGGCCATGGCCGTCGGGCCTGCGCGTCCGGAGCCTGTGCTCCACAACGGGAGAGGCCGCAATGGTGAGAGGCCCGAGAACCCCCCAAGACAAACAAACAAAAAAAAACTAATGGTAAATCTTGTCAGCTCAGTTTTTTGGCAGCCCACAAGTACAATGCATAGATTTAATGGATATCAGCATAATCACAAACTGAGACTATTACTGATATGATTGCCACGTTAATGTATTTGTTTTTAATAAAGTAGAAAATATTAATGTTGAACATGCAGAAAGTCGTTGACTTTTCCTTCTGGTTTTTATTTCTTTTTTTTTCTTTAAAGTCTGGGTATCTTTTTTTTTTTCTTTTTTATTAGTTTCTGCTTTATAACAAAGTGAATCAGTCATACATATATATCTGTTCCCACATCCCTTCCCTCATGCATCTCCCTCCCTCTCACCCTCCCCATCCCACCCCTCCAGGCGGTCACAAAGCACCGAGCTGATCTCCCTGTGCTATGCGGCTGCTTCCCACTATCTATCTACCTTACGTTTGGTACTGTATATATGTCCATGCCTCTCGACTTTGAATTGGAACTATCTATAGGGTGCCCTGAATTGCTATTACATAGCTCAGCAGGGACCTTTAACACCTTCTGTAGGGTTGTACAAAATATCAATTTAATCCACTGACAGAATGACTCTGTTGCTTTGTTCTGTTACCTTATTTTGTCTCCTTGCATTATTGTTTTTATTCAGATGGTAAATCACAGTACATTGTGATGGAAAGTCACTATCTCTCAGTGAAGGATCGTACATACCCACATCCTAAATAATGGAAACTTCCTACTGTCTTTATGAAGTAAATAAGTTATTGTGGGTTCCTTCTTCCCATACCAAACTTAATTCTCAGGTAGTATTTTAATAAATTTTATTGGGACATGAAAGTCAGATATAAATTATTTTTTCAAATTTAGGAAGAAAGGCCAATAGTTTTCAACAAATGACTATACCTTATGCTGGGGTTAGGTAATTTTCAATAAAATACAACAGAGTTAAAATAGTGCAATGATTCCTTATATATTTATCACCGAGTTTATCTCTTTATATACATTACCACAATTTCACATCACATCCTCAACCCCAAATCAAAAGTAATTCATTTATTAATACCATCTAATATTCAATTATTGTTCACCATTCTTAAATCATCACAATTCAATGAAGAAAACAAAATATGGAATACTCTACTCACACCAAAAATTCACATGTCTGACTCTTTAAAATCAATCCCTTTCTTTATTGTTCAACCTCTGGCAACCACTGATCAGTTTTAAGTTCCTAAATTTACCTTTCCCAATGTGAATTGGTACAGCCACTATGCAGAACAGTATGGAGGTTCCTCAAAAAACTACAAATAGAACTACCATATGACCCAGCAATCCCACTACTGGGCATATACCCTAAGAAAACCATAATTTAAAAAGAGCCATGTACCAAAATGTTCACTGCAGCTCTATTTACAATAGCCAGAAGATGGAAACAACCTAAGTGTCCATCATCAGATGAATGGATAAAGAAGATGTGGCACATATATACAATGGAATATTACTCAGCCATAAAAAGAAATGAAATTGAGTTATTTGTCATGAGGTGGATGGACCTAGAGTCTGTCATAAAGAGTGAAGTAAGTCAGAAAGAGAAAGACAAATACTGTATGCTAACACATATATATGGAATCTAAGAAAAAAAATGTCATGAAGAACCTAGGGGTAAGACAGGAATAAAGACACAGACCTACTAGAGAATGGACTTGAGAATATGGGGAGGGGGAGGGGTAAGCTGTGACAAAGTGAGAGAGTGGCATGGACATACATACACTACCAAACGTAAAATAGCTAGCTAGTGGAAAGCAGCCGCATAGCACAGGGAGATCATCTTGGTGCTTTGTGACCACCTAGAGGGGTGGGATAGGGAGGGTGGGAGGGAGGGAGACGCAAGAGCGAAGAGATATGGGAACATATGTATATGTATAACTGATTCACTTTGTTATAAAGCAGAAACTAGCACACCATTGTAAAGCAATTATACTCCAATAAAGATGTTAAAAAAAAAAAAAAGTTTACCTTTCCCAGAATGTCACATAAATGAAATCATGTAATGTGCAGCTTTTTGAGTCTTCCAACTTAGTAAAAAACAAATTATTTGATCATATATATTGGGTCTATTCCTACATTCTCTATTCTGTTTTATTGGTTTTTCTATTGTTATACCAATACTACATTGTCTCGTTATGTCTTGAAATCAAGTAACGTTAAGTTTTTGAAGTTTGTTCTTGATTTTGAAAGTTTTTTTTTTTTTGGTGGGAAAGGGTATTTTTAATTCTTTTTATCTGTCTTAATTTTAGAATTAGCTTTTACCAAAAAAAAAAAAAAAAAAAGACCCCGCTGGGATATTGATGGGTATTGCATCGAATCTACATGTCAATTAGGGGAGAATACATCTTAACAATATTCAGTCTTTCGATTTGTGAACACAGTTTTTCTTTTCACTTATTTAGACTTCTTTTATTTTTGTCACTGATGTTTGTGGTTTTCAGCATATAAATCTTACAGATATTTTTAGCTATATATTTAGATATTCCATGTTACTTGTTATTATAAATAATACCTTTTAAAATTTTAATTTTCAGTTTTCCTTTGCTAGTGTTTAAAAATACAAATGATTTTTTAAAAATTAACTTTGTATATTGTGATGTTGCTTTATACTTATTTTTTTAGTAGGTCTTTTTTAGATTCTTTAGCATCTTCTATGTAGATAATCATGTTGTGAACAAATAGAGAAAATTGTATTTCCTTCTTCCCAATACCCATGCATTTTATTTATTTTTCCTGTTTTACCGGATGGACTGGGCCCTGTTGAATTGGAATGACAATAACAGATACCCTTTATTTGTTCCCAATCTTAGGAAAAAATCATCAAATGCTTTTTCTGCATCTACAAGGTGATAATATTTTTTTTCTTCTTTAGCGTGTTGATATGGTGAATTACATTGGGGTTTTTTTTGGGGTTTTTTTTGTTTTTTTATATACCCAAGAGTGGAATTGCTGGGTCATATGGTAGTCCTAGTTTTAGTTTTTAGTTTTTTTTTTTTTTTAACATCTTTATTGGAATATAATTGCTTCACAATAGTGAGTTAGTTTCTGCTTTATAACAAAGTGAATCAGTTATACATATACATATGTTCCCATATCTCTTCCTTCTTGCATCTCCCTCCCTCCCACCCTCCCTATCCCACCCCTCTAGGTGGTCACAAAGCACCAAGCTGATCTCCCTGTGCTATGCGGCTGCTTCCCACTAGCTATCTATTTACATTGTTTAATTAAAGAAAAATGTTTAACCAAGCTTGCATTTCTTGGATAAACTTACTTGATCATGATATATTATCTTTTAATAGATTGCTGAGTTGATGTGTTAATGTTTCACTATAGATTATCACTTGTATGTTCATGAAGGATAGATACCCTTTTTTTTTTTTTTTTACTTCTTATGTCTTTGTTTAGTACAATGATAAAAATATAAATAATCTCTCTGGGAGAACAGAGAATGTATAGTCAACTCAAATGGGGAGGTGGGAAAAGGCTTCCGGGTGATGTAATTGGAATGTTGAGTCTTGAAGAAGAAAATTTTGGAAAGACAGGTAATATCACAGGAGAGGGTAGAAAACATTAACTGTACTTCTAAAATGCAAACTTTAATAGCTCTAGTACCCTGGAATAGCCAAATACATCAAAATTAGAAATGAATAAAAAAGTTTAGAATCCAACAGGGAAAAGGTCATAAAAATAAGTCTAATAAGGAGGATATAAGAATACTAAAAGATGGTGTAACATTTTTTAAAAACAAGTTAAAAAAAGAAAAATAACATAGCTCCTACTCTAATTTAGTAAAACCAAATTAAGGATACCACAGAGAAAATGAAAACAAATATTCCAAACAAGAATTACAATCCTTCACTATTCATTTTAAATGGTCAGCACACAATATGTAAGAATAGAGTCAAGATCAATGGCAGGTAAGACTGGAAACGACCTAAGACTTTTTTTGCAGGAGACTACAAACCTTAGTGGAGTCAAATGTTAGAAGTTTTAAACTGATTTCATTGCTATGATGAAAAAACAATCTATCAGGTACTGCTGAATGTATATACTTCCCCCCAAATTTGTGAATATATATAGGCAAGTGAATTTAAATAATAAATGAAGAACAGATTTTACCAATTTGAAATCTGAAATGAGTGCTTATTATGAGAGTGGCTATTATCATTAATGTAAGATTCTGCAAAATAGGAAAAAAGATGAAAAGCCAATGGTCAGTTAGTTTGAAAGGAAGCAAGACACTAATTAATCCTTGGAGTATCACTAGAAAATCAAAGCAGGCCAAGTTTGGATTATTTATGTAGTTGCGAACTGAAAAAGCCCAAACAGAAAGAAAAATCTTGACAGTTCTCCTAGTACTTGGCTTGAAACAAACAATTTTTTGTAATATTCCATAACTAGTTACATAAAGGGATATGCAGAGCTGTGACTATATTCTTGAAGATGATACCATGCAAATGTCTGTAATCAATTTTATAGCCCAAGGGGGGCTGTATTATTTGCATTTGTATCATTTTGTCTTGCTGATAGACAACCTAGCCACACAGATTGAGGCAATTTTCCAAGTTATTTGTTTCTGTCATTTTCAATTAATTTACTATTATTTTGGTAACTGTTTAATTTGGCTGTGGAAAGAACAATGAGTACTTCTACATTTCCCAGCCAACAGTCTCTCTACATGAATCCATGTGACTATGGCCAATGGATTGCTGATGGAAATGCTCTACACTTCCCGGTATGGTCCACCAAATCTCCTGTGACAGCCACCAATCCCCAATCATTTCACAGCCAGATGCAGAGGACTGAGTGGGAAGACTTGAGAATCTACTAGATGGAAGGGGCATGGATTCCTGAATCACCACATGGAATCTGGCTGCCAGCTGGACTGAGTAAGAAATAAATAAATCTGAGTGAGAAACAAATCTTTTAATTTTAAGGCAAAGAGACTTTGGCATTGTCTGTTTCAGTACTGGCATTGTCTGTTTCAGTACTGGTATTCTCTGATACCATGGAAAAAGATATAATATTTTGAATGACAGAAGTTCTGATTTCAAATATAATGAATCATTGGCTGGGCAAATGCAGAAAAAGTTTTGGGGCTTTTTTGCTTGTAATTCTTTTTTTTAATTTTTTTAATTTAATTTTATTTTTTATATAGCAGGCTCTTATTAGTTATCTATTTTATACATATTAGTTTATACATGTCAATCATAATCTCCCAAATCATCCCACAGAAAAAGAAGTTTTCAAGTTTTTACATCAGCTAAATAGTGGTTGCATACTGTATCTAATGTTTGCTTCAATGTTGAGAATAAAATAAAAATTGGATACAGTGTAAAAAAAGAGGCAACACAGGTAAAGGAATAAGACAGGTTTTAAGAAAAATATCCAAAATAATGGGATGATTTCACCTATGGAAAGAATACGATATTGTACCTTCAAGAATATTTTAGGCTAAGCAGCAGGACCATCAATCCAGCTGAAAACAATTAAGAATATTAGTGACAATTAAAAAATAATAACTTAATTAACATGGAGCCATTAGTAAGATAACAAGGAAATAATCCATGACCTAGCCAAAATCTAACTGATGTGGAAATCCAGAATTAAGAATGGCAACATTACCCTAGGCCTTGAAAGCAGTTGACAAATGCAGTGAATTTAAGCTTTGGTTTAGGGATTAGAAGAAAATGTCTAGGATTTGCCTAAGATTGAAAATCAAAAGGCAGAAAGGCTAAAAATGAATGAATTCAAAAGTTAGAAATAGGAAAATGAATAAACCCAAAGAGTAAATGACTGGAAATATTAAGGATAAGAAGTAAAAATAATGAAATACTACAAAAACAGACAAAATGGAATCAACAAAGTTCAAAGTTGGTTTATGAAAGAGGAATCTAATAAAATAGACTAATCTTCAATGAGATTTAATAAATTAATATATAATGAACAACTTTATACTAATACATTTGAAACCTCATACGAAATAGACAAATTTTAGAACACAAGTTGTATATTGACAAAGGAAGAACTATAAATTCTAAGTAACTCCATAACTGAATTAAATCAATAGTTAAAAACTTTCTTTGAAGAAAATTCTTAGTCTACATGGCATCATTAATAAATTTTAACTTCTAGGATCATATGATTCTAATCTTACACCAACTGTTCTAGAAAATAGAAAAGAACATATGTATACCAACAGTATTTATAAGAGTAGCATAACTTGTATCAAAAACAAATAAGGATACGGGCTTCCCGGGTGGCGCAGTGGTTGAGCATCCGCCTGCCGAAGCAGGGGACACGGGTTCGTGCCCCGGTCCGGGAAGATCCCACATGCCGCGGAGCGGCTGGGCCCGTGAGCCATGGCCGCTGAGCCTGCGCGTCCGGAGCCTGTGCTCTGCAACGGGAGAGGCCACAGCAGTGAGAGGCCCGCGTACCACAAAAAAAAAAAAAAAAAAAAAAAAAAAAAAAAAAAAAAAACAAAAACAAATAAGGATAGTACATGAAAATAAACTTACATGCAAATTTTACCCATGAACATAAATGCAAAAATGCAAACCTAACTATTAACAAACCAAACTCAACAATGAATAAAAAAGGTAATATAATCTATGTTGTTAGGTTTATTTCATGGATTCAAGTTTATTTAAAATTAGCAAATCAATTAATATAATATACCATGTTAAATTTGAAGGAAATAAAACATTATGTCAATAAATGTAAACAAAAAATTAACTACTTTGCTTGTGCATGACTTTTGGCACATGTGTGTTTGATACTGTTGTGTATATACCTAGCAGTAAAATTTCTGGCTCATTCATGGGGTAAATGTACGTTCAACTGTAGGACATATTACCAAATAGCAAATATCTTTTCCTAGTTAGGATGCTATCTTAAGGATGTCCTTTGAGAAAAAGAGTTTGTAATTTTAACATAGTCCAATTTGTCAATTTTTTTTCTTTGTGGAAAATTTTATTTTCAACAAAATTTCCTCTTCCTCTCTTCCTCCCTCCCTCCCTCCCTCCCTTCCTTCCTTCCTTCCTTCTTGCTTCTTTCCCTTTTTCTTTTGGTCTTTCTTTCAGTGTGGCAATACATATTAATGTCTTCTAAGGTGAATTAAGATTGAGTTACAACATTTGCCTCAATAAATAAATATCTACAAGACTGCAATTCAATTCTATTGAACATAAATATTCTAATTTCTGAGAAAGTGTATAAGGGGGATAAAATCACAGACAGGAGGTAGAAAAACAATTGCTTAACAAAAATTATATAAAGAAACTATTTTCTTGACAAAGAAAGAAAAAGAAAGTAATATTTGAAATGACCCATTTATGAATTTTGAATCATTGTGCATCTGAAATTTGAAAATAACAGCTCTCCTGATATGCACAGGCATTAGGTAACTGGAAATGAGACAATTTAACGTTGTGTTTAAGACTGTGGGTTCAGAGTTAGACTGAGCTCAAAACTAGGGTCATGCATGTATTATCTGACTGACCCCAGAGAACTTCTAAAATTCTCTGTGCCTTAGTTTCCTCATCTGTAAAATGAAGATAAAAGATACCCTTTTACCCTATGTCAGTAAAATGTTCTCTCATGTATTAATATAATTACCTTACAGTTTTTCTTTTCACTTTTAGGTCTTTAGTCTATCTAAAGTTCAAGCTTCATATGTAATTAGGTAGAGATTTAATTGTATTTCTCTTCATATTACGATCTTTTTTTTTTTTTTTTTTTTTTTTTTTTGCAGTACACGGGCCTCTCACTGTTGTGGCCTCTCCCATTGCGAAGCACAGGCTCCGGATGCGCAGGCTCAGTGGCCATGGCTCACGGGCCTAGCCGCTCCGCGGTATGTGGGATCTTCCCGGACCGGGGCACGAACCCGTATCCCCTGCATTGGCAGGCGGACTCTCAACCACTGCGCCACCAGGGAAGCCCATACGATCCAATTTTTGTAATACCATCTACTATGCAACACGCACTGTAATGTTTAAGCCCTTACATGCACTTGGGTTGATATCTTAGCTTGCATTCATTTCAATTAATCTAATCTTGTGACATTACCACACCGTTTTTATTACTATAATTTCAAATTTTCCTGTATCATTTCTTGTATAGAATAGAGTGTACTGTGTTATTTCCCCAACAGAATGAAAGCTCCTGAGGTTTGAAACCATATCTCATCATACTGACTCCCCAACAACTAGGTCATGGCCAAGTACATGGTAGAAAATCAATAAATATGAATAAATGAAGAATGAATGAATGAAAGAAACAGAATGTACAAATTATGTGTATAATGTTCAGTAAGCCAAAATAAATAACCAATTGTGGTTTTGTGCAATTATACCAAAGGGATGTATTTTATAAGAAGGATATAAGATATAAAGAAAATAAATTCTCATAGAACAGCGTGAGATATGTAAAGAGAAGAGATAGTATATATACTCATTCCTTCTAAAAGGACAAATCATGTCACATTGATACTATAAATCAGACTTTAAACATAATGTTTTTAATATTCAAATTAATGCAATCTTGTATTAGAATTATTATACCATTATCTTGTTAGTGTTATATTTTATTACAACTAGGACATTGTTGATTTTGAGTTTGAAAATTAGTACTAAAGGTTATAAAAAAACATCAGCTTTTAATATGGGGATTTAAAGTTATATTGCACTACTAAAATTTTTAAGCTTAGCCAACACTAATTGCTAATTAGACATCATTTGCAGGTGCAAAATATGAAAACATTTTATAAAATTGTGAACACTTTATATTTTAAATACCTATATTTTATATAAAAAGAAATATTTGAAATTATTTGCATTTTAACTTTTTAAAATCATTCAAAGAGTCAACAAAATTATAATTTTTCTCCTTTGAAAAAGAATAGTCACATTTCTAAAATTTCTAGGGACTCCTCAAACAGATCCTTGTCTGGCTCTACTTCTATCTACGTCAAGGACCCAGTGTTCCATTGGCACCTGTTCTTACCATTAGCACCTGTCCTTGTACTGAAAATTATTTACTATATACAGTTTGTATACCCACTCCTCCCAACTGAAGTCACTTTTTTGCAGCTATACAAGCATAAAACAACACAATGTGCAAAAATGTTCAGAATGTAAGGAGGTAACTGCATGTATTGATCTACTGATTCAGTTTAAAGGGAAACCAGAGACATGTTCAAAGTTATGGTTTCTTGGGGTCTGTAGAGACTATACAGAGCTGTGAATTTCTAGAGGTTTGAAGAGGGATGGAGTAGAAAAGGAAAAAGAGAAAGGAATTAAAGTAAGGAACGGGCAATTTATTGAATGGACGTGTTGAATGTCTACCAGGAGCCTAAATCCTTGCTTGGTGTTTTCATATGTATTTTCCCATTTAGCAGTCACCCAAATGCTACACAATATTATTTTCACCATTCAAATGCTACTCCTTTCTTAGTGGGATAACTGAAGCTTAGAATCAACACCTGTCTGAGTTTCCAGAGGTTGTCCAGGAAAACCTGGGTTAGAACCCAGACCTCCTGGTATTCCATCCAGCAAGCTCTCCACTACAGCAAGAGTTCAAGGCCAGATCTAAAGTACAGATATTTTCTTAGAAGTGGCAGCATATTATTTGTAAATATTATAAAATATTATATTTTATCAGTTCCATGAAATCTATACCCAAATGTTCATCATTTACTCACTAAATTTTAATTGACTTACCAGTATATGAACAGATTTCTCAATTCTTAACACATACTTTTGCTTTTTGTACATTTCACATCATAATTTCTAAAAATAAAAATACATGATTGCTTCGAAAAACAAAAACACTGGCTTTGCAAAGACATTCTTTGTGTGTGCATTTTTGTAAATAAAAACAATTTAGAAATGATTTTAAGTTAATGTTGTTACAAGGGAGGGGATTACAGTTAGAGAAAGCATGCTGTACTTTTCTAACATCTGAAGCAAATTATGGTATGTTTTCCACTTGTTCTCTATGTGCTTCCTCAAACTCTGAAAATTCAGTTTAATATTTTAAGGTATTAAGAACCTAATTAGTAATAAGATGGTAGGTCAGCTGCAGGGTAGATAAAGTTTATTATTAGATTTTGAAATTTGAATATTTTAAATTCTATTTTATTTTTATGTTCCTTTCTCTAAAGCAGTTCCCTTTAAATATACAATAGTAAATTTCACATTTAATAGTCAAATAAGATTTTATGTATTTCCCCAGAAAGGACCCATGTGCTCTTTGATATTTCTGTATTTTCTACTATGGTTTTACTTTCAAAGAAAAAGAGTTTAGTTTGTTATTCAGATAAGCTTTAAATTTTTCTAAGTGTGATAAAAGCTGTTATTTAATCCACTGAGTTTTTGAGGATTATCATTTATAGTAACTAGCCTTGCCCAACTATGCTTGGGTACCTCCATTTTATGAATTAATACCATTAATAAATATTATGTATTTTAATAGCATTCATTTTGGCAGTACTTACTGTATGCTAGGCAATGTGCAAAGAATCTTATATACAGTATTTTACCTTTAATCTGTACATTAGCCCAATATGGAAACTAAATATAGATGGTGGGAAAACTGAGGATCAAAGTAGTCATGTGAATTAGATAAATCACATAGTTTGTAGGGAGCAGACTCATTATACCAGGCTCCAGAGGGTGAGTAATTATAGTTCTATAACAGGTACACAAAAATAGGTATAGGTATAATGGTGTTGAATAGCCATTCCTATGATATATATGGAAGGTGGTTTTACTAGCAACTAGTTGCCCAGTAGCATTAGTTTATGACCGCAGCTTGAGAATGGAAAAAGGAAACAGACTGGAGGAAGGAAAGAGGATCTTGAAAGCTGAAATGTGAACCCTTGAATTTCTTGCTTCAAACAAATAAAGGAAAACTAGTGTGTCTATTGACACAAACTTGACTATTTAGACTAACACTTAAATCAAAATGCTTGAGTCTGTTGAAAAAAAAATAGTTGTCAGTCAAAACAGGCTAGTTTTTTAGCTTTTTTTTTTTTTAGGCTTGGCAGTGAAAACAGACAAATTAGTAAATATAGATCCAATCTGAATTGTAGATTTTTTCCTTCTCTTATTCTTATGATTATGAAAGGTAAATGTCCAAAATGTTGTCATATAAACCTAAAAATCTTAGATTCAATGGGCAATCTGACAAGAAGGTAACGCTTTTCTGAATAACAAAATGAAACTATGTAAGTTTCTAGTCCTACATTAACATAAAACTCCATAGTAGGGGCAGATTTTATCTGAAAAAGTCACCCTTCACAGGTCTCATTTTTTAACCTCTAATACAGTATATGGAATGATGTTCAAATTTACATCAGAATTTCTGTACTTGGCTGAAATCACAAGGATATGAATGAAAGATACTTTGTAGAGTTCTGTGTACCCACTGGGCACCCACATGAAAAAATCAACGGCAATTTAATATGTGTAGTGAGTTTGGCAGGGGTTGAGCAAAGGAGATAATTAAAGGTTGAAACACAAGGCCTTTAAGAAAAAAAGTAAAAATAAAAAGGATAATATAGCCTGGGGGAACAGAAATTAAGGAATAATTTAAGAATGGCCTTCAGAGATATGAAGTCTATTTTAGAAATGGTGATAGCTAGTTGTTTCCTTTTTCCAAAAAGAAAACAACAGAAAGAAATGGAGTCAATTTGCTGTAAGCCATAAAAAGGGAGAATATTTTAAACTGTAATAGTTATAAAATATTATTTTCCAGACTTTTTAATAATAATAACTGAATCTATTTCTTTTTTTATAAATTTTGGCCATGTGGCATAGCTTGCGGGAGTCCCCCTACCAGGGATCGAACCCGTGCCCTCAGCAGTGAAAGCTCAAAGTCCTAACCACTGGACCACCAGAGAATTCCCTGAATCTGTTTCTATGATATAAACATGTTTGCATACACATACATACATATGTGTCTTTGTGTGTGTATGGTAACTTATATTAATATAAAGAATTTTAAACTTAGAAAGATCCTGAATGATTATTTGTCAGCCCCTGGCTGTACTCTGTAATCGTTGCTGGTTGAGTAGCTATTGTGGACTTCAGAAAATAAAGATTCTTCTTTCCCATACTCTGTCTCTTTAGTGCAGAACTTCATGACCCCACTGAAGGTGAAAATACCATCATCAGCTTCAACACTGAGTCAGAATAATACCATATGTCCCTACACATTATTTGAATACAAAGTTACTATCAGATTTTACACAGTCAAGATTATTAACTAGACTAGTAGGAATAGCACTTACTGAGGAATGGAAGATTCAGGGATCAAACACTGAATTGAAAGACCAGTCTTTTTCTTTTTTCTTTTTTAAGCAGGATGGCTTTTTTTTTTTAGGATGGCTTCTTATACATAAAATAATTACAGTAAAATAAAGGATTTCCCTAGATGTGGTTTTACAATGTACTTTTAGACTTGGTATGCAAAATGATTTTATTTATGTGACACATTCCTTTAACTCAATAGCTCTCTGGTGTTCCTTTTTCTTTTTCAAACTTAATTTCCTCCCTTGAAGATGGGAGTAATATTTCCTTTTCTGTCTACTTCACAGAGTTCCTATGAGGATTAAATAAGGTAATAATGTGAAAAATCTTGAAAAATTATAAACTTCTAAAAACATTAAGCATTCTTTATCATGATTTTATTTGCCCTGTGTAGTAGGTAAAACCGTTCTGATATCCATGCACTGGAGATATGGGATCAGCTGCCATGCTTGTTTGCTTGTTTCATATTTGAAAAGAATGTGACAATTGTGAGTCATGTTACTCAAACTGAACTAATAAAATGATCGGAAGGTGCTTGAGTAATGCTGAAACCAAATCATTGTAACAAGTCTTTTCATGGTGTTTTAGTTGCAATTCACAGAGCCCTACCTTGGCTAATGTGAGAGAAAGTAGAACTCATTGAAGGAAGAACTGAAGACCTTAACGAGCACAGAGCAAGAGCTCATATAGCCCCAAAGGCTGAGGGAGCAAGAACACACTGAGTCTCCTGTTGCTGCTTTGATCAATCAGCTCTACTCCCCCTCCCCCTTATGGGCCACTTAGCTTATGATTCAAAGTCCTGATGGAGTCTAATAGGCTTCGCTGGGTTTATCTGTCTACATCTTGTCTGGGGACAGACAACGAATATTAATGATACTCTCTCCAAGAATGCAAGAAGAAATTGTCTTTTGGAAGGTTGTTACTAGAAGTGAGAATAGACACTGAATAGCTAAAACAACAACTACAACAATGAATGTCTACCAGTACAATAGGGTCTTAGGGCTAGTTGCAGAGTGTATCTGAATAGATTTGATTTCTTACCAAAGTTTCCAAATACTGGAGGGTATTTTTAATTGATTTTAAACAAATGTATTATTTCTAATAGTGTCTAAGAAATTCTAATATTTAGAAATATTTTGAAGCAATATATATATAAACAAAGAATTGAGGGTGAAAAATACATTAACTGACACACGTTTTCTTCTTTTCAGCTATATTTCCTTTATAATTGCACTGAAGTCTGGCACTTTTTATAAATTAGTGGAATAGTGTTTCTCTCCTTGTCTCTGAAATGATTTGTCTGGATCTCAAATGGCTAATAACCTCAGATATCTGGTTTTACTCTTAACATAATTAAGTGATATTCATCCTCATAGGCTAAATGTACACTTTTGATCCTAATCAGTATCTATCAAAATACCTAATGCACTTATTTTCTAGCAATGCTGTTCTATTTTTAATGAAGTCTGTTAAAATATCTCTCTATATATTATTTGTCCATATAAGAAAATGAAATAGAATTCTAAATCAACTGTCTGTCTTAAGGACCACACATTTATTCACTTCTATGTAAATACTTATCAAGCAACCTAGGCACTGGGATGATACCAGTAAACAGTACTAGTACTTATGAAGTTCAATGTCTATATGGGAGAAAGTAGGGGCATTTTCAACAAAATGATGCTATGAAAAGTATATAGAAGGAACACTTAAATCTGCCCAAGAAAATTTGGTGATGGTTGTCAAATATGGTAGGCTGTAGTACTATATTGTTTTATTTTTTCCAGTTTTCTTGAGATATAATAGACATGAAACACTGTATAAATTTAAGGTGTTAAAAGGATGCTGAGACCCAATTTCAATGTGTGGGGGAGAGGTTTTCCCACACCAACAAGCAATTCTCAGACACCAGCTGGCTATCCTACAATTCAATTCAATTCTGACACTATCTCCAGTCCCATAAGACTGCCCTCTGCTTTAGATACCAGTCACATGTCCAAGTTGTTACCTGTACTTCTGACCTACTGGCTATAAATCAGAGGTTCCTACAACCCAGTCCTTGGGTTAGATTAATTTGCTAGAATGGCTCACAGAACTCAGGAAACCTATTTACTCACTATATTAATTAAAAATTACTCAAAATCTAGATTCCATAAAAGGAAATTTTTATGATAAATTTGATAACACAAACATAAAAAATTCACTTTAGCAAAAAAAATCATAAAGTCAAATAACAAATATTAAACTGGAGAGGAAAATTTTGTATAAATTATTCAGTTTTTTTATTATTTGTATATAATAGTATCTATAAATTAATAAGAAAAATACAAATGACCCAGTATAATTTGTTCATATTAGTTAAAATACAGATGTTTTGTAAAAGATTACCAAAATAATAATAGCTAAAACAAGATGGCTTTAAAATTAGGGGGTTTATTCTGTCTCATATAATAATGTGTGTATAAGTAGCCCAGGTGTTATATTGTTGCCCAGCTTCCCTAAAAATGTAACTTCTATCCATGATCTAAAATGGCTGTCTATCTCCTCATCTTGTACAAATATTCATCATTACTGAAGAGAAAAGGCAATGAGACAATATAACCCAGAAATTATACACATATTTGTGCTCACACATTACACACATCCCTCCAGTAAGGATTTAGACATTTACCTATGAGGAAGGTTGGTCCCTTAATAAATGACAAAGGGAAGTATGGATATTGAAGCCACTAGCACTTTCTTCCTCCAAGGAAAGAGATAAAAACATTTCATAGAAACTGAGTCTTAAACACAGTAAAATACCCAAATTAATTTTTAATAAGAAAATTCTAAACTTTAACTACAAATTGTTTTTCCCCTAGCATACGCACAAAGAACTAAAGATTTCATTTCTACACATTGTGGGCAAGGGTGAAAGAAAGAGGCCTTCTCGTTTATGTCTACACATACTTGGAGGAAACGTAAACTGAAATACCATCTATTGCAATTTCTGTAGACAATAACTACAAAATTTTTAAATTCATGTGTACTTTTATCCAGATATTCAACTCCTCATTATTTAGCTTCCTCACATCTGAGTAAAAAGCAGATGTGCAAGGAAATTCAGAGCAGCATTGAAAATATAAGTTTGTTAACTGAGGCTGGTTCAAATCAGTTGTGCTCCTATATTCAGTGAAATACTAGAATACTTTTTTAAGCGCTATTAAAAAAAGAACATGACAGTTCTATTTAAACTGATATAAAAATGAATGCTATGCTATACATGGAAACATTTTTTAAAAGCAAGGTATACAGTAGTAAGTATAGTATAATAATTTTCTGTGTAAAAATGCTAAAATTATGTATGTGTATATGTGTGTTTCTCAAACAATAAATTGGAGGGAGGAATATACAAGAAACTGGTAACAGTACTTACTTCCGGGGAAGGAAACTAGGCTCTGTGGGGGCTAAGGAGAGAAGAAGACAATTTTAATTCTATTTTCTTTCCCTCCTTCTGAATTTTTATTTTATGACTGTACTACCTTTGCAAAAAAAAATTAAAACAGGTTACACTTAAGAGCACTCAAAGATGGGGAAAGCATTCATCATTGGAAAGATGTAGCCAAACTAAGTCTAGGATTTAAATGTTATCTAAAATAGGCCTAAGATGTTTAATGTCAACTGAAAATGTCATCTTAGGTTAATGGCTCTGATTGCCTTGTAAATAACAAGACAGAATCAAGGTAAGTATTTCTTTAAATGAAATCATGACTAGTATGCTTAAGTACTTTTGTATCTTTTCTGAAAAAAGGTGTGAACCTGCATTTTCCCCCGTGATTTAATCCACAGCTTTTAAATGTGTATGCTAATAAACTGAGCAAAAAACAAGAACTTGGAAAACCTATGTTCTACTCCCTCTTTACATTACTACTGATTCACTCTATGGCTTTGAATACGTAATGTAGTATTTTTCAAGTTTCAGTATGTAATATGTAAATTTGGAAATACTTATTGTACTTCGCATCTATTGACTTCACAATAGTGGATAAGCAAAATTTTTTTTTAATGATAAAGGAAATCGTGAGGTGAAGTGTTTCCCAGGGTGATATTAAATGTTTAATCACAAAGCACAGTGATGATCTTTGCTTACTGGGTGGTGCTCATGCCTCACTGTGGCTTGAAATTAGGAATGTCTTCATATTGATTAAATTTACATGAAACTGAATTGGTATGATCTTTCATATACAGGTACCAGGATGCTAATTAACTAATTAGTACTGAGGAATATAAATGATGTGTTTCTCCTCAAAGGGAAAAAAGAAGAGCTGCTTAGTGAGCTTCGAACTGGGAAAAAGGAAGATTAGTTGATGGCTACGACATGATTCACCTCTATAACACAGATATAATTTTTATATGGGAAGCCCAAGATACCTCTGACAAGGAGCTAGGGTTATTACTAAAAGTCTCTTCCTAAAACTCATATTCACTGCTTCTGTTACTGACGAGAATTAACACCATTTTTCCTCACCAAAATAACCTGACAAATTCTCTTATTGGTTTGTCACACATTCAGCCTTATTCATTGGGGTTCATATTCTCCTGGCCTCTTAAATTTCTGTTTCAGCCCTCTTCCTTATGTTACTTAGTAGGATCTTTCAGCAACAGTCCTACTTCCTGCTAATAGGAGCTCCTAACATTGCCATTTCAATCCCTTGCCTCCACTTACCTTAATAGGTATCACATTGGTCATAAACACCAACCAATTTCTTTCAGCATCTGCCTGCATCAGCATCTACTAACTTATTGCGTAAGATTGCTCTAGGATCACCCACCTATTTTTTAGACATAGTTGAGAAGTTTATTTACCCAGTTCTGAATTCAGTGCTTAAAAGTAGAAAAGAGTAGAATCTTAAGAAGGATGGCGCTTTAATGACATTGCTAAGGAGATTATGGGGTAACCATATAATTTATTGTCCACACCAGGACATTTTGAGGATAAACAAAAAAGTTTTCAGTAATTATACTGTGATAACAGACCTACACAGAGGGTGTCCAAGACCAACTAGGCCATATGGTTACTCAATAACTCAACACTTCACAAGGGAATCTTCAAGACAAGCCCTAGTACTTTTTTATCTTCCCACAATTTAAACTGATATATCATAGCTGCCATGAGATGATTAGTTGTGCCTAAATAGTATTACATGGACATGAGAAAGATATTGAGAGTAAAGCCTTCCAATAGCCTTCATGTGTTTGTTTTTAATATTAAAATAAAAATGCTATATCCACTACTGTGAACATAGCATGTGGTCCTGTGAACACTTCAGTGATCCAGGATATAAGCACCTGGGCTCCAGATGATATGGATGGCCAGCCAGGCAGCTTTGCCAGCAGAAGGTGAGCCATGGAGCCAGATGGGCACCTTGACAATTAGAGCCCATAAAATAAACTGGCAAGGGCCAGTTTCAAGGACTTCAGGTCCTTGAAAGAACTTCAGCATCCTTCAGAAACTGGAGCATCTTACCACCCAAGTGAACTATCAGGTTTATATGTAATTTGCCTTAACTTTCGTGACATTTTGTGTATGCTATTAATAAACCTGTTTTTGCACTTTATCACTTATTGAATGTCTTTTAGTGTGAAATGTACTAGACCTGCCATTACCAGAGAGATTTCAGAGTAGAGCGTCAGACTATGAAACGTATAACATTTCACTTTGTGTATTTGATTTCTCTAGCAAAATCTTGTATAGCATATATTCAGGCGTAAATTCCCTCTGTATGGAGTTTTTAGAGTTTGCCTCAGTGTCCCACAGCTCCATGACATCAGTCACCAAAAAGCAAGCCTAAACCCTAGACCAGAAGGGAATGGCAGGAGGGAAGATACCACTGGCAAAACAGATAGGTTATCTTAATGTAGTTGGCCTTTTCAATGTTAGTGAAAATTATTTGGCATTTACTCAACCGAAGTATCCATTCTGCATCTTAAATGTCACTCTATGCCTATGATCTCAAATCTTATCCAAGTACTGAAATTTCAAAGTGACAGTCACATGATATAAACAGTTTTACTTATATATGCATATTCATGAACTCTTAACACTATTATAAAATACAAATATAAAATTCCATTACTACTGTTAACAAAGTACACTGATGGAGGAATCATTTGATTCCATCTAGCTTAATTTGAGTAAAACAACCGTAATATATATGGTCATTCCAATCTTGTTAGTTAGTCCAATTAAGGAAAAATTTAGATGAAAATTTAAAAATAAATCGGTCTGTTTTTGAAGCCAAAGAGAACATAACGATATGGTCCCATTTTTCAAAGCACCTACTATGTGCTGGACTAGTGTGAGATAGCTGATGTGCAGTGTCTCATTTAATCCATAGGACAACCCTGAAAGATGCTTCATGTTATCCTCATTTTGCAGCTAAAGAAATTGTCTTAATATGTTTAACTAACTTGCTTAATGTTATATAATCAGGAAATAAAAGAGCAGACAATCAAATACAGGTTTAACTTTAAATCCTATAACTTTCAACTGCACAAGGCGATCCATCACTCCAAATCCTTAATTTCAAAGATGAGAGCATTAAGGTCAACCCAGGTTACTTGATCAGCTTAAGGTCACATAGCAAGTATTTACTGTCAACTCTTCTGACCCTCTGTCTACAGCAAAAATTTACCCAAGCTAATGACATTCAATCTTAGCTTAAGTAATTTTATGAATCCATTTTATTAAATGACATGATATATGTAAATATCTGACTACTATGGCTTAAACATAGCTTACTCAAAGACTTTTAGTTCCCTCCCAGTACTAAACTCTTCGGTGATAATATGTTTAGAAAAGTGTTATCCCTTCATCACCTCGCTGGAAACCATTACGTGGTAACATTCATTATGAAACCATATCTCTGGGCTTATCTAATATGCTAATTCTAGATGTTATAGAGAAAGAGTTTGTGTTATATAATTCTTGAATTTTTCAGCAGGAATAAATCACTAATAGATAGTTCCTTTGGTCATCATAGGGTCTGTAAAGCTGTTCTTAGATATCAACCTTGCTATTATCATAGAAATTTAATATTGATGTAAACTGTTTCCTGGAAAGCTTCATTTCATTAAAAAATTCTTATAAATGTTAAATTGGCTTGATCACATAGGAAATAAAATTGCATCTTTTACAGCTCATTGTTCTCACTGATATTTTCATGGCGATCAGCAATCAAATAATCTATATTTTCTACTTCAAAATAATAATCACAGAACTGTGGCACTTTGAGAGGCCTCAGAGATCAATGAGCCCTAACTTTTCATTTTGTAGTGAAGAAGACAGAAGTCAAAAGGGCTAAGTGGTCTGCTCACATCTCTGGAACCCAGATCTCTAGTCTTCTCTTCCTGGGTACTTTCCACTGGAATTTACTTACAAAATCAAAGATTCCTTGTAATTTTGAAAAAGGCCATAAACTGAAATGCTGCACTTTCTGAAAATTCATTGCCAACTACACTATCATTTTAAAAGTAATTATAATCCTCACTTCAATATTGCAAGGTTAAGGTCTTCTCGGCCTTTGAATATCTGTTGACATCTGAAGAAACACTTCCAGTGATAGCATCTAAAACACATCTTTAGTTGTTGCTTTATTCTCAGTCCTTGAAATAGCTTAGCAGGTCAAAAGAAAAAAAAATGGCTATTCTAAAGTGAAAGGACACCAATATGCCGTATCTTATTGTGCAAAACCAAAACCAAAGCACATATTCACAGCCTCAGAAAATTATACTATTAGGACCAATGAACATACATCGCAAAACAATTTTAAGTAATCATTTCTGGCTATCTTCTGTGAGGGCCAGTGTCTTTTTTTAACAGTACCTCAAGAAATATCTTGGTAAAAATAAATTACTTAATATATGACATTAAAATATGATCAATTACCAGTCATTTTTTTCCTTGCTGACACACAAACTCTTATAAACTAGTAAAACTCCGACTCCTGTAGCTTATACTGATAAAAATACTAGTCCCTCCCTTTTCTATTATTTCTACTTCCAGTGGCTGAGTCACCTGAGGAAATCTTTTCTGAATTTCAGAGTAAATAGTTCAACTCATCCATTTCTTATAGATTCCAACTCTCTTTAGTTTTAAGGCATGCCATGTACCTACAATGGGATTAAAATTATTTAGCAACATAAAGATTTATAAAACTAAGAATTATTTTAGGTGGCTGTGATAATTTTAAATTATAACCATGTGAATGAGCCATGGTTAAGTGGATCCTCTAGCCCAGGTTTATTCTTCAGAACACTACAGCACCAGCTGATGTTTTGGCTGCAAATTCATCAGAGACCCTGAGTCACAATCACCTTGCTAAGCCTCTTCCAATTCCTGTACCACAGAAATGTCAAGATAATGAAACTTTTGTTGTTTTAAGCAGCTAGATTTATGAACGATTTAAGAGATAATTAATGCAATTGTCTATTGTGAGTGTATAGAGCCTGTTATGGATTGAATTGAGTTCCCATCAAAATTCACATATTGAAGCCTTAACTCCCAATGTGACTGTTTTTGGAGATAGAACTTTTAGGGAGGTAATTGAGGGTGAGATCATAGGGTAATCTGAATGACTAATGTCCTTTTAGGAAGAGGAAGGAACACCAGAACTCACCAGAACTAACTCTCTCTGCATATGAAGAGGGAAAAGGCCATGTGAAAACACAGTGAAAAGGCGGCCATCCGCAAACCAAGGAGACAGGTTTCAGCATAAACCAATGCTGCTGTCACTTGATCTTGAACTTCGAACCTCCAAAATGATGAGAAAATAAGTTGTTTCTGTTGTTTAAGTGACCCAGTCTGTGCTATCTCGTTATGGCAAACCAAGCTGACTAGTACAAAGCCATTCTATGATCAAGCTCAGAATGATTTGTAACCAGATTTAGAGATGTATTAGTCTCAGATGCCAATAGATATAAAATTACCTGATGCCTATAAATTATCAGTGTCCTTCACATTCTCCTTGATTGTTTAAAAATCTTTCCATATTTCTATTCTGTTTCTGTGCCTGGTCTAATGTAACTTTCCAATAGGAAGAGAGAGAATGAAGGCAAGAAGGAAGGAAAAAACTAGAAAGCGCATGTTTGCCTTTGTGTTGGGAAAGTGCTGGGATCTACTCTCATGTTGCATTATTATATGCCTTATTAGAGTTTGAGTTCCTTGAGGGCAGAGACTATGCCTTATTTCCTTTTTCATAACATTTTTTTTATAAAGAAGACACATAACACACAATGAGAATTTACTGAATTGAAGTTAATTAAATTCACACCAAATCTACTAATTTTGATAAAATGGAAAACTCCAAATTACAATTTAATTTTAAAATATTGAAATTTAAAAAAATTAACAGACATAAAATTATGTAAAACATATTTTTGCTTATTTTATCATTCGTTCATTTGATATTTTTGTGCATTTGCTATATGCAAAGCACTCATCTATTCAATTAATTATAAATTTCATTAAAGATTTTAAGCAAAAAAGAAACAGCATTTGGATTAGATAGGGCAGTACTTATATTTTTTACAAGATAAGTCCCTCTCTATTATCCCCCTGCTTAGAATCCTTCCATGAACTATCACTGCACTTAGAATGAGTTACAAACTCCTGAAGCTGGTTTATATATATCCACATGACCTGACCCCTGCCTACTTGTTTGACTTCACTTCAAATGACTCTCACCATTATCCACTATAAAGCCATACCAGCTAATTTATTTTCTTCAGACCAGTCAAGCTGCATCCTAAATTTGTTCTTCCTCCTCATCTTTCTTCTTCTTCTGTCATTTAGGTTCAAGATTAAATGTCATCTCTTAAAGAGAACTCTTCAGAGGCCACAATTTCAGAGTGACACTCGCCCTTTTACATGACCCTATTCCCATGCTGCTCAAAGAGCTTATTACAAACAAGTGTTGTATCCATTTGTTTATTACTTGTCTTTCCCTACTTAAATGTAAGTTCCAGCCTAGCAGAGAACTTAATGGCTGTTTACTACTGGATCTCTAGGGCTCAAAGCAATAGTTCATTGTTACTGCTCAATAACTGTTTCTTTAATAAATGGATGAATGAAAAATGAATACATGGTGAGATGATAAGAGAGAGGACTCAAGGATGATTCCTAAAATTTTGATTTGAGCCAACGGATGGACGGTGTTGTCATTTAAGGAGACTAAACACTGAAGGAGGAAAAATGTTCGAGGTGGTTTAAAAGAAAGAATTGTGACTGACACATTAAATTTCACATTGCTATTAGATTTTCAAGTGGAAGTATCAAGTTGTTAGGTACTTACCAACTCTGGATCTCAGTGGTAAGCTCAATGATAGAATTATAGAAACAAATATCCAAACACTTTTAATAATAACTATCATAATAATTAACATATATATATATATTTGTGTGTGTGTGTGTGTGTACAGGAATGAGTCTGGGATTACTCCAATAGCAGAGAAATATCAAGAGAAGAAACTTAGGCAGAAACAAAACCAGAGAATATGTCTTCTCAGAAACTGAGAGGAAAATTCTTTCAGAAGAAGAGCTTATTTGTGCCAGATATTCCTGAAAGCAGCAAAAGAGGAGAATGGGGAGACCTCCACTGGATTTTCAAAATAGAGGTAGGTGAGAAGTGATCCCCTTAAAAGCAATCTCTGGTGGGTGTGAAGTACGTGAAAAACTAGGAGGAAAGCAGTAAGGAGGGAGTAGAAAGTGGAGAAGCCAAGGATGAGACGTTTTTCAAGAATGTTTTGCCTGATGTGAGTGTAGTTTCCGAGGTGAAAAGGGTCGGGTCAGGGGAATTTCTGAAGAGAAAATGTAGAGTATGTTTCTTGCTGATAAAACCATAGTGCTGAACTCATTATACTACGAGTTCCTTGAGATCAAATTACAAACTAGGAAAATATCAGAATATTAATCACATCTATATGGTAAGTTTACAAGCTCACCTTAACCTTCCAGAAGTCTATAGCTGCACCCTCTTCCTACCCAACACACACTGGCCTCTGGATAAAAAGGTTTAATTTAAAAACAAATAGCTTGTGAGCACATTAAAAACAAACAAACAAACAAAAAAAAAAACTACTGCTGGTCTTATTCAATTCTTCTTTCTAGGCTATAGCAAGTTGTGATGATTAAATATTAAATAAGAATGGCAGCACAAAACTGAATGTGAGAGTATGATTTCCAACCCTGTTCCCTCAGATAAACACATTCCAAGCTGGAGTTGCTTTTTTTTCTTTTCTAGAGCACAAAAAAGATTGTGTCTTGACTTACTAAAATCAAAGAAACCAAAAGAGAGAAAAGTGGTGATTGAGGAAGAAAAGATATTACTCTTATCTTGTCAGCATTTGTGGCTTAACTGTACAACTCTGAATCCCTTAAAACTCAGAGAAAGTGACCTGCTTTATTTAGCAAACAGTAAGCACTGGGGTGGGAGGGAATGGTAACCTATATTTCCCATTAAATAACAGTTGTAGGATCTGTCAGATTCAGACAATGCCAATACATCTACCCCAAATCTCAGCAAATTTGGCAATTGCAAGTACTATCGTGGGCACTATATTTCTATATTTCTATTTCTATATGGAGGCCAAGAAAACATATTCCAGGAAATACATTGTAAATAGATTTTGTTATTGATATCCAATGCCCCAAGTCTCACCTAGGAAAGAAATATGTTTGTATACATAGTGGTAAGTAAATTAGTAGGTATTTTTCTTACTTGAATTGCCTGTTGAATCAGGCCTCAAGTTGAATAGAACTTGAAGAACTAGGCTAACCACAGTGCATTATTCAGAACCTTGATTCAGCACACTAAGTCTAAAACAAGAAGCTAAAAACAAAAGTTAGTTAATATCTTCCTAAAACAAATCAAGAATGGTAATATGGGTAGTGCTTGTTGTAGCCCAGAGGCAGATTGGTGCTTAAAATCTGTTGCCAGTACTTACATTGGTTGTATTAATGTCATTGCCACCTGTGTATGTCTATTTATGTCATTGTGCCCATGTACCATGTGTCTGCCCTGTACTTTTGGAATAAATTGCTCTGTTTCCTGAAGCAACCATTACATAGCAAATGATTGCTCAGTATATCACTAAGGCCCAAAGAAATAGTACGCATGCAACTCAAAGCCATCTGCTATTCCAAATGCTGTTCATTGAATAAATAAGTGGACATTTATAAGCTGATCAGGTGAAGGAAAGCAGTGCTGAACGTAAGAATTGAATTTTCACAAATTGCTATGGATTATTCATAAAGCGGTACAAAACTCAGCTTTTTGAAGTCATGTCTTAATCATTGTTTTTTATCCAGGTCAATAAATATTGCTTGTATAAAATATATAGCAGATACCATATGTCTGTAAAACCCAAAGTATGGATGACAATTGTGATAAAAGCAACAATAATAATAATTATACGCTGAGGGCTTTGACACTGTACTAAGAAATGTAATGTTATTTAATTTAAAATGCAAAGTGACATTAGGGAGAGGATATCATTATTATCTACATTTTAGAAAAGAGATTTAGAAAGATTAAGTAATATGTCCAAGAGACAGTAAATGGCAGTGACTATAGGAAAGGATGGCGGCTAAAGTAAGTATCACTATAGGCATAAGAATCATGCTCAGGGTCTCACTCAGAATTCTTGGATAAAATATGGAGTAAAAATTAATGAGTAATTTTCCTACAGGATTTTTGTTTTGTTTTTTAACGAGAAGAGAATAGCAAGTGAAAGCAGGTGTTTTGGTCAATTATTCATAGCTGAAAAACATATTCTGTCCAATTTTTAGTGATGTTGTCCATATATTCTGGATTTATTTTTATTATTTTCTGTGGCAGAGCTTGACCAGAAATAGGTCCAGAAATATATGGAGACCACAAAAAGAAAAAAGAAATAGAACAACAGATTGGAGAGTAATGTCTAGCGGAGAACATTGGGCATGGTTTCTGACACATGGAACTTACCCAGAGAGAACAGATCAGAGACCTATTAAGTTTTTGAAGAAAATGTAGCATCAGAGAAATTGGCTTTAAAAGGTAGCAAGGGGATCTTTGACAAATACTTAAAATAACTATTGGGCCCCTAATGTATAAGAAAAAATAAGGCTCCAAAAACATACTTTGAATATGGCTAGGGAGGATATTGAGCAAGGAGAAACATCGCAAAGATCTGATCAAGAATATGGGGGAAATTAACACAGGAGCCCCTCCCAGATAGCTGACTTGGTTCCCCAACCCAGGAGAGCAGCTTTTACACAGTCTGACTGGCAGGATTTTCTATTATTAGAGACCAGTAACTTTTGTGTTTTTCTTTTACTCCTAGAATAAGAATATTCTGTGTTTATGCCCTCCTTGTTTCACCATTAAATAATTGAGTGGTTGTTGGGAGGAGTGTGTGTAAATAATATATCTTTTTGACAGGAGGTCTCTAGACCAAAATGAGTAATATTTGGTCCAAACATTACTTAAAGATCCTAGATTTTCGAGATGGATGCCTGGCTGATGGAATTTGGGTGTTGACAGCCCTGGGAAAGGCTGAATGTGTTCCATATAAGAGGAATAATGAAAAAGTTATTGGTGACCAGAAGGGACTGACTGGATACTAACCAATTCTATTGACTGTTCTGGAGCGCACATTAGGATGCAGGCCAACCTTCTTTGCAGTGAGATTGTGACTCTGAATTAGTTTCGGCCAATAGAATACAGGAAGAAACGAGGCACTCCCACTTCCAAGGGTAAACCCTTAAATTCCAGATTTTCCTTTCCTTCTCTCCCTGTCTCTGTCTCTGTCTCTCTCTGTCTCTGTCTCTCTTTCTCGCCACAGGCAAATGACTTCAGGAGTGTGGAACCACACTATACAAGGAACTGAAATCCTTAAGTAACCCCTTCAAAAACAGACTCCTAGGAGACCCATGCTACTCACAGTAGACTATGACATGAGGAAAATAGGTATTAAAGCCCTTAAAGCACTTTGATTTGAGGGAGGTTTGTTATGGCAGCTAGCAGTATTACTCTTCTAATATGTGACTCATACACCCATCTATGTCTTACCCAAATCCTGCTTACTTTGCTCATGGTTACTGAACCATGCAAACTCCTTAATATCATACAGGGGAAAGGTGTTAGACCTATCCAAAGCAAGTGGCAGGTAAGATAGAATCACCTTATTCTGGAATCTACAGTGATAAGACATTGGCATTTCCTTTTATCTCACTGAAAAAAATTTGATAAATTCACATTATCCTCTCTTCCCCTCGCCTTTCCTAAACACACACACACACATGCACATGCATACGCACACACACACGCACAGAGAGAGTGCTGTTCATTCTCTGAGGTATTCTTGCCCGATGGTAAGGGAGTAGAAATAACACCATTTACCCTTGACAAGTTGCTCACACAGCAAGAGCACATCTGAAAAATTCAGCCACCAGAAATTACAAAATGACCACACCTCCATTTGGTAATATAAAATAGCGAAGAAAAAAAAGACCATTGAGTGTTATCCACTCTATATGAATACAAAATTATGAATCATAAAGCAAGGCAGGTCTCTGAGTAAGCTAGAGGAGCTTGGGCTGATTCCCTATATGAGTCTAATGATGAGTCAATGGCCAAACTATTTATAACAGAGTCGGTCCCAGCAAGAGATAAGAGCCTGTGCAAAGCTTCATTAAAACTGGTATTTCTGCTGGCAGCTACCATATTAAAGAAACAGTTGTGACACCATCAGTGCAGCAGTCCTATGTAATAAACCAACAAACTCTTTGTATTCTTTCAGCATCAGTCTATGGAATGAGAATATTAATATAGTTATATAAACTAACCACCAATTTTGAAAGCTATCTAAACCAGAACTCTCAAAGATTTTTGTCTTTGGCTAAAAAAACATGATTCCAAATCTTAAAAGAAAAGGAATCTTTAACAAATGCAAGAAAGCTAAGCTGATTTAATGTAACACAATATAAATGTGAAGTTGATTATATATAGCAAAATTACATTCCAAGTGCAAGCACATCATAAGGAACACCATAAAGAAAGAATATTCAATGTTCAGTGTGGATTGCCGTAATCACACTCTAAAAATTCATTCAATAATTTGAAAACTCCATTTTTGGGGACTGGGTGATTGGTTTGCACAAACCTAATATGGAGTGTAAGCACAATATATAAACAACAGGCCTTCATTTTGCATTTATAGAAAGCTGAACAGCTTCAGTGTTAAGCCATTCTGTCTAATCCAGATAATTATAAGGACCACATACACTGGGTTTACTGGGCTGCTCCTTTACATGCAATTATCTCGGACCCATATCATGTAGCTTGAATAAGAATTATTATGAGTGTTGCTAAAATCTTTTTTTTTTTAAGCAGTCTGCCCAGTATCCTCAGGATACTAAAGTTAATGAACTACTCATCCAATGGGAACGGGAATTCCCAAATTTACGGTGCATCAGGGGAACTTGTTAAATGCATTGCCGGGCTCATCCAACAGAATTTCTGATTCAGTAGCCTTAGGGTAAGTTTTCAAAATCTGCATTTCTAATGGGTTCCCAGTGATGCTGATACTGCTGGTCCAGGGACCACACTTTGAGAGCACCATGCTAGAATACTAGGTTATGAATGAGAATACGTGACAAAGGACCTTATTTAGTCACCATCCATAAAAAAAATCTGTAAGCTAGTGATTTTTCTAACTTCTGAGTTATCGTCCCTAAAGATAATGGAAACATGATCATTTTCATGAAAATATGTTAGAAACCTCTCTGGAACCTTCCAGTTTTAAAGTTATAAAATGGGTAACTTATAGGGTTTTTATGGTGGATAAAGGCATAGAAAGCATGTGGCCTGACATAGAGCTAGCATATATTAAATTGAAAAATGTTAAGATAGCATAGAAGATAAAAATATATAGGTATGCAATATTATTTACTCAGTCTCTTCAAAATACCTAATCCATGTTTCATCTTTGTAACACTACAGAGGAGGATCTGGTGATAATACTCTTATCTTAAATAATGGGAGAATGTCACCTCCTCCCCCCAAAATATTTCAGTTTTCTCAAGTTGGAGAATTATCTAAGCCATTCTGGGAACAGATTTCAGGTCCTGTAGCTTAAGACTGAGCTCTCTTATCCCCCTTCATTTTGCAAAAAGTGGAACAGAGAAAACCTTATAGACTCTCCAAGAGCCTATCTTTCCTTTTCAAGGCCAGTGTTCTAAGCTTGAAAAACCTATAATTTGTATTTCAGTGAGTCCATATTATTTTCTTGGTCAACGATCATCTGCATCTAAGGTGAACCTCTATGCCATGCGGTAGAGAAGGCTATTCAAAGTGCTCATCTGAAATAAACAGATTGGCCTGATAATTTCTCCTCTGTTGCCTCTCAAGGAGAATCACCTGATCTTGTCTCTCAGCTGTTGCAAAGACAGATAATAAATGACCAGCTGCTGTAGATACCCCTCTCTTCTACTCTAAAAGCACAATTTCAAAGAAAAAAAATGTTTATAAAAATGAAGAGGGAAGTATTTTCAGAGAAGTTTACAATATTTGATTCTGGGTTATTTAAATGGCTATTTTAAGTCTTTTTTTTTTTAACCTCATGACAGAATGAAAAATTCATGGAGACACTGATAAAGATAGGAAGCAAATAAAAAAAGCCCATGAAAGGTTTTGATAAAACACCTCTATGCCGAGAAAGAGTTGAGCTAGCCTTCATAGCTTTTCTAGACACACATTGCAAATGCACAGAGCCATCAAATTTGAATGAAGTGAATGACCTCTCCACAGGTTTGCCAAAGCAAGAACAAGGCTGCCCAAGGGATCTCGACACAATGGAAGCATTTGGGGAAAGCATTTTTGTCACTATTGAGAACTAAAAAATATACCTGGCCTCTGAGTTGCAGAGTTATATATATTTTTTTATCATTATAAAAAGCTTTTTAAGATGAAAGGAAATCATCTAAGATTCATCTAAAGAAGATAGAGGAGGAAGCAGGACACAAGGAAATACAGCAAGAGAGCAAAAATAGCGACACTGAATAAAGCCAGATGAAACATAAAGTACAAACATATTATTTATTCATTTGACAGTCTCTGGAATCAAACAAGAATTACATGTTCTGAATACATCAAATATTAGAATTTTCCAGGGATAACAAAAAAATGAAAAGAAGGAAAGCAGAGGCAGTGATCATACTGCATCCTAAAATGAAACTCAAGGAGTTTAGTTATTCTTGCTCCCTTGAACACAATGAATTGCTCTCACTAACACCCTCCAAATTCTACTCTCTCTCAACATTTTCTTTGTTGTAACGAATCTCATGTACTGCACTTATCTATATAGGTCTCTAGGTCGCCCAGGAAGCAGTGATAATTTTATCAAAATTAGCAAATAATGAGATTTTACATATATATCACCTTACTTAAGCCTCGCTTATGTTTGAGATAGTCATACAATAATCCCCATTTTCCTGATGTACAAATAAAAGTGAAGTTGTTTGACCAGGGGACATAGTAGGTGCTGTAGCAAGAATTTGAACACCTGAATCCAGAACTCCTGCTGTAAGTGGTGAACTGCATTGACTCTTGAGGAAGCAGCTACAGGATTCTGAATATTTCAAGAGGGAAAGCAGGGGTGGCAGCAGTAGCCACACAGACACCTAAACCAAACAACTGGACAGACTTTGAGATTTGCTCAGTCCTTTTGGGTAGCTGCCAAGCTATGTTAGAGAAGAGATGGAAAGTGAAGAGACAGCATGGATGGTACAGTAGTATGCACACATCCATATATTTTTCTCTTCTTAAAGCTATTTCTTTTTTTAAGAATATACTCTTCTCCTATTCCACGAAAGTCTACAGGATTCTGACAAGGCTACTATTAAGTAGACACACTTGCCTAGCTCCTGAGGTATGTTACGACTAAAGAATACGTGTTACTTTCTGGGGACAGTTTTGGGGCAGGCACAAGAAGCAAGATGGGTTCTAGGAGGACATGGGTGGTCTTTCTCCATTTTATTAAGATCTCAAACTGAAAAGACAGTGCAGTCTTGAAGGGGTTAGCTGAGCATACTTCTTATTTGGAATAAAGGCAACACAAAAGAAAGAAAAATTGAGAATGAGAGAACCAGTGAAGACTGATATAAACTGATGATATCGTCAAACCCGTCAATCTTTGGACCCTGAATTCAGCTGTGCTCAGTCATGTCAAATCATACACTATTTATTTGATCAAACTGTTCAGTTGATTACCATCGCTTCCAGCCAAAAGTGTGTTGATTACCCTGGTGCCCCTGTTTTCCAAACTTGAAACTAAGATTCATATTTTTAAAACAGCAATGTTACCTAAAGGGGGTGTTAAGACAAGTATTTTAGATGAAAACAGTTCTTACAACTATAACAATTACATAGCTGACACTTACTATGTGCCAAGTACTATTTAAAGCACTTTACAAATATCAAGTTATTTAACTCTCAAATTGTATTGTCATAATACTCATTTTATGCATAAGGAAAGTGAGTCCCAGGTTATTCCCAAGGTCACACAGATAATATGTTATTGTTCACAAGGTTCTTCAAGATCAGTCCCAGTTACTGCCTTGGTTCAGGCTGCTATAACAGAATACCATAGACAGTGTGGCTCAAACAACAAACATGTACTTCTCACACTTCTAGAGAGTGGGAGGTCTAAGATCTAGGTGCCATCAGATTCAGTGTCTGGTAAGGACCCTCTTCCTGGCTTACAGATGGCTGTCTCATTGCTGTGTCCTCATTTGGGGTTGGGGAGGGGAGACAGAAAGAGAGAGAGTGAGAGAGACAGATTGCAAAAGCTCTGATCTCTTCTTACAGGGCACTAATCCCATCATGAGGACCCCACCCTCATCTAAACCTAATTACTTTCCAAAGGCCCCACCTCCTAATACCATGATACTGGGAGTTGGGGCTTCAACGTATGTATTTGGGGGCACATAAACATTCTGTTCATAACAGTTCTCATCTTCTAGGGTAGCCCAGACTAGGGGAATGCAGATGTACCAGTATGAATTCCCAAATTTTCTCACACTCTTTTTCATTATATGGGTTGCATATAACTATGGATGCTTCATCATTCCAGAGCTTTGATGACTGGAAGGTACGTGAACCACATTACAAATAACCCAGAGGCATGGAGGAAAAAAGATGGACTCCCAGCTATCTCTCTATCTTCATGGCATTATAGAGAAAATTACTTCTGAAACTGAGAAGCAGATTGTAGAGAAATATACAAATTTGCAGTCTAGTAATGTATGCGTCTATTATAGTCTGAAAGTGTCCCGTTTACAAATAAACATATGTCTAAAATGGCCCTATTAGCACTGCCTAAAATGTAGGCCATATCTTGCAGATATTATAAGTATTCATTATATTAAGCCATAAAACAAAAGATACTTAAGGGACTTTCAATTCCAGAATTAAAAATATTCCACAGGGAAAACTTACATTTTTTTTTTTTTTTTTTTTTTGCGTTACATGGGCCTCTCACTGTTGTGGCCTCTCCCGTTGCGGAGCACAGGCTCCGGACGCGCAGGCCCAACGGCCATGGCTCACGGGTCCAGCCGCTCCGCGGCATGTGGGATCCTCCCAGACCGGGGCACGAACCCGTGTCCCCTGCACCGGCAGGCGGACTCCCAACCACTGCGCCACCAGGGAAGCCCAAAACTTACATATTTAATGAGAATATATCCAATTTGAAAATGGAAAGCTAGGGTCATACACTGAATAATTCAAAGGGAGGTATTTTGAAGAAGCCTTAATGTAACTTTAGATTGAAATATGGTGATGATGATGATGAAATATCCACCAAAGAAAATAAGAATAAACATTCTTTGACATCACTGGTACCAAGTTATCCCACTTTTGTAAAGTTTTAGAAGATTTCTCTCTTTGTTCAGTCTTGTTTTATCTCTTTTGACAAGGTCATAAAGTAGTAAATGTCTAAATGGACAATAAAATATGTGGGCAAGTAGTAAGTACTACTATTCAGTTTTTTAAGTTTTTTATTGTCATTTTCACAGAAGAAAATTTATCAAAATATTTAATAATCTTACAAAATAAATATTTTACAAAAAATTAATACAAACCTATAAAAACAATCACTGGGATTTTAGTTTAGGGAAATAGGTCTAGTTTAACTGGCAAAATGCTATTATTTATTTTTATATTTATGATACATATATAAAAATAGGATGAACTTTTGGATTACTTTTCTCAATATGCACTAAAAAGGATGTCATGGGAAAGCTAAAGGCAAATTAGAACTTTGCAGAATGACTTACACAGTGGTGGTAAAGTGGGAATATGAAGGAATCCAGGAGCCTGAAGTTTGTCATATGCTCTCTGGACAGTATTCTCAAGAGGACCAATGAGAAATGTATATGTAGAAGCACATATTATGAGGTCATTGTATACACAAATATATATAATACTCATAATTATTTAATATTTGAACCTAACAACTAACTAGAAAAAAATGTGACAGACACACAGACTGCTACATAATAGGGGCTAACTGCACTTTTTATTGTTTTTGTTTTTTGCTTGTTTAATAAGTATGCAAAGAATAAATAGCAATAAGCCTCTGGCACTTAACTTCATCACTATTCAGGTTTTGGGCTTTGACACATGACACCCAAGAAACTACCCAAGAAATTAGAGGAAGAGGCAAGGGTTCTAAATCTGCCACCATTGTTCACCATGTGTGACCAGAGAGAGGCAATTGGTTTATATAGTTTCAGTTTCATCAACATAAAAAAAAACTAGCTATATTAAATATTCTTTTGTTCTCGTAATAGATCTACAGTTTGAAATAGCTCTATAAAATAGAAAATATTCGTTTAAGTACGACCTGTTCTAGAGGTGAAAAAGTTTTTTTTCTCTCTCCTATCCCTAAGTTTTCTTTCCTCTCTGTGTTTGCATCATTACACAATATAATGTGATATACATCTTATTCTCCATGTGACCAGGGGAGGGCGCCGTCAGCAGCTCCTGGTTTACATAGTCCTAACAGCTTACGATCCCAGTGGAGGATAAGTCTTCTCTCTCCCATGGCCTAGGTACCAAATCCCAGCTTAAGCTATGAATTAAGCTGTTGGAGTGGCACAGCCATTCCTGAGTCAGTTACCAGGGTCAGGGATGTATAGTACTCTAAATCAGAAGCCTGCATGGCATGGCTACCCCTATGGCCAGAGCAGAGGCACAATGTGATTTCAGTCCCAAAGAGTCAATGTACTGGAAAAGTGTGTTCCCAAAGAAAACAAGGAACAGGGAAAACTTACAGAATTATAAGTGAAAATTATTTGTAATTATACCCAACGCACATCAAATAAAGTGTGAAAGTGGAGCAAAGATGTTTTCAGGCACATGAGTCTCTTATCATTTATTTTCTGTGTCCTGTATTTCAAAAAACTATTGGAGGATATAATCCAGATGAAAGAAGGAAAACACTAAGAAAACAAACAAGCATGGGAATGAGAAAATAAGGCTTCCAGTAAGAGAGAGGTAACAGAAACCCTCCAGATGCTGGCAAAAGATATCCCATGGCAAGCTCTGCACAGCTGTCCTAGAAACTTTGCAGGATCAGACAGAAGAGTTATGAAACAAATTGATAAAATACATAATGTATATGAGGAACTTGAGAATAATTTTACAATTCTGTCAGAAACCTTAGCTAAATTAATCAACAATTTGTAGAAAATCAAGAAGAGGAAAAATGAGACAGTTAATACATATAGGAAAAAAAGTTTTAAAGAAAGGATATTTTTTTTCTATTTCTAGGAATTTATCTCAAGGAACAATTAGACAAACGTGCAAGGACATATGTAAAAACTATCCATTACAAAATTGACTATATTAGTAGAAAAGTGAAAAACAGAAAATCAGACAAGTGAAAAGTAGAAAATCAAAAAGATTTTGATTAAACTGTATACACTTATGTAGAATTATTACATACAATGTTCTAAGCACTTCAAAAGCTGTAAGTCATTTAATCCTTATAACATTATGTAATATCATAGCATGCTGCATGGCTCTGCTGTGAAAAATATTGCATAGTCATAATAATGCAAACACTGAGTACTGAGTGAACTGAAACTGGTGATATAAATACATATAGGCTCATGTAACTAAAATGGAAAGGGGAGGGAAGAGGAAGCAGATATGGGTGAAGGGAATGTAAAAAAAAAAAAAAATCATCTTTCCTTGCAATGTGGAATGATGCCTTAAGCTGAAAAATAAAAAAAGGCAGGCTAATCATGTTGTTGATAAACATGGAGGTAAACTTGTAAAGAAAACTAGAAGACTTAAAAATGGAAGACTTGGAAGTGGTACCTCTGAGGAGTGAGAATTGGGAAAAGAAGGGACTAAGAAAGATGTTTTCAATGAGACATCATGAGTGTTTAAACTGTGAATATGTATTACTTTGATTGTATATAAAATATATATGATATACTCCATATATGGGGTATATTTTCATAAAGATGAAAATTGAAATTTCCATAAATAGAAACATTAAAATGAATAAACAGATGAGTTTGGAAAACAGAGAAAGGGAACTTTCAAAGATAATGTGAAGATTTCAAAAGTTAACTCATGTTGATTAAGGAAAAAAGGGATATTCGTCATGACTTATCTTTATCTCAGTTACTGCATTGCTCAAAAAACATAGTATTAGATATTTGCTTTTACACACTCTGCTTTTAATTTCTAGGGACAAATACCTCCTAAAAATCTGTAATTATTTTAGTTTATGATTTCATCATGTTAATCCCCCATTTAAATGTGGCCAATTAATATAATTTATAGTATATGAATTTCAAAAAGACTTGAGTTCAAAATTGGGTGTGTGGGGTGACTCTTTTGAATGGCCAGATATAGGCAATCATGGCATGGATGTTATTTGACATTTGCTGATGTCTGCGGTAGATGAAAAACTTTGCACTACAAAGGATTCTATGTATCGCTGTATTAAATAGTGTCATTTTAATTAGAACTGTAAAATGGTATTTAAGTTCCGCTGTAGTAGAGATTCCAGAGAAAAGTCATTTCATTTTCATAGCCCCTTTAGAATGACATGCTTCTCAGCATGGGCATCAAAGAAGTTTTTTTGCATAAAGCCATTATGGATACTTTGAGAGGAACTGTTACAGCTGATGGTGAATCCCCTGATGGAGACCTCTGGATTAAATAATTTGCAAAGGCTTGTCCTTAACTTTCAGGAAGTTGTACCTTATGAGAAATTCAATTGTCTTCATCCCAGACTTAAAGAGGCAGAATAATAGAAGTTCACGTAGCCAGGTCGGCCTGCTTTAAGATCACAGCTCTGCCCCGAATTAGCTGTGAGAATTTGGACAAACTGTTAAGCTCTTTGTGCCTCAGTTTCCTCATCTGTAAAATAGGGGTTAATATTCTCATGAAGATTAAATGTTAATGTAGGTAAAGCACTCAGAGCAGTGCCTTGCTATAAGAACTGCTCCCTCTATCATTGCTTTGGGTGAATACTTGACACAAAAGTGTTCATTGCCCATGATAAGACAGAATAAGTTTGAATACTGCACTATGAATTGTTATTTATATTATCTTCTAGTTCATGTCCTAGTGGGATGTGTGAATAGTTTCAAAAAGCAATAGAGAAGGATGATTAAGTATTACATTGAAATAATAAAGTACTAGCACCAAAAATGTGGATTACTCATAGAAAAAAAAAATCATGGTCCCTGTTTAAGTGTTTAAAGAATTGTTAGCTCTATTAATGAAGTCTTTACCCAATTTCAGTGCAGTGATTGAAAAAAACGGAAGAAGGATGGATAGGGGAGCCGGAGGAAGATGGCGGAAGAGTAAGACGCGGAGATCACCTTCCTCCCCACAGATACATCAGAAATTCATCTACACGTGGAACAACTCCAACAGAACACCTACTGAACGCTGACAGAAGACCTCAGACCCCCCAAAAGGCAAGAAACTCCCCACATACCTGGGTAGGTCAAAAGAAAAAAAGAATAAACAGAGACAATAGGATATGGACGGGACCTGCACCAGTGGGAGGGAGCCGTGAAGGAGGGAAGGTTTCTACACACTACAAGCCCCTTCGAGGGCGGAGACTGCAGGTGGCAGAGGGGGAAAGCTTCGGAGTAGCGGAGGAGAGCACAGCAACAGGGGTGTGGAGGGCAAAGCAGAGAGATTTTGGCACAGAGGATCGGTGCCCTCAGGCACACACCAGCCCGAGAGACTTGTCTGCTCGGCCGCCAGGGCGGGCGGGGCTGGGAGCTGAGGCTCGGGTATCGGCTTTCAGTCGGAGCGCAGGGAGAGGTCTGGGGCTGGCCGCAGGAAGAGACCCTGAAGGGGTTAGTGCTAGCCCGGAGGGAGTCCGGGGAAAGGGTCTGGAGCTACCGGAGAGGCAAGAGACTTTTTTCCCTTTTGTTGCCTGGTGCGCGAGGAGAGGGCATTCCCCTCCCTCCCCTCTGCCTGAGTGAGCCAGAGCCCCCGAATCAGCGGCTCCTTTAAACCCGTCCTGTCTGAGCGAAGAACGAACGCCCTCCGGCGACCTACGCGCAGAGGCGGGGCCAGGTCCAAGGCTGAGACCCGGGAGCTGTGAGAGCAGAGACAGGGAAATCTCTCTGTGCAGCCTCCGAGGCAGCGGATTAAAGCTCCACAGTCCATTTGATGTGCCCTGCGTCTGTGGAGTGCATGAATGGACAGCGAATCATCCCAAATTGAGGAAGTGGACCTTGAGGACAAGATTTAAGACTTTCCCCCCCTTTTTTTTTCCTCTTTTTACAACGAATTATCTCAAATTAAGGAGGTGGACTTAGCAAGATTTCAGACTTTTCGCCCTTTTCCTCTTTTTACAACGAATTATCCCAAATCGAGGAGGTGGACTTGGAGAGCAAGATTTTTGATTTTTCCCCCTGCTCTCTTTTTGTGAATGTGTATGTGTAATCTTCTGTGTAAGATTCTCTCTGTATAGCTTTGCTTCCACCATATGTCCCAGGGTTCTTTCGGTCCGTGTTTTTTTTCAATAATTACTTTTTAATTTTAATAACGCTACTATATTTCATACTTTATTCTATTTTACTTTACCTGCTCTTTCTTTTTTTCCTCCCTTCCCTTCCTCCCTCCCTCCCTCCGCTCCTCCTTTCCTTCTTTCTTTTTCTTTCCTCCATCCCTCCCTCCCTCCCACCCTTCTTCTTTCCACTTTCTTTTTCTTTCCTCCATCCCTCCCTCCCTCCCACCCTTCTTCTTTCCACTTTCTTTTTCTTTCCTTCCTCCCTCCCTCCCTCCCTCCTGTCTTTCTTTCTTTCTTTCCTTCCTCCCTCCCTCCCTCTCTTCTTCCATTCACTCTTCCTTTTGCTTTCATTCCTCCCTCCCTCCCTCCTTTCTTTCCTTTCTTTCCATCCTTCCTCCCTCCCTCCTTTCTTTCTTTCTTCCTTCCTTCCTTACTTACTTCCCTTCTTCCTTTCTTTCAATCTCTCTTTCTTTCTTCTACTAATTATTTCTTTCTACTTTTTCTCACTGTTATTCTGAGCCGGGTGGATGAAAGGCTCTTGGTGCTGCAGCCAGGAGTCAGTGCTGTGCCTCTGAAGTGGGAGAGCCAACTTCAGGACACGGGTCCACAAGAGACCTCCCAGCTCCACATAATATCAAGCAGCGAAAATCTCCCAGGGATCTCCATCTCAACACCAGCACCCAGCTTCAGTCAACGACCAGCAAGCTACAGTGCTGGTCACCCTATGCCAAGCAACTAGCAAGGCAGGAACACAACCCCACCCATTAGCAGAGAGGATACCTAAAAACATAATAAGGCCACAGGCACCCCAAAACACACCACCAGACGTGGACCTGTCCACCAGAAAGACAAGATCGAGCTTCAACCACCAGAACACAGGCATTAGTCCCCCCCACCAGGAAGCCTACACAACCTACTGAAACAACCTTAGCCACGGGGGACAGACACCAAAAACAACGGGAACTACGAATCTGCAGCCTGCAAAAAGGAGACCCCAAACACAGTAACATAAGCAAAATGAGAAAGCAGAAAAACACACAGCAGGTGAAGGAGCAAGATAAAAACCTACCAGACCTAACAAATGAAGAGGTAATAGGCAGTCTACCTGAAAAAGAATTCAGAATAATGATAGTAAAGCTGATCCAAGATTCTATTTCCCAGATCCAAAATCTTGGAAATAGAATAGACAATATGCAAGAAACAGTTAACAAGGACCTAGAAGAACTAAAGATGAATCAAGCATCGATTAAAAACACAATAAATGAAATGAAAAATACTCTAGATGGGATCAATAGCAGAATAACTGAGGCAGAAGAACGGATAAGTGAGGTGGAAGATAAAATAGTGGAAATAACTGATGCAGAGCAAAATAAAGAAAAAAGAATGAAAAGAACAGAGGACAGTCTCAGAGACCCCTGGGACAACATTAAACGCACCAACATTCGAATTATAGGGGTTCCAGAAGAAGAAGAGAAAAAGAAAGGGACTGAGAAAATATTTGAAGAGATTATAGTTGAAAACTTCCCTAATATGGGAAAGGAAATAGTTAATCAAGTCCAGGAGGCACAGAGAGTCCCATACAGAATAAATCCAAGAAGAAATACGCCAAGACACATATTAATCAAACTGTCAAAAATTAAACACAAAGAAATCATATTAAAAGCAGCAAGGGAAAAACAACAAATAACACACAAGGGAATCCCCATCAGGTTAACAGCTGATCTCTCAGCAGAAACTCTACAAGCCAGAAGGGAGTGGCAGGACATAATTAAAGTGATGAAGGAGAGAAACCTGCAACCAAGATTACTCTACCCAGCAAGGATCTCATTCAGATTTGATGGAGAAATTAAAACCTTTACAGACAAGCAAAAGCTGAGAGAGTTCAGCACCACCAAACCAGCTTTACAACAAATGCTAAAGGAACTTCTCTAGGCAAGAAACACAACAGAATGACTATACCTACAATAACGAACCCAAAGCAATTAAGGAAATGGGAATAGGAACATACATATCAATAATTACCTTAAATGTAAATGGACTAAATGCTTCAACCAAAAGACACAGAGTGGCTGAATGGATACAAAAACAAGACCCATATATATGCTGTCTACAAGAGACCCACTTCAGACCTAGAGACACATACAGATTGAAAGTAAGGGGATGGAAAAAGATATTCCATGCAAATGGAAATCAAAAGAAAGCTGGAGTAGCAATTCTTATATCAGACAAAATAGACTTTAAAATAAAGACTATTAGAAGAGACAAAGAAGGACACTACATAACGATAAAGGGATCAATCCAAGAAGAAGATATAACAATTGTAAATATTTATGCACCCAACATAGGAGCACCTCAATACATAAGGCAAATACTAACAGCCATAAAAGGGGAAATCGACAGTAACACAATCATAGTAGGGGACTTTAACACCCCACTTTCACCAATGGACAGATCATCCAAAATGAAAATAAATAAGGAAACACAAGCTTTAAATGATACATTAAACAAGATGGACTTAATTGATATTTATAGGACATTCCACCCAAAAACAACAGAATACACATTTTTCTCAAGTGCTCATGGAACATTCTCCAGGATAGATCATATCTTGGGTCACAAATCAAGCCTTGGTAAATTTAAGAAAATTGAAATTCTATCAAGTATCTTTTCCGACCACAATGCTATGAGACTAGACATCAATTACAGGAAAAGATCTGTAAAAAATACAAACACATGGAGGCTAAACAATACACTACTCAATAATGAAGTGATCACTGAAGAAATCAAAGAGGAAATTAAGAAATACTTAGAAACAAATGACAATGGAGACACGACGACCCAAAACCTATGGGACGCAGCAAAAGCAGTTCTAAGGGGGAAGTTTATAGCAATACAATCCCACCTTAAGAAACAGGAAACATTTCGAGTAAACAACCTGACCCTGCACCTAAAGCAATTAGAGAAAGAAGAACAAAAAACCCCCAAAGTTAGCAGAAGGAAAGAAATCATAAAGATCAGATCAGAAATAAATGAAAAAGAAATGAAGGAAACGATAGCAAAGATCAACCAAACTAAAAGCTGGTTCTTTGAGAAGATAAACAAAATTGACAAACCATTAGCCAGACTCATCAAGAAAAGAAGGGAGAAGACTCAAATCAGTAGAATTAGAAATGAAAAAGGAGAAGTAACAACTGACACTGCAGAAATACAAAAGATCATGAGAGATTACTATAAGCAACTCTATGCCAATAAAATGGACAACCTGGAAGAAATGGACAAATTCTTAGAAATGCACAACCTACCAAGACTGACTCAGGAAGAAATAGAAAATATGAATAGACCAATCACAAGCACTGAAATTGAAACTGTGATTAAAAATCTTCCATCAAACAAAAGCCCAGGACCAGATGGCTTCACAGGCGAATTCTATCAAACATTTAGAGAAGAGCTAACACCCATCCTTCTCAAACTCTTCCAAACAATATCAGAGGAAGGAACACTCCCAAACTCATTCTACGAGGCCACCATCACCTTGATACCAAAACCAGGCAAGGATGTCACAAAGAAAGAAAACTACAGGCCAATATCACTGATGAACATAGATGCAAAAATCCTCAACAAAATACTAGCAAACAGAATCCAACAGCACATTAAAAGGATCATACACCATGATCAAGTGGGGTTTATTCCAGGAATGCAAGGATTCTTCAATATACGCAAATCAATCAATGTGATACACCATATTAACAAGTTGAAGGAGAAAAACCATATGATCATCTCAATAGATGCAGAGAAAGCTTTCGACAAAATTCAACACCCATTTATGATAAAAACCCTGCAGAAAGTAGGCATAGAGGGAACTTTCCTCAACATAATAAAGGCCATATATGACAAACCCACAGCCAACATTGTCCTCAATGGTGAAAAACTGAAACCATTTCCACTAAGATCAGGAACAAGACAAGGCTGCCCACTCTCACCACTCTTATTCAACATAGTTTTGGAAGTTTTAGCCACAGCAATCAGAGAAGAAAAGGAAATAAAAGGAATCCAAATTGGAAAAGAAGAAGTAAAGCTGTCACTGTTTGCAGATGACATGATACTATACATAGAGAATCCTAAAGATGCTACCGAAAAACTACTAGAGCTAATCAATGAATTTGGTAAAGTAGCAGGATACAAAATTAATGCACAGAAATCTCTGGCATTCCTGTACACTAATGATGAAAAATCTGAAAATGAAATCAAGAAAACACTCCCATTTACCATTGCAACAAAAAGAATAAAATATCTAGGAATAAACCTACCTAAGGAGACAAAAGACCTGTATGCAGAAAATTATAAGACACTGATGAAAGAAATTAAAGATGATTTAAATAGATGGAGAGATATACCATGCTCCTGGATTGGAAGAATCAATATTGTGAAAATGACTCTACTACCCAAAGCAATCTACAGATTCAATGCAATCCCTATCAAACTACCACTGGCATTTTTCACAGAAGTAGAACAAAAAATTTCAAAATTTGTTTGGAAAAACAAAAGACCCCGAATAGCCAAAGCAATCTTGAGAACGAAAAACGGAGCTGGAGGAATCAGGCTGCCTGACTTCAGACTATACTACAAAGCTACAGTAATTAAGACAGTGTGGTACTGGCATAAAAACAGAAAGATAGATCAGTGGATCAGGATAGAAAGCCCAGAGATAAACCCACGCACATATGGCCAACTTATCTTTGATAAAGGAGGCAGGAATGTACAGTGGAGAAAGGACAGCCTCTTCAATAAGTGGTGCTGGGAAAACTGGACAGGGACATGTAAAAGTATGAGATTAGATCATTCCCTAACACCATACACAAAAATAAGCTCAAAATGGATTAAAGACCTAAATGTAAGGCCAGAAACTATCAAACTCTTAGAGGAAAACATAGGTAGAACACTCTATGACATAAATCACAGCAAGATCCTTTTGGACCCACCTCCTAGAGAAATGGAAATAAAAACAAAGATAAACAAATGGGACCTAATGAAACTTCAAAGCTTTTGCACAGCAAAGGAAACCATAAACAAGACCAAAAGACAACCCTCAGAATGGGAGAAAATATTTGCAAATGAAGCAACTGACAAAGGATTAATCTCCAAAATTTATAAACAGCTCATGCAGCTCAATAGCAAAAAAACAAACAACCCAATCCAAAAATGGGCAGAAGACTTAAATAGGCATTTCTCCAAAGAAGATATACAGACTGCCAACAAACACATGAAAGAATGCTCAACATCATTAATCATTAGAGAAATGCAAATCAAAACTACAATGAGATATCATCTCACACCAGTCAGAATGGCCATCATCAAGAAATCTAGAAACAATAAATGCTGGAGAGGGTGTGGAGAAAAGGGAACACTCTTGCACTGCTGGTGGGAATGTGAATTGGTACAGCCACTATGGAGAACAGTATGGAGGTTCCTTAAAAAACTACAAATAGAACTACCATATGACCCAGCAATCCCACTACTAGGCATATACCCTGAGAAAACCATAATTCAAAAAGAGACATGTACCAAAATGTTCATTGCAGCTCTATTCACAATAGCCCGGAGCTGGAAACAACCTAAGTGTCCATCATCGGATGAATGGATAAAGAAGATGTGGCACATATATACAATGGAATATTACTCAGCCATAAAAAGAAACGAAACTGAGCTATTTGTAATGAGGTGGATAGACCTAGAGTCTGTCATACAGAGTGAAGTAAGTCAGAAAGAGAAAGACAAATACCGTATGCTAACACATATATATGGAATTTAAAAAAAAAAAAATGTCATGAAGAACCTAGGGGTAAAACGGGAATAAAGACACAGACCTACTTGAGAATGGACTTGAGGATATGGGGAAGGGGAAGGGTAAGCTGTGACAAAGGGAAAGAGAGGCATGGACATATATACACTACCAAACGTAAGGTAGATAGATAGTGGGAAGCAGCCGCAGAGCACAGGGAGATCAGCTCGGTGCTTTGTGACCGCCTGGAGGGGTGGGATGGGGAGGGTGTGAGGGAGGGAGATGCATGAGGGAGGGGATGTGGGAACAGATGTATATGTATGACTGATTCACTTTGTTATAAAGCAGAAACTAATAAAAAAAAAAAAAAGTAAAAAAAAAAAAAAAAAAATGATGGATAAACAACAAGGTCCTAATGTATAGCACAGGGAACTATATTCAATATCCTATAATAAACCATAATGGAAAGGAATATGAAAAAGATTATATCTATGTATAACTGAATCACTTCGCTGTACAGCAGAAATTGACACAACATTGTAAATCAACTATACTTCAATAAAATAAATTAAATAAATTTTAAAAATTGTTGAAAGAAAAAAAAAAAAAAAAAAAAAGAAAAAAACGGAAGAGACACTAGAAAGTTAACAGGAGCCACAACATGGTAAAAAAAAAAAAAAAAATTGGCTTCCACAATAGTTACTGTGCCAGCCTTGTGTCAACATGGTGATTAACAAGAAAACAATAGCCACACTCAAGGTTAGCGTAAAGGTGAGCCAACATCAACTGCAAAGACCACAGCCTGCAGCACCAAGGCTACAGGAAGGTGAGGAGGGAAGGCTGGCATCAGTGGAATAAGAGCAAGACATCATTAGCCGAGATGAGAATGCTTTAGTAACTTGGGGTTGCCAGTAAGAGAAAGGGGGGACATGGAACTGGACTACTGTGTGACTCCAATAAGAAAGTGCGAGCGCGGGGGTGGAGGACCTCTGAGCCGGAGGCTGCTTTTAGGGTATTTTGGATATACGCTTGTCTCCTAGCTTTTCCTTTTCCTATTTGGGTCACACTGGGAAATATAAATGATGCAATTATTATAGAGAAATGTCAGAGATATTAAGTAAATAATTTGTATAAATTACATCCTATCTATACAGCAGCACTCTTTTATCTGGGGATATAAAAATGTATCTGTACTTTGTTTACAGATTTTTGTCTATAAAAGATGACTTTCTCTTTAGCTAAATTTCTGTTCGTATATCTATGTATACTTAAATTTATACATGCTCTGTATTGTCCATGCGACAAAATAATTTTAAAATGCTCATGCCTCTGTGATTTATTTACAGTGCACCAGTGGAATCATTAATGAGAGAGATGTTAGAGATCATCCATTACCACTGTTGTCAAAATAAAAAAAAAAAGAAGACACCTTTAGAATAACATTATAAACATTATGAGAGTGAAAATTTTCCATTGGAAATGATTTAGAAAAACAGAGTGGAGGAATGCAATGGACTAAATTTTTGTGCTCCCCCCACCACAACCAAAATCCGTATGTTGAAATCCTAATACCCAATGTGATGTTATTAAGAGATGGGACCTCTGGGGGGTGACTAGGTCATGAGGGAGAAACGTCATGCATAGGATTAGTGCCCTTATAAAACAGATCTTAAAGAGCTTCCTCACCCCTTCTGCCACGTGAGGACACAGCAGAAAAATGACAGCTTATGAACCAAGAAGCAGGTTTTCATCAGGTGCCAAATCTGCTGGAATCTTGATCTTGTACTTCCCAGCCTACAAAACTGTGAGAAATACATGTTTGCTGTTTATAAGCCACTCAGTATAGGGTATTTGGTTATGGCAGCCCAAAAGGACTAAGACAAGGAAAATGGAATTTTTTTTAAAAAAAACATAATATCTAATTATGTTTCTAAAAAGTTAGACATGTGTGTGTGTCTGCATGTGTGCATATGTGTGTCTGTGTGTTCAACGTTGTTGTCAGTCTTAGGAACTCACTATCTTCCATTCATGCTATTTCCCATAACTGATGCTGTATATTCACTGAAAAAGCTGACATTATTGCAGTCGGTTTGAAATTTTCTATGCACCACAGGGTAAAACCTTAAAGTTAAGCTCTGTTTCCATAGCAACCACAGTTTAGCTCCTCAAGCATAGTTAGACTTTTTGTGTGTGTGGTTTTAACCTACATGTACCAGTAAGGCTTGCTGACCTTTGATGCAGCATTTATAAGTTCTATTGGTTATATAAGCCTATGCCTGTGGTTTCTTTCCCGCATTTGAAATCCAATGACAGTTTTACACAGGACTAATTTTTGAGGTAAAAATTGGGGGAAAAATAAAAGCATAATTGTAAGCAACTGGACATTCAGCTAGTTTTACATTTTATGTAAAACTAATGACTAGTTCTTTTAAAAAGATGTGGATTTGACAATTCATCTATAAAAACAGCAAATCTGATCCAAGTTTTTTTTTTTTTTTTGCAGTACGCAGGCCTCTCACTGTTGTGGCCTCTCCTGTTGCGGAGCACAGGCTCTGGACGCTCAGGCCCAGGGGCCATGGCTCACGGGCCCAGCCGCTCCGTGGCACGTAGGATCCTCCCTGACAGGGGCACGAACCCGTGTCCCCTGCATCGGCAGGCAGACTCTCAACCACTGCGCCACCAGGGAAGCCCCCGATCCAAGTTTTAAGAGGTCTCTGTTTTGCACACAAATACATACTTGTACCCTTGAGTTATTAGGGTTTCTCCTGTGCTACTGATGCTCTTCCACATGCCTGTCTCATGCATCTACAAGACTAAATGAAATGTGTGTACTGTGGACAGTGGCCTTTAATCACTCTTCTCTAACCAGCTAAGTCTCCTGGCTCCCCACTTAATCAACCTGAGTCTATAACACTTATACTTTTTTATAGGGGTACTTCATCTCTGGAAAAAAAATTGCCCAATTGTTTCAATCACAAGAGATTCCCTTACACACACACACACACACACACACACACACACAGAAACAGGAACGACTGAATTGAACCTTTTGACAGAGTTTTATTACAAGCATGGAAACATTCATGTGGGAGCAGTCAAGAAAATGACTCTCCAAGGATTTAGGGGAAAGGCTTTCATAAACTTCAAAAAAGTAACATTAGGTTGTTTACCAAATATCAGACTGCTTGCTTCCTAAAGAATGATACCTTGTTTTGATCTCTATGAGCAGATCTTAAAGACACAGTTTTCATTTGGATTATGTTCATTGTATGTTCACAAGACTTCATGTTCAGATGTTTTGGTATCAAGTTAGAGAATTATTAGTTACCATTAGATTGCAAAGTTTCTTCTCAGTGAGTTTTTTCTTACTTCTATATTCATGACTACTATTTACCATTTGGAATTGTGTTTTGTGTACACATATTGCTGAGACGGGATCTGGGCCCTGGAGTCCTTTGCTGCTGTGCTTGCACCTGGACAAACTTCTCCTCAAGCAACAAAATACAAAGAAACTATAAGGGACTAAAAATAACTGTGTCCATGTGCAGTTGGGGCAACTTATGACACCAGATTAAAACAAAACAAAACAAAACAAAACTGCCACTTCTGAAGATCTGGGAGCAAAAGCAGGGTACTGTGCATGATCCCTGCACACAGCACCACCAAAGGGGTGGGCAAACCACCGAAGCCACCCTTCCAGCCTGACCCCTGGACACACCCCTGCCCTCACCCCATGTAAGGAAACAGCTCTCCCCACGCCCCACCTCCAGCGAGCGAGCTAGTGAGCAAGGGAAACTGTCACTTGTTCTCACTCCCCCCTGCTGCAGCAGAGACCCCAATAAAGCCTTGTCTGAACTTCTTGTCTGGCCTCTTATCAATTTCTATTGATTAAGGAGGCCAAGAACCCTGGTTGGTAATATTGCCAACACACACACACACACACACACACACACACACACTCATTGGATTTTCTCTTGAATCACCCAAAGTAATGGTCAGAGTATGTGAAAACCAATGCTGGGCCAATGCACTAGCCTAAAAGATGAAGGCAAGCATTTCCATCTCAGATGTCCAAATAATCCTGTTCGTTGCTTGAATACTTCATTTATTTTTTGCACAAAATAAGTGGCCAAAATCATTCAACTGTGCAGTCTGGTAACTCTTGAAAATTATGGTTCATAAATATATATGACTTCTCAGTGATTCTTAGTGCTGCATCCATTTTTAGCCATTCACAATCATTCACATTACTCAGAGCAAGTATGCAAAATTTTCCATATCCCCTTCTAGCTGTCTAACACTTCTCCTTCAGCATAAAAACTGCCCTTTCTATTTTACATGCAAGATGGATGTCATCAGGTGTGTCCATCACCAGCTGCTTCCACCTATTCAGCCTACACTTTTGTATACCAATAATTCTTTCCCTCTTGTCTCAGAAGAAACAAACTTGTTACATCTAAAGTATGACACCTCTACTCTGCATGCTATGTTCACTACCCTTTATTGACCTTGGGAATTTTCTCCAGCCATCAGCCATAAGTTATTTTGTTGTATATTGACAGTCTTTTTCTCCACTGCTGGTTTCTTCCCCTCTGCTTATAAATACCCATAAGTGTTTTTGCACTTAAAAATTAAAATATAATAAAATAGAAAGTTTAGAAAGTTAAAGCTTTACCTTTGAGTTTCTCTCCATCCATTATTTCTTCTTTCTTTCACTTTTAAGATGACCAAAAGAATAGTCTAAACTCATCATATTCCTACATCACCTCCTCCCATTTGTCAGTCCACAATGCTTGAACTTTTACTATTACTTCATTATTCCAATAAAACTGCACTAGTTAAGCCTTGCAGTAATGCTCTGATTTCTAAATCCAAAGTCATTTTTTATATCCTCTTCTCACTTGACTATAGCTTTCAATAGTGTTATTATTCTTTTTCTTTAATCTATCTCAGCCCTTGGAATCCAGAATACCATCATCCCAGCCTCACCTGGTTCTCCCCCTAGTTCCTTTTCAATGTCATTCACAAGTCTTTTTTGCCTTACTCTGCCTTACTCTCTCATCCGTCGTTTTTTTCTTTCACTATCGATTCTCCTCTTTGGGGATCTCATACATTTTAATGGCTTTGCTTGTCCAGATTTGAACTACTGACCTTCCCTCTCTTCCACCAAACTATATTTTCTGGTTTCATCTTTATTTGTTCAGTGATAACAAGATGCAACCTAAGGGCCAGGATAGAGTACCGGGATGCAGAATCAATCCAGTTATATCCACGATTTATTTCATAAATTGCTCAAAGTTTTATAACTTCTTTGCTCCTAATTATAACTTAAATGTGCCCTCCCATCTCAATCCCTATACTCATCACCTTGCTTTTGCCCTATGTAGATCACCTGGAATATTAAATTTGCCTTTTACTTGGACTTTCTACCTCCAATCTTGTTCTCCTCCAATACATTCTTTTTACTTTTCCCAAAGTCATTTTTTCACAAATGCAAATTACACAGAAAACTTAGTAAATATTTGCTGAAAGGACACAAAAGTGTTTCCACAGCTACTGGTCTGCAGCTGTTTTTATGGTAGCAGTTGTGGCATTCCTCTGTGGGAAAGAAACTGTTACACAACTAAACACCTCTTTCTCAGCAAAATAGAAAGTGGGCATATGTGTGACAAACACAGGGAAAAAAAAGAAAAAAAAGAAAAAAAAAAGGAAAAAAAAAAAGAACACAAAAGTGCACAAAAGATGCACACAAAAAAGAATACAGACCAAGGGAATTTTTCATATTTCAAAGGAAGAGACAAACATGAGACCTCCTTTGTCAATAGGGACATTTTTAATAATGTCCCTACCAGTTATTCTATATATGTCTAATCTCCACCCCATATTCCTGTATTTATGGCATCTAACATATGTCTTACGTTTAGTTAGTTCTTCAGGAGTCAGTTATTTTTTATGCAGGGGTTTTTGGGGAATGCTCTTAAGATCAACACCTGTAAGAGAAGGAGGGAACCAGGGTAGGTTGGAGACGGAAGTTGGACCACAATGAAGTTGTAACAGGCTTCAGACAACTCCACAGGGAGATCTAGAGCTGGGATGGCCATTCTAAATTGTCCTGAATTGAGGCAAGAAAACTGGGTCTTTGTAGCCCTAAATAGACCAGTCATTGGATGTGGGCTGCTTAGTGTGCCCCCACTGAGGGTGCATAACTTCTAGTGAAGCAGCTCCTCTTGTCAATGGAAAGCTATGAGCCACCATCATTCACACTACTGGTAGCTGGAGGAATGAGCTGGGTCCCTTACCCTAACCCTAACAAGGACTGTTCAGTTTTCTGATGGATAACTCACTCTCTTCCTCCCACTGTAAATGCTATCTTTTTAACTTCCTAAACCCCACATGAAACAACAAACTCTCTAGAACTTTCTCTAACACCCTCTGGCCACCAGTTAACCCACTCATTCCAGAACACGCAGATGACAGAATTATTTCACAATCACAAGTATAGTTTATTTAAATAACCTTCTTGACCCCTAATGACCTGCAGCTTAAATCACAGACTGCTGCCTCATCATGTCAAAAGTACTCTTAGGTTGGCCTTTCCTGTCCTATGGCATCTTGGTCCCTGAGCCATAGTTTATCTGGACTTTTGTCATGCCCAAATCAACAATGGCCTTTTTTTTTTTTTCTGTAAGTAAAATCAATTTTATTAATAAAGATCTTTCTACATGTGCAGAGCAAATAATTAATGAATTCCGAGGAAAAAACCTACATACAGTGAAATTAGAAGTATCCCAGGATGACAAAAAATAAATTAAATAACTAATCCCTATTTTGCACACATTCTTCTCTCTGTTTAGAGCTGCAGAACCCCTCCTTCTTCTTCAAGAGGCACCTTATAACTCTCCCTTTTGTAAAGTCTCTCCAGCGTCTTCAGGCAAGATCAAACACAATCTCTTCTGTGTTTTCACTGCTATGTTCATCAACACTATTAGAATATTCAGTGTTGTATTTCCCTAATCTGCTTAAATGGTGCTCTCCCTTTCTATCTTAACTTCTGTAATATCAGTGCTGCCATATTTGCCAACACAGAGTAACTGCCAGATATAAGTTCATTGAATAAATGAAAGAATAAATGAATGACATAGTTTTTTCATTCTAGCATATACATTTGAATATCAAGTAAGCAAATATGGCAAATATGCCTAAGAGATTTGTGTAGGGGTATGTGTCGAACATGCTTTCTCTGTTTTACTTTTGTTTGTGTTCTTTTTTTCCCCATCACTCGGAAAGTTGGAGAATCTATTGTTTCCACCTACAATTTCTCCAAATGCTTGAAAAAAACTAAATGTATGAGCAATATTTTTCAAGCAATGATCTAAAAGCAAATCACTACATTGAGACATTAAAAAGTTTTCTATGATTATATCTTTTGTTTTATAATCCCTGATTCAGCTATTCCTCCCTATAAATGCTATATACTTATGCTTATATATTTTTGTTTGATCATTGAATAGCTACTTGGATACCTGTGACTTTCAATATATCTTACAATTATAATGTAAACAATAATAAAATATATTATTCAATATACCTTTTTGAAAGCTTCCTGTAGAAATCAATTATTTAAACAAATATTTTATGTTAATGTCTCACACTTCTTTTACAGTATTCCCTACACTAACACATAATATTACAATTTTCATAGAAAATTATCAGAATTAACCACATCTTTATCTTTGTTCACAGTAGTCATAATAAGCCCAAGACTCAGCTTGTAACTACCTCTGATCAGAAAGCTCTCTCAGCTCTATTATCAAAAGTGTCTACAACTTGACCACTTTTCTAGTTCCACTGTGATAGCACTAAACAATGTCACAATCATCTTTTTCCAGGATACTAGAAAGGTTTCTTTCTGCTTCCAACCGTGGCCTCAGATCTTCTACCAGATATTTAAAAAATAATAATTGTGACTCTCCATAAGAGCTATATATGTTGTAATGATCTGTAATGTATATGATGGCAGAACTTCCTTTTTTGTTTTCTAGACCAAATTTTGACATCATCTGGCAACCATTATACACTGAACATCTTTGAGAAACCTTTAACCAAGAAAAAAATTAGTGTTGTTCTTATTGTTTTATTTTAAATGGGAGAAATATATGAATGTGTATGTATAGCATGAGGAGAAGGATCAGCTGGATTTAGAAACATTAAAAGTATAAGAGGGCTCCCCTGGTGGCGCAGTGGTTGAGAGTCCGCCTGCCAATGCAGGGGACACGGGTTCGTGCCCCGGTCCAGGAAGATCCCACATGCCACAGAGCAGCTGGGCCCGTGAGCCATGGCCACTGAGCCTGCGCGTCCGGAGCCTGTGCTCCGCAACGGGAGAGGCCACAGCGGTGAGAGGCCTGCGTACCACAAAAAAAAAAAAAAAAAGGTATAAGAGAGACCAAATAATTGGTTACACACATGTCCAGAAATATTTGATAGGCTTAAAATCAAGAAAAAGCTAAAGTGTTTACCATTTCAAGAAGGAAACATCTAGAGACATGAGGGAGGAAAATTATGTGTTGAGACTGTGGTTAGACTTTAATATTCCCTAGTTGTAAACTATGTAATAGGATAAATTATTCAAACACTTTAAGTCTCCATATTCTTGTCATTTGTCATTTGTTCAACAAATATTTATTGAGCATCTGTTATGTATTGTCACTCTATACATGGGGGAAAGTAGTAAGGATATTTGCACTGATTTATTTTATAATCTTACTGTAATTCGGACAAAAGAATTACAATGAGATTATGTTTAGAGCTAGGATGGGAGAAGTACAATGTGTTATGGAAGCAAAAGGGTGGGGTATATAACATATGATAGTGGTCAGAACAGCACTCTTGAAAGACTAGCAAGAGAAAAAGAGACTTGAATAAAAGAGTTTGACTTTGGAAGAGATGCATTGTTATGAAGGTAAATATAGTGCTGCAGAAAAACCGAACAGTATATGCAGAGGCCTAGAAGAAGACAGAGTTGGTTAAATACATATTAAATACAATAATTTAAAAAATCATTAGGGCTGCATCACAGTGTGTCAAAGCATAGAATTGGAAAAGATTAAGTTGGAATGGTAGGCAGAAGCTAGATTAAAAGACTACGTAAGTCAGTACTTAAAAATTGATGTGCATAGAAATCATCTGGGATCTTGTTAAAACCTAGATTCTGAGTCAGTACTTTTGGAGTGGGGCCCTAATATCTGATAAGCTTACAAGTAATGCTAACACTGCTGGTCCATTTGCTGGCCCACGTTGAGCATCAAGGATTTAAATCAAGTTCAGGGGTTTGAATCTTATATCTATCCCCATGAAGACTCATTAATAAGTTTAAATAGGAAAGTAACTTGATCAAATCAATCTGATTTTTTTTCATAAGATCCTTCTCATGCCTTATGAAGACTGGATTAGAAAGTGAAAGGTCTGCAGGTAGGGAGACATGTTAAGAGGCAATTATAATATTCTAAATTATACAAGTATCTGAGAGATGATTGTAAACTTGGAAAGTCACAGTGGGGATAACAAGATAAATTTAGTAGCTAGAATCAAGAGAAAACAGTAATAAATTGAATGCACGTAGAGAGGAAGGGAAGCACTAAGTATGATGCCCAATCTTATGGTTAGAGCAAATGCATGGAGACTGATGATAATAATGATGTTCGTAATAAACAGTTAAATGTATTCAATATTTATTACATGCCATGCACTAATATTTATGCTTTTAAATTACTTAACTCACAAAAACCCATGAGCAAGGTTCTATTGTATTTCCATTTTACAGATGAGGAAACTGAAGCATGGGTTAAGAAATTCAGAATTAGTAGAGTGCAAGGCACAAGACAAATTTTCAGAAAATGGCTATTATTATTATTATTCAAATGAATCTGGAGTTGGAAAAGAAAATGATTGAATGAAATCTTTCCTGACAATGCCTATTTTCTTGATATTATGGGAGGCAGAGTCACTCTCTAATACAGAGAAATAAACGTTGGGTGTGGAATACATGATAGTGATGAAACAATCAACAAAGTGAAAAGGTAATCTATTGAATGAGAAAATACTTGCAAACTCTATATCTGATAAAGAGTTAATGTGCAAAATATATAAGAAATTCCTACAACTCGATAATTTTTTAAAACCCAATTAAAAAATGGGTAAGGACTTGCATAGATATTTCTCCAAAGAATACATACAAATGGCCAAATGGTATATAAAAAGACACTTAACATCACTAATCAATAGAGAAATTCAAAACCAAATGAGATATTACTTTGTACTTGTTAGAATGGATAGCTTTAAAAGTTGATGATTTCCACGATTCAAGCATTCAAGCCTTCCTTATTTGCTTTGTGCTCATTTAGTTCACAGATTGAGTTCAGTAGAGAAAACTATTTTTCTATTAGTGTACAAGAAGAAAGCCTGATAATCCCTTCAATTTGAAGAGAGCGTTCCCATGAGATGAAATTTAATACTTTGAATTATTTTACTTTACATGTTTCTGACAGCTACTGGATATGCTTAATTATTGGGCAACACAGTGAAACTGGAAGGATTAGTTCCTTCAAACCAGTTTCTAATTTATCTTAATCTCATTTTAATGTTTTCATATTTTATAACAAAAGAAACCAGCATGCAAATGTGTGGCATATGCTTACTTCCCATTCAGAAATACAATTTCATATTATTACCGACTTTCAATTGAGCTCATCATCTTACCCTAGACAAAGTGATGGGAAAAAGTCCTTCTTGAAATTTAGAGTTGAACCCAAAAAAGGCATTCTGTTTCCTATGTGATATGAGAGGGAAATTATTAAATAAGAGAAATATGTAGATAGGTAGCTCTTTTGATGGTGCATTAAATATGTGCTTAATTCTGTTCATTTTTCTGCTTTATTTGATATTATTTATTGATATACACTTTTTCCTTACTGTTCTCCTTCACCACTCTAGGCGGTCACAAAACACCGAGCTGATCTCCCTGTAGTATGCGGCTGCTTCCCACTAGCTATGTATTTTACATTTCGCAATGTATATAAGTCAATGTTACTCTCTCACTTCGTCCCAGCTTACACTTTCCCCCTCTCTGTGTCCTCAAGTCCATTCTCTACGTCTGTGTTTTTATTCCTTTCCTGCCCCTAGGATCATTGGAACCATTTTTTATTTTAGATTCCATATATATGTGTTAGCATATGGCATTTGTTTTTCTCTTTCTGACTTACTTCACTCTGTATGACAGACTCTAGGTCCATCCACTTCACTACAAATAACTCAATTTTGTTTCTTTTTGGGCTGAGTAATATTCCATTGTATAAATGTACCACATCTTTTTCCATTCATCTGTTGATGGACACTTAGGTTGCTTCCATGTCCTGGCTATGGTAAATAGTGCTGCAATGAACATTGTGGTACATGACTCTTTTTCAATTATGGATTTCTCAGGGTATATGCCCAGTAGTGGGATTGCTGCGTCATATGGTAGTTCTATTTTTAGTTTTTTAAGGAACCTCCATACTCTTCTCCATAGTGGCTGTATCAATTTACATTCCCACTAACAGCGCAAGAGGGTTCCCTTTTCTCTACACCCTCTCCAGCATTTATTGTTTGTAGATTTTTTGATGATGGCCATTCAAACCATTTACCATACATTTGCCAATAGTGTATATAAATCTTGGTTAATCCTTGACAATTTTATAGGAAAATAGTATTTAATTGTTGTTTTCTTTGAAATTCTTTGATTATTAATAAAGTTAAATATTCAGCAAATCTGTTTATTGGTCCTTTGTGTTTCCACTTGTAAGAGGCTTTTTCATGTCTTTCACAGGTTTTTGAAAGGACTACTTGTCTTTTCCTTACTAATTTATTTAATAAGTAAAGGTATCTACTTAATTTATTTCTATAGTTTCTTAAAAGTTTATAAAATAAACTTTTATAGTTTATTTAGTTTAGTGATGATAATTGACCCACAAAATTTAACTTTAACATTTCATGTAGTTTTTAGTTGTTTTTCTAGAAAAGAAAGGCACTTGTTTTAGGTATACTTTTACTTTTCTTGTCTTTCTTTGGTATTTGAACCACATGATCAGTAAGCATTAACTGGATGCTGAACAAATTACTTGTTGAACAAACATTGGCAATCAGTTTTCTTACTTACTGACTACATCAGCTACCTGAAGTTTACATTTAATTGAATTTAACCTTTTTTCTATTGTTTTGTGGAAATATAGGTCTGCAGAGTAAAAAGTTCTTCGAGTTATCTGTGATAATCATAACTGATGAACTATAGTGAATTATTGGTTTTCAATACCACATAAATTAAAGTCATTATTAAATAAAAATGAACTCTTTCTATTCAAAGAAAAAGAAAAAATTAGATAATATTTTGCATACATGATGTGGTGGTTTTCCAATTCTTTGATTCTTCCTCCCTTACAAGATGGAATTAGTCTTTCCTCCTCCTGAACTTGGGCTTGTTTTTGTGACTGCCTCAAAGAATAGAATGTAGAGGAAGAGTACTGTGTGACTTCCAAAGACAGGGTGTAAAAGCCATGCAGGTTCAAGTAATTTCTCTTGGAACATTCACTCTGGGAGCCTTAGGCCTCCATGTTGGAAGTACAGCTACATGGGAAGAGAGAGAAAAAGAGAGAGAGAGAGAGAGAGAGAGAGAGAGAGAGAATGGCTTGAAGAGCCTTAGCTATTTGTGTCTTTCCAGTGTACATGTCAGACATATGAGTGAAAAAAAACTTTGAAATGATCCCATCTTCAGCTGCCATCTGCGGCACCCATATCAGAAAGACCCCAAATGAGAAATGCTTATAGCTCAGTCAACCCACAGGTTTGTGAACAAAATAAATGATAAAATTTTAAGGTATTTCTATAAGGTGGTTTGTTACTTAGCAATAATCAGACACATGGCAAATAGTTTCATTAAATGAAACAATTTAAATTTTTCATTATATATTCTACTGAAATGTCTTCTGTCTGAAATATTAAATGCCATCTTTTAACACATTTTCTTTCTTGTATCAGAAGTACCCCAAAATTAGACTTAAACAATTCTGGAGGGTGGAGGACCAATTAGACCAGATGTATTTAAATTAAACTTTTAAAGTTTTACATTTTATACTAGATTATTGAAAATAACGACCATCTTTATTTTGTCACATTTTTAATACTTAGGACCTTTAAGATGAGAAGATTTTTTTAAATTAAATAAATAGAAACAGGCATATATTTCAAGAAACAAGTAGAGGGACTTCCCTGGTGGCGGAGTGGTTAAGAATCCACCTGCTAATGCAGGGGACATGGGGTTGATCCCTGATCTGGGAAGATACCATGCCGTGGAGAAACTAAGCACATGTGCCACAACTACTGAGCCCATGTGCCACAACTACTGAAGCCCGCCTGACTAGAACCTGTGCTCCACAACAAGAGAAGCCACCACAATGAGAAGCCCGCGCACCGAAACTAAGAGTAGCCCCCGCTTGCCACAACTAGAGAAAGCCCACGCACAGCAACGAACACCCAACGCAGCCAAAAATAAATAAATAAATAAACTTATTGAAAAAAAAAACAAGTAGAAATTTGATTTATTGTCAAGAGCTAAAACCACATTCATTACAAAAGAATGTTCTTTAAGTTGACATTTATGAAGGAAAAACAAAAATAAAAAGAGTCGATACGTAATTTTTTTAGTTGTAAAAAGCCTTTGTTCTCCTTTTCCTTTAATATATATTCAAAGGTAGCAATAGAAAATAAACTCAGCAGAAAAATTTAAATGTATTACTTACTCTAGGCTTGGGTGTAACAAGGTAAAAATATCAATTAAAAATTAGGAATTACTTTGACTCTTTCCCAGTTCCTTCATCATCCTGATTCGTGAAATTTTTAATAATTTAAGATTTAGTTTATTTGTGGCTTTGCTCCTAGTATTATACTGTCTCTGACCACACAGGTCAAAGAGCTTTATGAATGTTTTGCTAAAAATGTCTTCCTGCTTTTTACAGTTGCATTTAATTTGGCATAAAAACATGACCTTTTACTCAGCAGTATAAATGAAGAATGAATAGACGTTACCATAAATTAATGGTCTTGGCTTTGCTTAGTTAATCTTACAATGAATCCATTGCCAACTATAATTTAGGAGGGACAAACTGATTAAATGAATGCAGTTAGGGAATTTTACAGAAAGAATAATAATTTAAAAAGATGAACGTTAACTTTCCTTTATTTTTTCCCCTCTGTATACATCTTTTTTTTTTTTTTTTTTTTGCAGTACACGGGCCTCTCACTGTTGTGGCCTCTCCCTTTGCGGAGCACAGGCTCCGGACACGCAGGCTCAGTGGCCATGGCTCATGGGCCCAGCCGCTCCATGGCACGTGGGATCTTCTTACCAGACGAGGGCACGAACCCGTGTCCCCTGCATCAGCAGGCGGACTCTCAACCACTGCGGCACCAGGGAAGCCCTTACATTTATCTTTAAACTGCTTCTCTGTAATGAAAACATTTAAAGATTGAATTAGGGTTTATGGGCTTATAAGAAATTAGAACTTGGAGGTGATGGTATTAAAAACTCAAAATAATTTTGGTAGGAAGGATCAAGTGATGCCAGGTGTACTGATAAAATAAGAAAGATGAACAGCCAAGTCAAAGAATAGGCATATGACTTAAATAGACATTTCTCCAAAGAAAACATACAGATGGACAACAGACACATGAAAAGATGCTCAACATCACTAATTATTAGAGAAATGCAAATCAAAACTGCAAAAAGTTGTCACCTCACACTGGTCAGAAGGGTCCTCACCAAAAAGTCTGTAAATAATAAATGCTGGAGAAGGTGTGGAGAAAAGGGAACCCTCCTACACTGTTGGTGGAAATGTAAATTGTTGCAGCCACTATGGAGAACAGTATGGAGGTTTCTTAAAAAACTAAAATTAAAGCTACCATACGACCCAGCAATCTCATTACTGGGCATACATCTGGAGAAGATAAAAACTCTTAATTCCAAAAGATAACATGAACCCCAATAACATGACCCCAAGAGATAACATGAACCCCATAGCAGCATTATTTACAATAGCCAAGACATGGGAGCAACTTAACTGTCCACTGACAGACGAATGTATAAAGAAAATGTGGTGTGTATATATATATATATACACAATAGAATATAGACTATTACTCAGCCATACAAAATGAAATAATGCCGTTTGCAGCAACATGGATGGACCTAGAGACTATCATACTAAGTGAAGTAGGTTAGAGGAAGACAAATACCATATGATATCACTTATATGTGGAATCTTAAAAAACGATACAAATGAACTTATTTGCAAAACAGAAATAACCTCACAGACGTAGCGATCAAACGTACAGTTACCACCGGGGAAGCGGGGGAGGGATATAGTAGGAGTTTGCTATCAGCAGATACACACACCGCATGTGAGATGGAGAAACAACGAGGGCCTACTGTAGGGCACAGGGGACCACAGGCAATATCGTGTGACGACCCAGAATGGAAAAGAGTCCGAAGAAGAATAGATATATGTACACACATGCATATGTGTACGTGTGTGCATATATATACATATATGTAACTGAATCACTCTGCTGTACATCTGAAACCAATACAACAGTGTAAATCAACTATACTGCAATAAAACTTGTTTTGGAAAAACAGAGATGAAAAAATCCAGACAATAATTTTGAAAAAATGATAAGTACAAAATAGAATATAAAGCATTATCAGTGATAGTAAGTGAAAGGGGATGAATTCAATGAGGAAAGCAATATTTTGCGTAATCCTTTCATCACCCAATTTTCCTCTCTTCTATTAATTCAAAATGAACAAAATCAATGTCTACATCTGCTATTCCACATGCATTATTTTCTCATTTGACACAGGCTCTCCAATGCTCCTTAAATGATCCATATATGTTCTTGCTGCTGAGAAATCACTGGTGTGCTTTCTCTCTAAACCAAACACCTCCTTGTTCCTTTAAATCCTGCATTTCCTTTTCCAGGCCATGCCCCAAGTCCTCTAATAAATCTGTATCTATCACTCCAGCCTTAAAATACTATACTTCTTTCAGTTATGTCATTTAATTGGGTTTTGTGTAGATTATTTTTTAATTTATGAGGACTCGCTAAGCTTTAGTTTTCTCATCTGTAAAATGAAAATAATAAGACTAACTTTAGAGGGTTCTTGTGAAAATGGAAAAAGCTTGTATAGGTGTATAAATATAGTAAGTTTTATGTCAATGTTATTTTTATCATAATATTAACCTTGTATCATCATTTATGCTTTTGAGTATATGTCCTGCTTCAGCAAATATAATGTAGACCATTGAATGTTTGCTGTGTTTTCGGTATGTTTTTCAAGCAAAGTGTTCAACGATGTGTCACCATCATTTTCCATGCCCAGTTTTGTGCACCCTATCTTTAAGTGGTCTATTGGTTCTATTCTGAGCTTTGTTCCTCTTATTTCTCTACACTGTACCAAGGAGGTATAATACAAAAGGCCGTCAGCTGAAACTCACAGTTGCTCTCCTGCTCTATCATAACTCACAGAGCAATTTCCTCTGCAAGTAATCTTGTCTCCATCTCTACAATCAAGTCTTATTGTTCAGTGTTTTTCCTTGCTCAGTTCTAGAATGAGTAGAATCTCATATATTAATGTTAGCTTCGGGGAATTCTAGTTGAATCATTTATAGATAAATTCAGGCTATAAGCATACATTACTTTTTTCTCTCTTGGAGGACTGGTAATTGATGTGGGATTGGATGGCATAGTTCAGTGGAAAGGACCGAGTTGACAATCATACAGAGGTATGTTAAATTTCAACACTTTTTATCATATAACCTCAGAAGAAAAGCTCAGACTCTGTACCTCACTTAACACATTATTGAAAAAAATATTCAAAATAATGATCATATCTGGTAAGAAATTATTGATTTTTACACTTGTGGCACATCCTCTGACCAACTGTCAAGAATATAAAATGCAAATGCTAGGATACATTTTGTTTCTACAGGATCACGGGCCCTCTTTTGCAATAGTTGACTTTTTTTTTTGTTTGTTTGTTTTTTGTTTTTTTTTTGCGGTACACGGGCTTCTCACTGTTGTGGCCTCTCCCGTTGAGGAGCACAGGCTCCGGACGCGCAGGCTCAGCGGCCATGGCTCACGGGCCCAGCCGCTGCGCGGCATGTGGGATCTTCCCAGACCGGGGCACGAACCCGCGTCCCCTGCATCGGCAGGCGGACTCGCAACCACTGCGCCACCAGGGAAGCCCAATAGTTGACTTTTGATTCTGGATGCCTGTGGTGTCTCCTCTCTGGAAAGTTTCACTTTCCAGGTCTTGCCTATAACATGTTAAGGTGATTGATATCTCCTATCTACTCACATAAATAATTTGGGGGTCTATCTTAGGCCTTTGGCTTTATGATTGTGTAATTTATGTATTTCTAAAGAACAGATACTCCAAAACTTAATGGCTTAAAATGACAGAATTTATTCTCCATAGGTCCTCTGGCTTTGGGTTTTTCACAAGGTTGTAATGAAGATGTCAGCCTGTGCTGCAGTCATCTTAAGGTTTGAGTGGGGGTGGATACTTTTCCAAGATTATTTTCACGTTGTTGACAGGATTCATATCCTCATGGGCAAGCAGACTGCGGGTCTCAGTTCCTTACTGTCTGGTGACCAGAAACTACCCTTAATACCTCTCCATGTGGCCCTTTCCATAGGGCAGCTCAGAGTTTATTTCATCAGAACTTGCAAACAAGAAGGCAAGAGAGAAAGTAAGAGCAATATAGAATTCAAAGTCCTTTTAAAATTAATACCAGAACTGATATCCTATTTTTTTGCCATATGCTATTTTGTAGAGGCAAGTCACTTGGTCCAGTCCACACAAGGGTATGGGTCTGAGAAGGCAGGAGTCACTGGGAAGGATTTCAGAAGATGCCTACAACAGTGATATTCTGTTAACACAACTTTAGGAGGTTAGTTCAGTTAAACAACGGTCACTAAGGTGCATAATATGTGTCAGGAAGTAGACTAGAATAAAATGATGAAGAATATAATGCCTGTCTTAGAAAAGTTCATAATCTATTTTGGAAACCAATGGGTCTGATTTTATCATGCACAGGCTACTATGGGAAACTAAGATTCCTAATCCAGTCTATGAGATCAGAAAAAGCTGCCCAGTGGAGGTAATTGAGTTAATTTTTGACACATAAACGGTGGAGAAGGGACGGCATATCAGAGAAAACAGCTATACAAATGTACTAGGGCGTGACACAGGACAGTACATTATGGTGCGTGTTCATAATAGTGTCCGTGCTGCGCTCTTCAGAAGATGTTGCAGCACAATACATTCCTCCCAGCATGTGCACAAAGAGCTCTACAGTAAAACCATATTAGGCGTTACGAGTTCTTTTCTGCTCCCTCTCCCCTGGCTCATGGTGAGTTCTGCTGCTCCTCAGGAGGCACTCCTAGATGGTTACTCTAGAACTTATTGCTCAAAACTGACAAAAATCCAAACTCAGCCTCCCAGGGGAATTGGCAATAATCACAAATTATTTCCCCACACAACCCTCAAAGTCTTTGTAGAGACTAAGTGCCACTAGCAGTCATAATACCCCTGCTTATTCTCATAAGCAAACATTCAAATTAAGGTATAATCATGTTAGACAATTTCCCTATAAGTAGGAATTTTTACATTTGCACCAATTATAAAACCTATTAATGTTGCAGAAAAAGTTTTTTAATGAAAGAAAAATATTAAAAATAAAAGTATTAGAAAGAAAAAATTCACAACAAACTTGTATGAAACAACTTTAAGTCTTTTCTTTATCTCTGAAGAAGTTTGTGTGTTATTGACTATCCCTGCTTGAAACATTCTCTTCCTTTGGCTCTTGGGACATAATCCTTTGCTGATTTATGTCCTTCACCTCTGAGTGCTCATTTATGCATAAATATTTCCAGGTCATTTATAAATCAGTAGATGCTAGTGCCTTGGAATGAAGCCAAATATCACACATTTACCTAACCTTAGAATTTAGGAAATAAATCTAGATTGTATTTGACTCATTTCAGTGGAGAGAGGAGTCTCCCTCTTTCTCAGAGATGAGGGTTTTCCTTGTAAATGTAACTATTTCCTTTTTGCAGATTTGCTTGTTGTGGAAAGTTTTAAGTTTTTATATCTACTAACACCAACTTGCATATGGTTCTAAAATTCCATGGTATCAATTATTTCCCCATAACTCCATGACTTAGCTACAGGGCTCCTGGGGTTATGAGCAAGAGCAGAGACACAAAGAACTGGCAGGAAACAGTGGTCTTTATCATCACAAAATCTTTAACCGCCAACCTGTGCTTTATATTTTTAAGGGAAGACAAACTTTCTATAAGCATAGTAAAACTTACTATAGCCTTAGAATTAGAAGGTGGAACACAATATGGAGGAACACACTTTATCAATGAGCAGCTCAAAAATTGTAGCTAATGATTTCATCTGCCCTAATACTAAAGCAGACTAATTGCATGACCCCTCCAATTATCAAAAATTGTGTCATTAAAATGTCCAAAATTAATGGTTTTCTCAGAACATAATAACAATAAAAAATATACAAACAAACAAAGAATGCTATTTAACTTGGATTGGGGGAAGAGAGCATTTGGGGATACAGACTAAGGAGTCAGAATGCCCTAGCGCAAATCCAGATCTGTGATTTAGCTGCATTATTTTGGACAGATTACTTAACCACACTGGTTACTCAGTATCCTCTTCTGCAAAGTGGGGAAAATAATAGCACCCATCAAAGGGAATTTTGTGTGAATCAAGGAGCTAATACTTGAAAAAGAATGAAAGGGCAGCTGGCACACAGATAGTGTAATAAGCTTGAAAGATTAAAAATAAAATATATCTTCAAGAAATCATGATCGCTACTTTCAAATAGTAAAGGTAACAGTTAAAAATGACTTAACAAAAACAATTTTGATTAAGACTTTGGAGGTCCCTGGGGCATGGTGATTATGCTCTTGACTGCAATCATTTCCTTACTAAGGATTTATCTGTTAGCAGTAGCAGCTGAAGTGGGCAATTATCCACATTAACTCCTCTACCAATGTTTATCATTATTGTTGTGCTAAAACAGGGTTGAGGAATTCATTTGACAAAATATAAAGACACATCATCACCAATTCGATAGCTTATATATAAATAAAATATAATATTTTACAGATTTTTCTGAAATCCTCCTTTAAATTCCTTTTTAATAAATCTCTTTTATAAAATGAATAAATGATTGTAAGCAAATTTCAAAAGCCCCTTCAAAATATTACAGATGTGACACCTAAATAAGTTTGGTTTTTCCCAAGGAACTCTCTATGTCATTAATTATAGAAAATAGTGTCCTTTTTTGCTATTACTATTATGGCCTGAAGTATGGTGCAAATACTCTCACCACAAAGTGAATGATGAGGGAATTTGTTTCAGAGATCTAGTGTGGACACAGAGTGAACACCATCTGTTCTCAAACTACAAGGCTCCATGAAGGTCCATGCCTGTATTGTTCATCACTGCATCCACAGCCCTTATCATACTATTGTCTAGCACACAGCAGGAACTCACTAAGTATATAACAAATGAATTAATGCATGTTTAGCCTGTTCTCGTCTAAGGCTCAAATTTTCCAAAGAAATCCTTGTTTCTCTGGGTGGAAGGAAAGATTATTTTCTTTTCCTTTTTCTTTTCCAAGTCATTCTCATTTCATTTTTCATGTCCACCTCAGTAATATTCAATCCCCAATGTCATCTTTCTTTCATCCCAGTCCCGTGTATTTCCATGGGGTATTGCCTTTCTGATAAGTCATGTAATCATTCCAACTACTTTATACCTCTGAACTCTAGTCCTCTTTTTATTGACAACTCTCAGTTATCAGTGATGATAGAGAAGAGCTGATAAAGACATTAAATGACATGTAATTTACAGATCTGCATCTTAACTGTTTTAACCAAAAATCTTATTTGAAAAAATGACTGGGATTTCTTCCTCTCATCTGTATTTTGCCATTCACCTTGTTAGAAATGCTACTGAGAAATGGGTGGGAGGGGGGAGATGTGAAAAAGAGAAGACCAAAATTAATAATTTACTGAAATGTTGAGAGCTTGAGTTCGATTATTATGACAAGATGATCTTAACATTTTTGTTCATTCATTTTTTTTTAATCTGTGTCTCATATAAAGTTGTGAGAATAGCAGTAGTTGGTCACTGAACATCATAGATGCTTCATATGGGCCATGATTCAAATTATGTATTTTAATATGATCCTCACCACCACCACCCCTAAACACAGTAAACTTGGCAATAAAGACAATGAATACCATAAAACTACTGGAATTACCTGCCTCTGAGAATTGTGCTAATAAAGAAAAAATAGACTAAAACCTGAAATGTTCTGATTATACTTGTCAGGATCTCAAAGACATATTTACAGTGATAACCATTCGTTTGGGTAAATACCCCAAAGTGGAATTGATGAATCATGTAGTTGTTCTATTTCTAATTTTTTAAGGAACCTCCATACTGCTTTCCACAGTGGCTGCACCAATTTACATTCCTATCAACAGTGTACAGATTCCAATTTCTCTGCATTCTTGTTATCTTTGGGGTTTTTTTTTATACATCCTAATTGGGGTGAGGGGATATCTCACTACTTTTAATTTGCATTTCCCTCATGATTAGAAATGTTGAGCATCTTATCAAACACCTGTTGGTCATTTATGTATTTTCTTTGGAAAATATCTATTTCAGTCCTTTGCCTATTTTCATCTAATTATGTGATTTTTAAAATGTTGAATTGTAGGAGTTCCTTATATATTTTGGATATTAAACCATTAATCAGATATAGGGTTTGAAATCATTTCCTCCCATTCTACAGGTTGGCTTTAAACTCTGTTAATTATTTTCTTCGCTGTAGAGAAGCTTTTTAGTACAATGTAGTCCCACTTTTCTACTTTTGCTTTTGTTGCTTGTGCTTTTAATGTTACACACAAGAAATCATCACCCAAACCCATGTCAGGATGCTTTTCTTCTACGTTTTCTTCTAGGAGTTTTACAGTTTCTGGTCTTACCTTTAAATATTTAATCAATTTTGAGTTGATTTTTGTGTATGGCATAAGATAGTTTCAATTTTATCCCTTTTCATGTGGCTATCCAGTTTTCCCAACACCATTTATTGAAGAGAGGATCATACATCATGACTGTGAGATATATCCCTGGGATGCAAGGATGATTCAACATGTGAAAATCAATTAATGTGATATACCATATTAGCAGAATGAAGGATAAAAATCACATGATCATTTCAATAGATACAGTAAAAGAATTTGACAAAATACAAACTCTTTGATGATAAAGAGTCTTAAAAAGCTAGCAATAGACAAAACTTACCGTGACATGATAAAGACCATATATGAAAACCCCACAGTTAACATAATAGTCAATTGGAAAAGCTGAAAGCTTTCCTCTAAGACCAGGAACAAAGCAAGGATGCCATTTCTATTTAACATGGTACTGGAAGCCTCCGTCAGAGCAATTAGGCAAGAAAAAGAAATAAAAGGCATCCAAATTGGAAAGGAAGAAGTAAAATTATCTCTGTCTGCAGATGACATGTACTTATATATAGAAAACTCTAAAGACTCCCCCAAAAAACTATTAGAACTAATAAATTTGGTAAAGTTGCAGCATACAAAATCAATATACAAAACTTAGTTGTGTTTCTATACACGAGGAGTGAACTATCCAAAAAGAAATGTTAAGAAATAATCCCATTTACAATTGTATCAAAAAGAATAAAATTCTGAAAAATAAACTTAACCAAGGTGGTGAAAAACTTGTACATTGAAAACTACAAAACATTGATGAACGAAATTAAAGAAGACACAGATAAGTCAAAAGACATCTGTGTTCATAGGATGGAAGACTTAATATTGTGAAAATGTCCACTCTACCCAAAGCTTTTTATAGATTCAATATAATCCCTATCAAAATTCTAATGGTATTATTTACAAAAATTTTAAAAAATCCTAAACTTTAGGTGGAAGCACAAAAGACCTGAAATAGCTTAAGCAATATTGAGAAAGAACAAAGCTGGAGCCATCATATTTTCTGATTTCAAAATATATTACAAACCTACAGTAATTACAACAGTATTATACTGGCATAAAACCAGACATCTAGACCAATGGAACAGAATAGAGAACCCAGAAATAAACCCATGGTTACACTGTCAACTGATCTTTGGCAAGGGTACGAAAAATACACAATAGGGAAATGAGAGTCTCTTCAACAAATGATGTTAGAAAACTGGATCTCCACATGTAAAATTATTTAAATACGGCCAGTTCCCTGCTGCATCATTGGTCATTTCAAAAAGTACAAGTACTTTAATTTGCATAGACATCAATGACGCTTACTTCTTAAATTGTCTTTATATCATCTTGATTTCCATCCCAGTAATAGTGGTATGACAGTCTCTGCTTTGCATAAGCTGAAAATTTAATAATTTGGAGTGTCAATCCATTGCAAAACATTCCAGGAAAATGTACATTGTAAAGTGGCTATCTTAGAGGAGACCTTACAGATGGCAGAGGAGTAAGACATGGAGATCACCTTCCTCGTCACAAATACATCAGAAATACATCCACACGTGGAACAACCCCTACAGAACACCTGCTGAACGCTGGCAGAAGACCTCAGACCTCCCAAAAGGCAAGAAACTTCCCCACTACCTGGGTAGGGCAAAAAAAAAAAAGAAAAAACAGAGACAAAAGGATAGGGACGGGACCTGCACCAGTGGGAGGGAGCCGTGAATGAGGAAATATTTCCACACACTAGGAAGGCCTTTCACTGGCGGAGAAGGGGGTTGTGGGGAGAAGCTTCGGAACCACGGAGGAGAATGCAGCAACGGGGTGCAGAGGGCAAAGCGGAGAGATTCCCGCACAGAGGATCGGTGCCAACCGGCACTCACCAGCCCGAGAGGCTTGTCTGGATGGCTGGGTGCTGGGAGCTGAGGCTCTGGCTTCGGAGTTCAGATCCCAGGGAGAGGACTGGGGTTCGCTGTGTGAACACAGCCTGAAGGGGGCTAGTGCGCCACAGTTAGCTGGGAGGGAGTCCAGGGAAAAGTAAGGACCTGCCTAAGAAGCAAGAGACCATTGTTTTGGGGTCTGCGAGGGGAGGAGATTCAGAGCACCGCCTAAACAAGCTCCAGAGATGCGCGCAAGTCACAGCTATCAGCGCGGACACCAGATACGGGCATGAAATGCTAAGGCTGCTGCTGCAGCCACCAAGAAGCCCGTGTGCGAGCGCAGGTCACTCTCCACACCTCCCCTCCCGGGAGCCTGTGCTGCCCGCCACTGCCAGAGTCCCGGGCTCCACAGACAAACATCCCCGGGAGAACGCACGGGCGCGCCTCGTGCTGGCGCAACGTCACGCCGGCCTCCGCCACCGCACGCTCGCCCCGCCTCCGTGCCCCGTCCTCCCCCCGCGCCTGAGGGAGCCAGAGCCCCCGAATCAGCGGCTCCTTTAACCCCTTCCTGTCTGAGCGAAGAACAGACGTCCTCCGGCGACCTACACGCAGAGGCGGGGCCGAATCCAAAGCTGAGCCCCGGGAGCTGTGCGAACAAAGAAGAGAAAGGGGAATCTCTCCCAGCAGCCCCAGAAGCAGCGGATTAAAGCTCCGCAATCAACTTGATGTACCCTGCGTCTGTGGAATACCTGAATAGACAACGAATCATCCCAAAATTGAGGCGGTAGACTTTAGGAGCAACTGTAGACTTGGGGTTTGCTTTCTGCATCTAATTTCTTTTGGTTTTATGCTTATCTTAGTTTAGTATTTAGAGTTTATTATCATTGGTAGATTTGTTTATTGATGTGGTTGCTCCTTTTTTTATGTATAGATTTTTCTTTTCTATTTTTGTGAGTGTGTATGTGTCGGCTTCTTTGTGTGATTTTGTCTGTATAGCTTTGATTTTACCACTTGTCCTAGCATTCTGTGATTTTGTACTTTTTGTTGTTGTTGTTGTTGTTGTTTTACTACAGTTTTTAGTGCTTCTTATCATTGGTGGATTTGTTTTTTGGTATGGTTGCTCTCTTCTTTCATTTTTTTTATTACTTTTAATTTTTTTTATTTTTAATAATTAATTTTTATTTTAAATACTTTATTTTATTTTAAATTTTATTTATTTATTTATTTTTTTCTCCCTTTTCTTCTGAGCTGTTTGGCTGACAGGGTGTTGGTGCTCTGGCCGGGTGTCAGGCCTGTGCCTCTGAGGTGGGAAAGCCAAGTTCAGGGCATTGGTCCAACAGAGACCTCCAGGCAAAATGTACTATCAAACGGCAAAAGGTCTCGCAGAGATCTGCATCTCAATGCTAAGACCCAGCTCCACTCAACGACAAGCAAGCAACAGTGCTGGACACCCGATCCCAAACAACTAGCAAGACAGGAACACAACCCCACCCATTAGCAGAGAGGCTGCCTAAAATCATAAAAAGGTCACAGACACCCCAAACCACACCACCGGATGTGCTCCTGCCCACCAGAAAGAAAAGATCCAGCCTCATCCACCAGAACACAGGAACTAGTCCCCTCCACCAGGAAGCCTACACAACCCACTGAACCAAGCTTAGCCACTTGGAGCACACACCAAAAACGACGGGAACAACAAACCAGCAGGGTGCAAAAAGGAGACCCCAAACATGGTAAATTAAGCAAAATGAGAAGACAGAGAAACACACAGCAGATGAAGGAGCAAGGTAAAAACCCAACAGACCAAACAAATGAAGAGGAAATAGGCAGTCTACCTGAAAAAGATTTAGCAGTACTGATAGTAAAGATAATACAAAATCTTGTAAGTAGAATAGAGAAAATAAAAGAAATGTTTAACAAGCACCTAGAAGAACTAAAGAGCAAACAAACAATGATGAACAACACAATAAATGAAATAAAAAATTCTCTAGAAGGAATCAATAGCAGAATAACTGAGGCAGAAGAACGGATGTGACCTGGAAGATAAAATAGTGGAACTAACTACCGCAGAGTAGAATAAAGAAAAAAGAATGAAAAGAAATGACAACAGTCTCAGAGACCTCTGGGACAACACTAAATGCAACAACATTCGAATTATAGGGGTCCCAGAAGGAGAAGAGACAGGAAATGGTCTGAGAAAATATTTGAAGAGATTATAGTTGAAAACTTCCCTAATATGGGAAAGGAAACAGTCAATGAGGTCCAGGAAGCACAGAGAGTCCCATACAGGATAAATCCAAGGAGAAACATGACAAGACACATATTAATCAAACTATCAAAAATTAAATACAAAGAAAAAATATTAAAAGCAGCTAGGAAAAAGCAACAAATAACATACAAAGGAATCTCCAAAAGGTTAACAGCTGATCTTTCAGCAGAAACCCTGCAAGCCAGAAGGGAGTGGCAGGACGTATTTAAAGTGATGAAAGGGAAGAATCTACAACAAAAATTGCTCTAATCAGCAAAGATGGCATTCAGATTTGATGGAGAAATTAAAACGTTTACAGACAAGCAAAAGCTGAGAGAGTTCAGCACCACCAAACCAGCTTTACAACGAATGCTAAAGGAACTTCTCTAGGCAGGAAACACAAGAGAAGGGAAAGACCTACAACAACAAACCCAAAACAATTAAGAAAATGGTAATAGTAACACACATATCGATAATCACCTTAAATGTAAATGGATTAAATGCTTCAACCAAAAGACACAGACTGGCTGAATGGATACAAAAACTAGACCCGTATATATGCTGTCTACAAGAGATCCACTTCAGACCTAGGAACACATACAGACTGAAAGTGAGGGGATGGAAAAAGATATTCCATGTAAATGGAAATCAAAAGAAAGCTGGAGTAGCAATTCTCGTATCAGACAAAATAGACTTTGAAATAAAGACTATTACAAGAGACAAAGAGGGACACAACATAACCATCAAGGGATCAATCTAAGAAGAAGATATAGCAATTGTGAATATTTATGCTCCCAACATAGGAGCACCTCAATACATAAGGCAAATGCTAATAGCCATAAAAGGGGAAATCGACAGTAACACACTCACATAGTAGGGGACTTAAACACCTCACTTTCACAATGGACAGATCATCCAAAATGAAAAAAAATAAGGAAACACAAGTTTTAAATGATACATTAAACAAGATGGAGTTAATTGATATTTATGGGACATTCCATCCAAAAATAACAGAATACACTTTCTCCTCAAGTGCTCATGGAACATTCTCCAGGATAGATCATATCTTGGGTCACAAATCAAGCCTTGGTAAATTTAAGAAAATTGAAATCATATCAAGTATCTTTTCCAACCACAACGCTATGAGACTAGATATCAATTACAAGAAAAATCTGTAAAAAATTCAAACACATGGAGGCTAAACAATACACTATATAATAACCAAGAGATCACTAAGGAAATCAAAGAGGAAATCAAAAAATATGTAGAAACAAATGACAATGAAAACACGACAACCCAAAACCTATCAGCTGCAGCAAAAGCAGTTCTAAGAAGGAAGTTTATACCAATACAGTCCTACCTCAAGAAACAAGAAACATCTCAAATAAACAACCTAACCTTACACCTAAAGCAATCAGAGAAAGAAGAACAAAAAAAAAACCCCAACGATAGCAGAAGAAAAGATATCATAAAGATCAGATCAGAAATAAATAAAAAAGAAATGAAGAAAACAATAGCAAAGGTCAATAAAACTAAAAGCTGGTTCTTTGAGAAGATAAACAAAATTGATAAACCATTAGCCAGACTCATCAAGACAAAAAGGGGGAAGACTCAAATCTACAGAATTAGAGATAAAAAAGGAGAAGCAACAACTGACACTGCAGAAACACAAAGGATCAAGATATTACTACAAGCAACTATATGCCAGTAAAATGGACAACCTTGAAGAAATACAGAATTTCTTAGAAAAGGACAACCTTCTGAGACTGAATCAGGAAGAAACAGAAAATATAAGCAGACCAATCACAAGCACTAAAATTGAAACTGTGATTAAAAGTCTTTCAACACACAAAAGCCCAGGTCCAGATGGCTTCACATGTGAATTCTATCAAACATTTAGGGAAGAGCTAACACCTACCCTTCTCAAACTCTTCGAAAATATAGCAGAGTGAGGAACACTCCCAAACTCATTCTACGAGGTCACCATCACCCTGATGCCAAAACCAGAAAAAGATGTCACAAAGAATGAAAACTACATGGGCCTCCCTGGTGGCGCAGTGGTTGAGAGTCCGCCTGCTGATGCAGGGGATACGGGTTCGTGCCCCGGTCTGGGGGGATCCCATATGCCGCGGAGCGGCTGGGCCCGTGAGCCATGGCCGCTGAGCCTGCGCGTCCGGAGCCTGTGCTCCGCAACAGGAGAGGCCACAACGGTGAGAGGCCCGCGTACCGCAAAAAAAAAAAAAAAAAAAAAAAGAATGAAAACTACAGGCCAATATCACCGATGAACGTAGATGCAAAAATCCTCAACAAAATCTTCACAAAGCAAATGTTTCTAGAGAAACCTTTGGGTACAATGAGACTTTTGGAAAAAATAATTTGATCCAGTTTCTTTTTATAGAGTCTCACCATGGGGAAGGGATGATTTCTGCTACCATCATGCTCACCTGGGATGAAAGACGACTAGAGTTTGCTAGCAAGCCCTGTTACAACTATGGTTAGATCTTCCTTGCATTCTTAAGATGAGACTGTTTTTATATGGTGAACATATTCCAAATGTAAACAAAGAAAAATTATGCTGAAAGCTGCTAATGTTAAGTTTAGAGCTTGCAGAAAATAACAGCTAGTGAAGAACAGCTGCCAGAATAAGACACTTGTACTCATAGAGATGATTTTTCTTATAAAATTTGAAAGAAATTGTAATGATGAATCATGAGCCCTGATATAAATAAATTATGACTGCAAATTGCCAGATACAGAAATATTCTCATTAAAGTCCATTGTCTTTGAAGACAAAATTGCCTCATTTATTATTTCAGTAGACTCAATCCAATTTAGAACAATTAAAGCCTGCATTATCAAGCATGCGTGATATGCACTGAAAATACATTAAAAAGAGAAACAGGTGCTGTTCCAATTTAATAGGATCAATCACTGACTATCTACACTACGAAGCATGCAACTTTGTTGTGGAAACAATTTAGAGTGTCTCACTGAATGGATGCCAATTTCCAATCAGCCTAGGACAATGTGGCATTATCCTAAGCCAACTGGTTCATTCATTCGTTTATTCATTTATTCAATAAACCTTCTACATTTCTACTGCACCCATTACAGATAAAGCAATTGGCCAAGCATGATAGGAAATGCAAAGTTGATAAAAGCGTTGTCATTTAAACTCATGTGTATTCTCTAGGAGAGTTGAAATATTGGGTGGGCCAAAAAGTGCCTTTGGTTTTGTAAGTAAAAATAAAAGACACATTTTTCATTTTCACCAAGAACTTTATTGAACAACGTATTCACCCTTTTGTTCCACTACCTTCTGTCATTTTTCAGGCAACTTCCCAAAACTTTTTATCTTTTTGAGCAAAGAACTGTTCCACGTGCCTTTTACAGTCTTCCAGGGAATTGAAAATTTTTCCATTAAGAGAATTTTGGAAAGACCAAAATCAATGGAAATCCAAAGGTGAAATGTCTGGTGAATACGGCGGATGAATCAGAACATCCCAGCCAAGCTGTAAGTTTTTGCCTGGTCATCAAAGAAACATGCAGTCTTGCATTATCCTGATGGAAGATTATGCGTTTTCTGTTGACTAATTCTGGACGCTTTTCATTGAGTGCCACTTTCAGTTGGTCTAATTGGGAGCAGTACTTGTTGGAATTAATCATTTGGTTTTCTGGAAGGAGCTCCTAATAGAGGTATCCCTTCCAATCCCACCATATACACATCACCTTCTTTGGATGAAGACCAGCCTTTGGTGTGGTTGGTGGTGGTTCATTTCACTTGCCCCATGATCTCTTCCATTCCACATTGTTGTAGAGTATCCAGTTTTCATTGCCCATCACAATTTGTTTTAAAAACGGAACGTTTTCATTACATTTCAGTAGAGAATCACATGCCGAAATATGCTCAAGAAGGTTTTTCTCGCTTAACTTATGTGGAACCCAAATGTCAAAGCAATTCACATAACTAAGCTGGTACAAATGATTTTCAATGCTTGATTTGGATATTTTGAGTATGTCAGCTATCTCCTGCGTGGTATAACGTTGATTGTTTGCATTACTGTTTCGATTTGATTGCTATCAACTTCAACCGGTCTACCCGACCATGGAGCATTGTCCAGCAAGAAATCTCCAGAACAAAACTTCGCAAACCACTTTTGACACGTTCAATCAGTCACAGCACCTTCTCCATGCACCGCACAAATCTTGTGTGTTTCAGTCGCGTTTTTACCTTTCTTGAAATAAGGAAGCATAATATGCCAAAAATGCTTTTTTCTTCCATCTTCGGTATTAAAATGGCTACACAGAAATTCACCAATTTTGATGCCTTTTTAAAATGCACGCTGATATGACAGCTGTCACATACAATCTAACAAAATTGTTTCATATGAAGTTGAAGACAACGAAGTGCTACTAAAGCCATCTTACAGAAAAAAACTGAACGAACCTTTTGGCGCACCCAATATATGTACTGAAATAAAGGTAATTTAAGATTGAAACTGAGTTACACATGTAGTGCCAAGAAGTTGAAAGGAAGCGAAACTAAGTTTTTGATTGAAGAGGCCAGGGAAACCTATGATAAACTGACATTATGTGAACTGGGGACTGAAGACTATAAGATTACTACATTTTTTTAATATTAAAGAAGAATATTACAGGTGGAACCAAGAGTGGAAAACAGAGCAAAGAGGGAGTAATAGTGAAGAGTTCAATCTAGAATAATGGAGAATTTAAAGAAATTTGTGGTAGATAAGACTGAAAAAGTCAGCCAGATTAGAAGCTTAAAATCAAGCAAATGGTTCTAGATTCATATTAGGCACAATTGAGAGTGTGTAAACACATTAATGATGTGATCAGAATGAGCAGGAGTGTATAAGAAGAGTTATGCATGTTCTAAGTACTGGGGTAAACTTTAAAAGAATAAAAACAGGGCTTCCCTGGTGGCACAGTGGTTGAGAGTCTGCCTGCTGATGCAGGGGACACGGGTTCGTGCCCCAGTCTGGGAAGATCCCACATGCCGCGGAGCGGCTGGGCCCGTGAGCCATGGCTGCTGAGCCTGCACGTCCGGAGCCTGTGCTCCGCAACAGGAGAGGCCATAACAGTGAGAGGCCCGTGTACCGCAAAAAAAAAAAAAAAAGAATAAAAACAGTATATACTTCTAAATTAATATGTGGAGAAGTGGGGTGTAATGGTAAAAAATATACAATCAATCTGAAAGCAAAGAAAAAAGTAACAAATTTTAAAATTAATTAATTTCAACAGAATGTTAATAAAAATAATATACAATAAAATTGTGGAATTAATTAAAAATAAATATACATATTAGAAAAAAGAAAAAATTTGGAAATTAAAGAACTTAGTTGCCAGAATTCAGAAATATAGTAGATACACCTGGAGAATGTTGAGGGGAGAAAATCATAGAGATGACACTTACTTATAAAATAAAAAAGAAACAATGGTAAGGATAAACAAAATTCATATTTTAAAATATCTAATTAAAATGAGATAATTCTGATAGGCGTGAACAGTAAGAAGGTGAGAGAAGGTTTAAATGACCAAAGTCAGAAGAGACAAAGCAAACATTGCTACAGGTTTTTCAGATATTAAACAAACCAACCAATGAAAGGGTATTATGAAGCATTTTATGCCAAAAACTAGAAAATGTATATTAAATGGATTCCCTAAACAGTTTTCAATTTGTCATGAATATCATATGGTAAATATAAAGGACTGTGCCTTTAAGACCCAAGCAGACTATCATCTCTTGGCCAGTTAAGATCCCCCACGAAACTCTAGGTAACAAAACTTTCGAGGAAATTATTTCCTGGACTGATCAGCAGCCAGCCTTTGCCTGTGGGTCTTATTATCTTGATAGTTTCTGTTAGTTTAGAGTTTTAATTTTCCTACAGACCTTTATGTTTACACTTCCAACAATATTAGTTATTTCCCTGTGGACAGGCATGACTGTGAGACCAAAGCAGGTAAGGTGACCAACTACCTGGTTTGTTCCAAACACTCCCTGATGTAACCCTCATAGTCCCACCTCTTGAAAAACCCTCAGTCCCACAAAAACTGGGGCTCTGATCATCCTTGAAGTAGGATGATATGTATTTTTAGAAACTATGGTTTCTGCTATGGAAAAACACATTAAATATATCTATAAATATTAATAACTAATATTTTAAGGTGTAATGAATATGAAATAGTGCTCATCAATCTTACCTGTTCTAATGCTTTTCAAGTCAAATTATTTACTTTTTTGTGATCTCCTTTTGTAATTTGGTGTATTGCAACATCTAATTATATAAATACTCAAATATTTAGTGAATCCCTCACTTGGTAACCTAGGAAATTTAAATTTTTCTTCACAAAATCTCTGTGCATGTACACTGCCCTGAAAATATCCATACAAGTTTATCAGTGGAATAGCTAGCATTCAGACAAATGTATCTGCCATTTATCACATCTGATTGAGGAATGAGTTTCATTAAATGTTACTGACTTTGCCTTCTGAAATGTTCCATCTTGATCACCTCTTCCTACCTCCTGTGAGAAACAACTAAACAGTATGTTCATTTTAAAGCTCCTGGAAAACTCAGCAAGAAGTGAAAATTCAAGGGCTTTTGTGCTTCTAATTTTTATTTAGGCAACGGAGAGGGTTATTCATATAGACTACTTCTCACCACAGGATGGAGAAGATCCCTTTTTAACATGACATTATTAAACACAATGAGAAAAAAAACATAGGGGAAAGATTCTATAAATGATTCTGTGGCATATGTGATAACATAGAAAAGAGGTCCTGATATATTACTAAGTGGAAAAAATAAGGAGATTATAAAGTGGTGTGTGGATTCTGATCCTCTTTTTTTTAATATATGTATAAGTCTGTTACCAAGTCTGTAAGAAAATTCACCTAGGTGTTAACATGTTATTTATTGCTAAGAGGTGTGATGTAACTGGAGAATTTTACTAAATTCATTTTGCTTCTCTATTTTTAAAAGTCTATAATTCATATATAGTTTTATATAAAAATAACGAAAATTATTCAACTAATCAAATTATAAAAATTACTCATTTCTGAATATTTGCATGACTAATTCAAAGCAATACGGTATCATCCAAAGTGCACTGGATAACCAATCAGGTGACTTTAATCCAAATTCTGGCTCTAGTTCTTAGTGACTATGTAAAAAAGGTGAGCCTTAGATTTCTAGGGGCTTAGATTTCTCATTTGCAGAAATTAAAATGTCTCATATGGTTTCTGGGAATATGAAATGAGATTACATATGCAAAGATACTTTGAAAGCGCAACTGCTTTTTAAATACTTAACATTGTTTTGAAATAATTGCTATTTGTGGTTTTTTGGCTGGATTCAATTTTCTTAGATTACGATTTAAGTTTACTGCTGGCTGGTTTGTATATTTGAAAGAAAAAATTTTAAAGCTATTTTAAAAAACAGAAAACTTCGTATAAATAGTCTTTAGTTAAATCCTTAGTGGAGAATAATATGTTCCCAATAAAGTATACATGTATTCCTTTTCTTAATTTTTTTATTTTTTAAATTTTTGGCTGCGTTGGGTCTTCGTTGCTGCACGTGGGCTTTCTCTAGTTGTGGCGAGCAGGGGCTACTCTTAGTTGCAGTGCACAGGCTTCTCATTGCGGTGGCTTCTCTTGCTGCGGAGCACGGGCTTCAGTAATTGCAGTGCATGGGCTCAGTAGTTGCAGCATGCGGGCTCTAGGGCATGCAGGGTTCAGTAGTTGTGGCTCGCCGCCTCTGGAGCACAGGTTCACTAGTTATGGCGCACGGGCTTAGTTGCTCCCCAGCATGTGGGATCTTCCCGGACCAGGGATCAAATCCATGTCCCCTGAATTGGTAGGTGGACTCTTAACAACTGCGCCACCAGGGAAGTCCCATATTCCTTTTTTAAAAAGAATCCTAAGTATATTCTCAAAAAGTATTTTCCCTAGCATTACGTATTTTTTCTATTTTGAATATATGAATGAATAATTATCTCAGAGAGCTATATGGTTTTAAAACAAAAATGAGTCAGATTAATTTAGATACTTTTATTCACTATCAGATTAGCAAGAAAAATGTATGGAAATTTGAAATATGTTCCCAAATTTCTTTGAAATTGTTGTCTTAAAAGATAACTATCACATTTCCAAAACCACGTTACTTGGTACTACTGGTAGAGACAGGGATGGCTGTGCCATTTGTCCTACTGTGCATGTGTTTAATTCCAAGTGAACATAGATATATTATGAAATGAAACCTTGGTTTTATAAATATTTAGGAGAAATATTTTGAGAATCTGGTCCTCAGGCTATTGAATGGCAAAAATTTTTTAATTTAGGCTGATTTTACTGGTTATAACCATAATGTCTCTCTCAACCTCATGTCTATTTCAGCTTTTAATATTCTAGATCTACAGCAAAAAACTCATGTTTTCTGATTTTATGCTTTTCCCTAATAATTGGTCAACAACATGTATTTGTATGCAGAGGAATTAGAGTACTTCACTAAGTGTGAGAATAAAAAGAAACTGAATGTGAGGTTACTGCAATTTACAAGTCACAGATCTATAAAACAGTCAGATTTCCCCATCTAGTTAAGGAGAAAACATCCTAAAGATTTTCTTTTTCCTGGTAGTCTACTGATATTGATTCAGTGCTTCATAAAATCTCAAGAGTTCATCCTCTATCCCATTATTCACCTTTCTACAGAGTATATATATAGCCCTGGTTGTGTTAGGTCTAATTTAGGTTCTAAACTTGCTGGTCTGTGACTAAATCTGAATTCCTTATGCAGAGGGGAGCTGTGTCAAAAGGAGATATTTGAAGATGCTGAAACTCCTAAGATGCTGTTTATGTGATCTCTAAGCCATGTTCACTAGAGACACTTCCCAGTGGTATTTTATCAGATTCCCACCAACTGACAAAAGTTAAGAGCTGGATTGCCATGTTTCTTGATGTTTATACAAACTCAAATCTACTCAATAACCTAAGTAAATATTCTTTCCACCTTGTAAAGAGTTCTTTCTGATTAAAAGCATGTCCCTAACATGATGTAGAGGTGACGTTATATTCATTAGAGAAAAATGGTGAAATGTTTCCACCCCCCATCTCTATCTCTAAATATTTAGCAGAAATCTTGATGATGCAAAGTAGCTTTTCACACTGTCCTAAAATCCTTCATCTGCACTAATTTTTACCCTTTGGTAATGTGCCATTTGATTCTCTTTCATGCTTAAAATAGAATTGCATTGAAAAGGAACAAACATGGGTGGTTACAGTTAATGATCTATTACTTGGGCATCTGAGCATAAAGAGACTTCATGACTCAAGGGAATAAAGAAAAGTACAAATGAACACTTTTAATCACAGCCCAATTATACTTGTCCAGGAACACTGTATTGTTTATAGAAAGTTTCTTGAATACCACATTACTGTTTGAAAATTAAGTCCTTTTTTTCTTTTCAGATGTATCTCATATTTCATTTCTTTGCAGTGTTATGCATTTCTCTCTCTTCATGTTGGAATACATGGCTCGCAATAGCATCAATAAACCACATATGAAAGAATCACTAGAGATCCATGAAGTAAAAGAGAGAAAATTTCACAGCGGTATTCCCTGTGCCTAGAAGATCACCTGGCACTTAGTTGAATAAATGAACTCATCATAGTCCATTTGCCTCCTGTACTCCAGGGATACTATACACCGTTTAAATTCAATATATGTATTTTCCATATGGGTAAACTCAGCTTAAAGATATCCTATATGCCTAGATTTTCATCAACAGATGCTCACACTTTTTATTGTAATTTTTTAAATTTAAGTTTTTTCTTAGGTTCTGCCTACTCAGCTATATTCATTGGCCATTCCACAGGTAATATTGGTTTTATAAATTAATCGTATTATTCATAAAGTTTTGCATGGTTTTAATAGATTCTTTGAAGCTGTGCAGTTTAATCCTCAGTCTTGACCTACTATAACTATCTAAAAATCCTCTTTGAGTACTTTGTGCAAAAATCTTTCTAAGCAATTTTGGTGAAATGTTACCACTCAGTGGAATGCAAGTAGGCGAGTCAGACATTTTTCTCACTGTTAAGCATTCAAGATGGGGGCTTATTCACAATGTTAGTATTCTGTTTGCAAAAGAAGGCCCAGATATAAAGGGAATATTTTAAAAATAGAAACCAAGTTTAATATATAAAGTAAGAACAGGTAATATACATATTCTGTTCTTTAGCCCTTAGAAATCTGTTTATTCAATGATATTGAAAAACACAGAATTTGTGTAAATTTGGCAAACACAAGGTCCTATACATTCTCTAAAATAGAATACATGTGCCTCTCAAAAAGAACTATTTGAAACATGACTAGAAAATGGAAGAGTCTCTTTTCAATTTTCAGAACCTCCTATTAGATGTGTGCTACACAAAGGCAGCCAGGTTTCAAGCCTCAGATTTAGGAAGAAATTGTCTTCACTGACCCTCTGAATTACAATGCCTGAAGGTTCAGTCTTCTTTGACATTTGGTTAACAGTTTATATAATCTTCATCTTTTATTTCTGATATGGACTAGTTGCATCATGAAATGAAAGTTGTGTTTCATACTCTAAGGGATACAGAGATGACATGGTTAGCTTTCCTTAGGTGATATCCTATAAAGAGAGAGGCCATGTAGAGAGAGAATATTTATGTACTACTGAATATAGAAAATGCCAACAACGTGCCAGAGAGTCCAGAGAAGGAAAAGGACGAGTCTTCTGGTAAACATCTCAGAAGCATCTGAATTTAGTGATGAACTATAGATTGGGAAAGGATTAATGACCATTGTAGTAGGCATGCCAAAAGAATCTCGTGTTTAGGAGAAGAAACTGGTACAAATAAAATCACAGAGATGTGAAAGAATCATGGACCACATTCAGAAAACTAACAAGAAGCTAACCTAAAGGAAACATAGCCCTAGAGAAGTTGAAAAATGAAGACACTAAATGACATGCATAAATATGTGCCTTCTATAAATCAGGAAATGAAAATAACTGCTTGGGCACTGCATACAGATATCTCTGTATGAAAATATCCACATGTGAGTGCAGGACATCTGAAATAGGTCAGCTGATTATGCAGCACCTGGCAAAACCTTGGTTCATAAGCTTATTTTGGAAAGTTCTCATTCTGTCCAAAGGAAAGGATAAGAAGGGATGCAACAAAGGAGGCTGAAAGGTCTGAAAATAGCTTGGTACTTTGCCAGAGAGTGAAGCAATGCAAGTAACTGTGGAAAAATGAGAAGGGAAAGACTGAATATTCTAGAGTAATAGCATCAATTCTGTACAAACTCAACAGTCTACTACAACCAGAACTATGGACAGATTTATCAGGAAGAGTGATTTGCAAATGTCAATTTGAAAAAAGTGGCCTGTATGCCCCTTGCATAAATAAGGTTCGTTAATTACAAACACTGATTCTTCTCACAAATTATTTATATGAACCTAAAAACAACCTAGTTAAAGAGATAGGGGAAATTTTCTTACCATCCAGAAAGAGAGGATGTGATATTCTTGCTTTTTTTTTGTTAGTGTATAAAGTTGTTATTCACGAAAATGCAAGTGTAGCTCTCAACTAACTAAGTGGAGGAAGATGAAACTTCCCTGAAGTACTCTGCAGGTGAGAATGACCCTAAGTTAAAGCCCAACCCAAATTCACATACTAGTACTGTTTTGATAATAACTATGCCTGTCTCTCAGCTCTCCAAACTAATTACTTTCCAGATTAGTAAAGAGAATTGACTAAGAGTTAGAGAAATCCATCCCCGCCCCATCACTCTTATATTAACGTAAAAGTGTTCTCAGCTTAAAATAAGGTGGCAAAAGAAAGAAAAAGTCTCAGAATCCCACAATTCAGAATAAAATTTGGGGAGTATATATACTATCAAATGTTCAATCCAATCAATAGAAAAGGAAAATTAAATATTTCACATATATAAATATGTGTTCAATTGTGTACAAATGTGAAGTTCCTGGTAAAGACTTACTGAAAAACACAGTGAAAATTAGAAAAGAAAAAAAAAATCCTCACTTGCATGAACTCTTTCAGCTGAAGCAGTATTTACCTTTCAACTATGCTAACAATGGAACATATCTATGAACCACTGAAAACGTTAATGCAGTAAACCTTCACTAATTAAAGTAAAGAAAGAAGAGGAAAAGGAAACACTGCCATGAGTAGAAATAATTCCAAATTGTATAACGATTTTAGAAGAAACAGATTTTCCAATTACTCTTCATTTTAGAGATGAGACTATGAAAGATCACATCAATGTAAAGAAAATATGGTAATAATTTCATGTGATATTCACACATAGCTGATATAAATTATTATCCAATATTTATTTTGTTTAAAACATCTCTTAAAATGAGCACCCACCAGTACATTTCATATATTACACAGAGATGTGTTTCTTTGAGAAATTGCTATCAATATAGTAGTATGATTATTACATTATTTCAGGTTGCATATTATTGATTTCAAGAGTTAAATATTTTAAAAGTTCAGATGATAATTGCACTTTTAATATTTAAAAATTATATATTTCCTTTTCTTCATACAAACTTTTCATTAATGAAATTGAAATTGAATTTGGGGAGATACACTAGTCCAAGGAAAGAAGGAAAACTATGTAAGCTGCCACATTTCAACAAAGGATATCCAAGTAACAAACATCAGCAAAAAATTTTGAATAATCACTAGTCTGTAAATATCAGCCAATGCCTCAGTTTCTTGACTTGAAGATTAAGAGACCCTGGAATAAAATCTGTGTTTTTATGCAAACTCTGCACATTTCTTATCAGTAGAGAGACAGTCTGTAGATTAAAATGAGCATTCTGATGCCAGACCACCTGGGTTTAAATCCTGGCTCTGCCAGATACTGGCTGTAGAGTCTTAGGCACAGGGCCTGCCAAGCCATGCTGGAGTCAGACAAAAATGAAAATGTGTGTCTCTATGTACATGTATCTAAATATTCCTCCCCATTTTGAACCAAGCATAGAAAGTTAATACAGCTTTTATATGTATACACACACATAGGTCTTATAGATACACTGTATATATGAGTTTATATATATATACACGTGTGTGTGTGTGTATATGTATAGATAGACGATAGATACACAGAGATATATCTCTGAATTACCAAATCCATTTGAACACCACTGTCAACCTTCATGAACGTGCCCAGCAAGAGGACATGACAACCGCGTACACTCAGGAACAGGGAATTGATTGGAAACACCTGCTCTGGTTGTACAATCTGTACAATCACACTGGGTCATAAGACAAACACAACCTGTCTTTATTTTAAATTTGGATATTTTGCTTATCATGGATTTATTTTTTGATTTTTAATTCATTGCTTTAAATATTATTAACCCGGATTATTGGGTTTGTAGGCATTATTACATTTTTCACGAGAGTAAAGTGCCTCACTTGACTCAGCTTCTTCTCGTCCCCATTTAGACAAGTTATTTAACTGTTCTGTACCTTATTTTCTTCATCTAAAAATGAGTTATTGCTTAGGAAGCACTTAGAACAGTATTTGCCAGCACTTAGTACGTACATAAACGATGTTATCGTTATATTATTATTCCATTAACCTTTTAATTAATATATCTACTATTATTTTTAGAAGACTTGATTTTCCAAGGAATAGCTTCCTAGAGTTCTTCATTTATTGGAAATATGACTCAAGGTAGAACTGACCTCAGAGCAAAGGTTAGGATTATAAGGAGACAATACAGCCATTCTTAGCATGTCCTCAACATGCCTAAGAAACAGACTGTAGGCTACTGGATTTTCATAAAAGTCCCTGGTCATAGCTCCTGAGAATTTAGTGGAAGAAATACAACAAAGCTAAGAAAGAAGCAGAGGGATCAGCCTCTCCTTCTGGGAACATTCTCCCAACAGGTTCTTTTTAAATATGTTCAAAGTGTATGTTGATGTGATACTTATTAATACTATGATGGAAAGATATTAGAGGAAGGAGTATGAAAGCAAGAAAGTGACACACCTAAAGAAGGTAAAGTCTAGGCTTCTTCTACAGGCTTAGCTACCTCTTCCTGCCCCCAAGACATCCAGGCTCAGGGATGTCAGAGCCTGGCTATGCTTCTGCGGAAGAATTAGAATTCAGGCCCTTCCCTTTGGGGAAAACGGGCTCTACGACATGATTATCAGCCTGACAAGAACATTTAGTGTAATGTCAATAAGATATTGTTTTCCAACAGCTTCTACAGGGAAATATATTATTCTTAAGAATTTAGACAGAAATAAAAGTGTTATTTATGTTTTCTGGCGGATCTTATTTCTTTATTTTCTGCACTTTGAATAGCAGAGTTCCCTTTCATGAATATTCTAATCAGGTTGAATATTACAGCCATAGCAGAGAGTTCCCCACAAATGGCAATACCCGGGTAGAGTAAAGCAACAAATATCTGCCTTTGGCAGCAGGAGAAACGTCTGATTTTTCATAAATAGCTCCAGTGCATTTTGGGTATTCATATCAGGAACCCTAGACAGTTTTAAAGAAAGAACTGTCATGTTTTGCTTCCACATTTGCCATCACACCAGGCTGAGTTTTATATTATCTGGCTGTTCTCTCAGCAATTAGATCATTTAAATATATGAAAAATGTAAACTAGGACTCTACTGCTTCTAAAAGAATGAACTAACCTTGTGAATGACTGAATAAATGAATGACCCATTGACAGAAAAAGTACCAAAGTCTGACATGTTTTCTTATTCTTGACACCCCCTGTTAATCTTCCTTGGCAATAAAACCTTCTCAGTGAAAAGGACAATTTTTTGACTGGTAAAAATAAAATTAGCCTAAAATGTCACTGGAACATTTTTGAACTGGGAAAAATATGCCAACTTGAGGAAACATTTTTTTCTGTCAAATATTTGGCTAGAAGAAATGACAGAACCAGCCAATAATAAAAAGCTCCACATTTTTAAATAATAGAGAAAATGTTCTGAACATCTAAAAGTATACAGGAGAGGTTTTCAGAAAATCAATTATCTTTAAATAATTATTTAAAACAGCCATTTATATTAAAGTCATTCAGTATAGATCATAAAGGATGTGTGCCCTAATGATAACGTTTAATTAATACTGCTTCTTACCCTTTGTGGTAGATAATGAGTTGAAGTTTTTAAACATATGAAATGACATAGCAAATCGATGTGTTTTCTAAATAGTTACTTCATGGATATGGACAAATCAAATACGTTTTATCCTCTGTACACATTCAAGGTTATATATATATATATATATTATATAATTATATACATTATTCATATAATATACATATATATTACTTTACATATGGTAGACATACAATAGGAGTTTAGTAATAAATATAACATACTCTCTGTTCTAAATTAATTTATATCCCAAAGGAGGGGACACCCAGGCAATTACAAGGCCACCTGACATGAGCTGTGACAGCACCTAGGAAAAATTAGTCTTGGCATGAATGGGTAAGGAAAGTTTTCTTGGTGTACATAATGGCTAGAAGAATCATAACAAATGAGAAGCTAATTAAAAGTCTGATTAATAGGTAGATAAGAATATCCCTAAAAATCTCAAATTGTGTTAAACATGCCAATTGTGGTGCATGTTACAACGACAGGGTCTTTTAAGAGAAACCACCCCAATCCACTTGTCTAAGCTACAGCTGTGGCCCAAGTGCAGCCATTTTCTGGACTCCACTGTGGCCTCTGCCCTGGCCTGGCAGGGTGACCTCTGCAATAACAATGAGAGGTCAATCTTGTCACTGCTCTTTAAAAAGTAAAACAGTTGGCAGTTTGAAAAGCTGCCGAAAGACCGAGAGAGAATAGAAGACATAAGTAATCTGAGATTGTAAGAAAATACACAATGGATGTTAATCTCTGTGTAGATACCAAGTTGAGGGTGAGGCAAAAGAGAAGCAGTGTCGGAAAAAGTAACTGCTGAGCCTAAGGCAGAAGAAAAGAAAGAAGGTCTCAGCTTTGGGTCTAGTTTTAGTCTCCATACGACCCTCTCACTTCAATCTCCCTCATGTTTCCTAAATTCCTTGCCTCCTCACTGATCGTTGAAATAACTTTCCAATAATTTAAAGTAACGTGAGTGTCAGCCCCTTGAAGCCAAATAGGTCTAACTCGAACAGAAGTTATCAGCCTTCATTATAATCTATAGAAATGTATTTTAAGATCCCCGAATCATTTAAATTACCTTAGTGAGAATACATTTTAAGGAAAAGGGAGAAAAAAAAGAAAGCTTAAAACAATAAAGATGTGGGGACAAGATCACATAACTTAGACTAAGGGAGATTGTATGTGTTCAATCTTATTTGTAAAAGGAAAGAAGAGGAAACATATCTCTTGGTAATATCTTGGTGCACACACTGACATTTAAATGGGTATGGAAGAACCACATGTTTATACTGAGTTCCTGCTCACTGGTCAAAACTGCTAGGCATCACCTCGGAAAATGGCTCTGCAGTTCATCTGGCCAATCTGCATAAAAATATCAATTATCATGGTCCAGTGACCACATATTTTCCACAGATGCTTCGAAGTTGTCATTGAGTTTCTCACTTAAGTAGACAGAGCCAGGCTCACTCCTGATGCTTGTTTATTTAGCCTCAAAGGGTAAGAGAAGGGAAATGGATTGACATTGAGCTACTGTGTTATATGCTGGGTGCTTTTCATTGGCCATTTTACCTAATCCCAACAGTATCTCCATGATTTAGTGTATCCTTTCTCTGCAGATGGAAACAGTGACATCAGAGAATTGTCCAGAGGTCACATTATTGGCATTTGAACTCACATATGCCTAGCTCGAAATCACCTATACTATGCTGCTTCCCAAACTCCTAGACAGATTTTCCATTTTCATGCTTTGTTTAGCCTCCACAAATTGCTTTATCCTGAAACGCTAGAGACAAAGGGCACCAGGAACTGAGGTTGCCACTATGGGTCACACAGGCACAACCATGACACTGAAGGAGATGTTTGAAAAGAGACTAGAGAATGTTTAGCTATTGTGGACAGACTCTGCTGGGGTGATTATTAAGTCTACATATAGAAATTCTCATCTAAGAAGGGAAGACTCATAATCCAACACAAGCCAAACACATTTGGATAATGGCTGTCACAAGTTAAAAAATGCATATATTACTCCCTCAACTTTCAGCCTTTCCCTCCCTTCTCTAAAGAGAGAAGAAAGGGAATAGGATGGTCTTTCTTTTCCGTTTTTCCTGTTTTACACTGACAATGTCCCTATGTCTGTGAGGGTAGGGAGACACAGTCAGTCTTGCCCAAGCCTATCCCTTGAACTCTATGTTCTGGCTCCCAATTCTGGGGAACAAGAATTTGGGCAGGGTACAGTCAGGATGGCCTGTCTCTGTACCATGATATCTAGGTTTCATCTAGGTAGCACAAATGTCAGGATATGGCTGAGACAGCCACAGGTCTTGGACTTCAGTTCTTTCCCACGTGGCATGTTCTGGGTCTGGGAAGTCCAGGATGACTACCTCACACTCATTACTGGTATCTGGACTTAGGTGGAAGAACAACTGGCAAATAACCAGTATTGCTTTCTTTTTGTATATCCTCTCCACATGACCATTTTGGAATTCCTCACCAAAATGGAGGACTCAGGTAATTCGACTTTTTTCTTTTTTTATTATTTTTATTATTTATTTTATTTTCGGCTGCGTTGGGGCGCACAGGCTTTTCTCTAGTTGCAGAGAGTAGGGGCTACTCTTTGTTGCGGTGTGTGGGCTTCTCATTGCAGCGGCTTCTCTTGTTGTGGAGCACTGGCTCTAGGTGCATGGGCTTCAGTAGTTGTGGCACTTGGGTTCAGTAGTTGTGGCTCACGGGCTCTAGAGCACCGGCTTGGTAGTTGTGGCGCATGGACTTAGTTGCTCCACGGCATGTGGGATCTTCCCGGACCAGGGCTCGAATCCGTGTCCCCTGCATTGGCAGGTGGATTCTTAACCACTGCGCCACCAGGGAAGCCCAGGTAATTGGACTTCTAATGTGGTGTCCAGTTTCCCCTAAAGAGAGCATTTCAAGGGACAAGAAGTAAAACATAGCAGATTATTAAAGCCTGAATCTAGAAACCGGTGAGACTTCTGCTCTAGTCTGTTGGTCAAAGAAGTCATAGGACTCACTCATATTCAATGGAGGTGATATACACCACCCCTCTCAATGGAGAAGTTGTTAAAAGTGCGTTGTTAAAACTGCCATACCAGGCTTCCCTGGTGGCGCAGTGGTTGAGAGTCCGCCTGCCGATGCAGGGGACACGGGTTCGTGACCCGGTCCGGGAAGATCCCACATGCCGTGGAGCGGCTGGGCCCGTGAGCCATGGCCGCTGAGCCTGCACATCCGGAGCCTGCACTCCGCAACGGGAGACGCCACAACAGTGAGAGGCCCACGTACAGCAAAAAAAAAAAAAAAGACATGAATAACATTAATCTAGATACCATCTGACTTTGCAGAAATGGATATATTTCTCGATGACAAGCTGCATAGTTTCATAGGTACAAGTTAAAGCTCTACGATATCCACTGGATTGATATTGAAAAACTATAATATTCTTCCTCCAGCATAAATTCATTTTTATAAACAGACAATTTGATCATGCATAAACAAGTGTGAATTGCTTCCTTGCTTTTTATTTTCAAATTCAATAGTGTGGATTCCTATGGTTTGCATAATTTGTAACTAAAGACATTTGCCTAAAAGAAAAGTAACTTTCCGATGAAATTCCAGTTATCTTATAAATTTAATATATACATTTTATATCATAGAAGTCACTTCACAATTTCTTATTTATTATTGAAAATTTAATTGAGATGTAGACTTTAGGAATAATGTGTATCATTTATTTCCAAACCATGAAAGAGCCATTAAAACAATGTAAATTTTATATTTCAAGAATATTTTTAGTGTGTGTACATAGCTTCCACAACCACAAAAATCACATCAGCATGCAGCAGAAAATAGAAAATTTTAGGTAAAGTAAAAAGAATATTAAAAGAAAATTTATATTATTAAATTTTCTTACATAGGCTGTGACTTGCTACCTTTCTGTGGTTTTTTTTTTTAATTAGTCCAATTCTATATGGGGTATATAGAAAATTTAGCTGTCATTGAGATATTGAAATACAGGAGTCTACTATTTAACAAATGAAATGCTAAGCAATGAAAATGGACTAGTAATTTAGAGGGTTTTATTTTAAGTATCTGTCAATTAGAATGAATGCTCCTATTGACAATTAGTAATAATGTAATCCTTTTAACTAATATTTTAAAACTTAAGTTACATAATAAAATTATTTATCTAATATAAAAAAGAGATTAAACATGGACACTGTCAAGCAGAAGTCAGGTGATAATGTTAGGAATATTATAAGGGAATCCTTTCCATTACTAGACATGTGTTCCCTCTAATTCTATGAAACATTCACAATGCACTGGCTAATGAACACTATATGAAATTTAAACATAGTTCCTGCCTAGTAATTACGTAAAATAATTTATATGAAAAATCATCCTCCTATTTAACTAAAAAATTGTTGGTATGCCAGAAACAAGATGATTAATGTAGAAGGAATTGCTAAGAGCCTTGAAATGCCTGGGTTACAATTACAGAAATATGACCCTGAGTCTAAAATACAAATAGAATTGCACATAATCAAAGTGTTTTCTATTTAAATCCGAATTTTTAGAAACCAGGTCAACTGTCCCTAGTAGTTTCCTGTTGAGTCCACAGAGACTTCCTTCAGCTGAGTCTGTCATTGTTAGTTTTCGTAAGTGAAAAATGTGCCTTTCACTGTCCCCTCACTCCTGTTGTTCACTCACTTTTAGATAAACTATTCAAATACTACCAGAGCTACTAAAATTGAGAATTCAAAAACAAACGTCAGTCCTAAACAATGAATTAATCTACACCTTTTTTTCCCCAGCTTTTTTGAGGTGTAGCAATATACAAAAACTGCATATATTTAATGTATCCATTTTCATGAGTTTGGACAGATGCATACACCTGTTATATCATCACCAAAATCAAGGTAATAAATACATCTGGTACCTCTAAAGGATTAGTAACACCTAATATGATGTCTACTCTCTTGAGTTTTAGAATGCACAACATTGTGTTAATTATAGGCACGGTTTTATAGCAAATCTTTAGAACTTATTCATCTTGTATAACTGTGATTTCAGACCCACTGAACAACAACTCCCTACTGCCCCCTACATCCACCCCCTGGCAACCACCCATCTACTCTCTATTTCTATGAGCCTGATTATTTTATCTACTTCATACAAGTGAAATCATGAAGTATTATCTTTCTATGACTGTTATTTCACTTAGCATAATGTCCTCCAAGTCCATCCGTGTTGTCGCAAATGGTAGAATTTCCTTCTTTTTTAAAGCTGAAGAATATTTTCATTGATTTTTTCTATTGTTTTCTTGGTCTCTATGCCATTTATTTCTGCTCTGATATTTACAATTTCTTTCCTTCTGCTAACTTTGGGTTTTGTTTGTTCTTCTTTCTTTAGTTGCTTTAAGTGTAAGGTTAAATTGCTTATTTGTGATTCTTCTTATTTCCTGAGTAAGACTGTATTGACTTTCTAAGACTTATCTCTTAGAAATGCTTTTGCTGCGTCCCATAGGTTTTGGATCATTGTACTTTTGTCTCTAGGTATTTTTTGATTTCCTCTCTGCTGGTTCTTTGAAAAGATAAACAAACTGATAAATCTTTATTGTGACTCATCAAGAAAAAGAGGGAGAGGGCTCAAATCCATAAAATTAGAAATGAAAAAGGAGAAGTTACAACAGACACCACAGAAACACAAAGGATCATCAGAGACTGCTACAAGCAACTATATGCCAATAAAATGGACAACCTGGAAGAAATGGACAAATTCTTGGAAAGGTACACTCTCCCAAGACTGAACCAGGAAGAAATAGAAAATATGAACAGACCAATCACAAGCATTGAAATTGACACTGTGATAAAAAAAAAAAAAAAAAACTCCCAACAAACAAAACTCCAGGACCAGATGGCTTCACAGGTGAATTCTATCAAACACTTAGAGAAGAGTTAACACCCATTCTTCTCAAACTATTCCAAAAAATAGCAGAGTAAGGAATACTCCCAAACTCATTCTATGAGGCCACCATCACCCTGATACCCAAACCAGACAATGATATCACCAAAAAAAGAAAATTACAGGCCAATATCACTGATGAACATAGACACAAAAATCCTCAACAAAAATACTAGCAATCTGAATCCAACAATACATTAAAAGAATCATACACCATGATCAAGTGGGATTTATCACAGGGGTGCAAGGATTTTTCAATATTGGCAAATCAATCAGTGTGTACACCACATCAACAAATTGAAGAATAAAAACCATATGATTAGCTCAATAGATGCAGAAAAAGCTTTTGACAAAATTCAACACCTATTTGTGATAAAAAAAAAAACTCTCCAGAAAGTGGGCATAGAGGGAACATACCTCAACATAATAAAGACCATATATGACAAACCTACAGCTAACATCATAACCTATGGTGGAATGCTGAAAGCATTTCCTCTAAGTTTAGTAACAAGACAAGGATGTCAACTCTCTCCACTTTTATTCAACATAGTTATGGAAGTCCTAGCCATGGCAATCAGAGAAGAAAAATAAATAAAAGGAATCTAAATTGGAAAAGAAGAAGTAAAACTGTCACTATTTGCAGATGACATGATACTATACAGAGAAAATCCTAAAGATGCTACCAGAAAACTACTAGAGCTAATCAATGAATTTGGTAAAGTTGCAGGATACAAAGTTAATACACAGAAATCTGTTGCATTTCTACACACTAACAACAAAAGACCAGAAATAGAAATTAAAGAAACAATCCCATTTACTACCACATCAAAAAGAATAAAATACCTAGGAATAAACCTACCCAAAGAGACAAAAGACCTGTACTCTGAAAACTATAAGAGGCTGATGAAAGAAATCAAAGACTACACAAACAGATGGAAAGATATACCATGTACTTGGATTGGAAGAATCAATATTGTTAAAGTGACTATACTACCCAAGGCAATCTACAGATTCAACACAATCCCTACCAAATTACCAATGGCATTTTTCACATAACTAGATCAAAAATTCTTAAAATTTATATGGAGACACAAAAGATCTCAAATAGCCAAAGCAATCTTGAGAAAGAAAACCTGAGCTGGAGAAATCAGGGTCCCTGACTTCAGACTATACTACAAAGCTACAGTCATCAAAACAGTATGGTACTGTCACAAAGCAGAAATATAGATCAATGGAACAAGATAGAAAGCCCAGAAATAAACCCACTCACCTATGGTCAATTAACCCATGACCAAGGAGGCAAGACTATACAACAGAGAAAAGACAGTCTCTTCAATAAATGGTGCTGGGAAAACTGGATAGCTACACGTAAAAGAAATGAAACTAGAACATTCTAACACCATACACAAAAATGAAACTCAAAATGGATTAAAGACCTAAATGTAAGACCAGAATACTACAAAACTCTTAGAGGAAAACATAGGCAGAACCCTCTTTGACATAAATTGCAGCAATATCTTTTTTGATCCTTCTCCCAGAGTAATGGAAATAAAAACAAAAATAAACAAATGGAACATAATTAAACTCAAAAGCTTTTGCACAGCAAAGGAAGCCACAAACAAAATGAAAAGACAACCCACAGAATGTGAGAAAATATTCACAAATGATGAGACTGATGAGGGATTAGTCTCTAAAAATTACAAACAGCTCATGTGTCTCAATATCCAAAAAACAAACAACCCAATCAAAAAAATGGGCAGAAGACCTAAATAGACATTTCTCCAAAGAAGACATACAGAAGGCCAAGAGGGACGTGAAAAGATGCTCAACATCACTAATTATTAGAGAAATGCAAATCAAAACTACAATGAGATATCACCTCACACCAGTCAGAATGGCCATCATCAAAAAATCTACAAACAGGGCTTCCCTGGTGGCGCGGCGGTTGGGGGTCCGCCTGCCAATGCAGGGGACACGGGTTTGTACCCCGGTCCAGGAAGATCCCACATGCCGTGGAGCGGCTGGGCCCGTGAGCCATGGCCACTGGGCCTGCGCGTCCAGAGCCTGTGCTCCGCAGCGGGAGAGGCCACGGCAGTGAGAGGCCTGCATACCGCAAAAAAAAAAAAAAAAATCTACAAACAATAAATGCTGTAGAGGGTGTGGAGAAAAGGGAATCCTTTTGCACTGTTGGTGGGAATGTAAATTGACCCAGCCACTATGGAGAACAGTATGGAGGTTCTTTAAAACAGTGGTCCCCAACCTTTTTGGCACCAGGGACTGGTTTCATGGAAGACAATTTTTTCACAGACCGGGGGGAGGGGGGATGGTTCAGGTGGTAATGTGAGTGATGGGGAGTGATGGGAAGTGGGAGATGAAGCTTCTCTCGCTCGCCACTGCTCACCTCCTGCTGTGCAGCCTGGTTCTTAACAGGCTGTGGACCGGTACCGGTCTACGGCCCGGGGGTTGGTGACTTCTGCTTTAAAAAACTAAAAACGGGGGGCTTCCCTGGTGGCGCAGTGGTTGAGAGTCTGCCTGCCTATGCAGGGGATGCGGGTTCATGCCCCAGTCTGGGAAGGTCTCACATGCCATGGAGCGGCTGGGCCCGTGAGCCATGGCCACTGAGCCTGCGCGTCCGGAGCCTGTGCTCCACAATGGGAGAGGCCACAACGGTGAGAGGCCCGCGTACCGCAAAAAAAAAAAAAAAAAAAAAAAACTAAAAACGGAACTACCATAGGATACAGCAATCCCACTCCTGGGCATATATCCAGAGAAAAATGTGGTTCAAAAGGATACATGACCCCAGTGTTCATTGCAACACTGTTTATAATAACCAAGACATGGAAGCAACCTAAATGTCCATTGACAGATGAATGGATAAAGTTCTGGTACATACATACAACGGAATATTACTCAGCCATTAAAAAGGATGAAATAATACCATTTGCAGCAACATGGATGGACCTGGAGATTATCATACTAAGTGAAGTAAGTCACACAGAGAAAGACAAATATCATATGATATCACTTATATGTGGAACCTAAAAAAAAAAGTACAGAATGAACTTATTTATGAAACAGAAACAGACTCACAGACTTAGAGAATGAACTTATGGTTACCAGTGGGGAGGGGTAGCAGGGAGGGACAGACTGGGAGTTTGGAACTGACATGTACGCACTGCGATATCTAAAACAGATAACCAACAAGGAACTACTGTAAATAAACATACAGCTGAAGAATATTCCATTGCATGTATCTACCACAGTTTCTTTATCCATTCATCTGTCGGTGGACATTTAGCTTGTGTCTATATCTTAACTACTGTGAATAATGCTGCAATAAATATGACAGTGCAGATATTTCTTTGAGATCTTGATACCAATTCTTTTGGATAAATACCCAGGAGTGGGATTGCTGGATCATGTGGTAGTCTTATTTTTCATTTTTTTGAAGAACCTCTATACTGTATTCCACAGTGGCTGCACTATTTTACATTCCCACAACAGTGTACCATGTTTCCAATTTCTCTATGTCTTTACCAACATTTGTTGTCTTTTGTTTGGGGGCATTTTAAAAATTTTTTTTTAATTTTTTGTTGAGGTATGGTTAATTTACAATGTTGTGTTGGTTTCTGGCATACGACAAAGTGATTCAGTTATATATATATATATGTATATATAATTTTTCGTATGCTTTTTTATTATGGTTTATTACAGATATTGAATATAGCTCCATGTGCTATACAGTAGGACCTTGCTGTCTATTTTTATATAGTAGCTTGTATCTGCTTATCTCAAACTCCTAATTTATCCCTCCCCACCCCCTTTGCCCTCTGGTAAACATAAGTTTGTTTTCTATGTCTGTGAGTCTGTTTCTGTTTTGTGCAGCCACTATGGAAGACAGTATATAGTTTCCTTAAAAAACTAAAAATAGAGTGAGCATATGATCCAACAATTCCCCTCTGGGCATATATCTGGAGGAACTCTAATTTGAAAAGATACATGCACCCCAAGGTTCATAGTAGCATTATTTACAATAGCCAAGATGTGGAAGCAACCTAAGTATCCATCGACAGATGAATGGATAAAGAAGATGTGGTGCATATATACAATGGAATACTACTCAGCCATAAAAAAGAATGAAATAATGCCATTTGCAGCAACATGGATGGACCTAGAGATTATCATACTAAGTGAAGTAAGTCAGACAGAGGAAGACAAATACCATATGATATCACTTATATGTGGAATCTAAAATATGATACAAATGAACTTATCTTCTGTAGGGTTTTTTTTTTTGATGACAGGTGTGAAGAGGTATCTCACTGTGGTTTTTTCTTCTCTCTGAATGTTAGTGATGTTAAGCAACAACAAATTATAACTGCAAGAGAAACATATGAAATACCTTCTGTGACCACGAGATGTCACAAATATAATACTAAGATTGATTGTTAAATGCCAACTCCCTTTACTAGTACAAGGGAAGTGGTTTTTTTAATATTGCACACAATTATGTCCCTTGGCAATATGAAACGAAACTCAACCATTATGTGTCCTTAGCACTGAGAAAAAAAAATGTGGCATGTCCCTGGAGCTGATACCTGAAAAGCAAGAGAAAGTCCAAATATTTGATTGAAAACAAAAAGGAAAAATAAAGTTGTATTGTAACAAAGAGCAATTGAATTGCAGGCAGCTCTCCAATTTGCAGCTAAAACCATTTGGAATATATGCTCTTAAAATTCAGCCAGTTGCTTCTTTAAATTGCAAAATGCTTTGAAGACAATAATAGAATGAAGTAAGTAAGATTTAGGTAAGTAAAAATGTCTGTTATGTTCTTGGAGAAACTAGACTGATATAAATGAAGCAGTTAGAAAATCTAGGATAGTTTGTGATTTGGTGCTGAACTACTTAGTACAAACTATAGGTCCCTAGGAGTTCAAAAAAAAGGAAGAATTAATGTAGCATAACATGATTTTTGAAGACTCCAGAGGCTTGAACTCTGAGTCTTAAAGATGACCAGAATTTGGAGAAGAAAAAAAGTCAGAGATGTTTTTATACATCTTCTGGAAGGAAAAGAGTCTGTGGGAGAAAAAAGGTAACTAATTTTTTCATATGTATAACGTCTTGGTTTGCTTATCAATAAAAAAATAAGAATTTTATAAAATTGTGAAAATTTAAGGTGACAGTATGTGCAAGGTATTAATACTATGCCTGAGACATTTAAGCCTAAGAACTTAATAAGACAACCGGCTTAATAGGATTTCTTCAATTAAGAACCAGCTTAATATAAGCAGCCAGTGTTAACTAGTTGCCACATATAAAAAAATAAATATGTTTTCTGTTAGGTAAGCTGAGTTTTCTGTTACTAAAAGTGACAGAAGCTATTTGATTATTTATTAGATCAGTGTGAAGCAATGTCAGTGTTGGGTGGAAGGTGGATTGATTGATTTCTACCAGCTCTTCCTTTAATCTTGCATTCTTCAAGTTAGTATAGCTCTATTATGGATCAGCCTGATGTTTCCTGAGAATAAGAACCATCCTTAAGCTCTGGAATACAGTGGACAAAACAGTGTTTCTTATGACAAACTTCTTCAGAAACTTACAGCATTTACTTTGCTGAACTGTTGTGTGTCTTTACTTTGCTGAACTGTTGTGTGTGTGTGTGTGTGTGTGTGTGTGTGTGTGTGTGTGTGTTAGTGGGGGAGATGATTACTAAGAGATAATTATTGTTTGGGTTGGATCTACATTTTTAGAGGGAAATGGTTCAGTTCTACATTAAGCACTGACTAAAATTTTCCCTCTACATTTTATCCAGATTTATTTTCATAACATTGAAAATGTTTTTCTAGACTCCTTTCAGAAACAACTAGTCTAAGAAAAAAATCATGATGTGATTAAAAATGTCTAAATATGAATAAAAACTCTTCTTGATTAAGTACAATAATTAAATGACCTACTCACAAATTGAATTAATGAATACATTTCACATGGATCCTTACTGAAAAACCTGGGGTTTCAAGTATTTGTATTTATTTTATTGAACATAGCCTATAGGTTTCTAGTTTTATATGACACCCATATAAAATAGTTATATCCAGTTTCCAAATAGGACATGACTTTAATTATAATTCCAGAATTCCATGTCAGTAAGGGATTCACTGATAATGTGTCTAATATGGATTACCATATTCAATAGAATATTAGAATATTAATGCAAATATTAAAAAACTGCAGTTAGGAGCTATGAAGACTTAATTCACTGTTCTCTTTTTTATTTACAAAAGAGAGGAATTTTCTAATAAAAATTTATTATGGTGTCAAGGTATTAATGACAATAATACACCATGGAAAAAATCTTAAGCAATACTTTTTTTAAGTTAATGTGAAGTATAGACGAAAAGAATTCTCTAGGTTAGAGGTGTATGAACTTTTTTCTTTACAGGGGCCAGATGGTAAATATTTTAGGCTCTGTGGGCCATATGTCTCTGTTGCAACTACTGAATTCAGCCATAGCTAACTGAAGAAAATACACAGATGCCTAAGTGTAGCAATGTTATAATAAAACCTTATTTACAAAAGCAGGTGGTGAACCAGATGGATTTGGCCCACAGGCCTTAGTTTACCTTAGTTCACCTAAGGTGAGCAGTTAAACATATTTCTTATACAAAATAATGGATCCTTAGATCCATAGATTAAGAAGTATATTCTGCCAAATCCCTGAGGATTTAGTTGGGAGGAAAGGTGTTTTCTTCAGATACTTGCACACCAAGGCCTCAAGGGTTTCTCTGCCATAAGCTAAGACTCCCTTTTTAGAAGTAAATGCTTGACTAAGTCTGCAGAAACCTCTTTAGAAACTAGACTCTCACAATTAGAAAACATGGAGGAAGAAAAACACAGCTGCATAGGATGCTGTGGACCGGTAATCAGTGGAATTGCTGGTTATTTTCTGTGAGGACAATAGATCTTAATTTAGTTCTGCTATCTTCTCCTATCTTTATGCTACATACTCATCTTTATCCTAGAATAGCGTATATTGAGTATAACATTGCTGCTTTATCAAAATTCCATGATAGGTATATTTTTTGAGGTTGATTTGACTGTTAGAATTTAAATGTTTCATGATGTCAAAAAAAAAATTCTTTAAAACTCCCTTATCCTAGATTCTGTGTTATGAGAATCTATAATATCTCTTTCAATGTCTCCTAACACAGAACCACAGGCTACCAGGAACTTAGGAAAAGCTTTCACAATAAAAAGAGGTAGAATTTTTATTTGAACTAAAAATAAGATCCTGTTGAATAGAATATATTTAACAGGATAAAGGATAATCTTTCTCTCACCTCTGGACAAGAGAAAACATCTTGATGTATATCCTTCTGTCATTTGAAATGACTCTTATTCCATATTAGAAATATTTCAACCAATTTCCTGCTGTTGACATAAAGGTCATTTCCAATTACTTACTGAACCAAGTAATGTTATGATGAATATTTGTACACAAATCTTTAATGCCAAGGATAATTCCTAGAAGTAGAATACATCAGACTGATATTTTGAGGCCTTTCTATGCAACTTTGGATCAGTACAGGATATTTTTGTTTTAATTTTGCCATTTTAACATACAATAATAGTAATTCAATGGTTTTTACATCTATATTGAATTGAGTTTAAATTTTATATGTTTAATGAAGATATATTCTTCCAACCAATATTTGTCATCATCCACTTGTGCCAAATACATCAGAGGGTCCTGGAAAATACAAGATTGCTATTCCTCTAGGAGTCTAACTTGTGGTGTATATGTCTGTCAATTGATCAACAAATATTTACTGAGGGTCTTCAAAGCACTGAGTATATAGCAATGTATAAGAGAGAAAATGTCTTTGTTCTGAGGTGGTAAGAGAATGGTATTAAACACAGTGAGTTAATATATATTTCAGATATTAATTCTACAAAGAAATTAGAGTAATATGGTAGAGGAGAAGCAGATACAGTGAGGTTTGGAAGGGGAAACCTGCTTTATTTAGAGGAGTCTGATGAGGCAGCATTTAACTTGAGACAAGTGATTAAAGGAGTCATGTTAAAATCTAACTGGAGTATCATCCAGCTTGGTGAAAAAAAATTACAAAAGGTTCTGAGATAGGAGTGAATTTTCTATCCTGGAGGGTTAGAAACACAACCAATGAGTCTAGAGTATGAAGAACAAGGTAGTGAACAGAGGGGAATGAAATCACAAAGTTAGGCAGTGAACAGATCATGCTGGATCTTGTAGGTCAATGTAAGAAGCTGGATTTTTATTTTAAATATAATAGGAACCTATTGGACAATTTTGAGTAGGGAAGTGATAAGAAAGGGGCTGATAAATTGTTAGAAAATGGAGTAAAATGATTAGAAACCTTGATGAACTAGCAGATCTGGTGGATAAAATAAATATATAAATTTAAAGATACAAGATTGATCTCAATGCTTTTGGAGGTCATATATTTACAGTGTGTCCATGGTGTGGTTACTTGAAGTCGAGGTAGAATTCATTGTATTTGAGGAGGTCAAAGAACTTTGATGGGACATACAAAGTGACACTGAAGTGAGAGAGGATATCAGGCCTCGGAAGGGAGAAAGGATGAGAGGCAGGTGTACGTGATGTGATAACAATATAAGATAATCGAAGATGTTAACCAATAGAATGTGCCATAGGTAATTAGCATAAGGGTTCATTACATGATGGTGAAGATGGATGAGTGATCAACTGGAAATATAAAATATGAGCTGGGAGAATACCACCTTACCTGACATTTCTATAGTGCATGGCTGTTAGTGGAGCATGGATCTTCAACTTGATATGGCTGAAGGGGTCATGTATTCTGGGAACCAGCATATTTTATTTATAGCAAGAAGCAGCGGTTTGTTCTGCGATGAGACTGAAGAATGAAGGGAACACAGTTCCCTAGGAACATGAGTATCTGAGGCACTTTAAGAGCGCTTGGGATGAATGAGAAGTGGAGAAGGAGATTCAATAAGTGTAAAAGAATGAGTTTGTAAGAATGGGTTATAATTGTCTTTGATCAGGTTCCAAACAGAAGTTATTATAAAACCTTCACATAAAGCATAAAAATAAAATTATCTCAGGACTCGCATCTCGTGGTGAAGACAGCCACAGGTCTTAATACCAAAGGGATTCAGGCTTTTCTTCATGTATTATTTATTTATTAAAAACCATTGAAGCATTTGCCAGGCACCACTGGGTGCTAGAATTATAAAACAAATAAGAATTGGTCCTTTTCCTCAAGAGGCTTACTGTCTAGTAGAAAGAGGCAGAATGCATTTTCTAAAAGTGTATGTAAAGTAACTAAGACTAAGTATGTGTAAATTCATAAAATATTAATCATCTTTTTTTGCTCTAAGATCAAAAGTTCTTATTTTTAGTATTTCAGGAACTTCATACTACAATAATATTTGCTAAGTAGTGCAGAATTCTAGGCTGAATTTCACCCTTGGTATGGCATATAGAGGGCAATGAACTATGTATTTATGAAAGGTCTTAAGCAAGGGGCTTTTGTATAGAGAATCTTCTAAGACAAATCTCAAATATACCTGGATCAGGAGCCAGGTCTTTCTGCCCAGTCCTGCCCTTTACAATGCAAATGTCCTGTTATATTATTTAAGGATGGTTTGGTCCCTATTCAGAGAAAACTAAGTAAGGTTGTTTGCTTAAAATGTATGCTGGACATGTCAGAAGTAGTCAGATTTTCTCATGCACTTATTTTATGACAGATCCAGGCCATAGACATGAAGCTTGGCAAGTGCCTTATAAATTAGAGCTGTGCTGAAGCCTACAGCAATGCTAACTGTAGGCTAACTCAAGCCCACCTTCCAAATATTCTTGCAAAACTAAAAATGATACAGTTACCTAACACAGGAAAGGAAAAAGCAATTCCTCCAAAAAACTAAGTGTCAAAGCATCCAATAACAGTCTTAGATTTTTAATTAATCTGCTTTATTTCTCTTTTTAACAAACCTAAGACTGTCACTATTAATAGAAAACCATGTAATATTATGTAATGCTTTTCTTTAAAGTTTAACCAGCCCTAATTCTAAAGTCCTGGCACAGTTTTTATTTGACAAAATTTCACTCCAAAGAAATGTGATGCTAATGTCACTCTTTGCTTCATTTTGAATATTGATTTGGTAATCTTTATATTATAAATGGAAATGGTCTGCATTATCTGTATTCTACCTTCTAAGAGGGCAGAAAGGAAAATGCCATCATTACTTAGAAGTAATGTATCTCTTCATTCACTAATTTAGAATAATTGTTCAGTATTATTAAGAGACACTTTATTATAATGGCAATAAAGGTTCCAGTATAAATCTAATATTCAAACTAGAAAAAAATCTATAATAAACCAATGAAAGATTTTTTCACCTCAGACAGTCTGACACATGAGCCCGTGTGTTTCAACAGTAGATTAAACTTTCACTATTATATAAAATTTATATAAAGTCTTATAGCACCATTTAGTTCTTTATAATTTGTTTGTGAATAGTATAAAAAAAATACAATAAATCCAAAAAGTCCCAAAGAATTTTGATTATTTTTTAAATTACCAAAATTTTCTTCACTTTTGGGTAATTAATTATCATGGACTTACTATACATTCTTATTGACTTTCATCACTTTTATATTCTTTCTAGGAAATACTTGCCAGTACACGATTCCCCTCAGACTACTAAGAAGATGAATTTTGGGCTTCCCTGGTGGCATGGTGGTTGAGAATCTGCCTGCTAATGCAGGGGACACAGGTTCGAGCCCTGGTCTGGGAGGATCCCACATGCGGCGGAGCAACTGGGCCCGTGAGCCACAACTGCTGAGCCTGCGCGTCTGGAGCCTGTGCTCCGCAACAAGAGAGGCCGCGATACTGAGAGGCCCGCGCACCGCGATGAGGAGTGGCCCCCGCTTGCCACAACTAGAGAAAGCCCTCGCACAGAAACGAAGAGCCAACACAGCCATAAATAAATAAATAAATAAAGCAAACTGTCAACAAGTAAAAATAAAATAAACACTATTAGAAGATGAATTTGTCTTTTCCTGGCCTAGTGTTGCAGAATAGCTTCTATGGGCAAACTTGAAGCTTTTGTAATTATTCAATTCCAAAATTCCTTAGTAAAAAAGCACGTTTCAGTCAATATAAACAATTTTTAAAATATGGTGCTTAAGGTAGAACCATTTAGTGTGTAATTGTATGGACAAATATGAAATAATGGAAATAATTCTAATTGTCCAGTCCTGTGAACCCAGTATACAGGTACAACAGTTTTCTCATAATAGTGTTGAGGAGAGCATATTACATCTAGATTCTGAAACATTTTCTTCCAAAACAATAGTATGAACAGAGGTCTGATTTATTTCAAAATGAAGAACCTTCCCAAGAGAAATACTTCCACAAAGCTTTATCTTTTTGGTGAAGATAGATAAATAAAGACACAGAAAATGATATGAAGAAATTTTTTTAAATAAAAAAAATAAAACTAGGATCTTGCAATTCTCAGCATGATGGGAAAACTGTGCCCTTATAGCTGTGCTGAAGCCTACAGCAATGCCTTTGAACTAAAGCCCACCTTCCAAATATTCTTGCAAAAATAAAAATGAAGTTATCCAACACAGGAATGAAAAAACAATTCCTCCAAGAAACTGTGTCAATTATCCAATAATAGGAGCTAGGAACTGGACAAGATATATGAAACAACTTTTTTCAGACACTGGACAAAATGCAACTCAGAACTCTAATCCTTGAACTAGGAAAAACAAATGAGACGATCACTATCGTCACCCTGTCTTTCTGCCTACAGCCACATTCCAGACCACGTGAAGGCAAAGGAAATCCAAGCAGAGCATAGTTGTATCACTGAATTTAGGAGATAGAGAATCTAGTTTGGGAAGACTGAGAAGAGCTTCAGAAATTTGAATAGAGGTTGCCTTGAGTCTTTGGATGAACACTAAGCTGTGCATGATCAGGTTTAAGCTCCATAAGGCTCATCAAAGAATACCATGGAGCTGTAAACTTAGCAATTCCCAAGGCTCTCACAGGACAGAGAGATACTCAAATTCCAAACAGAGTAGAGGAACTTTAGTGAGTAACCAAGCATTCATTAGAGACCCAAGAAGGTCATACTTTAGTAAAAGGGCTAAGATGGTGTTAGGGGTTACAGCTATTCTAGGTGCATCCTAACAAATGTTAAAATCTTCCAAAAAGCAAGTTGACCCAAGATTAACTTAAATTATTGTAAAACAAAACAAAATGCCCAAAATCTTTAAAGAAGAACAAACAAATCCAGACATCAGACAATTTAATATTTACAATACCCAGCATACAATAGAACCTTATTAGACAAGGCAAAAAGCAGGAAAATGTGAGCAATAACCAGGAGAATTACCAATCATTAGAAATAGACACAGACGTGACAACAATGGTAGAATTAACAGATAGTTTTTAAAAAAACTATCATAGTTATGTTTAAGAACTTAAAGAAAAATATGAATGTAATGAGAAGCAAAGTATATTTATAAAACCAAATGGAACTTTTAGAGATGAAAAATACCTGAAAAAAAATTTACTGGATGGGTTAAATATCAGATTAGACACTGTAGAAAAAAATAAAAGACTATCCAAAGGTAAACATAAAGAAAAAAATTAAAAGTTTGAAAAAGTAAAAAGAGCCTAAGTGGCATGTAGAACAATATCAAGCAGTCTAAAATTCTGTGGTTGGAATCACAGGAGAGGAAGGAAATTCGATGGTGAAAATATTTGAAGAAATAATAAGTTTACATTCAGAAGATTAGATTTCTATTGACTTCTTTTCAGATATAATGCAAACCAGAAGAAAATGGAATAGATTTATAGTGCTGAAAGAAAACAACATTAAATTAAAACTTAATATCCAGCAAAAATATTTTTAAGAAATAAAGGTGATATAGAGACATTTTCAGAAAAAAACAAAAGATGAGAGAATTAATCGCCAACAGCCTTGCACTACAAGGTGTGCTAAAAGGAAGTCTTCTGGCTGAAGGAAAATAATTCCAGATAGAAGATCAGATCTACACCAAAAAAATTTAAAATTCCAAAAATGGTAAATTAAAAATAAGACATTTGTTTCTTGTTTTGTAATTTATTTAAAAGATCATAAAACATCTTCTATTTTGCACAGTCACCACAAAAGTTTATCATTAAGTGGAAACTGGAAAGAGAGTGTTTAGTTTAAAATATGCAAGTTTCAATATCAGAAACAACCAAGCAAAATCTGACTTCATGGACTTGGTCAGCCTATTTTAAGTGGAGGAAAAGTAAAAAGAAAAATTAAGACAGGAATTAATTTGCAAATTTTGAAAACTAAAACTCAAGTCTTTTCACAACATGGCCTCAAACTAATTTTCTAGAGTTATTCCTTGCCATTTCCCAACATGTTACAGAGAGTTCATGCCTTCTGTATTGTTTTTATTGGTTATACTTTCTCAGCACTTCTTGATATTGCCACTACCTAGAATGAAAATTTCACTAGCTCAACAACCTTTAAATGTCTCCTCTTAGCCCAAACCTATCTATTATTTGAGGTCTGTTTCAAAAGTGACTTCCTCCATGGAGCCTTTCTTAATTCTCCTTGACAAAAATAATAGCCTCTTTTTTGAACCTCATGATACACTGTAAGAAACTCTTATACACATGATCTGTGTTTATATTACTTTTGTGCTCAGCTCAACTTCATTGGTCAGGCACAAGCAGAGAATGTACCTTTCTTACTGTGGTATCATCTATCTCATGCAAGATAAAAAGGGAATTAACATTTACTGAGTACCTACAATGTATCTTCAGGGAACTAATCATTTGAGAAATACTTATCTCTACCACAACCCAAAGAAATGGGAATTAATATTCATGTTTTACATATGATGAAATAAAACCTGTGTAACTTGTCCAATATCACATAAATACGAAGGCAAAGCCAGAAGGATAACCTGTGATTCTATGACTACGAAGCATAGTTTTATTTCACTAAATATTCTATATAATTAACTGGCAAAAATAAATACAAACTGAACAGTTTCAGTTCAGGTAAGTTGTTAATGTACTAAGTATTTCAAAGGTAAAAAGAAGGAAGGAAGGAAGTGGAGGAAAGGAAAGAAGGGGGAAGGGAGAGAGGGAAAAGAAAGTAAGAAAAGAAAGAAAGGAGGAGGGAGAGGGAGGAAAATGGCAGAAGTGGAGGAAGATGCTAACACATATTCGAAGCAGAAATGCCGGGCATTTTCGTTTAGAACATTTCATAGAGAACACCCAAGGGAGTACAAAAGGATAAAGCAAAGTAACTTTCAGCTCAATACAAGACAGCCATATTCTAGGGAAAAAAAAAAAAAAACCAAGCTACTACTGAAACTGATAATTGTAAAAAGATAAAATTTCTATTGATTTAGATTTCTTAGAGTTAGAGGAAGTACCATGAATAAACGATGCCCTGAATTGCTGTTGGCAACTCCAAAAGCCATTTTATGAATGCCTGAACGAGAAAATATATTTCTTTCAAGTAGATCAACTTTCTTCAACAGATGTTACATATGTATATAATTAGATCTACATCCTCGGAATTAGCATGATGATGATGAGAGGACTTTTATTTTGTTAATAAAATAAACACATTAGTTAAAGCCTTAGTTACTACAAAAATGCCAGGAACACTTTTGTGCTATGGAGCCTCAAAGAATATTATTTCTTGCTCAATGACAGTAAGTTTTTAGATAAATAAAGCCATGGTCTCCACCTGTTCTTTTAAACATATGGTTTGGAGCAAGTATTGCATAAGTTGTTAAAATATTCACAAGTATTATTTGTGTATATAATCTGTCTATTTATGTGTGTATACATATATTTACAAAAACATACATATATATACAAATGTAGAATAAATCTATTTACAAATACCTCTGAATCTTGCTACAGAACAATATAAAAATGCTGGAGATTACCTACACTGATAGATACATATCACTGCCAATAAAAATAGTTGCATGATTTACTAACATATTTCAAAAAGTAAAATGCGCAGGTGTTATTAGCCTCCATTTTGGTCACATTAAGTCACAGACGTGCATTGTGATGACCACCACCAACGCTCTGTAGAAATGTGTTAAGTGCTTAGGCATATGAAGTTAATATCTAAAAGATGTATACATCTCATAAAAATACACATGTAAATCTCTCCCTGAAGGACATTAACAGAGTTTCTCCAATATGAAATTTTAGGATATTGAGCCATTTAAAAAATGTATTTACTAAGGCTCTCTCTTCAACATACATTCCAAAGTGGTTTATAATAACAATAATTAAAATTTAAAACAATGATGAGCTTCAATAATAGGAAGCAATTATTGAGGTAATAATCTGTGGAAGATAACTTCAAGCAGCTAATAGCAAAGGCAAAATTATAGGGACTGAATAATAGTAGTAATCAAATGAACAATTTCTCTACTAAAAATGCTTATTTCACGGCAGCCTGGTTAATTAATATTGTTGGCTGCAAATCAATTAAAAAACAAACAAGTATATTAGCTAAAATGATTAAGCAGAACACCTTTCAAAATAACTGAGAAAAATATTCCTGAGCATCACACAAAAGACTCAGTTGATAAATATTTGTGGAAACATATCTCAATCAGGTAAGTAGATAAGAGACTTAGATGCAGTGGTGAATTATGGATCATAATGCTAATTGATATAGTTTGCATCACGTCACAAATATTACCTAATGTTTAAACTCCATGAGATCAGTGACTTTGTTTACCACTACATTCACAGATCTAGCACTTGTGCATGGTAGGCGTTACTTGTTGAGTAAGTGGATTAGAAGATGAAAAATCTCTTCTGAAAATATCTTTTGCGATAGGAAGATCCATATTTACTCCTTTTCCATAGATGATATGCACTTAGTCTTTTTCTGTAATCTCTTAATGAGTCCATGTCTTACAAGGCCATTTTCCAAGGTAAAGGGGCAGATATATCGCTAAATTGCTAATAAGGTGCCTAGCAGATTCCTTTTTTTTACTTTTTGCTTCATTTCATTGAACAACATGTAGCCCAGAAGGAACTGGAAAGCTTAACATATGGGTTAAATGTTCCTTTTGATGTTTCACTGTGGCCCTGCACAGTAAAGCTTTATAGGTTCTAAGAAAACAAATGAAAACAGTAATTCAGACTCTGGTCTAACTATCTCTATAACCTTAATTTTTGTTCTTATTTATGGCATAGTCATCTTGGGAATTCTTATTACAAAATTTAATTGCTGAAGCAACAGAACAATTCAGAAGCAAAGCTGTTCAACCCATCAAAAAGGTTTGTGTTGCAGAGGGCAGAGGAAAGGCAGGAACCTCTTTACGTTCATTCATGTGGTCTTAAGAACTGACACACTCTGTCTGGTATCATAAATTCCTTGCCACTAGAGCCGACGGAGATCTTATGTTAAACCAGGTTAGTTCTCTTACCTGTTCAAAAATGTCCCTAGCCCCAGCTCTAATATATATGCTCAAGATTTCATGAAAAATGAGTTGTCAAAGCTACCAGCTCCTTGAATATGATAAATAGGCAAGAGATGAATAGTGGGACTTCCCTGGTGATGCAGTGGTTAAGAATCCGCCTGCCAATGCAGGGGACACGGATTCGAGCCCTGGTCCAGGATGATCCTACAGGCTGCAGAGCAACTAAGCCCATGCACCACAAGTACTGAGCCTACGCTCTAGAGCCTGCAAGCCACAGCTACTGAAGCCTGCGTGCCACATCTAATGAAGACCATGCGCCTAGAGCCCATGCTCTGCAACAAGAGAAGCCACCGCAATGAGAAGCCCGTGCACCACAACGAAGAGTAGCCTCCGCTGGCCACAACTGGAGAAAGCACGAGGGCAGCAATGAAGACCCAACACAGCCATAAATAAATAAATAAACAAACAAATAAGTAAATAAAAATTTAAAAGAAGATGAATACTGTCAATGATTATGGGATTAAATTTTTTTAAAGAATATTAAAAAGGTCTTAGAAGAATTCTGTCCTAAAAAGAAAAAAAAAGAAATAACAGACTCAAATTAAGATAAGTGAGTAAAGCCATTCATCACTGAAGTTAAGGGGCAGATCAAGAAAAGTGATGACCGCGGGAGGAGAGGCTAAAGTAAAATCAAAATACAAAGTAAATTTGTGATTCAGTATCTTGTAACTAGCTAGCTCTAGCTCATGTGTAAAAACAACGTGGGAGAGACCAGGGTAAATGTGGTGATCTATGGTGCTTGGTTCTGGAACTTCAAAATTCTTCAGTATTTTTTAATGCTTCAATTAGATGGGAAGGGCAACAAGTGGTTCAGTAAGTGGCAGGGTTGGATGAAGAAATTACGTTATATGTATTATCCAGGACACATATAAAACTTCCGGCAATTTCTCTTGTTAAAAATCAATATTCCAGGTCAGGTGAAATAAAATTACTGGGATAGACTCCCAATTGGCATTCTGGTTTTCTATTCCTGGATTGGAAATGTCAGGGCTGAGCTATGTGTTGAGTCTTGTCTGCTTCTCTCTATGAATAAGAGAATAGTATAAAGAAAACAGCTTTCTTTAAGTTAATGGAAAGGAAAGGTGATTAAAGAAAGCAACCCAGGGGCTTCCCTGGTGGCGCAGTGGTTGAGAGTCCGCCTGCCGATGCAGGGGACACGGGTTTGTGCCCCGGTCCGGGAAGATCCCACATGCTGCGGAGCGGCTGGGCCCGTGAGCCATGGCCGCTGAGCCTGCGCGTCCGGAGCCTGTGCTCCGCAGCGGGAGAGGCCACAACAGTGAGAGGCCCGCGTACCGCAAAAAAAAAAAAAAAAAAAAAAAAAAGAAAGCAACCCAGGAAGGAACAGCCCAGGTTCCTGAGATCTAGCCAGGGAACAGTAAACAACCAAGGTGTCACCATCTCCAGTTACGTGAAACACAGCCTGTTGCGAAAGATTCCAAGGATGATTCAGATCCTTTGGGAGAATTCAGTCTTTGAATAAAGAAAATATTGCTCTATCTTTTGAGTTATTTGATACATATAATCTCAGCTTTGAGACACAGAACAGTCACATAATCCTGGATTTTCTGAGTCAGTGCCAAATTAAAATTTTCTGTTGTTGATGTGCCTTAGATTTGGACTCAGGAAATAATGTCCCCTTGAACCTGACATCACTGGCATTAAAAAAGCCCTACCTTAACTCAGTCAGGGCAGGGAAAGGAAGAAGGGGTTTTCTTAGAGTTCTAAGTCCCACACCGATTTTTAGCTTCTTAAAAGAAAGGACGCAGGCTTTGAAATATCAAAGAGATCACGATAGTGAAGAGGTTGGCAGAGAATACGGATTATTTTTAGATAAAGAATATTTGCATACCTTTATCTTATTTATTATCATCGGAGCAGTTAGAAAAGACCCTAAAATAACCATAGAAATTGAGAGCAGACATAATATAAATGCACCTGCTTTTATCTCTTCCATTCACTTGTTATGCTGTGTGCATGTATGTGTGTGTATGGGTGTTTTCTCAGCATTTCCCCCACTATATTGTGAGCGTTCTTCAGGTAGGGGTATATTTTTTAATATCTTTATGTTCTAGAGCCTGACTTAGAATAGGTACTTAATAAACGCATATTTGTTGCATCAATGCATGCATACTTGAATGAATGAATGCTATTCCCAAGACAGAAAAATTAAACAAAACAACAGTTACGTTCGTTTTAGCTAACATGCTTAAATACCGTGGTGAAGAAGATAAAATCTTGGCTTTTAAACTGGAATGTAATTCGTTTCTCTAGCTCGGATGTAGGAAGCAGTAGGGGTCTAGGCTTGGAATCGTTGCCTAGCTTATCACTGCTTATCACTAATAAGGAAAGGTCTCAGAGACAGACCTGAAGAAAGGATCCTAAACCACTGTAGCACAGAATTTATTTTCTAGCTCAGGTACAGTTAATTCTTGATTATTTAATTCAGTTTCATGATCTGGTTTATGACTAGCTGTGGACTACAGGCCTTGCCTACGAGGAACGTAGAGCAAGCAATATTCTCAATTTGCCTTATTCAGTCAAGCCTTTGCACCCCTCTCTGCTACACTCAGTGCTGAAAACGTAAAGCTGAGTCAGCTTTTTAAAGGAAAAGGTGAAAAGCATATGGAAAACATGGAGCCAAAAAACCTGCTTGTCTGGAAGCAGGTCAGGTATGGGGAAAAGCCACATGAAGCAAAGATGGCCACTCTGGATGATTCTGGGAGCTAATTTCACCCAATGGAACTGTGCCACTCACTTAGCTTAAAACCTGGAGAAGCTTGCATTGCTTATACCAACTCAAGGCCTTCAGACTGGGTGTATCTGACAGACATGTTTTCTTAGGTCTATTCACTATTAGCCTTCATAGTATTTTAAAACTATGGTTTATCAACAATTACAATTTGGATTTGGGATACTTCACAAACAAAATGTGTAAGTCTACATTTCTTGAAAAATTGGAAGTTGTGGCAACACTGGGTGATTACAGTTTGTGCTTTGTAGTAGCCACTTCAGATAATAAAATATTCTCCAGTCTACCACAATCCTCATCACTCCTAAATAATCAAATGACTGTCAGGTCAGGACTCCTTTCTGGTATACGAAGGTAAGATTGAGGCAGTGGTATGCTGGAGCTGGCTAGTTCTGGCTCAAGAGAAAGAGTATGCACGTCTCTTCCAAATTTCAAGTTCAATGGCACCTTGCTGGTAGCTTGACCAGTCAGGTTCTTTAGCCAACCTTGGAGACCAGTTGTTAAACATTTGTCAGTGCACCACTGCATTGAGGTGAAATGAAGAGCAGCTGCAATTCACAAAGCCTCTTCAGTTAACATGTTACCTGCTTTATAGAAAAAAAAATCACAATCCACAATGAAAATATACTGAATCTATGATGATTGACCTCTATACTTATTTTTTAAGCATAATATCAAATGCTCCATTCCAGCCTTACTGAACTGTTTGCTATATCTAACATGGAATACCATTTTTTCTTTGTTTCTTTGTAAATATTGTTCCCTTTTTCTGGAATAACCTTTCCATCTTCTCCATCTGACCAGTGCCTACCTGTCCTCTAAGATTCAACTCAGGTAACATCTTCTGCTGAGTTATCTCTTTAACTGGCTTCCATCTCTGTGCACTTGAACATGGAGCACATTTTTCTAATAGCTGTTCAATGTTTGGCCATTGCCTCTTTGATTGTCTCTTTCCCCTCCTGGACTTTGTGCCACTTGAGAATAGAGCTTTTTTTTTTTAATATGCTTATAGAAAGAGACCTGTTTTCCAGTAAGCATTCAATAAAAGTTTCTTAATTTTAATATTTAATATTTAAGAATATGAATTAATGCCAGCTTGTTCTAGCTATTAGTACTTGCTGTCTGTTGATCAAAATGTGACTCTCAAGCCTTAAACACTGGAGATAAGTTATGGTGAGGGATTAGAATGGCAGAGAAGAGAAATAGCGTGGGTCACCAAGACCACAAGGCTCTTAGTAACTGACTGAATCAGAACTCTAGCCCAAGGTTACTGACAACAAATCCAATCTTTCCACTGGTTCCCAGCTTTCCTTTAATCCTATTGTTTAATCTTAGTACTCCAATGTTTTCTCCCCACTGCTAAAAATTCCAGCACTGGTATTATCGTCTCCCTAAAGGCACTGAGATTCAATAAATAATGTAGATACCTAATTATTATAATTTAACACCTTAAATTTCTACTTATGAGTCCATTTCTACCTTTCCTGGAGTTCCCCACAGACATCCCCTATCATCATCTTATCATTGAGATTTATTGATATCATTTCATTTACCAACTGCCCTTTTCAATTTCTGTCAGAGGCAGATGTTCAATCTGGCATCTCCCCTAGCTACAATCAATGTACATAATGCCACAGCTCCTTGATTGGCTTCACAACATTTTCCTGTCTACAGACAGGAAGTCAGTTTAAGGTTTCTGATGGCACATTTCAAGGGATGCTGCTTAATTCGTCTCCAGTTCTCAATATCTTTATTGTTTTATACTGATCTTTAAAAATAGACTCTCTGATGTTGCAAGCTGAAAAGTGGTCCCAAAGAAAAGGAGATTAAAACCATGATGGTGCAATATAGATACTGGGCATCCTATTGCACTATGAGTATTAAAATGAATATGTAGGAGAAAAATATAGATGTTTTGGCCATGAGAAGTTAGATAACACCTGCTAGGTGATAAAGTTGTTTACTGTGTTTGTTGTTACTTTCCTATTGTTTTTTGTTTAAAAACTGCTCTTAATGTAAAAAAGTAATGATTTTCTTGGCAGTACTTATATATGATATTCATGATCCATAAGAAAAATTATCAATTAAAGAATGTTTTAGAATAATTGTTATATGGATTCTCTTATGCTGAATTAAAACAAATTGCTCCAAATACACTTAACAAAATAAATGTCATTTATCCAAGACCTTTATAAATTTCTCAAAGTGTTTTTATTTTTTTAATTTTTAAATTTTACATATTTTATTTTATTTTATTAACATCTTTATTGGAATATAATTGCTTTACAATATTGTGTTAGTTTTTGCTGTATAACAAAGTGAATCAGCTATACATATACATATATCCCCATATCTCCTCCCTCTTGCATCTCCCTCCACGTGAAAAATTAAAAAAAAAAAAAGAACAAGAAAAAGAAAAATAGGAATAAAAAAATCAAATAGTGTTTTTAAATGATTTTACTTAAAATAAAATGTTCAATCTATCCTCACTGAAATATTTCCATTCATATTTTCATACGAATGCTGTTGTCATTTGTATCATTTCTTTGCTGTCCATTGATCAAGGACACACAGCACAGCCAATGCTTTTGCCATTCACCACTGAGTTTGGCTCTGCTCCCACTCGTCCTCCCTCCCCAACTTCTGAGACAATTCAACTAAGACTACCTAAAAACTGCAGCTGTAGGGCTTCCCTGGTGGCGCACTGGTTGAGAGTCCGCCTGCCGATGCGGGGGACACGGGTTCGTGCCCCGGTCCGGGAAGATCCCACGTGCCGCGGAGCGGCTGGGCCCGTGAGCCATGGCCGCGGAGCCTGCGCGTCCCGGAGCCTGTGCTCCGCAACGGGAGAGGCCACAGCAGTGAGAGGCCCGCGTACCACAAAAAAAAAAAAAAACCAACTTCAGCTGTAGTTGATGAATTTTGAAAATGGGGTGACTTTTAAGAAAACTTTTTCACAAAAATCATAATAGAAAACACACAATTTTTTAAAAAATTCCTCTAGCTTCTAGAGCTGTGTTCACTTTGCTCACTTGTTATAAATTGTTATTTTTTAGGTAGATTAAAACAACCTGGTATTTGGAAAGTCTAATAGACGGGCTTTTAGGTTTCTACTGTTCTATTTAAAGGTACTTTAAAGAATTTTTAGCAGTATTTGTACCACAGGGGATCCAGGTTATATTAGAAAGGTGGAATGAGGTAAGTGTTTCTCAAAGTGACAGTTATAAGTGAGTAAGACATAGGGAGATGAGTCACTTGGTCATCATACTGATCTGAATTCTCTGAGGACACAGACCATAAATTTGAAGGAGAAGGGCAATGCATTCTGCAAATGGATAGAGCATACGTCTCTAAAATGCTCCTTGAAATAAATGGGACACAAACGAGGTTGCTGTACCCTAACATGATCTCACCTCCAATCTTAGCAGATTTCAGAATTCTTGAGACTTCTTGACTATCCTCTTAGATCAGTGTGTCTCTAAGGGGGTAGGCAATGGGGTATGGACTGGATGAGAATCAGAGGCCTTAAGCAAGTCACTCTAAGCAAGTAAGTTACTCGAGTATTAATTGTTCCATCTGTAAAATAGACCTCGTTGAAGAAAAATGTTCACAGATCTCAAAAATCCTGTGACATACAACAGTGCAATGCAGCCTCAAACCAAAAGCCATTCTATTTTCTTCATAGACCGCTGTCTCAGAAGCTAGTGGAAAATATTCCAGTAAAACATCTAGTAATTCCTGAAAATTCTGGTGCTGTATATACATTTTGTTGTTATATGATAAGGCACTAAGCATGCAGGTTAGATCTCAGTAAAATTCATAATTGGTTTATTGCCAGAAGAAATTGGCAAACACATATAAATACACAAAATTTTAATTTCATCTTTGCTACTTAGGATTTTCATTTTAGCTAAATAACCTTAGCTATCTCACAAAACTCCTCTGAGTTTCATTTTCTTCCTTCTATAAAGTGGAAAGAATAATCCCAATTCTGATTATATCATGGGTTATTAAAAGTAAATTAGGGCTTCCCTGGTAGCGTGGTGGTTGAGAGTCCGCCTGCCAATGCAGAGGACGCGGGTTCGTGGCCCGGTCCGGGAAGATCCCACATGCCGCGGAGCGGCTGGGCCCGTGAGCCATGGCCACTGAGCCTGCGCGTCCGGAGCCTGTGCTCCGCAACGGGAGAGGCCACAGCAGTGAGAGCCCTGCGTATCGCAAAGAAAAAAAAAAAGTAAATTAAACAAGGTAAAAAAACTAGCTATTACCTAGGGATGACTTGTGTATATGAGTAGAAACCAAGAGTCTCTCATAAACAGTGAATTGCTTTACTGGCACGCTCGGAAGAGGGGCTGATTTTTAAGTGAGATTCATTCATTCATTTACTCATTCAAGCCACACTGATATATTTCAAATATTATACCAAGGTGGAGGATACGGAGATACATAAAGCACACCCTGTACCTTCAAGACAGGCATAGTACAGAAAGGGTTGTAGGCTCAGCTCCTTGTGGGCCACAGATATATTTTGTTGGTTAGCACAGTTTATTTAAAGTTTGATTTAGAAGACATTTTAATATACTCTCCAGTTAGCCACATGCTCAACCACTTCCCTTCTTCTTACATTAATCCACTTTATTCAAACATAATATATGTATTTGCCTCCCAAAGTTCATGTGATAGAGGTGTGATACAGGCATGATATTCCTTGCCTTAGCCAAATGAGCACCGTAGTATACATGCCTTATTAATTTTGTTGTTTGACTCTCAGGCTACTTTCAAGAATGCATGTTCCCACACAAGCTGTTGGAATAACATTCAGATCATCCTTTCTTATATATGTGCCCCCAAAGCCTTTTTTTTCCATTTTTCTTCTGGATCATGCATATCTCTAAATATTTCTTAGATTTGCTGTATTTCACTATAGTTTTGCTGAAACATAGCCCTGCCATACAGGGTACGCTTCTGTTACATCCTTCTGAGGCCTGTATTTCCCTCAAACTCAACAAAGTGAAATCTTCACTACTAGACTGGTTTACTCTTTAGTATTTGCTCCCTTTTCTGAATTCCTGTAGCATTCTTAATGCCTATACCAGTCATTTGGGAATGGAACCACATTTGGAAACATTTCTTTAGCTACTTCAAATCTTTCTAAAACTGCTTTGTTTATTTTTTGAGAACAGGCACTGGGTGTTACATTCTCTTGCTTCCAGACCTTCTTCTAGTGAAATCTTGGTGAAGTATATTTACAAATAAGCAGTGAACGATGACACAACTCAAAATGTTACCTCAAATACATAGGTCTAATAATGTACATGGCACAGTTACATGAAATATAAAATTATATACTATATATAGTAAAAATTACTCTTAATTCTCAGAAGCAACATAATCAACTAAGAGTAACTTGTATATCTACTTTATTCATCCTTAAACACAAACAACAACCAAAAAAAAAAAAAAGCTCCAAACTCTCATTCCATAGTTACCTGCAATAGCAATTATAATAATATTATCTGTGGTGCTGTATTATACATTAGTTTTCCTGGAGGGCTAGCCTTATTTTCTGTTGCACTTGAGAACCTCTTGATTTTATGTATAAACTTATTTTTCTGAGACTAAGTGTCTTTACCTTATAAAATCATACTTTAATGCCTCTGGAAATAAAGCTTGTTGTGAGAAACTATATGGAAACCTAGAGACTATTATCTTAATAGTTTCACCTAATACATAGCTATAAAGTCCGCTGCACTTGAGAACCTCTTGATTTTATGTATAAACTTATTTTTCTGAGGCTAAGTGTCTTTACCTTATAAAATCACACTTTAATGCCTCTGGAAATAAAGCTTGTTGTGAGAAACTATATGGAAACCTAGAGACTGTTATCTTAATAGTTTCACCTAATACATAGCTATATAGTCCGCTGCTCCCTGAGTCTCCATGTAATTCCTAGGAGACTACATTACTTTGATGTGCAAGATTTTAAGACTACATTTAACCATGCTTAGGCAAGTCAGTTATCCTTTGTGGCTTTATGCCATGTAAGACTGGCCTCTTTTTGTACACATTCATTTTTCTTTCATTTTCTTTAATGGCTCACGGCATGCTGGTCAGATATTCTCAAAATGATTTCCAAGTAGAAAAAATGTAGATTTGGGATCTTTTATAAATGTCTCCCAAAGGGAATGATATTTTTATATATAAATTGAAAAGAATTAGCAGAAAGTAAAATTATTACTGAAGAAGCATTGAACTTCAAATGAGGACATCAAAATTTGGCTTCCAGGGACTTCCCTGTTGGCGCAGTGGTTAAGAATCCACCTGCCAATGCAGGGGACACAGGTTCAAGCCCTGGTCTGGAAAGATCCCACATGCCATGGAGCAACTAAGCCCGTGAGCCACAACTACTGAGCCCACGTGCCACAACTACTGAAGCCGGCACATCTACAGCCTGTGCTCTGCAACAAGAGAAGCCACCTCAATGACAAGACCGCGTACCACAGTGAAGAGTAGCCCCCACTCGCAGCAACTAGAGAAAGCCCGCACACAGTAACTAAGACCCAATGCAGCCATAAATAAATACATAAATAAATAAATAAATAAATAAATGTGTTTTTTTTTTAATGGCTTCCAGTTTTGTTAGTTAATAATGATACAACTTTGGTTACTAACTTTTCTGAATTTAATTTTCCTATCCACGTAGTATGATAATTATAATCTTACCACTCATTAAGAGTAATTGAGAGGATCAAATAAAATATTTTAAGTGAAGAGATTTGCAAACTTTTAAACATTACACAAATGTCATAGTATAACTGCTAAGCATGAATAATGATTGCTAGAGCCTCATACTTGGCACCATTAATTCTTGCATAGTCACAGTACAAGCCATTGTTGATGGAAATAATCAAGAAACAATCTATAATAGGAATAGGAAAGAGTTTTATTTGAACCAAACTGAGGACAATAAGCCAGGAAGACACAGATTCAAGAAACTCTGGACTACAAAATGAGGGAGGCTTATAAAAGGCAAAACCTGCAAAATTACGTAGACTAGTTTTCAAGAATTAGGATTGGAGCTGGCAAGAAGTAAGGGTGCTTATTAAACAAGGATTGGTTGGGGTCCGAAAAGGTTGCATAGTTACAAGGGGTGAACTTGAGAGCATAAGCTTGCAGCTAGCAGCTGCTAGCAGATATTGTTTTAAGAATGCCTTGCCGTGTCCTTGAGTTTGATACAGTTCAGAAAATTCATGTTTTCAGTGATGCAGGAACATGTCTGAAACCATATCCACAATGGCCACCCAGTTCCATTCCGAATGCCTGAACAAGTTACTCCATTTTGATTTTTAAATGCATTCTTTTCTTTAATGGTTAAAACAGATACACAATGAATGTTTAATAGGCTACAAAACAGGTTGTTCTAGTTGGCAAAAAAATTAAGTTAAAGCATGTATAATTCATAATGACTTCCCCATACCTCAATAGCAGAAAATTCCTCCCATCACTACACAGTATGGGAGTTGAGTGTACTGACTGACCTGTGGAATTATGTAGAGTCAAAATACAGTTTTGAATACAGGAGAAAGAGGCCAGAGTCAGATATCTGAATGGTGAATAATCAGAACAAAGTAATTTTGAGAATAAGTTCAAAACCAGGAAATTCCATGTGAGAAAGCAGCAGATAGTGTGTGAACAAATAAATAATACAGTGGGTGGCTGTTGTGATTCTAACCTAAATTTTCAATCAGTATACAAAATTCAGGTAATCTATCCAAGTAGAAATGGAGCAAATAATCAACAAAGAGCTAAGAGCTATGCATTTGGTAGCAGTCAAGGCAAGCAGATAAGCAGCTGGCATTCATGTAATCTCACAATAAAATTTCAATCTAGTCATGATAACATTAAAGTTGATTGGAAAAGGTCCAATTATTAGAATGATTTGTTAATCAACGAGAAAGAAAATGGAAAAGGAGTTTTGTTTGTTTGGGTTGTTTAAAGTAGTATATTGCAGTGGTTAAAGAATATAGCTAAAATCTCTGTTGGACAAACCACAAGGCAGATCTGACGTTTGGTCATGTAGCAATGGCCAAAGGAATCTCTTTACTTCTTACCAGCAACACTCTCAAAATTTAGGCTGGTACTTGCATATATTTCAGGATGAGACCAAGGATGGCATTAATAGGCTAATCTACTAGTATTAGAGGAGATTCATGCAACTCCATTGTATTTTGTATCTTTAGAGAGCTCACCTTGTACTCAATAGAAATCAATCTAAGCAGCATACAAGGCTGTAAAATTAAACCTGTGATAAGAGCTATGTCAAAAAGCTGGTGATACCATTAAACTTATAAATTGGGCATTTACTTGCTTGTATATGCCAGGGAAATTTCCCTGAGCAAGTAATAACCGAATTAAAATATGAAGAAAAAAGAAATTAAGTGGTGGGGAAGATGAAATCGGCAGGAAGCATTCAAACAGAGGAACAGTATAACCTCTTCAAAGGTAAATATCTTCTCCCTTTCAGTATAGCCAGCCTTTGTGTTTTGTTGATAGTTTCCTTATTTGCAAATGATATGTCTGATAAGAGGTTAATAGCCAATAAAGAACTCGTACAACTCAATATCGAAAAAACAAACACTGTGATAAAAAATGGGCAGTGGACTTGAATAGACATTTTTCCAAATAAGATATACCGATGGCAAACAGGCACATGACAGGATGCTCAACATCACTAATCATCAAGGAAATGCAAGTCAAAACCATAATGAGATATCACCTCACATCTGTCAGAATGGCTGTCATCAGAGGCAGGAAATAACAAGTGTTGGGGAGGGTGTGGAGAAAAGGGAACTCTAGAACACTGCTGGTGGGAATATAAATTGGTGCCACTATGGGAAACAGTATGGAGGCTCCTCAAAAACCTAAAAAAGAGCTACCATATGATCCTGCAATTCCACTTGGGTATTTATCCAAAGAAAATGAAAACACTAATTTGAAATGATATATGCACCCCAGTGTTCATTGCAGCATTATTTACAACAGCCAAGATATGCAAACAATCTAAGTGTTCAGTGACAGATTAATGGATTCAGATGTGGTAAATAGATATTACGCAACCATAAAAAAGAATGAAATCTCTACATTTTCAAGAACATGAATGCACCTGGAGGATATTACACCTAGTGAAATAAGTTAGAGAAAGACAAATACTATATTTTTTCACTTATATGTGAATCTAAAAAACAAAACAAGGAATAAAATAATAGAAACAGGAGGAGAGAAGTTTCAAGATGGCGGAGGAGTAAGACGCGGAGATCACCTTCCTCCCCACAGATACATCAGAACTACATCTACACGTGGAACAACTCGTACAGAACACCTACTGAACGCTGGCGAAAGACCTCAGACCTCCCAAAAGGCAAGAAACTCCCCATGTACCTGGGTAGGGCAAAAGAAAAAAGAAAAAACAGAGACAAAAGGATAGGGACGGGACCTGCACCAGTGGGAGGGAGCCGTGAAGGAGGGAAGGTTTCCACACACTAGGAGCCCCTTCGAGGGCGGAGACTGCGGGTGGCGGAGGGGGGAAGCTTCGGAGCCACGGAGGAGACCGCAGCCACAGGGGTGCGGGGGCAAAGCGGAGAGATTCCCGCACAGAGGATCGGTGCCGACTGCCACTCACCAGCCCGAGCGGCTTGTCTGCTCACCCGCCGCGGCAGGCGGGGCTGGGAGCTGAGGCTCGGGCTTCGGTCGGAGCGCAAGGAGAGGACAGGGACTGGAGGCGTGAACACAGCCTGAAGGGGGTTACTGCGCCACGGCTGGCCGGGAGGGAGTCCGGGGAAAAGTCTGGACCTGCCGAAGAGACAAGAGACTTTTTCTTACCTCTTTGTTTCCTGGTGCGCGAGGAGAGGGGATTCAGAGCGCTGCTTAAAGGAGGCCCCACAGACGGGCGCGAGGCGCGGCTCAAAGCGCGGACCCCAGAGACGGGCGTGGGACGCTAAGGCTGCTGCTGCCACCACGAAGAAGCCTGTGTGCGACCGCAGGTCACTCTCCACACCTCCCCTCCCGGGAGCCTGTGCTGCCCGCCACTGCCACGGTCCCGGGCTCCACAGACAACATCCCCGGGAGAACGCACGGGCGCGCCTCGTGCTGACGCAACGTCACGCCGGCCTCCGCCGACGCACGCTCGCCCCGCCTCCGTGCCCCTCCCTCCCCCGCGGCCTGAGGGAGCCAGAGCCCCCGAATCAGCGGCTCCTTTAACCCCTTCCTGTCTGAGCGAAGAACAGACGTCCTCCGTCGACCTACACGCAGAGGCGGGGCCGAATCCAAAGCTGAACGCCGGGAGCTGTGCGAACAAAGAAGAGAAAGGGGAATTCCTCCCAGCAGCCTCAGGAGCAGTGGATTAAATCTCCACAATCAACTTGATGTACCCTGCATCTGTGGAATACCTGAATAGACAACGAATCATCCCAAATTGAGGAGGTGGACTTGGGAGCAACGACTTATTTTTTTTTCTCTTTTTCTCTTTTTGTGAGTGTGTATGTGTATGCTTCTGTGTGAGATTTTGTCTGTATAGCTTTGCCTTTACCATTTGTCCTAGGGTTCTGTCGGACTGTTTTTTTTTATTATTACAATTTTTTTTCTTAATAATTATTTTTAATTTTAATAACTATTTTATTTTACTTTATTTTATTTTATTTTATCTTCTTCTTTCTTTCTTTCTTTTTTTCCTCCCTTTTATTCTGAGCCATGTGGAGGACAGGCTCTTTGTGCTCCAGCCAGGCGTCAGGGCTGTTCCACTGAGGTGGGAGAGCCACGTTCAGGACACTGGTCCACAAGACACCTCGCAGATCCATGTAATATTAAATGGAGAAAATCTCCCAGAGATCTCCATCTCAACGCCAAGATCCAGCTCCACTCAACAACAAACAAGCTACAGTGCTGGACACCCGATCCCAAACAACTAGCAAGACAGGAACACAGCCCCACCCATTAGCACAGAGGCTGACTAAAATCATAATAAGGCCACATACACCCCAAAACACACCACCGGATGCGGTCCTGCCCACCAGAAAGACAAGATCCAGCCTCATCCACCAGAACACAGGCACTAGTCCCCTCCACCGGGAAGCCTACACAACCCACTGAACCAACCTTAGCCACTGGGGACAGACACAAAAAACAACTGGAACTACGAACCTGCAGCCTGCAAAAAGGAGACCCCAAACACAGTAAGTTAAGCAAAATGAGAAGACAAAGAAACACACAGCTGATGAAGGAGCAAGGCAAACACCCACCAGACCTAACAAATGAAGAGGAAATAGGCAGTCTACCTGAAAAAGAATTCAGAATGATGACAGTAAAGATGATCCAAAATCTTGGAAATACAATGGAGAAAATATAAGAAACGTTTAACAGGTTGCCCTGGTGGCGCAGTGGTTGAGAATCTGCCTGCCAATGCAGGGGACACGGGTTCAAGCCCTGGTCTGGGAAGATCCCACATGCCACGGAGCAACTGGGCCTGTGAGCCACAACTACTGAGCCTATGCATCTGGAGCCTGTGCTCCGCAACAAGAGAGGCCATGACAGTGAAAGACCCGCGCACCGCGATGAAGAGTAGCCCCCGCTTGCCACAACTAGAGAAAGCCCTCCCACAGAAACAAAGACACAACACAGCCAAAAATAAATAAATAAATTTATTTTTTTTTAAAAAGATCAGGAACAAGACAAGGTGCCCACTCTCACCACTATTATTCAACATAGTTTTGGAAGTTTTAGCTACAGCAATCAGGGAAGAAAAAGAAATAAAAGGAATCCAAACAGGAAAAGAAGAAGTAAAGCTGTCACTGTTTGAAGATGACATGATACTATACATAGAGAATCCTAAAGATGCTACCAGAAAACTACTAGAGCTAATCAATGAATTTGGTAAAGTAGCAGGATACAAAATTAATGCACAGAAATCTCTTGCATCCCTTTACACTAAAGATGAAAAATCTGAAAGTGAAATTAAGAAAATACTCCCATTTACCACTGCAACAAAAAGAATAAAATATCTAGGAATAAACCTACCTAAGGAGACAAAAGACCTGTATGCAGAAAATTGTAAGACACTGATGAAAGAAATTAAAGATGATACAAATAGTTGGAGAGATATACCATGTTCTTGGATTGGAAGAATCAACATTGTGAAAATGACTCTACTACCCAAAGCGATCTACAGATTCAATGCAATCCCTATCAAACTACCCCTGGCATTTTTCACAGGACTAGAACAAAAAATTTCACACTTTGTATGGAAACACAAAAGACCCTGGATAGCCAAAGCAATCTTGAGAGAGAAAAATGGAGCTGGAGGAATAAGGCTCCTTGACTTCAGACTATACTACAAAGCTACAGTAATCAAGACAGCACGGTACTGGCACAGAAACTGAAATATTGATCAATGGAACAGGATAGAAAGCCCAGAGATAAACCCAAGCACCTATGGTCACCTTATCTTTGATAAAGGAGGCAAGAATATACAGTGGAGAAAACATAGCCTCTTCAATAAGTGGTGTTGGGAAAACTGGACAGCTACTTGTAAAAGAATGAAATTAGAACACTCACTAACACCATACACAAAAATAAACTCTAAATGGATTAGAGACCTAAATGCAAGGCCAGACACCATCAAACTCTTAGAGGAAAACATAAGCAGAACACTCTATGACATAAATCACAGCAAGATCCTTTTTGACCCACCTCCTGGAGAAATGGAAATAAACACAAAAATAAACAAATGGGATCTAATGAAAATTTAAACTTTTGCACAGCAAAGGAAACCATAAACAAGATGAAAAGACAGAATGGGAGAAAATATTTGCAAATGAAGCAGCTGACAAAGGATTAATCTCCAAAATATACAAGGAGCTCATGGAGCTCAATATCAAAAAAGCAAACAACCCAATCCAAAAATGGGCAGAAGACCTAAATAGACATTGCTCCAAAGAAGATATACAGACTGCCAACACACACATGAAAGGATGCTCAACATCACTAATCATTAGAGAAATGCAAATCAAAACTACAATGAGGTATCACCTCACACCAGTAAGAATGGTCATCATCAAAAAATCTACAAACAGTAAATGCTGGAGAGGGTGTGGAGAAAAGGGAACCCTCTTGCACTGTTGGTGGGAATGTAAATTGATACAGCCACTATGGAGAACAGTAGGGACGTTCCTTAAAAAACTAAAAATAGAACTACCGTACAACCCAGCAATCCCACTCCTGGGCATATACCCTGAGAAAAAACATAATTCGAAAAGGGTCATGTACCACAATGTTCATTGCAGCTCTATTTACAATAGCCAGGACGTGGAAGCAACCAAAGTGTCCATCAACAGATGAATGGATAAAGAAGATGTGGCACATATATACAGTGGAATATTACTCAGCCATAAAAAGGAACAAAACTGAGTTATTTGTAGTGTGGTGGATGGACCTAGCGACTGTCATACAGAGTGAAGTAAGTCAGAAAGCGAAAAACAAATACCATATGCTAACACATATATATGGAATTAAAAAAAAAATTGGTCATGAATAACCTAGGGGCAAGACGGGAATAAAGATGCATACCTACTAGAGCATGGACTTGAGGATATGGAAGGGAGAAGGGTAAGCTGGTACAAAGTGAGAGAGTGGCATGGACATATATACACTACCAAATGTAAAACAGATAGCTAGTGTGAAGCAGCCATATAGCACAGGGAGATCAGCTCGGTGCTTTGTGCCCACCTAGAGGGCTGGGACAGGGAGGGTGGGAGGGAGGGACATGTAAGAGGGAAGAGGTATGGGGACATATGTATAACTGATTCACTTTGTTATGAAGCAGAAATTAACACACCATTGTAAAGCAATTATACTCCAATAAAGATGTTAAAAAAAAAATAGAGACAAACTCACAAATAGAGATAAGAAATTAGTGGTTGCCAGAAGGGAGGGGCATGTCGGTGATGAGCAAAATATGTGAAGGGTATTAAAAGGTACAAACCAGTTATAAAATAAATAAGTCACAGATATGTAAGGTACAACACAGGGAATATAGTCAACAATATTATAATAACTTTGGGTTTTTTTGTATACTATATCCTTACACTTTATTTATTTTATGTATTTAATATATTTATATTATTGAAGTATAGTTGATTTATAATGTTGTGTTAGTTTTAGGTATACAGCAACGTGATTTAGTTATATATTTATTTATATATATATATGTTATTTTTCATATTCTTTTACCTTACACGTTATTATAAAATATTGAGTCCCCTGTGCTATCCAGTAGGTCCTTGTTGGTTATCTATTTTATATATAGTAGTGTGCATATGTTAATCCCAAACTCCTAATTTATCCCTCCCCCCACTTTTTCCCTTTGGTAACCATAAGTTTGCTTTCTATGTCTGTGGGTCTATTTCTGTTGTATAAGTTCATTTGTATCTTTTTTTTAGATTCCACATATAAGCGATATCATATGATATTTGTCTTTCTCTGTCTCACTTACTCACTTAGTATGATAATCTATAATAACTTTGAATGGTGTGTAATCTGTAAAAATATCAAATCACTATGTTATACTACTGATATTAATATATTAAAGTCAACTATACTTCAAACAAACAAACAAATAATCAAAAAAAATGTTAAGTAAGGCTAGAGTTCTGATAGCAAAGGGAAATATGGAGAAAAATGAAGCTGTGAAGGTAAGGTCAGGTCTGGAAGGCCTTGTTTATGGCCCTGCCAAATATGCTGGAACTTTTGAAGGTTTTAAAGCAAGAGATCACATGTCTAAATTTACATACCGTAGAGCATGTGGCTTCAGTGTGAAGAAGAAATGTAATGATGCAACACTGGTTTTGGGGACAATTGCAGTAGGAAGGAGACAATACTGTGTTGACTAGGGCAATAGCAGTGGAGATGGAGAGAAGACCGATTTGAGAAACATTTAGGACATAAAATCTATTCACAGTGCTCACCTCTACATTGGAGGAAAGGAGAGGGCAATGGAAATTTATGTTGGAAACAGTGGAAGAGATCCAATTTAGGGGGACAATAGTGAGTTCACAGATGTTGACTTACAGGTGCCTTTGAGACATCCAATTAAGGATATTGGAACCCTAGTTGGAAATATATTTCTGGAGTTCAGAAATTTCAGGATGATATAAATATAAATTTCTCAGTGATTTGCATATGTTCGATAGTAGAATGGTTGAATTGCATTCAGACCTATTTTAATTTGGTGATCACTTTGCTGTGTTGTGGTACAATGTGGCTAGTGTTGCCAAATCTGGCTCCCTGTGCACCAATGCCGAATAAAAATATGGAGACAGAGAATTGGAAGATAAGAAATAGAGAGGCTTTTTATTTTCCTTGCCAGGCAAAGGGAAGACACAGTAGGCTAGAGCCTCAAGAACTGTGCCCCACCTTCCTGGGAAATTAAAGGGATTCTTAATGGGGAGTTTACAGTCCAAAGTGACTGATAAGGATCAAAATGGTGAAGGTCTTGCATTCTTCTTCTTTCATTATTTCAAAACAGTCATCGCTGGAGTCAGGCAACCTGGTAATTGGGTCCCTTAGCCTCTGGGTTATCGGTCTACGACCTCCCCTCTGAAATGTAAACAGCTACAGGGGTGATTTGCTACAAGAGTTTATAGGGAGAGTAAAGAGTAAATACCAGGTACAGGATGTAAATTACTTAAATTACACAGGGTTAGGGGTGACAGGTTAGCTTTGTGAAGGACAAATCTAACTACAGACACAACAGATTTGTAACAGTTAAAATAAAGCTAGGACTGATTAACTCAGGCCAGTTTATGTTTCTTCTTTAGCCTGTTCACTGTTCCCTTTATTTTCCTGGTTATCAGGAGAGGAAAAACCTCATTTCTATTTTTGCTGCAACACTTGTCTCAACAGTATGTGACTGGTGAAGTGCATTTACTGAGAAAGCAAGTGGTTGAACTTATTCGCAGTTGGGGGTTTGTTTGATGCATGTGACAAAACAGCCAAAGAGGCCAAGGAATTGAGAGTATTATCAAGGCTGTGTTGAAATATGGCTAGTAGACTCTAAGGAAATTGGAGATATTTGAAGTCAGGGAAGAAGTACAGGGGATCAGTGGCCTTGAGAGACCAATGAAGTCATAGATCAAAGCAGCTAGAATGGGAGAAGTTTTGAGATCAGAGTGTGATGCGCTTTAATTCTGACTGAAGATGAAATAGTTACAGGTGGCAGCAAGATGCCCCATCAGAATGAATGAGGTGATGCAGTGGGAAGGAAACTCATTGGTAGTGAGGTCAAAGAGCTGGGGAGCTACATGTTGAACATTCCATGCCCTCAAAGCAATGATGAAGAGAAAGAATGAATTGTTATGCGAATAAAAACACAAAGACTTGACTTACATACTATTTCCTTGCTTAAGAATATCAAAGAAACTAGAGCATATTCTGTTCCAGAAACTTTAAAAACATTATCACAATAAACACTTTGGGGGGTCTCAGTTTTTGATTTCAGTGCCAAATATTTGTACATAAGAACCTAGTGCTTTTGGATATTTCACATTTTAGCTGATATTACATCCTTGTCTCTCATTATCACACACGCAAAAAAAGCCCAGAAAATATAGCACAGAAAAATACCTATTTTGACAGTTTTGATCATTAAGAAGCAGTGAAAACAGTCACAAGATATTTCCTAGTAGGCTCTTGGATAGAGAAAGGAAATGTAATTAAGATCTTGAATAATTTAATGATGTACTAATAATTTAATGGTATACTCTCTAGAGCATACCTGCTTTTACTGTGGTTGCTATTTCCAGATCCTATTTTCCAGCCAGCGATTTTTTCATGAGTTGTGATATTCACTTGAAACCTTAATCATTCTCAGAGATCCAGCTTTAAAATGGAAGCTAGGGCTTTTCCCTCTACCTGAAGCTCACTTGAAAGGACTACAGCTGCTGTCAACTGCTTTCAAGAATTATGGAGGGCAGGCCAAGGGAAAGCCTTAAGAATAATGTAATAGTTGGTTTTTTTTGTTTGTTTTTTTATTTTTGTTTTTTAAAGGCACTGGTTATCCAGACTTTCCCTAAGAAAATTTCAGTGCTGAATTTTCAGGTCCCAGATTAAGATGCTGGTTAGATGCACAGTATAATCTAGGTAAGAATCTCTAATAAAGACCCTATTATCGTAAAATGAACCATAGCCAGCATCTAAAATAATGTTAACTGCAAAGTAACTAGGAAGCAAAATTTTCATACTCAAAACTCTAATTTGAAGAGTTATATTAATTAAATTTCAATTTGTTTTTAATGTTATTCTACTGAATTTATTTACCAAATTCTACCATTTTTACCTTTATTTACCAAATTCTATCATTTTTACCTAACACTGTGCACACACTTTTACCTTTGTTCCTGACTTTAAAACATAATCCTCATTCAGTCCCAATTTGCACCCTCAAATTTGTCTCTATCGGTCTCCTGGCTATATCATTGTTTCCATGCAGTCTTTATGATATCTCCCAAAATGACTCTTTAATTTTGCAAATGCTTTCCTTCCCCAGAGGGAAGATACAGTGATTGATCTCATTCCACCATTGTTTTTCAAGCTGTAGCAGAATAATGTCCCCCCATAGATACATATGTGATAATTCCAGGAACCTATAAATATGTTATGTTATAATACATGGCAAAGGGAATTAAAGTTGTAAATGGAATTACATTTACTAATCAGCTGATTTTAAAGTAGAGAGATTATTCTAGATTATCCCAATGTAATTGTAAAGGCCCTTAGAAGTAAAGGAGGCAGAAGAGAGTCAGAGTCAGAGATATTTAGTGATGCTACACTGCTTGCTTTGAGGATGCAGGAAGGGGCTTTGAGCCAAGGAATACAAGTGGCCTCTAGAAGCTATAAAAGGCAAAGAAACAAATTTCCTTCTAGACACCTTAGAAGCAACACAGCCCGGCCAGCACCTTGACTGTAGCCCCGAAAGGCCCACTTTAGACTTCTGATCTCCAGAACTGTAATATAAGTTTGTGTTTTTTAAATCACTGCATTTGTGAAATTTTGTTACACTGTAAAGGTAAACTACTACACAAACTTTTACTTATGTGTCTATCAGCAATTTTCAGCCTCTGAATTCTCACCTTCATTAACAACTTGCACAGATTCTCTACCCACATCAGTGACTGGCATTGTTATCAAATCCGCACCAGTTAGTTTACTGCACAGTAGTTAGGGTTTTCCATTACTCAGTGGCAATATCCTGAAATAAAAGCACTCCCATAAAGGAAACATTGGAAAACCCAGAATTAGAGATGACAGAACTTCCAGTAAAGCTGCAAAGAAGGATCACTTTGCTTAACCTCTGCTCATATCACTCACCAGGCTTTCTCGTCTACAGGGCTGTTTTTCCCATATTCCCAGGTTCTCTTCTCTTATTGCTTACCAGATCCAGAGTCAAACCCATTTGAATGTACCTATATGTGTGCCCCAAAGTCTGTATCTAGGATTCATCCTAGGACTGTAATATCCCTTATTGTTGTTGCTAATTAAAACAGCTCGTGAAGCATCTCTTCCTCCTAGGTAGTTCACAACTAATTGGAGGAGATACATTGGTCATCTAACTAATTTGTCTAAATAAATAACAATTTCCCAAAGGCATATAACTTCCAATTATTTCTAATAATAATCTGAATTATTGGTCCTGACTAGTTTTGAGTGTTAAAAAGATGGAAAAGACTAGTCTGAAGATGAGAAAAGCTGAATGATATGATATTTCTAAAGGATAAAATTTTAAATTTGTATCATTGACCTAATTATGTTGCAGCTCTCAAGTACTGAACTATTTTTCTTAAAATGATGTCAAGGTTATGAGCAACCTATCAATGTTTCTATGCTTATAGATGCTTCTAGTGTGAAAAAAAATAGCTTGTCCTCCTAAAAAGAAGAAAAAGTTGAATATCCTTCTGGAATGTTACTCATTTTCTCATCATTTTTTTTCTTTCTGAGAAAGTAGAAAATTAAGTTTGTGTGCCTAGAGATGGCAATTTCTAAGTTAATGAACAACCAATTGGTTGGATTTTTATTTATGAAACTGATGTATGTAGTACATATTAAACATACTTGTCTACATCCATAGATTTTTTTTTTAATCCCTTCCCTCTTGCGCCTCCCTCCCACCCTCCTTATCCCACTGTCTATGTCGTTGCAAAGCACCCAGCTGATCTACCTGTGCTATGCTGCTGTTTCCTACTAGTTAATTATTTTACATTTAGTAGTGTATATATGTCGATGCTACTCTCACTTCACCCCAGCTTCACCCTCCCACCCCATGTCCTCAAGTCCATTCTTTATGTCTACGTCATTATTCCTGTCCTGCAACTAGCTTCATCAGTATCATTTTTTTTTTTTTAGATTCCATGTATATGCGTTACCATGCGGTATTTGTTTTTCTCTTTCTGACTTACTTCACTCTGTATGACAGACTCTAGGTCCATCCACCTCACTACAAATAACTCAATTTCATTTCTTTTTAGGGCTGAGTAATAATCCATTGTACATATGTGCCACATCTTTATCCATTCATCTGTCGATGGACATTTAGGTTGCTTCCATGTCCTGGCTATTGTAAATAGTGCTGCAATGAACACTGTGGTACATGTCTCTTTTTGAATTATGGTTTTCTTAGGGTATATGCCCAGTAGTGGGATTGCTGGGTCATATGGTAGTTCTATTTCTAGTTTTTTAAGCAACCTCATGGGTAGGGGTTTGAGAAATGCATTCTTTAAAAATTAGCAGTAAAAATAAACATAGTAATAAATTTTTTCACCTTTCAACTCAAAAGCCCCAAATTCACAGACAGAATGTTTTAATTAGAAAACAAGGATAAAATAAACAGATTATCTTGAAGGACTATCATGAAAACCATTACCCTGATTGTGTACCTCAGAGTATACTTTCAAAATCTATTTGGAAGAATTAATATATTGATGATCCAATTAGAAAACGCATGCTTTTGGAATATCCTTTTGGTGAAAAAGAAATGCCATGCTATAGTTTACAGGAAACATGAGGGATAATGAAACCAACACCCAAATAAATAAATAAATAAATAAGCAAGCAAGCAATTCCTGCCACCAAATATGGGCTATATTCCTTAGATTGATGATGAACCTTTTAAAAAGGTTAACCTTTTTAACATTTTTTAAAAGGTTGAAAAGAAAAGGTCTTTCTGAGAAACACAATTTCACAATATTTTAAGAGATATTTTCTTCTGGGCTGGTAGCCTTTGAAAGAATCCATCAGGTTGTCAAGTCAAGATGAAATAAACCCGGATCAAATGGAAAAACAACAAAGCCTAGCAAAAATATTCTGAATCTTCTCTTATTACCCTTTCTTCTGGAAAGTTCAAGCAAATAATATTAGCTTTATTCTATTTGTGGAAAACAGCTATCCACTTACAATAGGTATGCATTGAAAAATATTGAAACGTAAAATGACTTGTTTTTCATTATTTTAAGTGAACATTGTACTGTTTTACTGATAGCCTTACCCCCTATGGCCAAACATGAGAGAGAGAAAGACAGAGAGAGAGAGAGAGGGAGGGAGGGAGAGAGAGAGAAAGAGAGAGAAACACAGGTGAATACTGTGTGTGTATGGAACTGGGTTGTGACAGTTTGATGGTTTAAATAAAAATGTCCAAAGTCAGATCTTTTTACCTATGTATAGATACCCATTGTGCCTAAATAAACTTTTCAAGAGGAATATTTGATGCCCAATCAACTCATCTGAACTGCCACGTAAAACAATATCCTTTATATTCTGTTTGTAAAAATGGAGCTCATATAAGGCTCACAATTTTGCTATTCTGAGTCATTAAACAGTCCACAACACTTGAGATAAAGAGTTTTTAGAAAATAAGCATATTATCTGTCTTTATACCATATTATTTCAGTAGTCAAGATTCCTTAATTTTTTTGTGAAGCTTCATATATGCCACACAATGTAAGCAATGTTTCATTATTACTCAAAGTTTCCTATTGCAATTTGGAAATAAAATTATTTGTGTCCACCTTAGTGGTAAATGTAGCTTCTTACGTTTTCACTTACAGAATTGAATGGCCCTAAATCCTTTGAAATTTAAATAACTTCAATAGCTAGAATATTAATTTTATCTTTGAGAACTCATACTCTTGAAGAAAAAGACCACTAATGCCAAATATGGTATTGATATATTGCCCACAGGATTATAAAACAAATTTACTTCTGGGTTACATAATCAACTACAAATTTTGGGAAATTTCCCTTTTGGCTACTACCATACATTTCTGTAGCCTCCAAACCAGAGAAGGATTTAAGGAACATTAGGAAAAATAAGACTAATTTGGATCTAAAAATTGCATCGTTAAATCATGGCATAAAAAATTCCAACTTTTATTCAATTATGCTCTACTTAAAGTGAAAAAAAGGCCTAGAATATGATCTTTAAATATTTCATGTTATCTATATGTTATATTCTTTTCATGAACAGGTGAGAACATTACCAGTTATTTTGGATTGTTCTGTCAATTAATTGTAATACAAAAATCAGTGCTTTGGAAGAAGACCAAGGAGCTGTTGATTTGTGGGGTTTTTTTGTTTTTGTTTTTGTTTTGCGGTACGCGGGCCTCTCACTGTTGTGGCCTCTCCCATTGCGGAGCACAGGCTCCGGACACGCAGGCTCAGCGGCCATGGCTCACGGGCCCAGCCGCTCCATGGCATGTGGGATCTGTCCGGACCAGGACACGAACCCATGTCCCCTGCATCGGTAGGCGGACTCCCAACCACTGCGCCACCAGGGAAGCCCAGTGTTGCTTTTTTTAACAGACAATTTGAGAGTTTTTTAAATTTTTTAAATATTAAGGTTTTATTTAAATTTTATTAAAGCGATTAATGTTTTTAAATAGTTAAGTGTTCTAGAGCATCAGCTTCATGAAGGAAACAGTCTTTAAACTGCTTTGTTCACTGACACCAAAGCACTTAGGAGAGTACCTGTAAAATAGTAAGCAATCAGTAAATATTTTTACCATACCCTGAACTAAAGTCACCACATACTCAACAGAATTTGCAGAAAATAGTCATCTCTCTGATCTTTGGACGTTAACCTACCGATGTTTGTTCATTATATTCAAATTTATGTAAATAAAGTGTACTTTATTTAATAAGAATATAACGAACATTTGGGAATAATTTTTTTTCTAACTTTTTTCTTTTTGGTGTCAGATATCAGAAATTCAAAATATAATATTACAATATGTGTTCAATATTACGTTCAAATTTCTTCTCAATTGTATTCTAAGTTCAAGCTATGCATCCTAAAGAGCAATAGATTTATAATTACCTCAGCAATTCAAATCAAGAGAGACAACTTTCTAAAGTTGAAATCTCAAAAGATAAAGGTCTTTAAATTTTGCCTTTGAGGGTACTTCCATTTATAAAAACGATATACTTGAACGTTTTATGTAGCACACTTTGGATATAGGAGGGATTTTGCTTCTGGCTTAGGTTTACACCTGCCATTCCCACCTCACCCCCTCCTCGCCCATGTCAAGAAAATGAGAGCTCTGATTCTCTAGTGAATATTGCTTTCTCAAAGAAAATGACACCAACTAAGGCATCTGGTTCTGTCATGTCTTTTGTTTTGTTTCAGAATAAAGATATCAAGATGAGAATAAACTGCAAATTGAAAACTAAAACGGTCCTTTAAAAATGCATGCCTAAAAATTATACCCTTTTAATCATTGATATTTAATACAGAAACTCTAGATACTGCTTTGTAAGCCCAGAGTTTATTCATATGAATATACATAACATAATCCTAAGTAAAAGAGAGTGAATGCATGTTTTATCAGTAATGTGGTAATGTAAAGAGAGAAGTTGCATAATTAAATTATCCATTCCTTAGAATATTTCATTCCTCCATCAGCAACAAATTTTATTTTTATAGTGTTGAGGGTTTTTTATAGTTTATATATATGAATGTGTTGGAAAAATGCTAAAGAAATGTATTTCATGTAGGTTTATTCAGTCACAAATATTGGAACGGTTCGCTTATCTAGTATGTGGTTTCTTTGTTAAGTAGGACATGATCACCATTCTGATATCGTTCAAAAAGGAAATGTATAAACCTCCGATAGCTATATGGTATTTTGTTAGCTATATGATATTTAAAGTCAATTATTTTGGTTGTTTGTGTGTGTGTGTGTCTTAGTCTGCTCTCTCAACGAACTTATTCAATGCTGAGACAAGTTCAAAGGAGACGTTTGATTGAGGTTTTTGATGGCTATATTTTGAGCCCATTGGGGAAAAAAACCTCTCCCTTCCCTGATTCTGGTGTCATCCCTAAATTATCACTCCATTCAGGCCACCAATCTCTGTGGCTACTACAAATGGAGAAATCACTTGTAAATTTCCAAGTAATGAGCCCAGATGAGAAATTCTCAGATAATATCCCTGGATAACTGCAACTGATTTTAATTTGTATACATATAGATCTTCAAACAAACAAATACTGTCCTGCTATTCCACTATCTCAAATGTTGTCACTTTATTTTTCCTAAATAAAGCAATTTGGTGTAATTATTTTGAAAATTAGCATTATCTGAATTCATTTTTCCCTTTGGTCCTCGGATGAAAAGAAGTGAGTTAGTCACTCTCAACAGTTCATGGCTCGCTCTCTTTCTCTCTCTCTTTTTTTTTGCGGTGCTCGCAGCTTGCGGGATCTTAGTTCCCTGACCAGGGATTGAACCCGGGCCCTCGGCAGTGAAAGTGCGGAGTCCTAACCACTGGACCACCAGGGAATTCTCAGATTTCTTTTGATTTTATGTTATTTTGTATATTTACCAAAATCTACGCCCCCATAATTGTCTTTCTCATAGAAAATCATTCTCAAATATTTAATTTGTTACCTGAAAAATATTTTGTACATGGAGAACACATGACATTGTCTTGTGTGTGTTTGCCGTGTTATAGATCTCATTCTTTTCTACATTTTCCCCTTGACATTATGTTTTTACGATCTAGTACTGTGTTTACTGCTTCATTTGTTTGTGATCCAGAGATTGCTTTTCCATTGCCCTAGAAGTATACACCTAGGTTACTTCCAGTTTTCTGATACCGAAATTATATTTCAATGAAAGTCTCCATACGTATCCTCTGACATACCTGTGTGAGATTTTCTTTGGGACCTATAACTGGATGTGATTGCAGAGTACATGCACACTTACTGTCACTGAGGAGGGCAAGATTGTCCTGTAAGACAACTGTGTCCCTTTTCATTCATACAGCAATGCAGCCTTTCCACACTTCACCAATGCTTGGAAATAATCTGACTTTTTAAATTTACCAACTGATCAGAATAACATAGCACTGCACTGTCATTTTTATTTGTAGTTTTCCATGAGATTATGAGCATCTCTTCATATGCTTACAGTCATTTGTGCTTCTCTTCCTATGAATTACCTCTTTGCCCATTTTTCAATGGAAGTTCTTTTGTGCATGTGTGCACACATTTGCATATTTCCTTGAAAACTAAGTTTTAGAATTTAAAGTGACATTTCAAGAAATAAATCATTTGTTAGATTTTGGACGTGTCATTTCTTGAACTGAAAATTTTAATTTTAATGTAGTAAAATCCATCATACATTTGCATTGTGATTGTCAACTGCACTTTTTTATTAGCTCAGAATTATTCCTTTCCAACTATTTTTAATTCATTTGGAATCCAACAGTGATCCAATTATTCCTTCCATATTAGCAGTCAAGTTTGTCAATGCTGTGTCCTATTAAACAGTCCATCTTTTCTGTACACATGGGTCTGAGTTCTTTATTCTATTCCATTGGTCTTACGTCTGTTTTTTTTCATAAGTACTACACTATATCTTTGGACTATATTCTAATTTTTGTAGAGTGAGTCCCTTTCTTTGCTCTTCTTTTTCAAAATTGGCATAGTCAGAGACATTTTTATGTTTTTATATAAATTTTAGTATACACTCATTAAATGCTTCAAAAATTCTATTGGGATCTGATTTAATTTATAAACATTTGTTGAGAATTAACACGTTTTAGTAAGTTATTTCTTCTATGGTAAGATTTTGTCTGTGAGCATGAAGAGATCTTTATTTATACAGATGTTATTTTATGTCTTTCAATAGAGTTTCAATTTTTCTCCATAGAGCTTTTCTACATCTTTTCTTAGATTAATTACTAAATTGTTTTAATTTTTGTTGTCTGAGAATGACATATTTTTCTAATATAATATCTAGTTGGTTATTTGTAGTATAAAAGGGTATTATTGATTTTTGTAAGTCAATTATGCCAAATTTATTTTTATTCAGAAGCTTTACAAACTATTTTATTAGTTCTATAGTGTTTCGAGTGATTCTGTAGGGTTGATCAAATAATATGCAAAAAATGACAGCATTTTTCTCTCTTCTAACCCTATAAAGATTGTATTTCTTTTTTCTTTTTTATAAAATTAGGGCACTTAGTAAAATGTTACAGAGTAAAATGTTACAGAGTAACAGTACTAAGGTACATCTCTGGTAATGCTGATCTTAAACAGAAAGTAAGTAATCCTTTCTGAATTTCCTGCAGGTGTTTAATATTACAGCTTTTAGTAAGCTATGGAAAATTTTCCTTACCTGTAGCTTCCTGAAAGTTTTTTTTAATCATAACTATTAATTGTATCAACTTTTTTTCTGACTCTATTGAGATCACTGTTTTCCTTCAATTAATGTGGTAAGTTGATAAATTTTCTGATGTGGAATAGCCCTTGCATTCTTGGACCAAACTCTAATTGACCATTATGAAATATTTTGAATACTTTTTTGACTTCTGCATGATCATAACTTAAATAAGTCTATTATTCTTTTCTTTTCTTGTTCTTTCATTTTCCAGTTTGGAATCAAGGTTACATTAACTTCAGTTGAAAACTTCTATCCCCACATTCTGCAATAAAATATATAATATGAGGATAACCTCTTCCTTGAACTTTTGGAAGAACTCATCACTAAAGGCCATTGACCTGTGACTTCTTATTGAGAAGGTGGCATAGGCTCTAATCATCATGTGAATTTTTTAGTAGATAGTGGTCTACCCAAGTTTTCTATTTTGTCTTGTACCTTTTGGCATTTTACATCTTTTCCCCAAACTTAAACATTTCTGTTCAATACTCAAAATTTATTATATAATTTTCCTTTGCTACCTTGCAATTACTATTGTGTCTGTAATTAGACATTTATTTTTCATCCTGGATTTTATATCTAAATTGCTTCTGTTTTTCTTGACCAGTTACCTGATGATTGTCTATTTATTAATCTTTTCACGAACGAGGTTTTGCTTAGTTAAACTTTTGTTTGCTTTCTGTTTCAATGCTCTCCTCCTTACCTTCTTCTATGTCTGGATTTTTTTCTCCATCATTCTGTCAGTGGTTTACTAACTTCTTGAAGTGAATGCTTATCTCATTTTTTTCTTTTTATTCTCTCTTGCTCTATGATAAATGAACTTAAAGCTAAAAATCTTTCTCTAAGCAGAATGTTGCTGTGTCACACAAGTGTTGGTATATTGTGCTTTCACTGTTATGCAATTCCATGTACCTTCTAATTTATCTTATGATATCCTCTGTCAGGCAAGAATATTTAGTAGTATACTTTTAAGTTTACAGATGTATTGCATTTTAAGCTATTCTCATTATCAATTTCATTTTACTGTATTATGATCAAAGAAGATGATTTTTTAAAATGTTGTCTTCGAATTTATGAAGGTTCCTTTGAGACTTAAAACAAAGTTGATTTCTGTGAGTGTGTTTGAAAAGAATGTATGTAGTTATATATCCATTCCAGCTCTTGTGTTCTAGACCCATTGTTCTTTTACAAGAACATATCTATTTGTTTCTTATACATTTTAAAAATCATCTTAAATTCATTAGTCTGTTATTAGAATTGTTAATCTAGTTTCCTTTGGTTAATATTTGCCTGAAATATCTTTTATTCTATATAATTATATTCAAACTTCTTCTGTTGTTCTTTTGTTTCAAGTGAGTCTAAGCACTGCAACAGGCTTCCGATTATCACTTAGGAAAGTGCTTTCATATACATTTTCTGTTTGATTCTTCAGCCTCACAGAAAGTAAAATAACCTACCCAGTTCTTCTGCTTCCAGAATCTCAATGCTTTCCCCTAGACCATAGCAGAGTGAGCAGAGTTTACTCTGAGAATAAGTCAACCACTTTCCTCTTCACTTCCAGTGCCCTCATTTCGATCCCCCCTGTGGAAACGCCATATTCACAAATTTTGACATTCACACTCTCATGAAACCTCACTTCTGCTCCATCCCCACAGTGTCTTACTAGATGACTGCTCAGCTCATAGGATTTGAGGGGATTTTTTAATAGGTAATGATTAATTTGCTTTCTTCTCAAAGGGTGTTTAAATAATTACCAGCAACCTCCAGTGCCTCACCTCATGTGAATGAATAATGTGGTAATTTCCAGCCCTGTGGCGGAGCTTGTGGGAAAAATGGTTTTGAATCATGGGGTGTGAGAGTAGCAAGAATTGGGCTTGACATGAGCTGAACCACCTTGTGTAGGCAGCTCTGTCTGCACTATCCACACAACAGCTTAGCACCCTCTCTGAGTAGGCAACCTAAAATTACAGGTGTGTAGAGGCCCAAGACTCAACTTCAAAAGATGACAAATATCAACACTTTTATAACCATTGAAAAAAATTACATTTATGAATTAATTATTTATGTATATTATGCTACTTATAAAGCATTTACTATGAATTTTAATTTTATCCAAAGAGTATTATAAAAGCATATTAACATGTTTTGCTCTATACTGTGTACTCATATCTTATGAAAATAATTGTCAACTCATAGATCAATTAAAGTCATAATTTTGAGTTTTTCTTTGATTTGTCAATGAAGTTCTTACGATGGCCTAAATGTCCCTAGGTGTTCTATACACCAGCTCATCCCCTGCCTTTTTTCTTCTTACTGACTTGGCTCCAGCACACTGGTTCCTTTGCTATTCCTTAATCATACCAACCACATTTCTGCATTTCTGTCCTCTCAGCTATAAACACCCTTGTCCCAGATTTATCCCCGGACCAGGCCTTCCCTGACTACCCAATATTCATGCACCTATATCAACCACTCCCTCTCTTCACATTTCTATTTATTTTATACACCTTATTACCAATTAGAATATGATAGATAGCATTTATTTATATAAATTCTATGAAAGCAAAGACTTTGGTATATGAAAACACTATGCATAGGAGAACAACTGGGGATTCAATAATTATTTGTTAATGAATAAAGCAAAATAGAATTTAAGTACTATGCAAGTTACAATAGAAATCATGTAACTCTAAATTAATGATGTATCAATGAAAATAGTATAATATTTCTGCAAATGTCTTAAAGTGCATGCTGTTTTATATAAATAAAAGACATTATTAAAAATGTTTTGGCTTATGACACTGTATAATTCCTACTTATTGCTTTTAGCAGTCAACATTTGTGGAGGACTGAGTTTTAATCATTTGAATCACGTTTAATTGAAAATATTTGGAGATAAAAGCATGCTAATAAAATCACCAAATACCTATGTGCAAAATTTTAGATATTTCATTACTTCAATACTATCAATTGAAAGATCAGTAATTGATTTTGTTTTGTGATTGGGGTTTTAGGTTATCAGAATGATTATCAGAACATATCATAAAACCTGGTGGCAGATGGTTTTTTGTTTTATTTTGTTTTTGAATTTTATTTTTTCATACAGCAGTTTCTTATTAGTTATCCATTTTATACATATTAGTGTATATATGTGTATACACTAATAGTGTATATAGTGTATAGTGTACATATGTCAACCCCAATCTCACAATTCATCACACCACCCCCCCACACACACACACAGCTTTCGCCCCTTGGTTTCCATGCGTTTGTTCTCTACATCTGTGTCTCAGTTTCTGCCCTGCAAACTGGTTCATCTGTACCATTTTTCTAGGTTGCACATACATGCGTTAGTATACGATATTTGTTTTTCTCTTTCTGACTTACTTCACTCTGTATGACAGTCTCTAGATCCATCCACGTCTCAAAAAATGACCCAGTTTCATTCCTTTTTATGGCTAAGTAATATTCCATTGTATATATGTACCACAACTTCTTTATCCATTCATCTGTCGATGGGCATTTAGGTTGCTTCCATGACCTGGCTATTGTAAATAGTGCTGCAATGAACATTGGGGTGCATGTGTCTTTTTTTTTTCTTTGGTTTTTTTTTTTTTTTTTTTTTGCTGTACACAGGCCTCTCACTGTTGTGGCCTCTCCCGTTGCAGAGCACAGGCTCCGGAAGTACAGGCTCAGCGGCCATGGCTCACGGGTCTAGCCGCTCCATGGCATGTGGGATCTTCCCGGACCAGGGCACAAACCCGTGTCCCCTGCATCGGCAGGTGGACTCTCAACCACTGCGCCACCAGGGAAGCCCGCATGTGTCTTTTTGAATTATGTTTTTCTCTGGGTGTATGCCCAGTAGTGGGATTGCTGGGTCGTATGGTAATTCTATTTTTAGTTTTTTAAGGAACCTCCATACTGTTCTCCATAGTGGCTGTATCAATTTACATTCCCACCAACAGTGCAAGAGGGTTCCCTTTTCTCCTCACCCTCTCCAGCATTTGTTGTTTGTAGATTGTCTGATGATGCCCATTCTAATGGGTGTGAGGTGATACCTCATTTTAGTTTTGATTTTCATTTCTCTAATAACTAGTGATGTTGAGCAGCTTTTCATGTGCTTCTTGGCCGTCTGTATGTCTTCTTTGGAGAAATGTCTATTTAGGTCTCCTGCCCATTTTTTGAATGGGTTGTTTGTTTTTTGATATTGAGCTGCATGAGCTCATATTTTGGAGATTAATCCTTTGTCCATTGATTCATTTGCAAATATTTTCTCCCATTCTGGAGGTTGTCTTTTCATCTTGTTTGTAGTTTCCTTTGCTTTGCAAAAGCCTTTAAGTTTCATTAGGTCCCATTTGTTTATTTTTGTTTTTATTTCCATTACTCTAGCAGGTGGATCAAAAAAGATCTTGCTGTGATTTATGTCAAATAGTGTTCTTCCTATGTTTTCCTCTAAGAGTTTTATAGTGTCCAGTCTTACATTTAGGTCTCTAATCCATTTAGAGTTTATTTTTGTGTATGGTGTTAGGGAGTGTTCTAATTTCATTCTTTTACATGTAGCTGTCCAGTTTTCCAGCACCACTTATTGAAGAGACTGTTTTTTCTCTATTGCCTCCTTTGTCATAGATTAGTTGACCATAGGTGCGTGGGTTTATCTCTGGGCTTTCTATGCTTTTCCATTGATCTATATTTCTGTTTTTCTACTAGTACCATATTGTCTTGATTACTGTAGCTTTGTAGTATAGTCTGAAGTCAGGGAGTCTGATTCCTCCAGCTCCATTTTTTTCCCTCAAGACTGCTTTGGCTATTTGGGGTCTTTTGTGTCTCCATACAAATTTTAGGAGTTTTTATTCTAGTTCTGTAAAAAATTCCATTGATAATTTGACAGGGATTGCATTGAACCTGTAGATTGCATTGGGTAGTATAGTCATTTTCACAATATTGATTCTTCCAATCCAAGAACATGGTATATCTCTCTGTTGGTATTATCTTTAATTTCTTTCATCAGTGTCTTATAGTTTTCTGCATACAGGTCTTTTGTCTCCCTAGGTAGGTTTATTCCTAGGTATTTTATTATTTTTGTGGCAGTGGTAAATGGGAGTGTTTCCTTAATTTCTTTTTCAGATTTTTCATTAGTGTATAGGTGCATTAATTTTGTATCCTGCAACTTTACCAAATTCATTGATTAGCTCTAGTAGTTTTCTGATGGCATCTTTAGGATTCTCTATGTAGAGTATTATGTCATCTGCAAAGTGACAGCTTCATTTCTTCTTTTCCAATTTGTATTCCTTTTATTTCTTTTTCTTCTCTGATTGCCATGGCTAGGACTTCCAAAACTGTTGAATAATAGTGGAGTGAGTGGACATCCTTGTCTTGTTCCTGGTCTTAGAAGAAATGCTTTCAGTTTTTCACCATTGAGAATGATGTTTGCTGTGGGTTTGTCATATATGGCCTTTATTATGTTGAGGTAGGTTCCCTCTATGCCCACTTTCAGGAGAGTTTTTTTTTTTATCATAAATGAGTGTTGAATTTTGTCCAAAGCTTTTTCTGCATCTATTGATGTGATCATATGGTTTTTCTTCTTCAGTTTGTTAAAATAGTGCATCACATTGTTTGATTTGTGTATATTGAAGAATCCTTGCATCCCTGGGATAAACCCCACTTGATCATGGTGTGTGATCCTTTTAATGTGTTGTTGGATTCTGTTTGCTAGTGTTTTGTTCAGGATATTTACATCTATATTCATCAGTGATATTGGTCTATAATTTTCTTTTTTGTAGTACCTTTGTCTGGTTTTATTATCAGGGTGATGGTGGCCTCATAGAATGTGTTTGCCATCTGTTTGGATGATCCGTCTATTGGGGTATGTGACGTGTTAAAGTCCCCCACTAGTATTGTGTTACCGTCGATTCCCTATTTTATAGCTGTTAGCAGTTGCCTTATGTGTTGAGGTGCTCCTGTGTTGGGTGCATATATATTTATAGTTGTTATATCTTCTTCTTGGATTGAACCCTTGATCATTGTATAGTGTCCCTCTTTGTCTCTTGTAACATTCTTTATTTTAAAGTCTATTTTGTCTGATATGAGAACTGCTACTCCAGCTTTCTTTTGATTTCCATTTGCATGGAATATCTTTTTCTATCCCCTCACCTTTAGTCTGTATGTGCCCGTAGGTCCGAAGTGGGTGTCTTGTAGACAGCATATTTATGGGTTTTGTTTTTGTATCCATTCAGTGATCCTGTGTCTTTTGGTTGGAACATTTAATCCATTCATGTTTAAGGTAATTATCAGTATGTATGTTCCTATTACAATTTTCTTAATTTTTATGGTTTGTTTTTGTAGGTACGTTTCTTCTCTTGTGTTTCCCACTTAGAGAAGTTCCTTTATCATTTGTTGTAGAGCTGGTTTGGTGGTGCTGAGTTCTCTTATCTTTTGCTTGTCTATAAAGTTTTTGATTTCTCTGTCGAATCTGAATGAGATCCTTGCTGGGTAGAGTAATCTTGGTTGTAGGTTCTTCCCTTTCATCACTTTAAGTATATCATGCCACTCCCTTCTGGCTTGTAGAGTTTCTGCTGAGAAATCAGCTGATCAGCTGTTAACCTTACGTGAGTTCCCTTGTATGTTATTTGTCATTTTCCCCTTGTTGCTTTCAATAATTTTTCATTTTCTTTAATTTTGTCAATTTGATTACTGTGTGTCTGGGCATGCTTCTCCTTGGGTTTATCCTGCCTGGGATTCTCTGTGCTTCCTGGACTTGGGTGGCTATTTCCTTTCCCATATTAGGGAAGTTTTCGACTATAATCTCTTCAAATATTTTCTCAGGTCCTTTCTCTCTCTCTTCTCCTTCTGGGACCCCTATAATGTGAATGTTGTTGCGTTTAATGTTGTCCCAGAGGTCTCTTAGGCTGTCTTCATTTCTTTTCATTCTTTTTTCTTATTGTGTTCCACAGCAGTGAATTCCACCATTCTGTCTTCCAGGTCACTTATCCATTCTTCTGCCTCAGTTATTCTGCTGTTGATTCCTTCTAGTGCATTTTTCATTTCAGTTATTGTATTGTTCTTCTCTGTTTGTTTGTTCTTTAATTCTTCTAGGTGTTTGTTCTTTAATTCTTCTAGGTGTTTGTTAAACATTTATTGCATCTTCTCAATCTTTGCCTCCATTTTTTTTCTGAGGTCCTGGATTGTCTTCACTATCATTATTCTGAATTCTTTTTCTGGAAGGTTGCCTATCTCCACCTCATTTAGTTGTTTTTCTGGGGTTTTTATCTTTTTCCTTCATCTGGTACATAGCCCTCTGCCTTTTCATCTTGTCTTTCTGTGAATGTGGTTTTAGTTCCACAGGCTACAGGATTGTAGTTCTTCTTGCTTCTGCTGTCTGCCCTCTGGTTGATGAGGCCATCTAAGAGGCTTGTGCAAACTTCCTGATGGGAGGGACTGGTGGTGGGTAGAGCTGGGTGTTGCTCTGGTTGTCAGAGCTCAGTAAAACTTTAATCTGCTTGTCTGCTGATGGGTGGGTGTGGGTTCCCTCCCTGTTGGTTTTTTGGCCTGAGGTGACCAAACACTGGAGCCTGCCTTGCTCTTTGGTGGAGCTAATGGCAGACTCTGGTAGGTCTCATGCCAAGGAGTACTTCTCAGAACTTCTGCTCCCAGTGTCCTTGTCCTCACAGTGAGCCACAGCCACCCCTCGCCTCTGCAGGAGGCCCTCCCACACTAGCAGGTAGGTCTGGTTCAGTCTCCTATGGGGTCACTACTCCTTCCCCTGAGTCCCAATGCATACACTACTTTGTGTGTGCCCTCCAAGAGTGGAGTCTCTGTTTCCCCCTGTCAATGACCTGCAATCAAATCCCACTAGCCTTCAAAGTCTGATTCTCTAGGAATTCCTCCTCCCATTGCCGCACCCCCAGGTTGGGAAGCCTGAAGTGGGGCTCAGAACCTTCACTCCAGTGTGCGCACTTCTGTGGTATAAGTGTTCTCCAGTTTGTGAGTCACCCACCCAGCAGTTATGGGATTTGATTTTATTGTGATTGCGCCCCTCCTACTGTCTCACTGTGGCTTCTCCTTTGTCTTTGCATGTGGGGTATCTTTTTTGGTGAGTTCCAGTATCTTTCTGTCCATGATTGTTCAGCAGTTACTTGTGATTCCGGTGCTCTCGCAAGAGGGAGTGAGCATACGTCCTTCTACTCTGCCATCTTGAACCAATATCTCTTGGCAGATGGTTTTAATTCCACCACATAAATCAGACACAAGAAGCATAAATGACTATATATTGGCAATCAGATTAAATCTATCTCTATGCCCTTTTTTTTCACTGTGGCAAGAAATTCAAATATAGTCATTGTTGGGCAATGTCTCTCTTTTTGTCTCTAAGATTCTATGAAAATCCCAGGATCTTATGCAGTCCAGAAAATGAAGGGCCCCTGGTCTTTTGTTCTCACTGAAAGCTTAAGGCATGCTTATATTTTAAGTTGGCATTTTCCCCTGGAGGAGGTAACATGCCAAGGGCAACAGCAGCTATATGCTGCCTGACTCATTCTTCACTTCCATTTTATTCTCCTTCGCCTTCCTGGAACACAAGAAACTATAAATACTAAAGACTCAATTTACCAGGCTCTATGGCAGCTTGGGTTAGCCATGTGATACAGTCTGGGCAATGAACTGAATGCAGAAGCTCACTGGTATTGCTACTCCCCCCTGGTGTGCTGTACATGACTCACTGGCATACGGCTACTTCCCTATTCTGCTTCCTGGAAGAGATGTGAAGCTGGAAGTACAGATGCCAAATGAAAAGCAAAAGTATAAGAGCCAACATGCTAAGATTGGCAGAACAGAGAGCCAGCAAGGGCCTGTGTCCTTGAAAGCATTGCTGAATAGCTGGTACAATGCCAAGAACCAACCACCTATGAACTAAATTTTATGTCCAAAAAACAAGCACCTATTTGTTTAAAATATTTTAAAATTCTCTTTCTTGTAGCTGAGCACACCTCTAATTGAAATGACAGCCTTCGTTAAGGGGATCTTTGCCTAGCATGGTAGCCCTGCTACCTATTTTCCAAGCTCTCTAGATACATCATGCTGTAATTTTCTGCAGTTAGTGCTGCCTCTCTGGGCTATGGTGATAAAGTGGGTACAGTTATCTGTTGTTCCTGGTAACCTCCAAAGCCTGCCTCCTTCCCAGTCTTAGGGAATTTCACCTTCCCCCAGAGTGGGCAGTTCCAGCTTTCACCCTCCAAGCACTTATTTTGTTCTCTTCCCCTGTGGAAAAATCAAGCACATTCACTGCAAATTGGTCTTTAGACCCTAAATTGAGATCTCTTCTAAAGGATGAGATAGAGGAAGGATTGGAATAGGGAACGTAGATGCTGCTGTTCAGTACTTTTTCTTTTCATAATAATTGCCCAATTATGCTATTATAACCTACCCTCTCTAGGTTTAAGTATTTAATTTAGTCATCCAAAAGATCAGTTTTAAATTCCAGGGTCTGTCTCAGCTACCAATCAGTCAAATGAATGATAGACACACCCAATACATTGTTGGTTAAAATACCAGAGAACAAATTCCTGTATTTCAAACCTTAAGCTCTCCTATAAAAGACAATCACATACACAACCAAAGTTTAATTTGAAAATAGATTTTATCACCAGGGATAAAAGAAATAAAGTACCATTTCAACTTTATGTTATGTTAGCCACTTGAAATCACCTTCAATCCAGAGCTCATGTATTATGCTGATGTCAAGCATAATTTAAAGACATTTCCCTCTGTCTAAAAATAAGCAGAACTAGTTTTCAAAATAGTTAAGAATATTGTCTCATTTTTTTTTTGGCTAAAGAGAAATATGCTGTCATTTCTTCCACCTTATTAAAAAAAAGCACTCAACTCCACATTTCTCATCTGCAATTGCCCTGTTTCTCTGTTCTCCTTTGTAACAAGTTTCCTCAAGAAAGTTTCTCTATGTGCTGTCTCTAGTTCTCCTCCATTCCCTTAAGCCTATTCTAATCAGACTTTCACTTCCACACTGCCACCAAAGCTGATCTTGTCAAGACTGGCAATAGCCTCCTCCGTGCTAAATCTGATGATCAGTTTTCAAAATTGATTATTCCTTCCTCCTTCATTGCTTTCGTTTCTAGGTTTTCAGGTCCCTGCATTCTTTCAGTTTTTGTCCCACCTCACTGTTCGCTCATTCTCAATCTCATTTGCTGGTCCTGACAATTTCTCCTTACCAAACCATGTGGAAGTGCCCCAGGAATCAGTCCTTAGATCTCTTCACTTTCTCATCTACACATACCCCTTGGTGATCTCACCCATTAGGATAGCTGTAAATGCCATCTTTATGCCAGCAACTCCCAAATGTTTGTCTTCATTCCAGACCTCTTACTCAATATACCTTTTACCTAATAACCAGGCTCATATATCCATCTGAATACTTAAACTATCCACTTGGCTGTTCAGTGGAAACCTGATATGTATATATTTATTATTTTATATTATTATGATTTTTTAATTTTTGGCTTGTAGGATCTCAGCTCTCCGACCAGGGAGTGAACCCATGCCATTGGCAGTGAAAGCAAGGAGTCCTAGTCCCTGGACCACTAGGGAATTCCCAGAAACATTATAACTTATACATAAATTAAAAATTCATGGGCTTCCCTGGTGGCGCAGTGGTTGAGAGTCCACCTGCCGATGCAGGGGACACGGGTTCGTGCCCCGGTCTGGGAAGATCCCACATGTCGCGGAGCGGCTTGGCCCGAGAGCCATGGCCGCTGAGCCTGCGCGTCTGGAGCCTGTGCTCCGCAACGGGAGAGGCCACAACAGTGATTCATTTTCCTAAGAACCAAGAATAAAAAGTTCATCAATTTATTTTCTAAGGAAGAAATCTACAAGTAATAAATATAAATATACTTTTGTGCCTAGCCATTTTCTTCAATAATTGAATCTTTCACAGATTATGAATATTTTAGAGACAGTGCTATAGATTTTTAAATGCAACTTTTAAATTAGTAAATAATGTGTTTCAGAAGCATTAAATAAAGTTCTCTCTTTTCCCAAATGTACTCTATTCTCCTCAATTCAAGGAAAAATACGCCAAGTCACAAACCTCAAGGAAGAGTTAGTCTATCTTTGTTCATTATTACCTCAGAAAAGAACAAACCCAAAGTCTTGTGTTACTGCTGTTGTTAACAACATTGGCCACTGCTTCGCCCCTTCTCAAGCTAAATGAGGGTATGTTTTCCATTTTCACAGTATTGTGAGAAATGACTAGGAGAATAACCATGTTAATAAAACCATGACTTTAACCAGTTCAGAATAAAACTTCCTCCTAATGTGAAAAATAAACAGACAATTCCACTTTTGTGGATTTCGTATTTTCTAAAGAATTCTTAATAGACTAGGGAAGTCCCAACACCACCCAAAGATCATGTCTAATTTTGGGTGGTCTTAGTGTGACCTGGGGGTAATCTTGGAATCTCTTAAGCCTACTTTGCAGAATTAAATAGAAATTATATATACATATAATATTTTTATATTATTCAGGAAATATGCTAAGACTTTCCAATCGTATTGAAACGTTAAATTACCAAAGAGATTCTGCCGACTTCTATTTGCTGTTATAAAATGTAAATACCTCCATCTCTGAGATTTAGTCTGTAAACAATTTTTTAAAAACCATTGAAAGTATGTTCATGTTGATGCCAGGATGAATTTGAAAGGAAGATTTCATTATCTTTAAAGGCAATTGAAAATGGGTTTAGAAACTGTTGTCAAAATTTTGTCCCATGTCTACCACACACAAAAAAATCAACACTAGAGAAAAAATTACAAGTTACTACACTATAAAAATTCTTTGTAAAAAACAGTAACATAATAATAATTATAATCATAATTGCAGTTCACATTTACTGAGCAGAATCTCTGGATACAATACTGTGCTAATCATATTACATGCATTTTCTCATTCATTCAAAACTCATGACAAAATTATGATGTAGATATTATTCTCAGAAGTTTACAAGTTTCTATGAAATTTATAGTTTAAGTTACTTGTCCTAAATCATATAGATAGTAAAGGATGAGAACAAAATTCCAACTCAAATTTACTTTGACTCTAAATGCCATTTGCTTTACCACAGGTTAAGTAGGTTTATCTACAAAGCACAATAGGACTTAATTACTTGTGCTAATTAAGGGGAGGGGGCACCAGAGGAGATCTGTAAAGTGAATTTCTGATCCTGGGAGTTAATTCTGGCATTGCTGTTGAAAAAGTTCAGATAAATACAAAAGAGGTTTAAAATAGAGTAACCATAGAATCTGTGGCAAATTGAAGTTTAATCCAGATAGTTATTAGTGTCCAAGAAGGTCCAGACCAATAGGTGAGGCAGGGCTGCAAGAGGTCCAGGGACAGTGGTGAACACTGTGTCTACCATATCTTAGAGACTGTGTGAGGCCCTGGAGATGCTGAACAAAGGAACCAAAGAAAAGAATAAATTGTTGACTATAGAGAGGTAAAAAGAAGCCAAATGATAAAATGTCTTGAATGGCAAGCTTAAAAGTTTACATTTTATTCTGATGTTGATAGATGTACAACTAGGAAAGAACATAGATACAAATTTCAGAAAAATCAGTCTTAGTAACAGTTCAATTGAATAAATATGTATTGAGATTCTTCAGTGAGCCTGGTAGTGTGCCAAGCAGTAGAGATAGAGTGATGAATGCCTGCTGGGGGACTCCAAGGGACAGTGTCCAGAAAAAGAGCAGATCTAATTAGATCATTTTATCATATTTTTGGCAGTAAAATGAAAAGACATGAATGGCAGCAACCTTTCAGTTTACTTACAGCTCCCTTTCAGTTTAATCCTTTCAAAAAAGGAAACTTGGGCTTCCCTGGTGGCGCGGTGGTTGAGAGTCTGCCTACCGATGCAGGGGACACGGGTTCGTGCCCCGGTCCGGGAAGATCCCGCGTGCCGCGGAGCGGCTGGGCCCGTGAGCCATGGTCGCTGGGCCTGCGCGTCCGGAGCCTGTGCTCCGCTACGGGAGAGGCCACAACAGTGAGAGGCCCACGTACCGCAAAAAAAAAAAAAAAAAAAAGGAAACTTAACTGTTTCAAAAAAGGAAAGAAGCTGAGTTTTATTCATTTTCAAATTATATTTATGATATTATTAAAATCTTCTAAAGATTTATTTCAAAATTAAAGTGACTAACAGAGTGGTTGGAATTCCTCCCCACTCCTACCCAACCCACGTAAGTCCTCAAAGTTGCTTTTTTTTTTTTCTATGATTCACCACAACTTATAATATCTACCAAGGAACTGTTAAAGACAAGTTGTGTCGTACTAGTTAAACAGGCAGGGAAGATTTTATTTAAGACCACTGTAATAAAGGAAAGAGATGGAACTCAACTACACTGAAACAAAAGTGGTAGAGATTTTAAGCCCCGGGGTGAGCTAGTGAAAAGTACCAGAGGACGTTAGAGGGGAGGTTGGTTAATGGCCTCCGTGTTTGCTAATTGGCACTTAAGAAAGTTAGGCTCCTACCTTCCCACAGAGACTAGGAGTTAGAGGTGCTATCTTTCATGATTATTACATTTCAAAGAAATGGCTCCCCGGCCCTTGAGAAAGATATTACTGGGTTGTAGAACTGGCAAGAGCTAGGAGAAGACTTACACTTCCAAGGGGCAGAGAAAGAATTTACACTAGCAAGTTTTCAAAAGTAAATGCTCTAAGAAAAGGGTTGTCAGGGGCCGATGGCCAGGAAGAAATATGTTTTGTGGACTTGAGGGGAATGTTAAGGCATCTTGGTCATAAACATCAGTTGGCAATTCAAAAGATAACATTCGTGTCATGAAACAGGCTCATAGTTAAACCTAGTTTAGTTGGATGAAGGATTATTCAATGGTGTGAGGCTGTAGAAGTTTCTGCCTATGGATCTCGAGTGAACCACTTAGGTCAGAAGATGCTAAGGAGTAATTCTGTGTGTCCTTTTGCCACAGGTCCAACACACCGCATGTCAATACAAGGACATTTGGTGCCAAGAAAAGATGATATTAAAGGCAAATAATCTTATTTCCCCTTAATATTTTGACACTCAATGTTACGGTTGTTATGCATTATCAGTTCTAAAAAAACAAGTAGGTAAATCTGAGCCTGAAGAAATTTAATTTTGGAAAATAAACCTTATAATGATATTTTTCCTAGGAATCTCATTTGTGTCATTAAGGAGTTTCACATTAAAAGGCAATGTGTTCTCAGTAGTACTCTGTCATGTGGTGCTCTTATAATAAATTTTTCAAAACTTGTACAAATACATTTTACACAAATCAAAACAAATATAAAGCTAGTGGTATTTTATATTTTGACAGTCATCAGTTGGTTCTGAAAACATTTAACCTTAATGTAAAAGTAAAGAAAGGATATTTGTCAAAACTGAAAGAAGCAAATAAAAACAGAGCATCTAAGAGAAAATTGTCTAAATTCATTCTTCTCTAGGGAATGTGAAAACTGATGGTCTCTTCTATAGCCCCCTGTGATGTAATGCAAACCTTTCAAGGTCTCCAGTGAAAAGAATGTCTGGTCCTTTTGTGCAGAATTTATTCTAACATGGCTAATGAAGCAGAATTATATAATTATTCCTTTACCTTTGACTTGTCCTTTTGTTTATTTAACACTAAATGACCTTGCTTCAGGCAATATTCAGCGTTTGCTGCTTTATCTTTGGCTTTTCTTTGTCTCTGAATATCCAGCGGTATGTACGTGTGTGTTTTAATCATTATTATCTTAGATTATGGTGCTCTCTACCAGCCATCCGTCCAGAATTCCCATGATTTTTTTAAGCTTCCTGCCAGCACCCAGTGTGATAAGGAACAGCTACTGCAACAGGAGAAAACATCATTGTAGAGTGTTTAAACTAGTGCCCTTTGTTTCCAGAGAGACCAAATTACTGGTAAAATGTGAGCTCTCAGGGAAAAAAATATAAAAATAAAAAATAGAGAAATATACATTCAGTCCTTAGGTACTGACTTCATGCTTAATCCTTTGCAATAAAATTACAGGTTTTGTTTTATTTTTTATCAGAAAATTAGGCATATCTTTAAGTAATATACTTTCTCTTGGCCATTAAGAAAGAATTGGTTTTAAATAAGAGTTCAGTTCATTGCTAAAAGATCTCAAAAGGAAATAAAAACAGAGACCATTGATTAAAGAAAGGTTTAATCAAAGGTTTCAGAAACTACCACCTTCAAATTACATTAAGAATCCTTTCATATGCTAGCTGTTTCATGTCACTATTCAGCACTCCTAAGATAAATGTGAAATTTTCACTAATGCCGAAGAAATTTTAATCATTTTGGTGTGACGACAAATCTTCCTGGCTCATAGACAAAAGTCTAAGTGTTTACCAAATTTATAACAAAGATCAAAAAAATTGAGTTTCCCTCAAAAATAAGTTACTTGATCTTGAGTTACATGGAATGTCCTTATATCATTTTTTATTATAAGAAATATACTGAGAAATGAAGAATAAACTCTATGGATTTATAATACATGCACAAAAATGTTTTAAAATGGCTCCTCAAATTTGGAATCACATTTAAGGACTATGAAAAAAAAAAAAGAATTTCCTAATGAAGTACTTGGTTGGTCTGCTAGTCAAAGACTAGCTATACAGTAAATAGGGGCATGATATTTCTAAAATCTATAATAGCTTAATTCATGCTAATTTTTTGTTTGTTCTGTTTCATTTGTTAATATATATATATATATATATATAAATATATATATATATATATATATATATATATAAATGCTAAGTCTTTTTTAAAAACAGTGTATGTCTAGGACTCATCTCCAGATACAATTTCAAAAGTTTAGAGTTGAGTGCTGGCATTATTTTTTTTAAAGGACACCAACAGTTTTTCTGATGCAGAGCCAGAATTAGACATCAACATAGTAGATGGAGTTTTCAATGATAGGAATGATGTCTTACTCATCTGTGTTGCCCTGGGATGTTTCCATGAACATGCACATAGTTAGAACACAGTACATGAGAGAGAATGAACAGAGGCTAGAAAGGTAGTAGGCCAAATTGCAGCATGACTTGAATGATAGGTTAAATACACACACACACACACACACACACACAATTAGTATTTTAAAGTGAAAATAACAAAAGGGAAAAAAGGCAAATTGATAAAACAAAAACATTTGATTTGTGGAGTGGAAAATTATGGAATTATAGTTAATTTTTTTAACTTTTTTGATTTCTATAAGAGCTTTTACTATTTTTTGTAAAAAAAATTACTTTTACAGAGAAAAATCTGTTGGTGGATAATCAATCAACATATTTACAGCTTGAAGTGAAGTGACAGATTTATAAATAACTCCTGTGTGGTTCACATGATTGACAGTAAGAAGATGAATTAGGAGAAAAGTAGTTCTGATAAATATGTTAGGGAACCAAATAAAAAAAAATGAGTGTACATACCAGCAGCTGTGTACCTTGGTATTTACCCATATGAACTGAAAACATATGCCCACACAAAACCTGAATACAAATGTTTGTAACAGCTTTATTCATAATTGCCAAAACTTGGAAGCAACCCAGCAACTTCAGTAGGTGACTGGATAAACTATGGTACATCCAGACAATGGAATATTATTCAGCACTAAAAAGAAATAAGCTATCAGGCCATGAAAAAACATAGAGCAACCTTAAGTGCATACCACTAAGAGAAAGAAGCCAATCTAAGACTACATCCTATATAACTGTATGACATCTAGAAAAGACAAAACAAACCAGGAAGACAGTAAAAAGATTAGTGGTTGCTAAGATGAGGGGAGGGTTAAATAGTTAGAGCACAGAGGATTTCTAGGGCAGTGAAATTATTCTGTATGATACTTCAATAATTGATTCCTGTCATTAGACATTTATCAAGTTCCATAGAATGTACAACACCAAGAATGAACTCTAATGTAAACTATGGACTTTGGATAATGATGCATCAATGCAGGTTCATCACTTGTAACAAATATCACTGGTGTAGGATGCAGATAATCAGGGATGTTGTGCATGGTGGGGGGCAAGGGATAAAAGGGAACTCTGTACTTTTTGCTTAATTTTGCTGTGAATCTAAAACTGCTCTAAAATATAGTTCATTTTTAAAAAATTGAGTGCTAGGTACCTGGGATCTGCAATGGAAAATCCATAGTCTTTGAACATTTTATGTTCAAAATGCATATTCAGTGATCTGTCACTTTGACGTGATGGTTTGATAAATAAAAAAGAAATCATGTAATACTAATTCAATTAAATTATTTAATTTTTAGACAATAGTGAAAACAATTATTTTAGGGGACAACAGGAAGTAACAAAATTTAAGATGAATATTAATGACACGGCAATCACGTTAGAGAAAATTTGTATAAATCTATAGTTTAATAGTGTCCAAGTATTTAAACAATTCATTAAATTTTGGCAGGGGAATTGGAAGGATGACAATTTTTTTCAGTAAGGAAAATTTTAAACCACATATGTTAATCATCATAAACTGCTAAGGATTTCAATTTTTTTTTTTTTTTGCGGTACGCGGGCCTCTCACTGTTGTGGCCTCTCCCGTTGCGGAGCACAGGCTCCGGACGCGCAGGCTCAGCAGTCATGGCTCACGGGCCCAGCCGCTCCGCGGCATGTGGGATCTTCCCGGATTGGGGCACGAACCCGTGTCCCCTGCATCGGCAGGCGGACTCTCAACCACTGCGCCACCAGGGAAGCCCAGGATTTCAATTTTTTAACAGATTCATTTAGCTCTAAATGTCTTCAAGCATGTTATAAATCCTCCAAAGTCCCTGCTTGGTACTATAGCCTTTTAATATACTGATTGTCTCTTTCCAAGTTAAGTTCACTGTTGCTATTCAATTCATCTGTCTTGTGATTTATTTCAAAGATAAAATGAATATCTTCACTTTTCATTCATGGCTATTTAATCTTGATTTTTTAATCAAAATTTGATGGCAATTATCATCTATTAAAATGTATTCTTTCCCCATCCTACATATTTTCCCTTTTTACAGTAAATCCTACATCCTGACACAATCATTAAAAACTTTTTATCAGTAATTATATTTAGACAGATTTCCTTTTCTGAATCTCAGTTTCTTAATAGTCTCTTAATAATCAACACTGAGCACTTTAGACCTAGAAAAGATTCTGTTGATGCATTATGGGAGTGTTGGATTACCCAACCTTATTTCTCTTTTCCATTTTACCTTTCCTCTAATCCTGTTGGCATCATAGAATTTACAGGATAAATTTACACATAACCCCCCAATACAAACGGAATGTCAGCTACGTGTGGTGTGCTGCTGAAACAGTGGTCCATTACCCAAAAGTGAGACAGAAGCCATCTTTGGGAGATAAGGTATTTACAACAAGAGGCTCAGTAAATATTTAAACCATAAGAAACTATGACAGGGGAAATTATCTGTGACACAGTTTTGCCTCTGTGATCCTTCACTTCACCACCAATAAAATGAAAACAAAAAATATTTACCTCCAGAATCTCTGTGATGATTAAGTTGGAAAGTGTAAGTGAAAATTCAGTATTAGTCATAAAATGCCATATAAAAATCCAATACCATAATAATTCATAATTTTACCACTTCCGAATCATAAGAGAAAAAAGCACTTAGAAAAGGAAGACACTGGCTACATGCCTAAGACTTAAATGAAAATGTGAGCTATGTATGTTTATAAATCCTTTCATCTCAAATTTTTTTATAATGTATGAGTATTTGGTTTGGTATCATGATGCATAAAAATAGTAAAGCCTGTTGAAAACTCCAAAACAAAGAGAAGAGCCAAGAAAAGAATATGGAGAATTTAATCAGATAGGATTCAAGTTTATCCCCAGCTTATTTGCCTTTTATTCTTCATTTCAGTTATTTACATTTCCATCGATTATCAACAAGGATGTGCATGCACCTTGAGATGTTCACAAAATGTCCACGATACAGAGGTTCATAATTAGATTATATGTTATATTCAGAATCCCAGGGGAACTAATAGATTCTGGAAATACTGATTAAGCAAGATGAAGAATTCTTATACAGTTTCAACTACAGCAGTTTTAAAGACAAGTACAAGCTTAATTTGCCACAAAACACAAAAAAGTAATTGATTGAAGAATATCTCTTTTATGCAAAATATACATTTTAGGATATAATTCAATTAATATTCTACTATATACTGACATTGTTCCTTGATCATTTAATAAAAAAATACTCTCATTGCCAGAATTTTATTTTTTGTAATATTAGTAATTGAGGTAACAATGACAAAACGCTTAAACTATAAGTAAGATTAGTGAGTTTTTTAAGTCAAACAATTTTTCAGAACTTAAACAAATGGGGATTCAAAATAGGTCAGTTTTGATAAATAGGCACTGAAAATTTCACAACATAATCTGACAAGCTGATCATATAAGTGGTTTATTAAAAAAATGATACAGTTAGTGTTTGTGGATCCAACCAACAAAGGAGAAATAAGGGAAATTAAGACAGACCTATACTACACCAATATCACTGCTTTTATGATTCACAGCACAATCTACTGCAACTCCATGAGGTGGTAATTCACAGAGGTATGGGCCTTACTTGAAGCTCCAGAGATGTTAATCATGAATTTGGCTTCCTCTGACGTGAGCTGGCCAAAGCTGTTGATCCGTGCACACACGCTGGTATTTACAGTTGTCTCATGGACGCTGGCCAGTCTACAAGCAGACCACTCATATGGGGAGCACCAAATGAGTTCCATCCACAGGTCTCTTACAAACTTTTAATGCCTCATAAAGACGGGAGGATCTCTTCCAAGTGCAACCTGGTCACATCAGGGCACATTCAGCAGCAGAACTCTGTTTCCAGTACAGTCCTTGGTATGGCTAAATTCCACAGTCCCTTTTTCAGAGTCAAAAATCCATGATAAATTCTGTACCACACTGCAGTCAATAACAGCAGCACCAGACAGTATATTAATTTCTTTACCATAAAGCTGTGTGTAATTATAACTTTCTATGTATGGTGTTATCAAAAGCATCACTGAATCTCTAAATATCAGATGTTTATGTCTGGGTAAATACATTGCTGTACAAGGTCTTTGACATGCAGGCCATGCTCTAGGACTTGGGAATATAAAGTAGTACTTGTTACGTGGCCAATCGTAAAAGTGACAATTGTCTTCCTAACTGAAAATAAACATGAGCATTAGGAATTAGCAGAGTCTCTAGGATCCTAAATGTCTTAGAAATATTGTTTATCTCTCAAATTATAGTATGACGTTTTTCCTCCCTCTCATGCCCAGTACAGCAGACACACTACTGCTATTGCATTTGTAGGGATGTGTAAACAGAATTTCTTCCACTTGGACTGAATAAGACACCCTGGGGGTTTCATTGGAGTGAACAAGCAGAGAGGCTTGTTCCAGGTAACAAAGAAGGCAAGGGGCATGGGAGAAGACCCAGGACTAAAATCATGAACACCTTATCAAGGCATTTCTGTGCTTCATGGAGACACATGGCATATACACTTAAGACAGGGAGCTAAGACAAACGGACACAACAACATACAGGACAAAGCACCTGATTAAATACTGCCTGAAAATCTGATTAATCCTGTGAGTCAGAAAATTTAAGGCTGGTCAAGAAAGCTTCCTGTGAACAACAATGCTGCTTGTTGTTTGCAAAAAAAAATTAATAATTAAAATAAAGGAAGGGGGTAAAAATGACAAGAGCTTTGAATGATATTTGGCACTCTGCCTCTGAAAATGATGACAAATTCTGGGATTTAAAAAAATATATATGACTCTAGTACCAAGCAGCAATTTCTATCTAAACAATGCAAGCCTGGCTGGCAGTTACCTTTCTCTCATGTTTTGTGCCTTCCCCAAGCCATTAAGTAAGAGATCTGGCCTCAGCTTGCGTGTAACCAGTAATGACAACCTCTTTGCAGTTATCTGTGTGCAAACAACCAGAGACATTCAGAACTCCAATACAGCATTTTGGAAGAAAAGTAAATCAATCAAGAAATTAAATCTTTTAAAACAAATATTTTTTTCAAAGAATAAGAAAAAAAAATGTCAAGGAGAAACTCGCCCTCCATGCCCCACAATTCAACATGCAGAACAGTCGACCAGTGCTTTCACATCAGCAGGATGGTTCGATGCAAGTACACATATCCCGAGCCATCCATGGTCCCCGAACTTTGCGACATTGCTTTCAGGTGATAGAGACAAGATGGTCCATGCAAATGAGCTGACCAAAGTCATGTTGTGAGCAATCAAAATAGAATCCCAGACATCTTCAGAATGGTTTAGAGAGTCACAAGAAATGAAGTTCCCATGAAGTGGTTGGCATTTGGAAGCACACTGGTTTAAATATATCTCCCTGAAGATATGTTTATGTATTAGGGTACTGGCCAATATCTGATGCTATCTGTCATTTTATTGCAAAAGGAGATCAGGGCAATTAATATGGAGAAGTAGTAGCACTACCAGGATAAGATTCATTTAAAGCCAGGATAAGATTTGTTGGCTACCCAAATGGCATTTCTGACTGCAGATAGTAGTGTCATGCAGGACTGGTACTGTATTAATGGAGCTTGGAGTAAGTCTATGTTTAATTATTTCCATTATGGGGTAAACAGTACTTGAATTAAGACAATTAAGCCGACTGATGCAGTTTGGTTTACAAGATAGATGGGATGGGAGATCGAGAGCGCCTCAGAGGACAAGGAGAGTTGTAGGGTGATGTTACTGGAGAAAGCCTCAGAGCATTGCCTGCCAAGCCCGCTATGTTGTTTAAGCTTCGGGATTTTTCATATCCTTTTATGAAAAAATGCACAGACATCAGTTGAATTCAACCAGAAAATAGACAAAGACAAACAATATCATGCAGGGTAATCAAAAGTGCTATTTTTGAGCTCAAAGAATTTGTTTACAAAGAATTCAATATTGAGACAATTTACAACTCTAAAAAAAAAGAAAATGAAGCTCACTGTAGCTGTCACTTCCAAAAGATTAAACCAGCTATCACAAATTACTGTTGCAATACTTCAAAATCTATTTGTTCGCAGATTACAGTTTGTATCGACGTAATTTTGGCATACACAATATCAGAAAGCTTTTAAGAATTAGGCAAAGCAACTTAAGTAAGATATTAATTTGGCAAATATTTTTAAATTTCAGAATATGTTCCTTAAAAAATGAGCTATTTTTTCTCTTTTCACTTTTTATTATTACTAAGCTAATAAAGCATGCTTAACTTTAACTGAACAACTCTTTTCCAGCATATTTAATCTTCCAGCCTTATGGGGTTAAAAGGATGATTCCTAAATAATGGTTTTTAATGCCATTATCTAGATGATGTAGAATGAATGCCCATTTCTAATCCCTTGTATTAAAAAAAAGTAAAAAGAAAAGAATATAAATTGAGTCATAATTTTAGTAAATTAAAGTCTGATTTTGATTATATATTTTCAGCTGACTCTCCCCTGCCAGGAATTGAGAACAATTTGATCTTAATCCACCTTTTCTTTCTATTATCGTGCATTCTAATCTTTTGTTCATGATCATCATGAATTTACAGAATGAAAGACACTTCCCACAAGCTCTAACCTATTGATTTGCCTTAGCCACTCAAGCAACATCCCATCAAGGTCACCTTTGGAAGGATTCATATATTGCAGTATTTTTTATTAGAAAAGATTAGAGGCAGGTAAATGAGGAAGGGAGTACCTAGTATAAAGTTAGAAGTAAAATTGTCTTAAAAGCCAGGCAACTATTAACTGAATAAGTAGTTATATTATACAGCTTAGCAAATAAATGTTCTGACAGCTCCACTGAAAAAGTGTTGTAGATAGGAAGATGAAATAGCTCTACTGTGGGGTAAGGGTGGAATGATAGGAAGCTCTCCCTACACATACACCCACAAGCCTTCAGCAGGTTAGATGTCTTCTTTGATATTTTGTAGATGGAAATTTATGTCCTCCATCAACTACAATCAAGTTCTCTAGGACATAATTTCTGCTAATGAGAAAATTATCTGCCTATACATTTTGTTAGTATTTTGAGCTATAAAGCATGGGAGGTGGTATATATTTCATTCTCCTTTGGTGGCTAATGGAATAGATAATGGGAGAATGTCTTAATTAAAAAGGAATTGCAAGTCATTTTTTTCTTACATAGGGATCTTCACGTGCCTGGAGGGCTAGTTATCACTACTCTTCTGTAATGCGATTGGAAATATAACTGGGAATTGTAGAAAGAATAATTTATACAAGTTGACTTGGATTTTTAGTGTAACCGAAAAATGTAAACTAGACTGTAAACTCTGATTGGTTTTGATTAAAAGCAAACTAGTGAATATGTATGAAACAAAGAGGTTGTTAATAACTAAAAATCATCCTTATAAAAATGTACCTTTTGTCCTCGCTGCCACCATGTTCTCTATAAGACTTCCAAAAAGGTAAAAAATCTGCTTGACAATTTATATTAATCATGCTAGTTACATGGAAATCTTGGTTGCCATTCTCAGTGTTTACTTTTCTGAATTATAGTTATTAACACAAATATTATTTATTCTATTTATAGGTCTTTTATTTTTAATAACTATGATTTCAATGTCCATTTGAGAAGGCTTCCCTTATAATTTAGTAACAAGTATTTAATTAGTAAAAGTATAAGTTATTCATATAAATATATTGTTCCTTTATTCTGCAGGTTCATTTATGAACAGAAAATTTGATAAAATTTTGCCTTATCAAACTTCTACTGAATGGAATGACTAAAAATATAATTCATGAGAATAAACAATGTTGAACACAATACATGGTATACAGTTTATACAGCTTTTAAGAGCACAGATTAGTTTGGGGCAGTATTGAAACTGCCTATTCATGTACTATCAATGGGTATGTTTGTGTTCATGTAAAATGATTTCATAAAACTACTATATAAATGAAAACACAGGTTCTAAGTTTTGGGAGTTTACTCTTTTAGGGAATCCACATGTTTTCTTAATGTATGCCCAATTACATTTACATTTGTTGATAGAAAAATAATACAATGGGAATCCAGTCATTTTTCTCATCTACAAAGGGGAGAATTTTCATAACTCTAAAATCAGGTTAGGGTAGAAACCAATTTGAAAGGCAAGGAAGAAATCATATAGGAAATAAATATCCGAGTAGGAGTAATAGGAGACATCTCTAATCTACATAAAGGAAAAAGGGGAAGAAATGAATGGATTTCTAATAGACATGACAAAATAAGACACTGAGAAGATTAAGTGAAATTAGCCAGAAATGTTATCAGACCTAGGAAAAGAACACAAATCTGCAAAAGAATTAAGCAAGAATGAAAACGAAGTTGATTATGGTGAGAAATGACAGAGAATAAAAAACTCATAGATGAATTTTCAAAGATGTTCTCACTGATAGAATTTGTATTTGTGAAATAAGATTGAATGTATCGTTTTCTCATATAAACTGAATATCTTATGAATTGCTTTGCTCATGAAACTTTGCTATTTTATGGAAAAACTATATTTATATAGTGCTTTATAATTTGCAAAGTCTTTCTTCAGATGTGATCCCCTTTGACAGTTTAAAATTCAAAATATTTTCTAACCTGGAAAAAAAAATTCTATCTAGATCCTTAAACATGTAACCCTAGTATAAATATTGCATGTGATACTTTATTGAATGATGCTCAAAATGCACATAAATCTAACCACATATTACATAAAAATACATATATACATATAAGTATATATGTATATACATGTATAGTGATTTAAGATTACAATGCACTTAAAATACTATGTTCTATATTATTAGTTAGATATTATTTAATATATGTATATATATTTTGCACAAATACTATGACAGAATATTAACTATCTTTATAAAATATTTAAAAATTGTTGTAACACGATATTTAAATGTAAAATAGCAAAAAATCAAATAAATCTATTAAGATCATTGAAATACATTTTGGTGCAAGGGATAGATGTAGAGATTGAAAGTTCTTAGAATGAAGAAGGATTTAAAATACTACATATTAAAGAAACGAAAGAAGAGTCCTTTGTCTTCTCTTTCGCGACTCACAGGTATGGAGACAGAAAGAACAATATAAAGTGCTCAGAAGAAATGAAAGAGAAGCACAACGTGGGTAATGAGCTATTTCAAAGAAAGTAGTCATCACAAAATAAATATTTTAGGCTTCAAATGGTAAAGTATTCAATAGGAAGAAACTGAAATGAATAGCAAATAAGCACAATATTTTAAAAATGCACTTGCACTAACATGGAAGTTTTGGAGTGGCTTTTCATTCAAATTCAGTCAACTGCATAAGAAATTATTATTTCTTCATAAGAAATTAGTAGTTCTTTCTTTATTCTGTCAATAAACAGAGAAAAATAACCATGACACTAAAGCCACTGGAATTCTCAAAGTAGGAGGTAATCTAAGAGCATACCAGCACTTTGACAATGGTGGGTTATAAGTGTCACAAAACTACTTCTTAAGGAGAAGAAAAGGGTCCAATTATTGGTTCATAAAATTTACTAAAACCAAGACAAAAACTAGCACCTAAGTAATAGTCATAGACACCTGGCACAATCTAGGGAAATGAAACAGTGGAGCTTCAGTATCCTGTCATATTCCTTAACAAAGATGTCTGTCCAATACAATGTATTCATTCAACAAATATTTATTAAGTATCTTCTATGTGCCAGGCACTGTTCAGTGTCAATTAAAAAATAATAAACTTAGAATTATTCCTGCCCTGAAGAAAAATTCCATAAATACATTTTGTAAGTACACAAGTAGCCTTTCCAGTGATTGGGTATATTGTTCTATATGGCTGAGGATCTTGTACCTTAGCAACCTTCTGACATTCAGGTAAACCACTGGGAAAAATTGCCCAAATACTGGATAAGAGACAACTAGACTAGGTTTAATGTTATACTTTGAAAAAAGCTTTATTATTGTTTTAAATTATTAATTACTTATCAAATATATGCATAGTGTCAATTAGTGAGTTTAATTCATTGTGGGGAAAAAGATAACTTTTAAAGACTGCTGAATCCATTGTATTAAAATAATTAGACGAGTGACTTAATTTTTAAATACTTCATTACAATTCTGCCCACAGACAAATGAAAAACCAAAATATAAAAAAAAGAAAGAAGGGTGAAATGCCTTTTAGATATGACAATCAAGTTGGCTGTTATGATATGTATTTTTAAATGTTTATAAAGAGAGAAGATATGATGAGGAAAAGAGCACCATGATGGCACAGTTGCTCCTAGAAAATGATGAAAGAGCATTTTACAGCACTCCATATATTTGCAGCATTTAATTGCTAAGTCACCTGTTAGGATCTGATTAAATGCATGCCTACCTTTCCTGATCCCTCCATCAGAAGCACACGTGTAATCACCTGTCGTCAGTAGGAAACATGTTTCCCCTCTTCTGTGTTTGTCTCTGGTACTAGAGCGTCTGATGGGGAGCCTTTCTGGGGGTGATAATGGCGGCTCACTTCCTGTACTGTCGTCACCTGATAACACTGGTCACAGCACCATGCCCATTGACAGACAGTGATGGATGAGGAAATGAGACAGTACAAAGAGTTTACGCCGAATGTCCATAGTACAGTCACTCGATATACAAAACACAATAATCACATCATGATAAGAAAAAGAATTTTCATCACTCCTTACAAAAATTTATGTGGAGCAAAATGGAAATGTATTGAAAAGGAGAGAAATGTTGCTTGGGAAATTTTAACTTCATTTTGGATTTTATCTAATAGGACAATAACTTTTACAAAATTAATGTGAATTCAAAATAAGTGTGATAATGAAGTAGCACACAAATTAATATCTTTCCATTTTTGACATGTTATCTAGTTAATGCAAATAGACATCTTTGAAAGTGGAGCCTACTGAAGGAAAAACTCCTAAGTAAATATTTGTCTTTGCAGTGCTTTAAGACACCTGCTTTTATTATTTTCTGAAAGTAATTTTCCCCAATAAATTGTAATGAAAAGAATCCTGAAGTTCACAAACTTTATGTCCAGGTTCTCTATTTTGAGGTGACATAATATTTTCGAGCATACCAGTGGAAAAAGATCAACTTCTCAAATGCGCTTGAAACAACTGTCTACTTCTATGTGCTTGCCAAGGACTTTCACATCCTATCAGCCTAGATACTAACTTATAACAACGTTTGCCCAGGCTGAGTGTGTCCTCCATTCCATGCCCTTCATATGGGCTCTGCGCGAGTACGTGAGAGCAGTCTAATGAGAGCAGCAACACCAACGAAATTTCATCTTTCATAAAGACATTCCTGGCATAACAATTCTCAGATACATATTGACAGAATTTGCAAAACAATCTACTAAATAAACATAAGGACTGCAAATAAAATCTATTAAAAAGCAGTTCAGTTCCAGCCAGGTTTTTTTTTTTTCCCATCTACCCCATAATAGCTTTTGGAAGCTAAGGAGGGAAGCTGTGAAAATGTCACTTGCCTTTTCTGTTTGTTTGTTTGCTTGCTTGCTTTGTTTAATTGGTGTTATTTCTAAATAACGCAAAATTATTCACATGGGATTCTAGTAAGTCATTTTTCTACAAGAAAAAGATCAAACCTACCTAAGTTATAGGGAATGCATATATCTTAACTTTTCATAGTGGACAAAATCTAAATTGTGTAAACTAAAAAATATTTCATCTGTAGTAGACATAATAGACTAGAGATGACACTATTGACTATCACTTTGGCAAACTGAATGTCAGTTTACAATCAACCCTAGATTATTTATGACAATAGAGAGGAGCAGCAATTCAACTAATTCAAGCAGTAAATCATCCAAAACTGAGTCCTGGGAGGGGACAAAGCCCAATGCAGAATGCATAAAGAAGGAAATCCACAGAGAAATTCAACCTTGCCATTGATTAGCCAGAGCAGACTATCTATCCCCTGAATAATGTTGGGCTGATTATGTTACATAGCACCTTACCCAATCCAAAGGGCTTATATTGAAATATGCTAATTTAAGAATAAGGAAAACTTAATGAACCCTCCATAGTATTACTGAGGAAGCTATTTACTTTGAAAAGGGACATCTTAATATCACCTCTTTGGTGTTTAGGCCTTTGAAATGTAAACGTCCATTCTTCTTACATATCTTCTTCTTGTGAATTAGGTTAAAATGCATGGCCCCATGTGGCAGAGATAAAACTGAGACAAACACGCCAAGCCAAATGATACGAAGATCAACATTTTGAGAATGAAGGATGGAAAATGTCCAGTATCGTACCATCACATCGTGCAGGGAAACAAAGAAACATTGGCACAAAAGCAACAAACAGGCAAAAGAAAATATTGGTACCATCAGCAAAGGGCATTCCCACTAAAGCAGGAGAGCTCTACAGACAGCTATGCAAGACTTCTACTTAGGATTCATTTAGAAAAGCTATGATCTAGCTATCTACACGCCTGACAAACAAATATTTTGTGAGGGGGTAGAACGGAAAACTCATGAAAATTTGCGGAAAATGAGATGCTCGCCTTCTATTTCAGGGACATACTGGTCTATAAAGTATTTAATGGCATGCATTTGAAATTGTGCCTTACCTGATCTGTTATGTTCCGGAAGCCGATTGTCTTTGCCCAGACATGTGTCACCCTGTGAGCTATTACAGGCCATATTTAATTCTGTCTTGCAAAAAGTAGGCGAGGTTGCCTGAGGGGCAGGAGGGATGTGCTTCTTTCTTTTTCTCGGAAGTTTCTGCTTCGCCATTGCCAAGGAGTAGTACATTCCAAAATTGTTGACAATGACAGGCACCGGCATGGCTATTGTCAGTACTCCAGCCAGAGCACACAGGGCTCCCACAAGCATCCCTGACCATGTTTGGGGGTACATATCTCCATAGCCCAAGGTAGTCATGGTCACTACAGCCCACCAGAACCCAATAGGAATGTTTTTGAACTGCGTGTGCTCACTAGCTGAAGGGTCATTGGGTTGAGCTCCTACTCTCTCCGCATAGTAGATCATAGTAGCAAATATCAAAACTCCTAGAGCCAGGAAGATAATCAGCAGCAAAAATTCATTAGTACTTGCTCGAAGAGTGTGTCCAAGCACCCTCAGACCTACAAAATGGCGGGTGAGCTTGAAGATTCTCAGGATCCTCACAAACCTGACCACCCTGAGGAAGCCAAGTACATCTTTAGCAGCTTTGGATGACAGCCCACTGAGTCCCACCTCTAAGTAGAAGGGTAGGATGGCCACAAAGTCAATGATATTCAAGAGGTTTTTGATGAATTCAAGTTTATTGGGGGAAAAAACAATACGGACTAAAAATTCAAAAGTAAACCATACCACGCACACTCCTTCTACATACATCAAGGCAGGATCTGTTTCGATTTCATACTGTAGAACGACACTTGTGCCATTGATGACTGGTTCTGTCTTGTTTTTAACAATATTGAAAGCTTCATGTGTCTCCAGGCAAAAAGTTGTGATTGAAACCAGGATGAAGAATAAAGAAGCAAAAGCAATAAACTGTAGAGAAAAAAAAAAAGAAATAAAAGAAGAAACACAGAGTGATCTAACCATAATATATTTCAAACCAAATCTAAATGTATCAATCCCTGTAGTAGAAAAAGTATAAACATATATTTGAAGATTTCACTTGGCATGTTACTCAAGTGTAAGAAGACACGTGTAGGGAACATTCATTAGAGTTGCACTGATGATATGTTTCAAGTTCTGTTTTCAGCTTATATAGGTAAAAAGTTTTGATTTATGTTGGAAAATAATTTGACTCTTGTGTAAGACACTATACCTGTGAAAAGAACATAAAAATCCTTGCAAAAGAATGTTAAAGGGCAACAGCCTGAAAAAAAACAAGTGTAGACAATGGCTCCAGATATTTTTTACCATCCTAGAAATCTTCACATATTAGATCAAGATTTACAACCATAAATATAAGGTGCAGTCCACAATGATAGAAATTTGGTAACCACCATATTTAACTGTAGGTTTCTTCTATAATGTTCAGATTGTCATGAGGTATGAACATGAAAAAAAAATTTGAGCTATGTTACCATTTATATTATATCAACTTAAGGCAGAGTCTTGTCCAAAAAAGCAAATCTAGGAAGAGTAAGCATCAAGACTGAAGAGAGAGAAAGAGTTAAGGAACAAATTAAAAGGCAGTCTTCTTCCTGTCCTGAAAAAGAACTCCAAATGTTAAAGTAATATGTTATAAAGTTGCAGGGTTTTTTTAATTCAACATTTCTTTGGTCAATAATATATGAATACACACCTACTAATACATAATAATAATAATAATAAAAGCTCTCACTTATATAGTTCTTACTAGCGCCAGATGCTCTTCAAAGCAATTTATGTAATTAACTCATGTCAACACTACACCATCACCTTTTACAGTCACAGAGTTTGTCACTTCTCCAAAGTCATAAGATTACAAAGTGATAGACCTGAGACACTAACTTGATAAGTTTTGCCCCCATTCTGTTCCCATAACTACCAAACTCTCAAATGTAGAGTACAAATATGTTGAAACCTTTATTTATCTTGGGATCACATATTTCTTAATATTAAAGATCTGAAAACTTGAAACCCAGTTGTTTTATTAAATGGCACTGTTGCCATTTGCCAGCACCAGAGGCTTTCAAAGAAGCTGGCAGATTCCTGGTGCTCTCTGATAATGCTCTTAGATTGAGCATGCTTAATGAATACCAAGAGACTATTCCTTGAATGTCTAAACAAATGAATTATTCAGGGGGACAAGGTCATCAGTCAAGTGGAGGGAGGCCATTATTTAGAAATAATAGGGTGTATCCCAAACCCAAAGCTCTTCCCTAATATCCTGCATCTCAACCATGACATTGAAAAGATCTAAGTTTCAAGAAGAGAGTGAAACCACCTCTTTTTTTCCCCCTGGTTGATCTTCAATGGACGAGATATACAGATCTCACCAAATACATAAGAGATACACAAAAAGACTAAAAAAAACTTCGGCCTGAGATTATCTGCTTTAAAGAACTACACAAATACCTGTGAATAAACAAAACAACGGAATAGTTTCTAAATATACACAATTCTAAGACACAAAACTTTAGAAACCAAAATTGTCTGTTTTTATCTCATTGGAACTTGCATTTATAAATATTTTTATTAGCATTATTTAAAGAACTACATGATGATTTTTGTATTTGTATTATTCTTCATTGTAATCTTTATAACTCAGTATATCTTTAGCTTTTAAAGACTTTGTAAATCTGCTGGAGTGTGATAATACTATAATAGGAAACTAAAAAGAGTATAAAGAATGGAAACAAACTTTGATATTCCTGGAAATATACAACATTCATCTTAGAAGTGCCTCATTATTTTGCTTAAAAAAACATCTAGATAGGTCATTTTTTATTTATAAAGGCTAAGGACACTAGGTATGGTCTACAACAAGAGTTGTAACTGAGAACCAAAGTATGCTTCATAATAACGCGGTAGGAAATTGGAAGTTGGCCTCTGTCAGCCTGCAAATGAGGACCTTGGAAGGAAGTTGAATTCTGAAGAGAAGGAAGTGGAAAATGTCTCTAAAGAGAAGGAGCAGTGGCCCATAATATGAGCACAAACAATTGAGAAATCCCCCCACAGGTACAGCAGCAGAACTTTGGGAGACCAATGGAGAAGATTAAATTCTAAGATGATGCTTGCTCTGTTATGCCTTCAGCAAAAGGTGGTTGTACAAAACAGCTTGGTGTTGAAGGTGCTTTGAGTAATGAAGGCATTGGACCATGGGAGAACAAAAAGAGGACATCAGTCAACCACGAGAGGCAAAATACGTACTGAGATTCAAAACCATAAGAGAGTAACAAATAAAAGTAAAACGTAATAAGGAGAAATGCAGCTCCCAATAAAGTCCTTGGAGATATTGGGAGACAGAGCTTCCCATGGAATGAAGAATAGGATCTCAGTTTATTAGGAACTTAGCTTGAGTATCAAATGAAAGGGTGACTCCAGAAACCTTGCAGGTCTAGAATTATCCAGAGGCCACATTTGGATTCCTTTAGCAAGGAAATTGTGCACTTTATCTGAACTTAAATCTAAGAGTCTTGGATATAGAAAATGTCTTCTTTTGTTCCTGACTCACTGAGTTAAGCCAAGATGGGTAAATATGCGGTTAGATTGAATATTAAAAAGGAAATAAATGGGGAAAAAGAAGGTTTTATTTGTTTTTCCTCTTCACTGAACTGGGAACTGTTTAAGGACTGGAACGATGTCATATTCATTTCTGTACCTCCTGCTTCTGTCACAATAGTTAGTATTTAGTATGGCTGGATGGATGAATAGAAGGATGGAAAACTTAAAAGAATGAATAAATTAACAAAATAATAAGGTAGACTATATTCTAGTGAGGATAAAAATGATGTGAAAAAAGGAAGTAACAGAAATGAAAAATGAAAGTGTGCATATTGAAGCAAAAAAGCCAAATTTACAGCTGAAGCAAACTGAATTGGTCACAGGCCCAAATGTTGCCAATGTTAGCTTCCATTCATTCTGTTAATGAAGCTTGTATCTTACCAGGGAGTTGGGGAAGAAACTTATACTGCCATCTTTCTTTTCCTTTTCCCCTGTGATAAGACCACAGACTCCTACAAGCATTAATTGAAAATAAAAAGAGGCATGTTAAATACTAATTAAAATGTTAGAAAGCTTTCCAGACAAAATGTAGCATGTTGACTGAATTCACAGAACTGATATTTCACCCAAGGCAGTTTCAGGCTGGGGATAACCTACTAAAATATTGGCTTGTGCATCCAGTGAGTAGTTACTTTTTCTCCATAAGCTCAGTGCCCATGCTTAGCAACATAGAGTGCCCCAAACTCTCTCTCTCTCCCTTTTTTTTTTTTTTTCCAATTAGCACTTATGGAGTAGAAGTCCTCAGAGTCCAGGTTCTACATAGAAGGTATTATGTCAATCAACCTCAAAGCAAACATTCAAGTAGAATCTCCAGGTATATATAATAGGCTGAGAGAAACAGGGGGAAAGTGTTGTATATTTTCATGTTTCATCATTTTCTCTTTCAGGTTAGCATTAAAACATATGTAACTGAACTCAACAACTAACATTCTCTAATACCATACACAAAAATAAACTCAGAATGGATTAAAAACCTAAATGTAAGGCCAGATACTATGAAACTACTAGAGGAAAACATAGGCAGAACATTTTATTTTTTTATTAGAACTATTCTTTTTTTCTTCTAGTTTTATTGAGATATAATTGAAAAACACTCTTTGACATAAATCACAGCAATACTTGTTTGGATCCATATGCTAATGTAAAGGAAATAAAAGCATAAATAAACAAATGGGACCTAATTAAACTTAAAAGCTTTTGCACAGCAAAGGAAACCACTGACAAAATGAAAAGATGACCTAATGAATGGGAGAAAGTACTTACAAATGATATGACCAATAAAGGATTAATATCCTACATATATAAACAACTCCTACAACTCAACATAGAAAAAACAAACAACTCAATTAAAAAATGAGCAGAAAAACTGAATAGACATTTTTCCAAAGAGGAAATGCAGATGGTTAACAGGCACATGAAAAGATGATCAACATCACTAATCATCAGGGAAATGCAAATCAAAACCACATGAAATATCACCTCACACCTGTCAGAATGGCTACCATCAAAGTACAAATAACAAGTGCTGGCAAGGATGTGGAGAAAAGGCGACCCTCATATATTGTTGGTGGGAATGTAAATGGGTGCAGCTGCAGTGGAAAACAGTATGGAGGTTTCTCAAAAAACTAAAAATAGAACTATCATATGACTCAGCAATTCCATTCCTGGATATATATCCAAAAAAAACCCCCCCAAAACATTAATTCAAAAAGATACATGCACCCCAATGTTCATAGCAGCATTATTTACCATTGCCAAGATATGGAAGCAACCTAAGTGTCCATCAACAGATGAATGGATAAAGAAGATGTGGTGTAGAGATACACACACACACACATACACACACACACACACAATAGAATACTACTCAGCCATAAAAAAGAATAAAATTTTGCCATTTGCAACAACATGGATGGACTTACAGGGCATTATGCTAAGTGAAATAAGTAAGACAGAGAAAGACAAATACTATATGATATCACTTATATGTCAAATCTAAAAAAATGCAACTAGTGAATATAAAAAACAGAAGCAGACTCACAGATATAAAGAACAGACTAGTGGTTACCAGTGGGGAGAAGAAGGGGGGAGGGGCAATATATAGGGGTAGGGATCAAGTGCTACAAACTATTAGGTATAAAATAAGCAACAAAGATATACTGTATAATACAGGGAATATAGGCAATATTTTATGATAATTGTAAATGGGTATAACCTTAAAAAAGTGTGAATCACTATATTGTACACCTGTAACTTATATAATATTGTATAGCAACCATACTTCAATAATAAATAGCTAGCTAGCTAGCTAAATAAATAAATAAATAAAATTGAACTCAATAACTAATTCAAAAGCTCCAGAACTTACAAACATAATGAGAACCAGACTCATAAAGTGACCCTTCTCCATGCTTCCCTAGTCCAGGATCACTGATGATATTGTAGCAATTTTCACACACTTTTGTTACTGATTCTACATGCCCACAAGTTCTTCAAAGAGGACTTAACATCTATCCTTAGAGCCAAGGACAAGGCCTAACCCGTGACAAGAAGTAGGTGCTCAGTTCTTATGAAATTAGTAAAGCAGGACTTTTTAAAATATTTATTTGTTATGTAAAAATTCTGGCCACAACACAGAATCTGTCTTTAAAAGTCACTTCATCTTATTAATTCACAGTCAGAAATATGGACCTTCATTGCAAAACTTAAAGGGAGAAAAAATCTGAAGAAAAATGAAATTCACCTCTATTTTTTAATGAAAGTCAATGAGATAATTTAATACTTGGAAATAAACATTATGAGAAGATTTTTAAGACAAGTTACTTAAATATATGCTAAGGAATTTGTTTTTACAATCCCACATGAGGTACACCTATTTTTAGTTTGTGTTTCGAGAGCTTAAATGAAATCAATATACGAGAAGAGCAAGGACTTCCAATGATGAAGTATCAGAGCTCATAGTGCCTCCTGATCCAAAACCTCCACTTTTAGAAATTTACTCTGGTAAAATATACATATATAAGTACAAGGATATATGTAGGGCATTAATTTAAGTATTATTTGTACCCGAAAAGACCCAGAAAAATGTAAATATTCATAGTCATGGTATGCATCACAAAGAATGATGTAGTTCAATACATACTGACACAGAATGATCACTAATGAAACATATTAAACAACAACAAGTGGCTCATAGTAAATACTAAGTATCTGATTCTATTCTAAATGGCTGTGGCACAACAATACAGAGTCCAATCCCATTTCTTTCTTTATGTACAACTAGTGTGTGCAAATAAATAGAAACACTATATTCTCAGCAGTGGTGATGTCTGGGTATAAGAGTGGCCTCAGGTGAGTGTGTTTCTAATGGAGAATCATAACTGATTTTATAAATGCCTGCAAAGTTTACATTTTTCACAAAATTTTTATCATGTATTTTAAGTTTAATTTAAAAACAAAATTCAAAGAAAGTAACGACCAAGAGAGGATTAAACCTGGATCTTCATTCTCAATGACCATGAAGCTGATTTTATTTGTCCATAGAAATTATACATTTGCAAATTTTCTTCTTTTCTACAGCACCTGAAACTCAGCAGATGCTCTTAATTATGTACGTATTCAAGTCCCATGTACTACTTTTGCCATAGTTGACAAGTGTGGTGGTGTTTACAGAAATGTGGTCTCTAGAGAGAGAAAAAGTCTCTTTCATTAGTAGGTCTATCCTCAAAGGCCAGCCAAACAGGGAAGACTAGAGACCAGTGTCTGCTGGTTCCATGCAGAGTTGACAATTACTTTGACTTCTTCTGAAGCTGGTAAAATCAATTTCTCTTCATCCAAGTTTCACCATTTAAAAGCAGTTCCACAAACTTAACTGCATTTATCATATTGAATTAGATTGAAGAAAGCTGATCACATACATGGTTACTAAACTCAGAAATCAGTGAAGAAGATTAAGCTACAGGTAACTGTATATAATCATGTGTGTGTTTATAACAAGTTATATGTTTTATGTCTATATCTACATATAAAATGTGTTATATGTATGGATATATGTGTATTATACACAGTAGGTATAGATTAAATATAGACACAAATATATTATATAGATAGGCATAGAAACAGACAAAAAACCCAAAAGACATAGAACAATATAAGATTTAGATTCCGTAAATCGAGAAAATATACCCCAATATTTCTTTTGGCTACTGAGACTTATGTGGCCCCTAATAAATATCTTCTATCATGTTTTTTGGTACCTTTATCCAATATATATACCATTCTCTCTACATTTTTTTCTATGCCACAGACTGATTTCATTGAAATTTTAGTTGTTTGTTTATAGTCAAGGCCTATCCACTCACACCCAAGTATAATTTTCCAGGATACAGGCAAGAGAGGCCTGTACATAATATTGGTTTTATCATAATGGATTGTTGTATTCAAAGTTAGGGAACTAGAATTGAAAGTCATCAAATATGAATATACAATATCATTTTACTTCTCTAAGTCTCACAATGAAATGTAAAGTGTACAATTAACATACTTCATGAAAATAATTTTTATAACTGTCTCATTAGGCTGAAGAAAAATTCTATACCTTTTGAGTCTTAAGAATAACAGATTATATATAGTCATTTCACAACATAAACATGAATTGTATACCCTAAATTCCAATTATTGAAAGCTCTCCCCAAACCAAATTTTCCATCTTTAGCATATATTAATTTGTCTTAAATTTTTTAAATGATTCAGTTTGTCTTGAAATGATATGATGTACACAACCATGATCTAGAATTTTACACAGGGGGGCACATTTTAAGCCCTATGTACCCCAGTATATCTTTCTTTAGATTAACAATTACTTTCCACAATGAATTATTTAAGGATCCTTGATTTTACTCAGTTGAAAGTGAGAGAGATGAAGGGAGGATTAGCTGAAGGTGAAGGGAGGTGACCAGCTTTCAAACTCCTGCCAAAGATTCGCTGACCCATAAACCTGTTTCTTTCAACACTATGGTGCTGTGGTTAAAACACACTCTACCCAGTGACATGAACGGCTGTCTACCCTGCAGTGTCACCTCTGCTGTACACCACAGAGTGTCCCAAGCTTCGGTCTCAAATATATTGTTCTCTTTTTTCCATATCTGCTTGCTCAGTAATCCTTTCTATAAACAGGACCTGTGCCAAGGTACCTGAGTCCTGAGAGTCTTCCAAGCCCAGGCATAGCTCCAGTGGATCTGGCCTTTCCCCAAACAGATTAACATACTTGTTAGGGCTTTAGTATTCCCTCCTCCTCAAGATGATTTTTTTTTTAGTGGACATCTGCTCTTCCTTGCTACAAAGCCTGTGTCAGGACCTTCCAGTCCACTCTAGTCTACCTCCACAGGTATCCCTATGTGGACAGAGGACACTAGAGTGTCAGTTCCTCCTCTACCTGAAGATCTTGGGCATCTTGCAAATAGTTCAAATTCTTCCCAGAAGGCAGAGGCTCATTTTCTATATTCCACAAAACAAAAGCCTGTGTGTAACTTGTAATTTCGTTACGAGATGCAGAAAAGCCATATTTAAAATCGGGAGGGGATTGATTGGCTGTGTAATTGGAAACCCAGTAGGATCGACCTTAATGTTGCTTGCCTTAGTGATTTAACTATATCAACAGCTATCAAAGTATGGCCTGGGGACTTCTAGCGGTCCTCAGAACCTTGTTTGGGTCTACAAAATCAAAATTAGCTTTGTAATGATATTAAAATGATTTTTGCTTTACTCATTGTCATTGTCACACCAGTTTACAGGGAAGTTTTCCAGAAGCTACATGACATGTGGTATTACAACAGACTAAATGCACAAGGAGATATGAGAATCCAGCCATCTTCTATTAAGTCAGACATGAAAGAGATTTGCAAGAATGTAAAACAATGCCACTCTTCTCACTTTATTTTTTCTCTTTCAGAGATGCTATTCTTTTTAAAAATTTATTTTTTATTAAAAATGCATTTGCTCACATCACTGAGTTATATCCTAACCCAGGAAAATAGGTACTCCTGGCCCTTCTATATATAGCTAATAGGACCCAACAGTGACTCTATACAAGATCACAAGGTCTCCAATGTGATTTTCAATACAATTAGCTGCTTTACTAGATAAATAAAAACATGAATTTACCATATTAACACTTTTAAAGCTGTCATGAATGAACTGAACTCTAACCTAAGGAATTCTCGGTATTTACAGAAATCTGGAATAATCAGAAATATCTGTGTCCACAGTTTAAATATTGAAATCTCTGGAAATCTGGTAATCTCATCTACTTCCACAATTCCAACTGCCATCAATGCATGAAATGTCAATCTTCAGGTTATACCTTTTCTTTGTGATTTATAATCATAATTCTCCAAATCCATACAGTTCTTCAGTCTCAGTTAATTAACAAACAATATGGAGGTAATCAAAACAATGGCTCTATTAGTCCAGGTTCTCCAGAAAAACAGAATCAATAGGATATATATAGTATATAAAAAGAGATTTATTATGAGGGATTGGCTCACAAGATTACAGAGGTTGAGAAGTCCCACGATCTGCTGTCTGCCCCCTGAAGGCTTAGAAAAGCCAGTGGTGTAGTCCCAGTCCAAGCCTGATGGCCTCAGAACCGGGGCAGCCAATGATGTAAGTTCCGGTGTGAGTCTGATGGTCTAAGAACCAGGAGTGCCAGTGTTCGGGGGCAGGAGAAGATAAACGCCCCTGCTCAAGCAGAGAGAACTAATTCACCCTTCTGTTTTTTTGGCCCTAAGCAGAGTGGATGATGCCCACCCACACTGGTGAGGGGATCTTCTTACTCAAGTGGACGGACTCAAATGCTAATCTCTTGCAGAAACCCTCATAGACACAACCAGAAATAATGTTTTACCAGTTATCAGGGCATCCCTAGCCCAGTCAAACTGACACATGAAATTAACCATCACACTATTTATACATTTTATTATTGAAGATTTTAAAGGAACTTCAAGCTCTACCTGCCTAATATACTGCTCAAATCTGATCTTACTGTTCCATTATATTTTCTGTTATTTTTAATTTATTTATTTATTTTGCAGTACGCGGGCCTCTCACTGTTGCGGCCTCTCCCGTTGCGGAGCACAGGCTCCGGACGCGCAGGCTCAGCGGCCATGGCTCACGGGCCCAGCCGCTCCGTGGCATGTGGGATCTTCCCGGACCGGGACACGAACCCGTGTCCCCTGCATCGGCAGGCGGACTCTCAACCACTGCGCCACCAGGGAAGCCCTATTTTCTGTTATTCTGAACCATCATTTACCCATTAACCAGCTTGGTACCTAGATTCCTTATTTATTTTCCCAGCACCTTTGTCTGTTGAATCACTGAATTGTGTAGATTCTCAGACTCGAAATACCTCTAGTTAGTATTCTTCTCCCTTCTCTCCATTCCCAATGTCAGTGGCTTATCTTTTAATTTTCCTTTAATTAGCTTGTCTTGGATTACTAGGAATAAGCACTCCTTTAAGGGAACAAATGTGATTATGTCACTCATCTGCTTAAAATAGTTTAATGGCTCCCAATTACAGGATAACACACAACACTCTTAATATGTCATTCAAGAAGTTTCTTTATGTGGACCTTACACACCTTTCTACTGTGAACCTCACCATCTTCTATGATGTACCAGGCACTCTAATCCTCATGCCTTTGTACATGCAGTTCTTCTGTCTGAAATACACCTCTTTGCTTTGTGTGACTGGCAAAGAACTACTTAACATTCAAGACTCAACTCAGAGATCACTTAGTCTTTGAAAGAAATCCCTGAAATCTAAGGCAAAATTAAGCACTTCCTTGTTAGGTTCCTATTCATATCTCTACTATAGCACTCCCCTCATTTCTGTAATATTTTATTTTTTCTCCTTTGGTTGAACACAAGCTTGTGACAGCAGGATTTTTATTCCTATTTTATGTCAGTGTTACTGAGTAGTGCTTAATAAATATTGACAATAGCAGAGACTATGGCCACGCCAAACCTAAAGTTTAACACAACTTTGGTTCACTTATTTACACCCAACCACTTCCCCCAAATGGATGTTTAAGAAGGCTTATGAAAACAACAAACATAATAGATTAGGAAGAAAAGTATAAACCAAGACTGATAAGGGACTAATAAGGGGACTAATAAGGGAACAGATTGTCAGTTTGAGTGACAAGAGCAGGGCAATGTCAGAGATAAGAAAAGAAAGATAATGCTTCAAGGAAGAGGGATTAACAATGCCAATTTCTGCAGAGTTCAAAGAAGATAAAAATGGAGAAAGGGCTTTTAAATGAGATAATTAGGCCATCCTTAGTTCCCTTGATTAAGCACTTTTAGTGAAGAAATAGGAGAGAATCCAGATTGCAAGGGATTAACAAACTAGTGGGTGCTGAAAAGTATGAGTCGCAAACACACACACACACACATTACTGCATTCACAAGGGTAAGCCAGCTTTATTCATAGAGATCATTACCAATTTTTAATTTTTTGGCTCTACTTGCTATAAGAATAAACAAAATGGGCCAATTCTAGAAAATATAGAAAGTTATTCAGTTAATACAGCACCAGACCATAATTTTGAAATTGTGAAGATAAGAGCTTAGTAATGAAAGCTAATACCAAACATTCCCAAGTACTATAAAGCTGTCTAAATCATAGACATTTTCTATCCATAACCAATCAACAAAATATGGTAACTACACAATTGTTTTATACTGTTTTTAACTAATTGTACCTCCCAAATCTAATTCAGTGTCCGTTGTCCTCAGACATCAGGAAACTAAGAAATTCAAGGCTATGTCACCAATGACAGTTTATATGATTAATAAGTGATACTTTAAAAAACTAGGGATAGTTTTAAGATGCCAAGAGCAACACTGCCTTTGTCATTTAAAAATAGCAACCAAAAATAATAAAAATAACAATCTAAAACCAAGAGCAATAATAATATTAACAGGTAAAATTCAGTGAGGGCATCGGTCCTAAAAATATAATTTGCATCTCTTCTAATCCTGCAAACATATTGCACAGTAGATTCTACTATCCCATTTTAAAGAAAAGTGAACCAAGATGTAGAGACGAAGATCAAAGCTCTCTGTTTTGTAACATATATTGCTTCTCTGAAATCACCTGTTTTCAAAACAAGAATCTTAAACCCTACTGAACACAAATATTTAGAAAATAAATATTACAGTATTCCAATAAATAGCATTTTATACACATATATGCATGCAAACACTCATGCACACACACATGCTAAACTTTTTTCAACAATAGTGCAAAAGCAGCAAAGCCAGGAAAATGAAATTCCTAAGCTTTATTCCTGATTTATCTTATGGATCTTTATATATAGTACTTTTTCAAGGTCCTTATAAAATAACTGATATAATAACCAAATGCTGGTTCTACATAAGCAAAAATAACTAAGCAAACAGGTGTCAGGATAGAAAGCAATCGTGTGTTCATGATTTGGACAAAGTCAACTATACATTTTGTTCCTAAAGTATCTAAAAAAGTCTGAAACTTGCATGAATGGACATGTATGAATTTTGCAGTACGCGGCCTCTCACTGTTGTGGCCTCCCCCGTTGCGGAGCACAAGCTCCAGACACGCAGGCTCAGCGGCCATGGCTCACAGGCCCAGCTGCTCCGCGGCATGTGGGATCTTCCCGGACCGGGGCACGAGCCCGCGTCCCCTGGCGGACTCTCAACCACTGCGCCACCAGGGAAGCCCTCCTTTACATACTTTTTAAAAATATATCTTCTAGCTAGAGAAAGAAATGGTGGTTCTCACAGATTATTTAGCTCATTTCAGAGCTTCCAAAGCAAGGTTTACAGGACTTGCCCTTGATACAGAGACAACAAAAGGGAAGCTTCTGAATATTTAATAGGGCTAGAAAATCCTACAGTTAATATTCTCTTGAGCTTGCACAATGCTGACTTAGAAAGAAACCCAAAGTATCTCTTTTCCGCACTGTAGAATCTTAAAAATGCTGTAAGCTCTAAAATGACACACACAACTTGAATTGGTTTCATTCTTAAAGGTAAAACATTTCTTTTAAAATATGTGCTAAAAGTTTTAGGGAAAAGAGAACTGTGACTGTGCCTTAGGTTTTCGTTAACATCCCATTTTTTATTACCTTATTTCTTCTTTTTAGAACTTCAACCGTTTGGCAACAGCCCAGATTTTATCTAGGTTTTGTTTTATTTTGTTCTGCTGTGTCATTTTTGTATTGTTTTGTTTGCATCGGGGACACATTTTAGGAATACTAAGCAAATCAGCCATCTAATGCCATTTAACAGTTTTTGCACATACAACAGGCTTTGTTGATTTTGATTTTGCAAATGTGAAAATTTCTTTAAGACAGGGTAAGCTTTTGAAAGAACTAGGACTGGAGAAGGAACCCCCGTACCTAAAAGTCCTTCTCAAATGGTTATAGTAATCCTTCATGGGATGTTTTTAATGACCTATGGTTTTCTTTCTTCTCTGTTCTATAACTTTGTTGGTTGTGCAAAAGTCTAATTCAATTCAATAAATATTTCTTGTTCAACTATTAAGTTGAAGGCTCTCTGCACTGAGATTCTGGAGAAACCACGACAAGTTCTTATGTACAAAGAGCATGTAATCTATTTGGGGGGAAAGATAAAAAGAAACAAATGCCTCAAATAAAGGTAGAAATTGTTCGTTCGATAAGAAAGAGACAAAATGTTTAAAAGTCAGCCATCCATTCATTTCAGTCTGCCATTCATATTTCTCCAATTAGAGCAGCCGGCTCTTGTAGAGGTCATCAGTTGCAAGTCAGTGGCCAATTCCAACGGATATTTTTCTGTTCTCACTCTCAGAAGCAGTAAACACTAAAGGTCCTCTCCCTTTGAGACACTCTCACTAAGTGATTTTCCATGTTCTTCTGATTTTCACCCTACTTCTCTGGACAATACTCTCAGTTTTCTTTGCTACTTCCTCTCTTCCACTTGATCTCCAAGTGATGGAACAACATACAACTTGGCTCCAGATCCCTTTCTATATTTAGGTGACCTGATATGGTCCAATGATTAAAACCTACATCCATTTGCTTCTGATTCAAAATTTATATCACCAGCCCTGACCTCGATGAGCTCTAGACTGCATTCTTGCTCAGTTGCTTTCTTGTCATTGTCACTGGACATGGTGTCAAGTAGGTTCACCAAATTTTTAAATTTCTTTCCCCTCAAATCTGTTCTTCCCTTCATCTTCTTTATCTCAGTAGATGGAACACTGGTACTCAAGTCAAAACTGAGAGGTCATCTTGGCGCCTCCCTTTCCTCCTCACTTCAGAGCCTAATTCACTAACTCACTGGAATCCAAGTGACAATCATCTCTTTCAGAAATCACTACAGTCTTCTAATTAATCTCCTTGCTCCCGTGCTTCCAGACATGAAAGTTGTAGTTATCTACTGCTATGTGAATATTGTCCCAAAACTTAGCAACTTAAAACAACAGATATTTATTACCCCAATTTCATATCAGTCAGGGGGGGTCTGGGTGGGTTCTGGCTCAGAGCCTCTCATGAGGTTGTAGTCAAGATTTCAGCCAGCAGCTGTGGTCACCTAAGGTTTAACTGGGGCTGGCAGATCTATTTCTAAGGTAGCACACTTACAGTCTGTTGGTAGGAGACCTAAATTCCTACTGTCTATTGAGAGAAGGCCCCCGTTTCTTACCATGTGGGCCTTTCCACAGGGCTCCTTGAGTGCCTTCATAACATCACAGCATGTCAGCTGCCCACACCAGAGAGGAATCCAAGAGAGAGAAAGAACAAGGAAGGAAAGGTGGTGTCTTTTATGACCTAGTCTCAGAAGTTACTTTATGTACCATCACTTTCTCCACATTCTATTTGTTAGAAACAAATCACTAAATCCAGCCCACATTCAAAAGGGAGAAATCAAACACTGCCTTTTGAAGGGAGAAATATCAAGAATTAGGGGAATATTTTAAAAGTACCACAGCCTTCCTTTGCCCAGAGTGCAGGGCCTTTACATAAAACAACTCCAAGACCATCAAATAACATATGGAGAGTGGAATTAAAGGGTTCTGAAAATGATTAATTCAAGAACTGTGAGTTTCTGCTGATATTGATTCAGAGAATAGCATTTACTAAAAGAAATCTAAGTGAATAAGTCTAATGTTAACAGGAGGGATTGGAAGAGGTTCAAAAATTCTGTGGGTAATTTCAGTGAAAAGGGATGGCCTAAATGCATAAACTACAGGGGCCAACTTTACTTCAAACAAGGAAAGCTTCAAAACATGGTATGAACTTGGCAGCAGGGAGGAAAATGAAAAGTACTTCTTTTCAAGGCATGGCAAAAGCAGGCTCTGCTAATTAAAAGCAATCTCAGGAAAAGTTACGTTTCACTTAGGCAAGGAGGTGGAAGAATGACAGGAAAATGAACTATAATCTGGGTTTGTTAGTCTGGTCTAGCTGCCATAACAGAATACCACAGGCTAGGTAACTTAAACCAGGGGCCCCCAACCCCCGGGCTGCAGACCGGTACCACTCCGCAGCCTGTTAAGAACCGGGCCACACAGCAGGAGGTGAGCGGCAGGCCAGCAAGCGAAGCTTCTTCTGCCGCTCCCCATTGCTCACGTTACTACCTGAACCATCCCCTACATCGTTCTCATTACCGCCTGAAGCATCCCACCCCACTGTCCCCTGACCCAGTCCCTGGAAAAATTGTCTTCCACGAAACCGGTCCCTGGTGCCAAAAAGGTTGGGGACCACTGACTTAAATAAAATAACAGAAATTTATTGCCTTGCAGTTCTGGAGGCTAGAGGTCCAAGATTAAGGCAGGTTGTTTCTGGTAAGACCACTCTTCCTGGCTTGTAGATAGCTACCTTCTCCCTGTGTCCTTACGGGGTCTTTCTTTTATGTGTGCTCATTCCTGGTATCTCTTCCTCTTCTTATAATAAGGTATCAGTCTTACTGGACTAGGGCCCCACACTTATGGCCTCATTTAACCTTAATTACTCCCTTAAAGGCTGTGTCTCCAAATACAGTCACATTGACAGTTAGGACTTCAACATATGAATTTTCAGGGTGAGCAAGAGACACAATTCAGTCCATAATACTGAATTAGTTAATTCATACTCAAAATGGACTGTGGGTTTCTTGGGACCAGGTGAAAGAAGAGAAGAACATGATGGTCCAGGTTGCTGTAGGCACAGGAAGGAGTTAGAATAGATGTTAAGAAGGTGGAAACATACAATGGGGAAGGAGATCTGAAAGCAAGGACGCAGAGTCAGATTCAGGAGTGGGCGGTAACTGAGGAAGAGTGGGGTGTTGGTCTCGAAGCAAGAAAAAATTGCAGGCAGTGCAATGAGATGGAGAAAACTCCATATTAAGTGAGTATTATGAGAAGTTGGAAATGAGAAGTTATTCAATGTTCAATTTATATATTAGAAATTTGGCTTGAATTGGTGCCAAATTATTAGCCTCCTCAGAGCACCCACCTGCCTTCTCTGATCTTGGAAGGGCGATTATTCTGCACACAAAAATGATTTTCAAAACCCAGAATGAAAGAAGGAGGAACTTGGTAGGAGTGTGTCAGCAACAGGTTGAGGGTGGAAGGGGGAGCAGAGCTGGGTAAGCAGGAACTTGTCACGTCATGAACTAAATCACCTCAAATACGTCATTCAGTGAACAGTCATTGAGTCATTGGTGGTAAATTCAAGAAAATGCTTGAGATCCTTAAGTTTCTTGTTATACATTTTGGCAGAACATGCATATGGACCAGAGACGGGACAAATCCTTTCACAATTTATGATAAACGTGTTCAGGCATGTGAGAAGCTGGATGAGAAGAATTAGATGCAGAGGCAAGACTAATCAAGTATGTCTACACTTCCTTAGCTTGACAATGTATCAATTTTCACAGTCAATTATTATTTTTCCCAACAAACGATTCATAATAATTTGGATGAATTTTGAAACACTACAACTAAAATTACATAATTTTCACTTTCTTGGTGTTATAAAAGTGATTTCCTAATTATAAGTTCCTAACATGGGGATATAATAAAAAATATTCCCATCATGTTTGAAACTTTTATTAAATTGTTAAACTAGACTGATTCCAAGATAGATAAATACCGAGAAGCAAAAATTGATATGTATGTCACTTAATCTCTCTTAAATTCCATTTTGGAATAATTTCATTAGCTCCTTTGTTCCTTTATTCCATTACGTTACTACTCTAAGGTGCTATATGCAATGTCTCTTTTTGGATTCTAAAAGATTGTAAAGCCAAAAAAAGCCACATTGGATAGGCAATATCACCTCCCCATAACACCTTTATCTTTCACAATGCAGCTCCATGTTATGGCTGTGACTATTTTAATAAGGTGTCCCAACTTTTCTTGAAATAATTATAACTTTTCATTTCCTGGAAAAAAGCTTGAGTACACTAAGTTCTTCTGATCGAGAAGTATATATTAAGTGTTTCACATAATTGTAGTAGGAAAACAATAAATATTTCTCTAAATTATATGCATTATACAGAAGATACAGAAATGATGCCTAATTTTTTGCTAATGTTGTTATTAGATTACAATTTCTTTCCATTGAATTTTTGCTCGCTGTTGTCAGCAGTGGCAATTGTTTTTCAATAAGAAAGATGTTTTCAAAAGTGGACTTAGAAATGACAATAGAAATTATGCTCAAAAATGTCATTTCCAAGTTTATTTCTTATGACAGGGTGTATAGCCTTTTAACTTTGAATTTAACCAATTAGAAAATGTTCTCTTGTTTTAAATTTTGAAGTTGCATGCTTGAATTTTGCAGACTTAACCCTCCATTGAAGTATGCCATTTACAACTTTTACACCAGGCAAAACTTTTTGGTATGCATTATTTAGATTGTGAGTGTATACACTCCATTATATATACATGTGTGTAGCATAGGACCAACAAATATCATACAAAAGTTATATAAAACTTATGAAATTGTGTGTATATTTCCCCAAATAACATAGGCAACTAGATAGGTGGAAAAGAGATACTAATATCAGTGAATTTCTTCACCATTTGAACATCTAATAATCTTTATTCACTAATTTGATTTTCTTATTAGCTAGCATTTACATTATAAAATACAAAATTAACTATAATTATCAGTACTTGAAAAATGGATTTCAGTGGTAATGCAAGACTGAATCACTGGGATTCAAAGAATCCCTAGTAGGGATGCAAACAGTAACAAACAATATTTTTTGGCTCAGTTTCTTCAAAGGACCCCAACAGCAGTGCGAATGTAGTCATTCAGTGTGTTGGTGTGCCTCAGGTGAAGCCCCAGTTTGACTTAATTCTAACTTTTTAGAAATTGATAACCATGTGATTTTACTTAAATTTAATTATTTATAGTTTTTATAAATTTTATATTTATAATATTATAAATATGTATGATATTGCCAATTATTCATTTTCTCTAAATTTTATTTTTATAACTGCTCAAAAGCAGCATTTGATCAGGCTTCTCGTGACTTTCTTAAGTAAAATCATATTCATGTTTTCAATTTGCTATAGATCCCATTTGCACCAATTTTTTTAAAATGTGAAATATATTATCAAAATCTTATCTTAAAACACAATATAAAATATCTATTAAAAATAAGACATTATTCTTCTTTTATAGAAATATAAGAATAATTCAAGAAGACCTAACTTTATAGTAATATTTTCTTTTCAGCCATCTGTATCATTTTTTGATTTCTTTACCATTTATTTGGCACTATTTTTTATAGTTAGCCAATGTCTAATGTGTCAAAATAAAATTTCTAGTTTGTCTTAGGTTATGTTACAAATTTTGTTTTTATATGATGTCTAATACAGTAAATATTAATAGTTTCCTACAAGACAAAGCTTAAACTATAATGTGCTCCTCACACCATTGGAAGAAATAGTAATTATTTTTTTCAACAGAGCAAGATCACTTATAAGTTGGATTATACGAATGTCACAACCTTTGTCTAAATTAAAATTTCCTAGATAATTTAAGCCTTTGGACTATAATTGTTACTCAGTTGAAATAATTCATTTGCATATAAAAATGAAAGATTTGGATAATAACCAAATCAAATAGCTCACTTAACTTCAATTAATGTTACTGAAATAAACAGCACTCTGTTACTACTTGAATGATGTAGTTATATTACATGGACCTGATTTTAAGCCATGTGTTCTTTCTCCTTAAGTAATCATTCACCATTTAATAAATAAGCTTAAAATATTAATTTCAATAAATCTAACATATTTGGGACCTGGAATTGACCTACGTATTCTTGTTCTTACTAGTTAACTGAAAATAAAGATTTCCAAATTTAACAAGACGTGGTTTAAAAGTGATATTGTTACCTTAAATATACCAAGGAAATATATTCCAATTAGTTTTTATCTGTTACAAATTGATAGAAAAGGAAATATTAGACTTTTAAAAAACTTTAAAAGCTTTTTGTCTAACCTCTTCAATTTATGGATGAAAAAAGCCTAAGAAGTTAGGTCTCATGTCCAGAGTCACCTAGATAGTTTATGGCAAAGTCTCTAACTCACCAAGGTATTTACATAGAGTTATTTTTAAAAGTTTACACACAAGTAAACAGATAAATTATAAAACAATGTAGTATATTATGTCCTATTTGAGAAATTCATTATATGTGCATTTACCCAACACTTGTTGAACACCTACAATGGGTAAGACCCATGATAGATCAGATATAACATGATCAGATATAACGTGATATAACATGACAGATATAAATGGAGTTCTGTGGGAATGGAGAGACAGAAAAGGTGAATTCTTCCTGGGGGAATATGGAAAGGCTTCACTGTGGAGAAAATATTAGACTCTACCTGCTCCTTTAAAAAGCTTTCCCTGACTCTTTTGCATGGCTAGTTGTGTTAGAAGAAGAATCATACCCCAAATCCTATGGCAGCACTGAAAATAGATTCTAATTTTTAGCTATCTGCTCTAAATATATAAAGATCTGAAAAATCATCACTATGGAGAACATATTCAAAAGTAGTAGCTACTATCACTGTAACTCCCTGTGTCATTGATTAGCTACTCCCTTCCTGGGTTTCCATGATATTCTATCAATTAGTCAATATCTCTCACATTCTCTGTATACAGACTGTGAACTATTTCGGAGCAGAGAAAATCATTTTTTCTTTATATTCTCAGTCTTATGCACATAGAGAGCCCCTACAAAACTTCTGTTAAACTAAAGTAAATTGGTTCTAATGGAATGATCATAGTGTTTACCTCTTAAGCAAAGAAGCTGGAAAATGACTTCCCAGGGAAGGAAAAAAAGTGGAAGAGGTACAGAGTTTTAAAAGACTCTACTAAGTCTGAGGTAGAGTTTAGTCAATTATGCATACTTGGAGGGGTAAACCATGGTATGGAAAGTGGGGGCATGTTACTTGTGAAGTAAATGATGAGTGATGAGTTGGATCTAAATAGGGAATGGTCTTAGATGCCATAATAAACATTGTGTGTTTTTCTGTTCACCACAGGTATCCAAGGAAAGTTTTAAGCATGGTAGTGACATAATCAATCTTTATTTTTTAATAAATTTTAATTAATAAGAAGGAAGGAATTTGGAGAAAAAAATAGAGTATATTCTAATCAACTAAGCAAGAGAAGACAAGGGCATGGGTTAAAGCCATGGCAGCAGCCATCAGGATGGAGTAAGGAAATAGGTTCAAGATATATTTCTGAGGTGAAACAAACAAAATGTACAGATATATTTTGCTAGGAATTATTTAATGAGGTTAATTTGTGGAAAGCAGAAGTTAGAAATTATAAGAGGTGAAGCTATCCAGACAAATTAAGTGTGCTTTACTCCTATGGGAATTGTCTACTGACAAAATGATTATATTTGTACTGATAAGTTTAATTTTCAAAAACCCAAAGGAGGAACAAAATTTGAGGAGTAGAGTGTTATTAACAGTTACAAATGTCAGGGAGAAATAAAAGAAAACTTAAGATGGGTCTTTGGACTTCTGCAATGGGAGGTCATCAGTGACCAGAATGGGAATCTTTTCAAGGGAGTATTGGGCCCAGAAGCAAACTAGGTTTAGGAAAGACTGGCACAGAAGAAAGAAGGGCTGACTCTTCCTCACAAAACTCACCGTAACAGGAAAGCAAAACGCTGAAGGGGAGGAGGAGTTAAAGGAAGGTCTGTTGTCTTTGCTTGGTTTTTGCTCTTCTTTTTTTTTTTTTTTTTTTTTTTTGCAGTACCCGGGCCTCTCACTGTTGTGGCCTCTCCCGTTGCAGAGCACAGGCTCCGGACGCGCAGGCTCAGCGGCCATGGCTAATGGGCCCAGCCGCTCCGCGCCATGTGGGATCTTCCCGGACCGGGGCACGAACCCATGTCCCCTGCATCGGCAGGTGGACTCTCAACCACTGCGCCACCAGGGAAGCCCTGCTCTTCTTTTAGAAGATATTTTGAGTATGAATACTCAAAATAGGCAGAAAGAAAGAAATCAGTGGAAAGGAAGAGCTTGAATATACAGGAGTCAGCACATTTCTCTGTGAAAATATCTTCAAGAATTAAAATAAAGGACCATTGAAACATGTCAAAAGAACTAAAACATAGCTTCACTTTTATATAATCTAAAAATCAAAACAATTTTCATCTCAGGCTTAGTGTATTGTTTCTGTTGAATGATTCCAGTGGGCCAAAATTTCACTATACAATATGGCTGTTGCACAATGACTACTGTGGACAAATTTCAGTGATTTACAAAGATCTTATTTCAGTTCTTCCAATCTAATCATAACTGGGCTTAATTAACCATTCTTTATTACCAAATACCGAAAAAGAGGAAAGGAAGTCCCTTTATTGGGTATAACGAGAAAAGGAAAGCATTCCTTTCCACCTTCAGCCTCTGGGTAGAAGCTTCTTGCAGACCTAGGGGATAAATGAAGCTTCAAGACAATAAGGAGTTATCTTCTCTATGCTTCAGCTAAACTGTCTGCATCTTTCCTATTTCAGGGAGACCCAGAGGAGTACAGGTGGGCCTCAGAGGATCAATTTTTGAGGCTGTAAAGTCAACTTCAGTAGCCCCAACTATACATCAAGAAAACAATAAACAGGATCTAAGTGACTCCTCTGCAACAAATTTCACAAGTGGGAGACTTTTCTCTCTGGCTCCTTTATTCATGTATAGAAATGTGGCTGTTAACAATCATTAGCTAAGCTCTATGAGCTAACTTAAGAAAATGCACTTAATTAATAAAAGAATATTAATAAATAAGATTATTCTTCTTGCTAGTATAAGAAATATTTTATGATACATTTTTAGACAAAGCAGAGTCACTCTTTAACTTGCATAATATTAAAAATTGCAAAGGCAAATTCTTTCAAGGAGAATTAAATATTTTCAGAGAAAAATTCCCACACAGTCTGATACCTATATTGTGATTTTATCTCAATCCTCAAGGTGATACTCATAAACAGGACTTAAAAAAATCCTTTACATATTCTTAAATACAAAATTATAAAATGATAATATACAAATGTGTAAATGCATTTATAATACATTTAATTTATATGTACCCTTTATAAGATGTCTGTGTATTAATTTAGTTTAAAAGAAAATGACTTTATAAATTATAAATACTGATTAAAACAGCATTTTTGGGAAATAAATGGAGAGTACAAGTATTCTGAAAAACTTATTTTTCAGACTGAGGTGCTAAAATATACTCATAGGACATATAAATGTAGAGGGAGAAAATTACATATTAAAAATACAAGCTTTAAAATTAATAGTCTATTTTATTAGCAACAGATGTATTTTTCACATTAATTCTTGTATTTATTTTGCTAAGTTCTTTATTTTCATCTTTCTCATGGTTTTCCTGTACCTAACCACATTTTCATGGTATAATAGAAAATAAATTTTATAGGACTGGAGTATAATCATATCTTCACCATTCACTATCTGTGTAACTCTGGCTATTAGTGTCCCACTTGAAGAAGAGAGATAATAAACTCTTTATATAGTTACTATTTGAGCTTCAAAATTATCTGATCTATGTAAAAGGCACTGCATAATGCCAGGGTCTCTGCTAGCATAAGATGTCTTGAAAGCAATTTAAATAAACATTTGCTCTGGGCAGACTAATTTCTAAAAATGCTTCCGTGCTTCACCAAAGTCTCATGGTTTAAGGAACTGAGAGAGGGGATTTCAGATCCCCACTTATACCCCATGACAGGAGCCATGACAAGCAGCACAACCTGCAAAACCTAACTCAGAGTCCTTAACATTTACTAAGGAGGTACTTAATAAATATTATGTTTCATTCCCCTCTTCTTCTTAGACACACCAGGTTTATGAATAAAGACGTATGCTAAAAATATTGGTACACTTTTTAAAAATTTATTTTTTTAATATAAACACTTCAAAAGGAAACCCAACACATTCTTTGTTATGTTAAATGGTTACGTTCATAACTTATTCTTATTGGAAGTTATCTTATGTGCCTCATGCATATTATATGTTCTCAAAGAATTAGAAAACAATGAACTATGCTTCGTACTAAAAGTGTACTCCACCAGATAAACCTCTTTTGTCCTTCAGCAGACACTTAAGAATACTCTATTGATAATTCCTCAGGGCTATCATCATGAAAACAATTAACCCTCCATCCAAGTGAGAGTTAGCTAAGGTGCTGGTTAACAGAATGCCAGATACAGAGATTTTGTTTATATAAATCTCTTTCAAATGAAAGCTCAGTAGGGGTATTCCTTAAAATAATGTCAATTTGATATATGTAACATAGCTGATATAGAATTAATATGTCATGGAGCTGGTTGTGAAGTTGCATATTGCTCTCTTTGTCTTTCTGTTGATACCCCTGTTACCTAACTGTTCATAGCTGTTACTAGACATCATGTCATCAAAAGGGAGAAGAATTAAAGTGACCTTGACATTTGTGGGCACTGTGGCAAGACAATGTGATATCTAATTTGATTCAATTAAGGTTTAACATTATGCTAATCACTGGTAAATAGATTCAACATAGATGATTCAAACTGATATTTATGGAAATAAAACCAAATAATGGTAAAAAGAAAAGAAATTTATTCTTCTATAATTACAAAAAAATGATACTTCAGAAATATATCCTTCAAGAAGATCCTTCTTGAGATCCTTCAGGAAGTCCTATTAAGTGTGTGTATTACAGATGCTTAATCTCCCCACAAGGCTGAAGTTTTAAAAATGGATAACATCTGGGAAAGCCAAAGATATGAAACATCAGGATATTTAAAAGGGAAAACCAAGAGAAAAATCAAGTAAGTCCTATATACAAAAGGTCATTTTATGATTAGCATTTCAGGAACTCTTTTATAGAACACAAAAATTTCTCTGGAACTTGCTTAATGCCTGGGAATGACAACCTCAACTTGCAATTTTCTTTTGCTTGTCAGTTTCAATCAGACCTTTAATGCTATTTCAGTAAAGGGTTTTGAACCAAAGATCTTGAAATGGCTTTGATCTGACATGATTTTAAAACACAAATCTGTCAAAACTGTCAAATAAATATAACTTGTAGACTATTAGGGGATTTAGGATCTTTCGATAAGACAGTTTCTACTGATGTGGGCAGAATGGTGCCCATTCAAAGGAACAGAAATACATCCCTCATTACAAAAATGACTGTTTATGTTGAAGAAAAACAAGTCTGACCTAACCTGCAGCGAACTGAACCGAGTATTATAAAGCTCATTTCCTGGTTTCATAATTCTGCACAGGCTGTTATCTGTTATGACATGACATTCTATCATCATAAAAGAGCTACTGCCATATCTCTGATTATTCAGTCTAAGCATACAATGTCTGTACAACTCTCTAGCTCCTCTGAAATAAATGTTACCATTCAGTAATAACAATAACAATATTGTTATTTTTAAAATAAATACTTCTAAAATAAGTTCTTGGCTGGCTAAATTCTGCTGAAAAAAACCTTTTGATTGAAAGTAGGAAATACATTTTAAAACGTTTTCAAAGTCAAAGGAACATTTCTATACCAATTTCTGAAATCCATCCTCTTTGTAATTTTGTATCACTTCCTTAGATAGGTAAGATTTTCACAAAATTAAACTTCTTTCACAATGACACTCAATTGAGTGTTGTCAACATGTTTAACAAAAATTTTCCCTCTAGGGCTTCCCTGGTGGCGCAGTGGTTGAGAGTCCGCCTGCCGATGCAGGGGACACGGGTTCGTGCCCCGGTCCGGGAAGATCCCACATGCCGCGGAGCGGCTGGGCCCATGAGCCATGGCCACTGAGCCTGCGCGTCCGGAGCCTGTGCTCCGCAATGGGAGAGGCCACAGCAGTGAGAGGCCCGAGTGCCGTAAAAAAAAAAAAAAAAAAAAAAAAAAAAAAAATTTCCCTCTATACTTGTAATATTACATTAGTTTCAAGTAGGTACAAATGATCTTATTTTGATTATTTTGTGTGTTTCTTTGCTTAATGCACAATTAGAAATGCTGCATCTAAATTTAGGAGACTGTGAATTATTCATATAAACTATATGCAACTAAGATATCTCTTTAGAGAAGGAAGAATATAAAATTCCAAAAATACAGAAATAGATGGCTTTCGAATGCCTCTATTAAATAAATCATGGAAATGATTTAAAATTCCAGAGAGCATATAAATTCACGGGCTACCTAGATCTAGGTAGTAATTATCCTTAAGATGTTGCTATGCCTCTCAATTGATGATTTTTAACTCAATAAATCCAAATAAAACTAGAGGAACTTAACCTAATTAAAGTTGCCATTTTGTATTGAAGTTCTTCCTAAACATTCTGGACAAGTGACTTTTCCCTATGTCAATTTCACATATAGTAGCACTTTTATTTTTTGTCTGCCTATTGAAATTGTAAGCATTTTGAGAGGAAAGGTGGCTCATAAAAAATAACAGCCAACAGAAAAATAGACTTAGAGTTGACAATAGTGGTTTGGTTTTAGGATTGTCATAAGAATCTATTTAAATAAAAAAGAAAATCTGGGCTTCCTTGGTGGCGCAGTGGTTGAGAGTCCGCCTGCCGATGCAGGGGACACGGGTTCGTGACCCGGTCAGGGAGGATCCCACGTGCCACGGAGCGGCTGGGCCCGTGAGCCATGGCTTCTGGGCCTGCGCGTCTGGAGCCTGTGCTCCGCAATGGGAGAGGCCACAACATTGAGGGGCCTGCATATCGCAAAAAAAAAAAAAAAAAAAAAAAGAAAATCTGTTATAATATTACTTATAAGAGAAATTAAGTAGAATGCTCTCTCTGATACCCAAATCTTTATGAAGTTGCTACTACTTCACCAATTCTACTTTCCTTGCCCCTCTGGAAACTTAACATCAAATCAAGTTGCCTCAAGGCAATAACTGCATTAACACTTTTAGTTTCAGCCTCATTTAGGGTTTTGGTCTCAGTCTGTCACTGAAGTCCTGACCTCTTGGTTCCTGTGTGTAATTCAGGATTTGGATATGATCTTGGAGACCACTTTCAAGTTCAAAAGTATCTGCCTGGTCTAAGAACTGAGCCTCGCTCACCTCTTATTCATTTCATAAACATTAATTGTAGACCTACATTTTTGCAAACATTAGATATGAGATACTGATACCACAAAGATGTATATGATACATTCTCTACCTCAAAGAGACTGAAGTGCTAAACAAGTGAGATGGGTAAAGTAATACTTATTGTAAAGGTATAAGTATTGTGTTTGAGAAACACCGTGTGCCTATAGAAGCACAAAAAGAGGCCTAACGCAGGGGGACAGGGAGGGTTCACTTGAACCAAAGTCCAGATCACTGAAGGAGGGAAAGGTCTTCCTGCATCAAGAAAGAGAAGGAATAGAAATGTTAGAAAGCAAGATATGTAGTGTTATTGAGTGACAGTTTTATGTGGAAGAGCAGAAGAATGTGAGTCTAGAAAGATCAGACAAAAAAGAAATAATTGAGGAACCTAAATTTAATCTACAGACTTCGAACTCTAAGCCCAAAACAATATTGAAGGTCTGTGCAAGACAGTGATAGAATCAGATCTTCTATACTCTGATTAAAGTGTGAACTAACCAAATGTCTTTGTTTTGTTTTGTTTTGTTCTCTTGTTTTATCTATTTATTCTAACCCCCACCCCACCAGGCCAATGTTGGTGGTTAAACTCTGCTCTGGTCAAGGGATGCTATGATTCCTCCTCACATTATCCCTTCAGAAGAAAACACCCCTTCAGGATCTGAATAATCTCCTTAATCTCTCTGTAGGAAAGGTGAATGTTTCCAAACATTAAATACAAGTTTCAGGAGAACAAAATGCAAAAGTTCCTCAGCATGTATACCTTCTAATCTGAAGACTGAAGGGGAATTAATGGAAGCCGCTTTACAAGAAAAACACATAGCCAGTCTGGAATCTGTTGGGGTTGAGGAGAAGGCAGATGACAGCTATGATTGTATTATTGGTTTCCAAAATGTTAGAGTTTTGACCTAAATGTTGAAACTCCTGACTTCATAATTTTAAAAAATTGATGGAATTATGGCTGCATTCATGCTCTAAATAAACTATATACCATTACTTACATTATTAACTTAAGAAGTATACCTAGGAAGAGGTACAGTATAGGGTCTTTTTCCACATTCTTTTACAAGTTTATTTTAATATCTTATTTTCCAGCTATATATATCTATTTCTCTCTACCTAGCCAAATATATCACAAGCATTATTGAGTTCCAATAAAGCTTAAGAGTAAGATTTTTTGTGGTTTGAAATAGCTCCAAATTTAATCTAATCAATGAAAAAACCATGAGTCAATTCATAAAAATTTTAGTTTCACCAACTTCTAATAATAGATTTATTACATCAATAGTACACCTTGCTAATGCCATGCTAGTTTCATTAGTATTTGCTGCGAAAAAAAATCATTTTTGTCCTCATTATTTAAAGGAAAAGGCAACCATATCTCTATGACAAACCCCATTAAAATCAGTCAATTTTCTAAGACTTAATAAATTCTTATTTTTATGGATCTAAATGACTCATACAATAATTACTTTCCACACATGGTCATTTTGGTAATATCACATGCTGTCTGACCAAATTTATTTCCTAATGGGATATTCCATGGCTCCTAGTAACTTTAATTGAGAAAACAAGGTAAGGTTTCTGATGCAAATCAACTTCTTGGCAGTACTCATTTGTTCTTTTATTGTTTAGTCCATTTTAACCTTGAAGGAGAAAAATTTCCTCTCTTGTAAAGCATTCCAGGAGACACCTTAATTTGTAACTATGGATCTGTCAGCTGTCTTATAATATATTTATTCATATGGTAACCATTAGAATTTTAGAAGGGAAGTCTAGGTTTATTTAGATAATGTCCTTTGTTAGACTATCTAAGTAATGATACAGTAAGACCTCCAAAATGTATTACACAAATTTACAAGTAAAGGGGCAAATGAGTTGAAACCCCACTTCCTCTGGTACTTCTGAAAGGAAAGCAGGATGGAGAGTAGAACATTTAAGAGCAGAAATACATAGTATCCAGGTATCCCAGTAGGAGGCTGGTGTTGCAAAAAGATAGCACATGTTCAGTTACTCTCTGAGTTATAAGAGGAGATCCCTGATTATCCTTATTATTACATCCCCCTTTCTACTTCATAACTCAAGCTCTCTGGCTGTATTATTCTTGTCACTTGTATTCATGCTTTCTGTTGTTACTTCCATTTTTGGGTGACTATGGTTAATAACACAAAATACATTCAGCCCATCTTAGGTAGCTTGTATATAATATTCATTAGGCAGAATGGTCAAAAATAAGAAACCATAAACTGTGAATAAGTGCTAGGAAAAAGTAGTCTGAATAAAGATTCAAGAATGTTGGGTGTGTGATTTCACAGGCTCAGAAAGCCAGAGAAGTGGGTAGTGGGAGACCAACCCTGGTTGGAGGTCACTTTATTATAACTCCTTTTCAGGATATGTAAATACAAAGGAGTTTAACTCCTGGCTTTGCTCAAACTTATGCTTTTGAACATTCAGTTCAGCATTTCCAAATAAACCTATATTCTATCATTGTAATGACTTTCAAGAAAATGTGATACTAGCGTAGAGAATACAGAATGACTTGTTGAATGGTGATAGCAATTTCCTTCAGTGCAATCAGTCTTCATCATCATAATAGTCAACACATATTGAAAGCTCTTACTACATAACAAGCACTGTTCTAAGTTCTGTACATGTGTCAACCCCTGTAATCCTCGAGGAAATCCTTCATTCTATAAATGAGTGAAGCACATAGACACTCACTTGTGCAAATTCACACAGGTAGGGCTGGGATTCCAATCTAGTCAGTCAGCTTCTATATTAACCAGGAGAGTAAATCTGGTAAGCAAAAGGAATGACGTGAAGGTATAGTGAGGATACTTTTAACATAACTTACATCCCTGCTATATTAGAGTTTCAGCGGTCTTCACTTAAGATGGTCTTTGAATACCACAAGTTAATTAACTTGGGTATGACTAGAGAATACCTAAGTAAAAAAAAAAAAAAATTCTGTAGGTTCTATCTATACCCAAGTTTAATGTAAGAGCACAGAGAATTTTATTAAAGTGTATTTTCTTACTTCACTGAGATAAACATATACTAAACACAGAAGCTTCATATTTTACCATGAGAAGCTGAAATTAGACTAGGAGAGCAGAGAAAACTAGAATTATATATTTTACATAGATCCTAAAATATATAACACCAAATGGTGTTTGCACCTTAGAGAAAATGTTTGTGGTGTTGTGGGTAAGAGTATATAGGAATATGTTAAACCATATTTATGGTCTGTGCCTCTTCCACTGTTAAACATGAAGAAAGATCAAAGCTTTGATCTTTCCTATGGACACATTTCCAAATGCCCTAGAGCTACAATTTCTCCATGATTCCCCAGAAATTCTCCAGTACCCTACCTTAGGGAATGCAATTTTCTTCATCCCTGAATATAAAGATTATATGTAAAATTTCAATTTCAAAAGGAAAAAAGTTCAACTGTGAAAAACAATCTAAGGTCTCAAGATCTTAAGAATCGTTATATTTATTGTAACTGGCATGTAACACATATGAAGGAATACTTTGTTGACTAAATGAATGAGTGAATAAATGCATACTGAACCCCTTTGGTAGTATATCTATGTGTTTAAAATGGGTATGTTTGTATGAGTGTATAGATGCTTATGAACTGATCACCATAACTAACTGAAAGGTAAATCTTATCATGCATCATAAAAATAAGCAGTCTCTACAAAAGGCCAGAATTCTAACAGAAATCAAACAAAAACTCAGTTACTGAACATCAAAATCTGGAATAAATCTAAGCATCTAAATGGCTAGCTGAATTTTACAGCTCTTAGAGTTTCTCAATATAAGATAACCAAATAATCAAAAGTTAAGATAATTCTCTGACATATTTTTTTTTTTTTTTTTTTTTTTTTTTTTTTTTTTTTTTGCGGTAGGCGGGCCTCTCACTGTTGCGGCCTCTCCCGTTGCGGAGCACAGGCTCCGGACGCGCAGGCTCAGCGGCCATGGCTCACAGGCCCAGCCGCTCCGCGGCATGTGGGATCCTCCCAGACCGGGGCACGAACCCGTATCCCCTGCATCGGCAGGCAGACTCTCAACCACTGCGCCACCAGGGAAGCCCTCTGACATATTTTTTTAACATTTTAGAGATAGAGAGAGGGGAAAAGTATAGCATCCCTCTTTAATACAAAGCATTTCTTTTGTGGATGCAACTCTTTTGCCGGGGACAATGTGTTTTCCTGTTCTTGTCTCTGAAGACTTTCTACATTTCATCAGCAATGAGAATAAAGAGGAATAAATGAGATGCTAGATTTGGCAGTGACTGTAAGAGAAGGAGGCTGGGTCAATGACTGTAATGGTTCTTCAGTAAAGACTTTCTTCCAATCAGTTTAATTTTACATGAAATTTTTCCTTTTTTAATTTAAAAATATATTGCCTCTGTTCTTTCTATTTTCTTGCTCAATCTCAGGATCAATTCTGTTGGCAATGAATTACTCGTCCAAAACAACTTAAGAATTTCATTGAAAATAATTTTTAAAAATCAAAAATGTAGAAAAAGTAATTAAATAACATGTTAGGACAGAAACAGATGCACTGTGCAAATATCCTTTATCTGTGGCATTGTGCACCAAGATTGAGGATTAGAAACTGTCCTGTCTTGAATATGTGAGCAAGGGAATGTGTGTATTCACCATCATGCATAAGCTCCACTTAGAGTGGTAATATAGAAGAAAAAGCAAAACACTAAGAAACTACTCAAGTTGTCTCTTGATATAAACCAAATAGCCATGCATAAAGGGAACACAGAGTTCAATCCAACTTTAGAGCTTCAGATTTACAACAAAAACAAAAGGCATTTTTGAACACATACAACATCTCTATAAATGGAAATGGTATACTGAGCTAGAATTGTACTAAATTACACATAACAGATCAGTTTTTAAGATACGATTATCCTTGAAGAAATACCTTGTGAAAATAAATAAAGGAAGCCTCATTTAAAAACAAATGAACAAACATAACTAAACAGAAACAGAGCCATAGATATAGAGAACAAACAGGTAGTTACCAGAGGGGAGAGGGTGGAGAGAGGAGAGAAATAGGTGAGGGAGATTAACAGGTACAAACTTTCAGCTACAAAATAAATGAGTCACATATGTGAAATGTATAGTATGGGAAATATAGTCAATAATTATATATCTTTGTACGGTGACAGATGACAACTAGACTTAACACAGTGATCATTTTGAAATGTATAGAAATATGGAATCACTATATTATGTACCAGAAACTAACATAATGTTGTAGATCAACTAACACTTCAAAAACAAACAAACAAACTCATAGAAAAAGGGGTCAGATACATGGTTACCATAGTCAGGGGGTGTGGAGGGAAGGAGGAATTGGATGAAGGTGGTCAAAAGTTACAAACTTCCAGTTATAAGATAAATAAGTACTAGGGATGTAACGTAGAACATGATAAATATGATTAACACAGCTGTATGTTATATAGGAAAGTTGTTAAGACAGTAAATCCTAAGAGTTCTCATCAAAATATCTTTTTTTCTATTTCTTTAATGTTGTATCTATATAAGATGATGGATGTTCACTGTACTTATTGTGGTAATCATTTCATGTGTTTGTAGGTCAAATCATTGTGCTGTATACCTTAAACTTGTACGGTGCTGTATGTCAATTATATCTCCATAAAACTAGAAGAAAAAAATTTAAAGTCAGGGAGCTCTGAGGGGGAACTCTCAAACACACATCACTCACCACAGTTTACCGACCCCAGCAGGAAGAAAGATTCCCTTCTGACCCAGCAACAACCAGCTTCCCACCACCTGCAGCTGATGAAGAGCCATCACAGCCTCCCCAGTTTCCTCCTAATCCCTGTTGAAGGCTGACCTCCCATTTGTCTCCTCGGACTTGCTTGTGGTTCACCATAGTTTGTATGGCCCAAATTGGAATTCCTCTGATCTTCCCAAATAAGCTCATTTTGCTGGTAAAATAACTGGCTCTTTTGTGTTTTCAAGGTCAACAAACTCAAGGAACAGCTCTACACTGAAGCTTTCCCTGGCCCCTTTCACACGCAGAGCCTCTCTCTAACCCTCTGTCCTCTGGCTGTGTGCCAGGCCCCCAAGCCCATACACACAGGCAGAACACTGAGATATGTGCCTATACTAGAATTTCATTCCTAGATGGTTGTTTGAGTTTGTATTTGACCACCCCCATGATAGCATAACCTTCAGCACATAGTGCAGGGTTGAGCACATATCAGAAGTCACATTAACTGACAAAAACTGATGGATCGATTATGGCTTCTTAATCTTCTCATGGCAAATTCCTCTCTGAAAGAAGATATGCTAGCATAGGGTAAAATCAGTGGTTTTTCAGAATGCCTTTCTCTTGTCTGTAATTATATTCTATAGCCTCCCTGTAACTCTACACACTGTCTTCAGTATCCATTCTATCAGAAGTGTAACTTTAACAAATTTTTCCCAATAATCTCTAAACTATTCAAACTAAACCATATCCCATCCCAGAGAATTTTTTTTTTCACATCATGACTGGGGTATGTCAACACATTTATTTTGACCTTAGAAGCCCCTTTGGTAGAAGACAAGATTTATAAAGATAGTAAAGTATAATAATACGACCTGAGACTGACTTGACCAACCTCAAAATACCTTTTTTCTATAGATTTACAGCTTTCTTGTAATAATTTGGTTGCTGGGGATAGTTTGCTAAATATTTCATCTACAAACAGCCTGATTCACTTCTTGTAATAAATTTCCTCAGCTATCCTGGAAAATGCTAGCAATAAAAATTTCCATTGCAGGTAACGGAGTCATGCCTATATAATTGTTTGAAAAATATAAAAAGACTATGAGAACTATTTATACCTAAGAAAAGAAAAGCATAAATGCTTCAGTGGAAACACACAAATTGAAAATCGTGACGCATATCTGCTAAGTTTAGAAAACAAATATAACCCATGTTAGTAGACATCCTTTGATATAATTGTTCAGTACCTAGAAGCCTGTGCTGGACCCAAAGCCAATACCATGTGGACTGTGCCTTTTTACTGGTTTCTACTCACACGCATCTTCAAAATGATTACGTTACAAAACTAAGTTGATTCCAGTTTCCTGGACGTATGCATTTCCATAGAATCTCTTGAGAACCACTTAATTTCTGCTCAAGCTTGAAGAAGTTGCCTTTCTGCTAAATATTTTCAGAATGCGTGAAAGAGGCACAATAATACTTATTTCTTACTATTACCTCAGTGGTGTGAAGATTAATTAAAAGCACTGTTTGCTGACAACTTTGAAAAGTGCTATATAAACACAAGGTATTACAATTTTGAGGAGTAAGAAATTATCTTAGGGAAGTTTTAAATCCTGGAAACAAATGATACATCAGAAGGCATTGTAATCATCTATAAAATTCATGAAATAATAATAATTTTACTTAAAATTATAGGATGACAATGGAAGTGAGATTTCTACACCTGACCCTGCCACTACCACCAACACCAGTTTTTTGTGTAAAAGAAAAAATTTTCATAGATAACAACCTCTAGAAAAATACAATGAATAGCACTCTTAACACACAGATGAAGGAAGGACAGACAACATTATTTATTAAGCACCATATTATATACCAGATACTTTGCGAGTTGTTTTTATGTAGTAATCTCATTTGAGACTTACAACAATCCTTAATGTAAATGGGTATAGTTTAAATTATTTCAGAGGTGATGAAACAGTCTCAAGCATGTTCAATAATGTGCTCAAATCAAACAACTTTTAACTACCAGAGCTAGGACTTCCAACCAGGTCTTCTGCTCTTTGCATTTCAACATGTTGTGAGTATTTATTTTTAATGGTCATTGACCAAGATATAGTTAATATTTCTACCATTTAATGAGAATTTAAACTTCTAAAATTAGAGAGATTGCTCTATATAAGAGTAGACACTTCCTTATGAGGGAGTGGTTATCACCTGTGTGCAGGTAGATACTGCCCTATGTGTAGGTACATAATTAAAATTTAGTTGTCACTACCACCGTGCAGAAAGACAATTCAGATTGTTAATATCACATGTAAAATGAAAATACAATTAACAACCTAAGACGAAAATGACATTTGCAACATATGTGATGTCGATTAGCATACTTAATATGTGAAAAACTCTACTTTTTAAATGAATTATACAATTTTTTAAGGTGAATTATGAGTCAAAGAACACAATCAGTGAATTCACAGAGAAGAAATACAAATTCCATGTGTGTATTTTACCGTTTAGCTTCACTTATACTAAAACAACGCAATTCAAACAATATTTGCTGCCAATCAAATACATTTTTGAACCAATGTTTATAAAATTCAGGGATGTTTATTCCTCTGGTTGGAGTATAAACTGGTACAACATTTCAGAAGATTTTAATGTAATCTATAATATAAACCCCAAATCTTAAAAATTTAATTTCTATTGATCCAGAAATTCTTCTAGAAAATCAACTAAAGGAATTAAGCTTCAATGTGTCAAAAATTTTTGCTATGAGAATATTCATTGTGGTGCTGCTTTTCATAGTAAAAACATGGACATTACCTCAGTAAAGGTAATAAATAAAGAATAATTTAGGTAAATCCTGGGGCATTCATATATTGAACTTCTTTGTAACCAATTAAAATGGTATTCTGGAACAATACTTAATTATATGAAAAAAATGTTCACAAATTAACTGAAAAGAACTCAGTGTACAAATTAGTATTGAGGATAATTCTATTTTGTTTATATAAAGACAGCACACATTTCATTTTTGCATCCAGAGATAGAGATATCTATATAGAGAGATAGAAAGACATCTGTACAATAGAGATAGAACCAGAGAGAAAATGAGAGAGACAGAGACAGATATACCTACCAAGATAGATGTGGAAGTAAAATAAAGACAGAGATATCTACATAGAGTAATAAAATATATCCATAGAGATAAAATTACAGATTCAGAAATACATAGATATAGGTATGCATATGTATTTATATGCATACCTATATCTATATACAGCAAAAGTTTAGAAGTGGTTATCTATAGGTAGTGAGGATTAGATTTTTTTTCTTTTGTTTATCTGTCTTACTTTGTTTAAAAATTTAGAAAATTTAAAACTAAAAAATTAATATGTAATATTTTCTTTAAAAAAGTCATTTGTAAAGACAAAAAAATTATGAATAAAGGTCAGCATCATCTTACCAAGAAGAGTATCATTGCTGTTTTCTGTTAGCTGTTTTAATTCATAGAGAGCAGAAAAAACTCAAGACCCTCTTAGACTTCTCCAATCTCAACTTAATTTGTTTGTTAATTTTATCGGTAATTAATTAGCATCATATTTAAAATTTTTCAGGTTCGCAAAAAAAAGTCCTTAGAGACAACCACCCTGGGTGCATTTAATGGGTGGATGTGTGGAGAATGTAGTTAGTTAGTAGTTAACTTGATAAAATTAATAAGGGTACATGTTAAAGCCAAAAGAGAATAATAAATTAGAAGTCATGAAAATAAGAGCTACAATCCTACTTCATTATTCACTAGGCACAAAGCTTTGAAATATTTCGTAAAAATTTCTACCCCTCATTTACTTCATTTATAAAATTGGGCTAAAAATAACTGCCCTCTACCGTAACAGATATATGTAAATACTGGCTCTGGCAGTACACATAAAATCTAAGAAAGTTCATATAAGTATTACAGTCAGTGTGATTATTACTATTTAAAAATAAACCAGGAAAATGACAATGTGAGTTAATTGTCGTGTCTGTTAATCAGTACAAAATACTTAAATTTAGCATTTTTAACCCTTTAAGAAGATATTTTACTATAATAAATACATGATTTACTAATGTTTTTCTTACTCTTTTTTTATAGACTAGAAATGCGCTGTACTGCAATTAGTAAAAATTCAGAAACATCAAGACATATAAAATAAAATGACATTTAGTTAAATTCAATGAATTTAATTCATTTTTATTCCCTCTATACTGTATTCTCGAACCAAGAGGAATATGTAAGCACCGATGTTCCTAAATTGGATACACCCTTTTAATTAGAATCCTCTGTTTAATTTTTGATTTGAGTGTTTCATACTTCTCTTGAAGTATCCTAGAATTAAACCACTTCAAGTGTGTTCACAAAGAAAGCTGGAAAATGTGGACATGAAAGTAATTCACCCAAAAGTATCTAAGGAGCATCTTCTTTACCAAATACAATATGAAAAGGAAACCGTGCTCTCCAGGAGTTCATAACCTAATTGATTTTATATCTATATCTATCTATCTGGCTATCTAATAAAAATACGCACACACACACATAAATACACCAGTTAAATATGAGAAACAGTAGGATTTTAAGCCCCCCCAAATGCCATAAGATTTCATAAAAATAAGACCTCATCCTAGTTCTAGTATTTTTAGATGATTAAAATAATTACCACCCATATGTTCTTACAATTAGGGAGGGGCGGAGCTAGGATTCTAAAGATAGATTCCTTTTAACTGATTATGATCACTTATCTCGTAACTTCCTAAATTCTCATATCTCAAAATACAAATAAGAAGAAAATTAGAAAATTAAAGATGAACTTAAAGTTGTGCCATTAATGCAATGGTTGTGATGGAAGAATATTACATTAAGATTCAAAAGACTTGATTTTCCACTCTAAACATTTCTTGGTGAAATTCCTTTTCTGCTGAAGGTATCAGCCTAACTCATGCCCATGCTGGTTCTAAAATTTATAATTTTAATATAATTCAGCTTTTTTAGATAAGTATTTTTTCCACCTTCAGTATGCTCCATTCATATTCTAGGAAAGATTTAGGGTGCAAGAAGTATCAATAGTGACTGTAAAATTTCTCTACCCCAAAATTCAAGAAGCCATCATTTTGCTCTAAAACTACTGGGAAGGGCTTTTGCTGGCGTGCGTGTCGGGTGGGGTGGGAGAAAGAGTGGAGGGGGCAATGGGTGAGAAATCTGGTCATTAGAAGACATGATTTTGTGCCAGATATGCCACACACGGCTCGTGGCTTTTGAGCCTCTGCAGTCCCTGCCATCTGTCAAGTGTGCAGTTTAGGTGAATTGGAAGAAAGTGCGTAACAAAAAATTAATGAAAATAATTTAGTTGGTGCTCTCCTCTTGAAATACTAAAATGTATATGACTAAGTCAGATCTTTCTAATGTGTTCTCAACCTGCATTTGGTCACGGAATAGACAAGCGCACGGAGTCAGCAAGTCAGCACCAGGATTCAGGGCTAAGAGGTGTATTTAGTTCACCTTCAAACAAGTAGAATATAGTCCCTTAAAAGCAGATTCGTTTACCAAAAAAAAAAAAAAAATGCAATTTAAGATAAATGATAAAGGCAAGTTCAAGAAATGAAGAAAAAAATGAACATTTGAAATTTCCCACATTAGACACTAATATATAAATTATTTACATTACATTCTAAGTGAAGTGGGTTTATTTAGTTGTCAGCCTTCCGTATCCACGGGTCCGCAACCGCAGATTCAACCAACCGCAGACTGAAATCCTCAGATTCCGAACTGGCTGATAGGGAAGGCGCAGTACTATGCCATTTTATATACGCCTTCACGAATTTTGGTATCCCCGGGGTCCCTGAACCAATCCCCCACGGATACAAAAGGGATGACTGTAATTGGCGCAACCAATAAACTGGAACTAAATAACTATAAAATTTATTTTTACGATGCTTTTTAACGTTCAACAGCACTTTTAGACATATTTCATTTTATTCGTGTAGTCATTCAACAAAAAGGAAACCGTCAAAATACTTCCTCTGTACCAAGTTCTTTGCTATGTACTGGGGATGCAAGGATAAATGACACTGTGTTAGTTTTTGCGCTTACGAAGCTTTGGAGTTTGAGAAGGAAAACACATAACAAATCATTATTATTCTATGTGAGAAGCGCCATATGAAAGAATGTTCAAAGTGTTGAACCACTTATCTTCACAATAACCTTGAGTTAAAATAATTAATGTTTGCATCCCCATATTAAAGGTAGCATTGGCGTTTGGAGGTGTAGTAGGATTCTTCTAAGGCCTAAGAGCTAACTGGAAGCAAAATCATGATGAGACTTTTCATCTGTAACATTCACCTTGTATGCCCTCTCTTCCTGTTAGTAAAGATAATATTCTAGAGGTTTAGATTTATAAATCCTTTGCCTATTATTTTAGATATGTAGAGTAATATTAGTTGGTGGTCTCAGCATCATGTTATAAGCAATTGTTCCTACAACTGGTCATTTCAATAATTTTTAAACCTCTAATTGTGTGAAGACATGATACATTTTTTGATTAATTACTATTTTGTAGTACTTTCATTATTTTGAGGTTCGTGACCTTTATCACTCAAGGAAATCACCATTTGGTTTTTCTTTTTGATGCCCATGACTTTAGTTCCACTTGTCCACATTAAACTCTTTCAAATTAAATCTTGGGGAAACCCAGGCCAGCACTGCTAGTTACTTTGCAGATCCCCACCCATGGGCACATGTTACCATGGAGTATAATAATGCAAAGCCTGGGCACAGGCTGGGAGTGGACCAGGCATGAGAACGTGAAGATAGGCCAGTGGAAAGCTGCCTCTTCCCCCAAGAATCTGACTAAAGTGTTTCAAATGAAACCCTTTGGCCACCAGTACCATCCTCTTCCTTTTCCCTTAAGCTCTTGATTGCCCCAAGTGACAGAACCAAAAGTTTCATGGTAACAGAAATTAGCCTAATAATTGAGTGACAGGCTTTTTATTTGGTGGATCTGGGTTTATATCCAGTCTATGACACTTATCAGCTGTATAACATTGGGCAGCATTTTCATCTCTCACCTGTGAACTGGAGGTTAAAACACTATTGATCCAATAGGATAATTCTGAGGATTAAATGAGGCAATGGACATAAGTGTTTAGCACAGTGTCTGGCATACAGTTAAATCAATGGAATTTAGCAAATTGTACAAAGATGAAGTTCTAAGTTTCAATTTCCACATCTGTGAAACGTAAGTAAAAATAATTTATCCCATAAGCTTTGAGAATTTAATGTGGTTATGCATGAGAGCATTTCACTTGGTGTCAGGTCTATAATATGAGCTCAATAAATGTGAACTCTTAATATATTGCACAAGGATAAAGTTACAGTGGAAGCTCTCTTAACCTCTAATTAATTAGTTGCCTAGATTAACCAAAAATTCTGTTCTTTGTGTAAAACATATGAGCTGATGTCCAAAGGATCCAAACAGCATGGCTAGTGACACACCTCTAACTATGGTAATCATAGGCCTCCGTTTGTCCAGGACTGTCATAATTAATATTTTCTTTTACTCTCAAAAGCTTCTAGGCATGGATGATAAATTACATGCCTACTCTACAAGTACATCCATGCCCTCCATACACGCCAGAAAATCTGTATGCTCTCCAAGTACTCTCTGCATTAGTCTGCAGTGCAGTTTTTGCAAATTTTCCTTATTGTAAATTCATAATTCAATTAAATTTTATAAAAACTGATGAAAATGCTATGGAATTAAATATAATTTAATTAAAAATCTACATAAACTAATGAAAAACTCTACAGCATTGGACATGAGAGAGGAAAAGAAAGATCAGGAAGGGGGGCTAGAGAGTTTCTGAAAGCGTAGAAGCTTCCACACTCATTACTTCCCAAGTGTAAGTTCTTGCTCTCATTCACAGAAATTCAAAGTAAAAATTGTAGAGAATGAAAAAAAGAAAATGTGAAATGTGTCACTGGATTCATACATACATTTCCTTTATACCTCAAAATAACCTTGCAAGGAAATAATCTGTCTAAGTCCACTAGTAAACAACAGTGCTGAATCACAAACCTAAATGTGTCTGAAACAGAAGTCTTTGCTCTCAGTAGCTAGATAAGAGCTTCCACCACCCCATAACGAAGACATAGTATGTAAAGGCTAGAGCAAGCAAAAAAATGTGATATCTTTTGAATAGAAGCCTAAAGAGCTTAATTTGCTAATTCTGGAAGGCTGACTACTTAACTGATTATAAGTTAAGGATACATCTTTATGCTCTATGTCAGCATTCCATTGATATAGACATAGATATAGATATAGATATTTTTAGTTGCAAAAGGGAAAAGTGAACAGAGATTGGGTACCTCCTGGTGATTTATTTTCTCTGTTAATGTTCTACTGAAAATTAAGTGCCTATATAATTCTGCTGTAACACACTAAAGGAATATATTTAATCTGCAGTCCATCAACGCATAAACTTTTATGTTAAATAAGAAACTGCCATTGTATTCTCAACATTCACTATGTCATACTCCTAAATTGATATCTTCTATTAGACCTCTGTGTAATATAACTATAAAATAGACTCCAGTTGCATCAGTAATTGAATTGGGCTCTGCTTTGAAAGATTATCTTAATTATAGTGAAACCAGGGAAATAAAAATTCAACCTAGGTAGATTTAAAGTACAATTTATGAATTTTAAAATATTGAACACTGTTTTACCTACAGGTTTCATTAATGTCAATGGGAGATGTGCAGCTAAAAGAACATGCAACATTTAACAATTTTACATTTAATTGGGCACTTTTTTCCATTTTCCTTATCAGCGATGAATTTGGTGGAAAATTACAAATGGAATTGTGGTCTACAAACTGTTAATAATGCACTCTGTTTTAGATTAAAATATGTGATTAAAATATGTATAAAATATCTAGATTTATACATTATGAATATAAATTATAAATATCTAAATTTATAAATAAGATGTTTAATATATTACATAAAATTTAAAATTCACTCTCACCAGCCATGTTTCAAGTAGTCAGTAAATACATGTGCTTAGTGGCTGCCATATAGGGAAGTGCAGATATGAAACAGCTATTGGAGAGCCACTAAATAGGTTTTAGAATCAACTATTTTTAGCTTTCACTTTTCCATGCATAAAAGTCCAGCTTGTGACTTTCTAATAAATGAGAATGGATTTTTTAAATAATATATTGTCATTATTATCAATAAACCAGGGAGGTTTTGAATGTTACCTTATAAGGAGCTCCAAATCCTCATTTCAATAGCCCGACATATCTGCCAGAAGTTTCTAAATATCCTCAAACTCATTGCTTTTGGAAACTCTACTTATCTGCCATACACAGTTCTCCAAGGTTTCTGTTTCCCTTCTTCCTCTATTTATGTTTATGGTACCACTATCTCCACAGCCATGTCAACATAATCTTCAAAATCATGTCTCTGATTTCTTTCTCTTTCTCTCCTCGTACCTCTAAAATGGTCACGGCGCTATTTCTTCAATCACGTAATTCTTTTTTGTCTTTTCCTCCTCTCTACCCTCATGAACTCTTATCAATCTTCTTCTCACTTTAGTCTATCTTCCAAACAAAAGCCACAGCAGCCTTACTAGAACACAGATAATATGACAGATCCAACTACAAAATGAAAGGCAAACTCCTGAGCATAGCTTTAAGGAACCTCATAAACCCATGCTAGCATGTAGCATAAACACATGCTACTGCTGCCCCCCACAATGGCTTGGTAACTCCTGTTGGCATATTTTGAAACCTTTTCTAAATACCTGAAAATAAGTTCAAGGTCTTTAATCTTTGTGACCCTCAGTTCTTCTGTCATAAAGTGAGGGAAAGAATATTTACAGGACTTCCCTGATGGTCCAGTGGTTAAGAATTGGTCTTGCAATGCAGGGGACGCCAGTTCCATCCCTGGTCGGGGAGCTAAGATCCCACATACCGCGAGGTAACTAAGCCCGCACACCACAACTACAGAGCCCACGTGCTCTGGAGCCGGTGCACCACAGCTAGAGAGAAGCCCACGCACCGCAACAAAAGATCCCAGGTGCCGCAACTAAGACCCGACACAGCCAATAAATAAATAAAATTTTTTTTTAAAAAAAGAATATTTACTTCCAGGGATAATTTAGAGCTTAAAATTAGGGATAATTTAGAGCTTAAAATTAAGCCACGTAATAAATTGCTGCTGTTTATATCATCATCATCTTCTTCAACATCATCATTCATTTGGCTCTAACCTCCACACTTCTGGTTGCATTTTCAAAGAAGTCTGCATAGACAAATTGCTAAAGATCCCTATGTTTCATTTCACTGATGAAGAAAAATAGGTCAGACAAGGCACCATGCACTTGCCATGACCAATTGTATCACTGGGGTGTAGCCTCAGGATACCAATGACCTTCTCATTACTACTAAAAGGTACTCAAAGGCTGTTGACGCCTAATGCTATAAATGACCTTAAATTGTTTTTATAAGATTTCTGAATTTAGTGCAAAAATTTTCATTGTACTTCATCTACCTCCTGATGCAAAGATTGCATCTGAAGCCTGCATGCCTTATTGCTCAGACACATTACAATACCGAGTCTATCCAGTTGGTAATGTTATCACATTACTACTAAATAAAAATGACTGGAATATTGTTTCTATAAGGCTTATCTAAATGTTCATTCTTTTCTGTTTCTTCCAGTGTTATTGAGATATAATTGACATACAGCACTATAGAAGTTTCAGGTGTACAGCATAATAGTTTGACTTACATACATCATGAAATGCTACCACAATGAGTATAGTGAACACCATCATCTCATATAGACACAACATTAAAAAAATAGAAAATAATATGGTTTCCTTGTGATGAGAACTCTTAGGATTTACTCTCTTAACAACTTTCACATATAATATACAGCAGTGTTAATTATATTAATCGTGTGTTGTACATTACATCCTTATACTTATTTTTCTTATAACTGGAAGTTTGTACCTTTTGACAACCTTCACCAATTTTCATTCTTCACTTTCATTTGAGCTTTTTAATTCTTTGAGTTTATTTTTTTTTACCTCTTCATGCAGCAACAATTTAGGAGCAGTCATCAATAAGATAGCTGCCTTTTGATTTAATAAAGGCAACTTGTTATTAACAAAAGCATCAAATTTGCTGAAAGATCATAACATCTTTGTGAGGCTGTCCTAGCAAGTGAATCCTCTTGAATCTCAGCTTTCCTCACACAACAGTCTTGTTTTGAAAAAACATTTTAAAAAATGCTTAAAAAGCAATTTATAAAATAAGAGGTCCTTAAAATAGAACTTTTATCCTCATAGAAAATAGGTGGAAAGTCAAGTATTAAGTTACTCTAATTAAAAGGTCTTCAGTTTCTATAATGCAAACTATGTGTTTGTTTTTGTTTCATTTTGCTTTTGAAACAAAGTTTAGAAGTTGTTAGAATATGTGTAGAATCCTCTCTCACTGGTGGTAAAAATATTTATGGTTATTTTTGAAAACCATAACAGAATATAATGCCATAAGGACTGAAGGTAAATATAAAGTTGAGTCCTTTATTACTCAGCCATAAAAAGAAACAAAATTGAGTTATTTGTAATGAGGTGGATGGACCTAGAGTCTGTCATACAGAGTGAAGTAAGTCAGAAAGAGAAAAACAGATACCGTATGCTAACACATATATATGGAATCTAAAAAAAAGGTTCTGAAGAACCTAGGGGCAGGACAGGAATAAAGACGCAGACATAGAGAATGGACTTGAGGACACAGGGAGGGGGAAGGGTAAGCTGGGATGAAGTGAGAGAGTGGCATGGACATACATGCACTACCAAATGTAAAATAGATAGCTAGTGGGAAGCAGCCGCATAGCACAGGGAGATCAGCTTGGTGCTTTGTGACCACCTAGAGGGGTGGGATAGGGAGGGTGGGAGGGAGATGCAAGAGGGAGGAGACATGGGGTTGTAGGTGTATGTATAGCTGATTTACTTTGTTATACAGCAGAAACTAACACAACATTGTAAAGCAATTATACTCCAATAAAGATGTTAAAAAAAATTTTTTAAAAGATATATGCAAATACTATCCACTTTGGTTGTAAGCCAGAACTTATAAGATCTCAATGATTTTGTCATTTATGGCAAATGTTCAACAACTCAATTGTGGTTACTAGTTAATTGAGGGAAATAATGTACGTGTTGCACTTTTGTATCATTTTCCTCAAATACCAACATTATTTCGTTATACCATGTGCCTCAAAATGTGCTCCTTGGATCAACTGTATCAGATCCACCTGAAATGCTTGTTTGAAATACAAATTCCTTGGAGAATTTGAATTTTGGAGGCAGTGCCTGATCTGCATTTTAACAATCTCCTCAGATAACTCCTAGGTATTCAAAATTTAAAAACACCGCACTATATTTTTTAGAATGAAAGAAATTAAATGACAAAGCCAAAGACAGACGAAAGGCCATGTGGCCCATCTCCATCCTCTCCTCTAAATCACACTGAACAATTGGAAGTGCTTACTTTAGGGTATAGTCAGCATGTTTAATTACCCTGTAGCATAACAGATCTGGTTTTCAAATTTTCTTGACAAAGTTTTGATAGTTTAAATAGGAAAACAGACTGTTGCTTATATATCCAACGTAAATTTATTTGTAAAAGTATCTTAATCAGTGTAAGTGTAGCACTTCTCTGGAGGGAAAGCTTACTTTTCATTGCCTTGCAAACATATTCAAATAAATTTTACTCAAGTTTGCATTAAAATTCATTGATGACAACTTGTATAAATATCTTCAAGGCAAATTGAACAAAGACATCTATTCCTGAAAAATGAGACTCTCCCTTGGGAAAGTGATGATTATGATAATCCGTTGCACAAAACTCTAAACAATAATGATACAAAAATTAAAATAGTATGGTTAAGGAAAATAAAAGAATAATGATCAATCTTCCCTTCCCCTACCTCTTCATATTTCTGTCACAATCTCTAAAGGAAACACATAGCAAATATTACATTTAGTCCTGAAGAAAACATTCTTTGAATAAAAGGCACAAATTAATAGCTATGCTCACAATTAAACCTAATATGTGGATAAGCTTATCATATGCCAGAAGTCATTCTTGTACATATTGTTCAATCAGTTCATCACAAATCTTTATCACAAGAATGACGCTAACTTTAAAAGGTCATGAATCCAGTATGTGGTTGCAATTTGACCTTCAGTTTTTTAAATTGGTTGAATAGTTATCTGTTCCTTCCCCTATACTTGAAACCTCTAAAAACAATGAGGATAGGGAGTGGAAAGAAACCAATACAGCAATTGAAATTGATCCTTTATATCGTTTTATGAATTCATAGATCCAAAATACGTTGGCAAGCATAAACATAAAAAGAAATGTGCATATTCAGATGGAATGGCAGCAACTCATAAATTAAATGAAATTCAGGAAAGTCTTCTTTTAAAATTTGTTCTCTTTTTTCACGATAACAATTGTCTCAGTAGTGTCAAGTCTGCATATGTTACAGGATCAGTTTATGTCCATAAAAAGAAAAAATTATGTTAAAATATGTTCCTTCTCTCACGTGTTTGTGAAAAATCAATCTCTGTAAGAAGCTAATGGCCCAACAAGTCTGATTTCTCCAGATGCAACATCTATTCTTTAGACCTTTTCACCACTGATTGGTCACCCATGGATTTGTGGAAGATTAAAAAACTTGAAGCTCTTTTTTAGTTTGCTGAGGGATAGAAGCACTAATTTCATCTAGAAGTATAGACAACAACATAATAAAAGTAAATTATTCTTAAATTAAAAGGGCTAATGAAGTTGTCAAAGATACTTAATTTACAGTGCGGCCTCCTAGGTATGGAGAACCTAGCACAACTTGACATTGACTAGAGCTTAATGCACTAATTTTGCTTTTATTTAAATGACCAGTGGCAACTAAGACCCATGGTTACCTACAAAAGATTCAAGCTTTTCTGAAAAAGATTAATTTATAATCCTCATTATTTCCAGTTAGTAAACATATATGTACTGATCAGCAAGAAACCAATAATGTGAGGCTGCTTTACTAGAAGGTTCCAGTTTAAGAGCACAGTTTAGTACATTTTGCATGTATAATAATGCATAATCTCAGTGTAGTGTTTTATTAGGTCCTCCTTTTAAAATTTTGGTTATTTTCCAGTTCACAAAAAAGCAAACTCTTGCCCCCCAATTGGGTTAAGGTTCAGAATACCAGTCCTGCTCATTTAGTGACTAGTTCACAGTTTGGGTGGGGTGGGTACAACTTTCTGCTTGTTAAAAGTAAAGTTAAATATGATTTTTCTTTTAAAGTTGTCTTTTGATTTTTCAATTAAATAAAATTTAAACATACATAAAGTACATATTAAAAATAAAAAGTTATCTATTCCATCTATACTAACATCAAATATTCCATCAACTAATATTTTATGAATGGACCACCAAAACACATTGCTACCAAGATAATACATAGTTGAATGAATTGTCATTCTCAAGTTGAGTGAAGTAATAGTCTATTTGTTAAAGGTGATATAGCAGAATTATTCTCCTCTTGTCTGCTTATAAATAAATACACCTATTCTCATATTGTCTTAGCTTAAAAGTTGAACCTGAATAGCAAAATTCTCCTCTACCCCTTCATAATTATGTTCAGTAATATTTTGTCTTCTCATTTAAATCAATTATATATATAACCCTTCTCTTATCCAGGGAAATGTCTAACTCATTAAATCCTTGTTTCTGTTCAGCAAGAACTTTCACCTTTCTAAGAGCAAGGTTTCCATAAGGGCAATTCAAGCAGACATTGAGAAGTTTCCAAGAAGTTTTAATTGAATCAGAACTGATAAAGATTAATTAGCTACATCTGTCCTCATGACAGCCCTGATGTGGGAACAATAATCAAATAAAAGCTCTGTCAACAGAAATGGGCAGTGATAAAGACTTACTGCATCTCTCTATCTCAAATACAAATCCCCACTGCAAAGACATTACAGAAAATGAAGTTACAATGAGATAGAGGATAAGTGACCTGCTGTGCTTGGAAACAGACCCATGTAGTCTAGGAAGATATAGCTCTTTTAAAAGTAACAATGGGTAAAACCAGAAATTAATAACACCTAATGTCCCCTGGATAGAACAAAGTCTTAAAGGCATCATGCTTCACATAGAGTAGACTATACATTGTCAGCACGTTTATATACTGAAGGAAGATCTGTGTTTATTCATCTCTGATTTATAGATAACAGAAGAAGTGTAAGGGAGAAGTATAAGGATGGAGAATGATTTATAGCTGCTCATTAACAAAGAAAATTACACAACCATACCTTCCGCTCTCATGTTCAATTTATGATTTTAATCATTAAGTTGTCCCTCAGTGCTGGCAGGCAATTCTGCTGTAATCTTTTAGCCACCTTAAAATGCATGCGTGTATTTGCACAAGGCCCACATTTAGGAACCATGCTTGGTTTTATGCATAGCTGTCACTGTCTTGAATTTTTTAATAATTTATTAACAGGACACTGACATTTTGTGTTGCCTGTGCGGTCTCTAGTCAAATCTCTATTATATTCCTCTACTTTCCCAAATAATTATTATTGCTTCCTTTTATTATTCCAGTGTCTTCTCCTTTCTTGCTCTCAGTTTGATGGTTTGGGTATATTATTTTACTAAAAAGAAAATGAAAGTAATCAAAAGAGAAATTCCACCTCCTCATGCAACCATATTCAGCAACCTAGCTACATCTGTACACATATAAACTTGGGTCTCCTCCTGATACATTGAATGAATGTTTCTTTATTTTATCTAAAGCCACCTAACCCACAGGGAACATGACTCCTACTTAATGCCTGGTCTAATCAATCCCATGACAGGACAGTAAATCTGCCTAATTCTGGAATGCAGTATTAGGAAACCCATTTTGTCCTTGCACATGAGCCACATTCCCCATTTCCACCTTTAATACTACTAGATGTAATATGTTGGGATCTCTGTCTATTCATTCTTTGTCTTATTTTTCAGGAGAAAAAGATTTTTTTTTTTTTTTTTTTTTTTTTTTGTGGTATGCGGGCCTCTCACTGTTGTGGCCTCTCCCGTTGCGGAGCACAGGCTCCGGATGCGCAGGCTCAGCAGCCATGGCTCACGGGCCCAGCCGCTCCGCGGCATATGGGATCCTCCCAGACCGGGGCACGAACCCGTATCCCCTGCATCGGCAGGCGGACTCTCAACCACTGCGCCACCAGGGAGGCCCGAGAAAAAATTTTTTAATGTTGTTTATAAGAGTCCCTCAAAGACCTCAACCGCAATCACTTAATAAATATTTGTTGAAAGAATGAATGAGTGAAACTAATCATGTTCTTAAATATTTGTTTGCTTAATCTACCAAGTAACCTTAATTTTTAAAAAATTTCCTAATTTTTACTTCCTTACCATAATTATGATACTTTATTCTTATTCCATTAGATAGTAATGTGGATGGGTACAGGAATCTATTTCAAGTAATATTGGAGTGCTCAAATAATTTACTTGAGAAAGTAATTTAGAATGGCTTTTGGTAAAATAGTAAAGTTATGGATGACTCTATAGAATTCAGATTTCACCCTCTCCCTACAACAAGCCATCTACAGCTTGGCTGAAGTTCTTAATTTTCTTCATATACCACAATGGACAAATCCCACAATTTGCACTCTTGTTACACCACTTCCAACCAAATCAAACACAAACAGCTCAGCTCAACTTTATTTCCGTTTAGAAATAAACTTTCATTTCCCATGCTTATAGGAGATTCAAACTGAGAAGAATGAATTAGATTAATGTTTTCTAATATTGTCGATTTCATGAAAATATTTTAGGAACAGACCTGGGGAAGTTCAAACCAGTTTGAACCATTGGTTTAAATTACTACCTTCTGCCTACTCAAGTTCTGTAGTAGGAAAGCTTATTATTTACATTATTTAATATTTCATGAAAATATTTTAGGAACAGATTTTCTCCACTTGGGGAAGTGGAGAAAATAGGAAAGAATCCCAGTGAATTCCCCACTTTCTACCAGAGCAACTCTGTATTTATCTTCCTTATTCATTGCATTTTCTCATAACATTTAAGATATTCTTCTGCTAAAAACTGTCTAAGTTTCCTTACAGTTCTAAGTGATTAAATAAAATATTTTTGTTGAGTATGGGAAAAAAGTATATGGTCAATTTGTTACTCAAAGGATCTTTATCAAAGAAAGAAATGGTATATTTCTTCAGAAGAAAGACTGAATGACAAAAGGCAAGTGATTATGCAATTACAGGATGAGTAGAAAACAACAAAAGAATAAGAAAAAGTTGCAGAAGCACATATTCATCCCTACTATCATTAACCTACTATCCTTAAGCACATAGGAAATGGGTTTACCCAGATTTAGGAATTTGAAAAAATTCTGCAATTCATAGATTGAGAGATGAATTTAAAATCAAATATAACTCATAATATTTAGTGCCTAAATAATATCCTCATTAGTTTCAGGCCTTTAAGGAATTTCAACTTTAATACTATGGAGAATAACTTAATTTATATAAATATAAAACTAAAAATAGAACTATCTTTTGACCAAGCAATTCCACTCCTGGGTATATATCTCAAAAAACCAAAAACACTAATTTGAAGATACATATGCCCAATGTTCATAGCAGCATTATTTACAATTGCCAAGATATGGATGGAACCTAAGTGTCCATAAACAGATGAATGGATAAAGAAGATGTGATGAATGTATGTATTATATATATATTATATATAATATGTATGTATATATAATATATATATACATATACCTACAATGGAATACTACTCAGCCATAAAAAGAATGAAATTTTGCCATTTGCAACAACATGGATGGATTTGGAGGGTATTATGCTTAGTGAAATAAGTCAGACAGAAAGACAAATACTGTATGATATCACTGATATATAAAATCCAAAAAATGCAACAAACTAGTGAATATAACAAAAAAGAAACAGAGTCACAGATATAGAGAACAAACTAGTGGTTACCAGTGGGGAGAGGAAAGGGACAGGGGCAATGTAGGGGTAAGGGATTAAGAGGTATAAACCATTGTGTATAAAATAAGTAACAAGGACATATCGTACAACACAGGGAGTATGGCCAATATTTTATAATAACTAAATAAAGTATAACTTCAAAAATTGTGAACCATTATATTAAATACCTGAACTTATATAATATTTTACATCCACTGTACTTCAATAAAAATAAGTAGCTAGGGACTTCCCTGGTGGCTCAGTCGTTAAGAATCTGCCTGCCAATGCAGGGGACATGGGTTCGAGCCCTGGTCCAGGAAGATCCCACATGATGCGGAGCAACTAAGCCCCTGCACCACAACTACTGAGCCCACATGCCACAATTACTGACGCCCGCGCGCCAAGAGCCCATGCTCTGCAACAAACGAAGCTGCCACAATAAGCCCGTGCACCGCAACAGAGTAGCCCTCACTCACCGCAACCAGAGAAAGCCCACCAATGAAGACCCAACGCAGCCAAAAAATTAATTAATTTAAAAACCCAAAAAACACGAGATAGTACTTCACATCCATTAGGATGGCTAAAGTTAAAAAAAAAGTAACTAAATAAATAAAGAGTGAGATATGTTCATGGAAAAGCCTGTACATGAATGCCTACATCAGCTTTTATTTTATTTCTAAAACTTGGAAATTACCAAGACATCCTTCAATAAGTGAATGGATAAACTGTGGTACATTTGTACGATGGAATATTTTTCAGTGATTTTTAAAATGAGTTATCAAACCAGAAAAAGCCATGGAAGAAACTTAAATGCAAATTGCTAAAAGGCCAAACTATATGGAGAGTAAAAAGATCAATAGTCCCGGGAGTTTGGGGGAGGGAGGGAAGGATGAATAGCTGGAGCACAGGGAATTTTTAGCACAGTGAATATACGCCGTGTGATATTATAATGGTGGATATGTGTCATCATGTATTTGTCAAAACTGTAGAATGCACAACACAAAGAGCAAGTGTGAACTGAGGACTTTAAATAATAATAATGTATCAGTATTGGCCCATCAATTGTAACAAATGTACCACTTTAATGCAAGATGTGGAAATGGGAAGAGAGGAGAGAAGCATATGGGAACTCTCTGTACTTTCTGCTCAATTTTGCTGAAAACCTAAACTGCTCAAAGATAAATAAGTCTATTTTTAAGGCCCATAAAAATGAGAAGAGAAAATAAAAGTACAGTAGTGAAGTAATTCTACCTTATTAAAAAAAAGCATTAGAAGCCTATATATAGCATGATTTTTAACAACAAGGACTCTGAAGAGAGCTCAACCAGCATTTCAATGGAAGCTTTGCTGTTTACCACCTGTTTAACCTTGGGAAAAAAATGTTTTAACCTCTCAAAAACTAAGTTTCATCATTTACAAAATAGAGGTGATATTTGTACCTATTTCCCTCCCTTTGTTTTTTCTCAATATGAAATATTCAAAAAACTAGTAATGTCCTTTTATTTGTTCTTTTGGAAATAAAAGCAGCATCAAGTTATGAAATGGTTCAGTTTGAACCACTGGTTTAAATTACTACCTTCTGCCTACTCAAGTTCTGTAGCAGGAAAGCTTATTATTTACATTATTATGAATATGGGCAATTCAGAAGTCTTGCTCATTTTCAAGCCTTAAAGAAGTGGTGAATTTATAGCAATAAGGCTCCAATCTGAACTTCATTAAGTAGATGCAGTTCTCATCCAGATAAGGGCAACTTAAGGACATGATTATCTTATTGAATATTTCATATTAAAACACATCACCATGGGCTTTCCTGGTGGCGCAGTGGTTGAGAGTCCGCCTGCCGATGCAGGGGACGCGGGTTCGTGCCCCGGTCCGGGAAGATCCCACACGCCGCTGAGCGGCTGGGCCCGTGAGCCATGGCCGCTGAGCCTGCGCTCCGCAGCGGGAGAGGCCACAACAGTGAGAGAACCGTGTACAAAATAAACACATCACCAGCATTTAATAGAAGAGAAGTTTGCTTCTGTTCTTCCTAATAAGAAGTATGAGAAGCACTTTAAGTACTTACATGTTTTACTGGGCGCTTATATTACTGTGCAATCTGTTGCTATTTGTAAAGTATTTATTTCACATTACTTTGGTTGGTTGATTCAGGTTTTATTTCCATGGAGAACTACAGAGAAGCTTTTCGAACATTCTAAAACTATTTTAAATCTGCTTTCTCTGTGGAATTCTTAAATTGTGTTGGTCTTGTACAAGGAATTATTTCTCAGAAATCATACTGGAAGAAGTCTGAAGCTATACAGAACTATAAGGCAAGCGTGGTCTGAGAAAGCATAAGAGAGCTGTTGATCCAGAGTGGGGCTTTGCCCTCATAGAACTTGGACAGATTCTGTTCTCGGTGTCCTGCTGATTCACTGTTTGACCTCTCTCAAGAACTCTTCCTCACTAAGGGAAGAAAACGAGCAAAAGGTGTCAACATCTTCTACATTCTTTAATGACAACTTATGAATTAATAACCTTACCTTATGATACAAATCTGAAGAAGAAATATTTCTAAGAAATGCAAAGCATTATTATTATTTATGCAAAATGTGATAAGAAAACTGGAATGTATTAATTCGAAAAATTACGAGTAGTGTCTAGAGGGCTGGCACATATGCAAGGTGCCATTTGTGCTGAGATAAATTTACTTTCTATTTCTAAGATTCAAACGAGAGAAACAAATTGAATATTTCACACACAAACGCACAACTGTACAAGGCATCCAGGGATTTTGGAGTTGAATTTAGTTCAAAGTCAAATACAGTTCAGTTGTTGTATATTTTGCTTTGTTTTGTCATTAAAGGCCCAGCTGCTTGCCCAGCTGTCTATCAGTCATTCTCGATCATAGCTTTATTAGTGTGATTCTGTACTCCTGCTATATCCTTTGCAACTAAAAATTGTAAACATATATTTTCTTTGTTTGAAGGTCATACAGAAAAGCTTCTGACTCGATGAACATGAAGATTATAAAGAAGACATTATTTAAAGATTCTTATACAAAAATATGGCATTTATAAGAATTCAACCCTGATTGAGTTATTATGGCTTCCTTAGATAGTTGTTGAATGACCAACCATCTCAAGATAAACAACTCAGCTTGTGCTCAAATACTAGATTTCTATTATTCCCACTTCAATCTCAAGTCTCTATTGAATAACTTCAAATTAACAAACAAACAAAATATATCACAAGAAAGAATGTCATGTTTCTTAAGACCTATAATATTTGTCAGGATGAATAAAACAAAACAACTTGCTGTGGAAAAGTGAAGCAATAGACTAGGATCAGAAGAGTTTTCTCTGACCCCAAATGATGCTGTGATCTTTGGAAACTATCTGGACCTCCATTTACACATAACAGTTGAGAATAGACTAGATGAATGTTTTTTCAAATTGTATTCCAGAACCTCTGGGTTCTATGAAGGTATTGTAGGGGAAGGTTAAGGTTGCAAAAAAAGGAGAAGGAAAAGTTCACATGGGTAGGATTTTCACTCCCTTTTTCATTAGAATCATTCTGCGCTTATTTTTTTTACTCTTGGGGTTTATCATAAGATTTAATTTAATAAAAATGTTTCCTTTTCTACACATGCTTTAAATAATTAGGTTATTTCTAGAGTCTTTTTTATATCTACCAGCCAAACTAGAAAAAAAATTCAATGAATTTCAGACAAATCCTAGTCAGCCTGTTCCTCAAACAGGTCTACATCAGAGGTTTTCCCCTCCTTTGGTTTATTTGTTGTTATTATGGTATTATGTACTTACTGTGCATGTCCACACAGCAAAACATATTCTAGCAATCCAAACCACCTGAAAAAGGCAGTAAGAAAATGTAAAACTCCATGAATCAATAAAGCTCCCTAAAGATATTACAAAAGAATATATAACTTTGCACACTGAATAGAGAACTATTTTATGTGGAAATAATATTTATGTAAAACATATGTACAGCACACGTATTTTGGGGTATCATGAAGTACTATATTTTCCTTTTTTATGAGTCATATTGCTGCTACCATTTCAGGGGTCCCCCTTCTTTACTGGTTAGAGAGATGAGACATTTAGAAAGTCTTAATGTAGTATATTCACAATGATTATTAAAAATCCCAAATTATAGCACAAAAACTTGACTGCACTTATTTTTAATACATTTTTGTCTTAGGAAAAAAACTTGACAAATGTAAATACTAAATTAATATTCCTTATTCTTCTTAGATCATGAACTACAAGCTCTGTAGAAGCAGTTAATGATAAAGGTGAAATTAGGAGTTTAAGTAATCAGGTATCAAGAGAAATACAACATGAAAAATAGTAGGAATTATGAAGCAGTAAAATGTTTAAATAAAGCAGATCTCCAAAATCATATATAAATATCAACTCAATTTGGATAACAGACTTAAATGTAAGAGCAAAACTACACAATTTCTAGAAGAAAGTACTTCAAAAAAATCTTTTTGAAATTCTGTTAGACTCATCCTTAGATAGGACACAAAATTCAGGACTTATGAAGATAAATACATAAATAGGACTTTATCAGAAGTAAAAATCTTCTGTTTCCTGTTTTCATGCTAAAAACATGGCACAAGAGGCCACAAACTATAAGAAAATATTTACAAAATACATTATCAGTTAAAGAACTTGTATCTACAATATGTAAAGAACTCAAAACTCAATAATATGAAAACCAACAGTCCAATCTAAAAAAGAACAAAAGATTTGAACAGACACTTCATCAAACAAGAGATGAATATGATGAATAGGCACATGAAAAATGCTCTATATTATTAGTCATCAGGGAAATGCAAATTAAACCACAATGAGCCAACTACTAGAATGGCTAAAATTAAAACAAAACGAAAAAAGACAACACAAATTTCTGACAAGGATGCAGTAAAATTGAAACGCTCAAAAATTTCCTGGTGAGAGTGCAAAATGTTACAACTACTTTGGAAACCAGTTTGACAGTTTCTTATAAGGTCACAAGCATATCTACTATATGACCCAATAATTCATAGGGTAATTACCGAAGAGAAATGGAAACTTGTGTCAAACAAAGTCCTGTACACAAATTCTTCACTCACAATTGCCAAAAACTGGAAACAACCCAAACTTCCATCAACAGATAAATGGATAAACACATTGTGACAGATCCATACAGTGGAAATCTATACAGCAATAAAAAGCAACAACACTACTGAATATCAAAAGCATTGTGCTGACTGAAAGAAGCCAGACACAAAAGAGTACACACTGTATGATTCTATCTATTTGACATGTGGAATAGGGAGAGCAGTGATTTCCAGGGGCTGAGATGGCTGGAAGTGATGAAGGAAGAAAGATTGAACATAAAAGGGCATCACACTTTGGAGTGATGGAAATCTTCTATATTTTGATTGAGGTGCTGCTTCCAACTGTATACATTCACCAGAAATCATCAAACTCTGACCTGAAAAGGGTGTTTTCTTTGTTTGTTTTTTGTTGTTGTTGTTTGTTTTTTTGCGGTACACGGGCCTCTCACTGCTGTGGCATCTCCCGTTGCGGAGCACAGGCTCCGGACACGCAGGCTCAGCGGACGTGGCTCACGGGCCCAGCCGCTCCACTGCATGTGGGATCCTCCCGGACCGGGGCACAACCCATGTCCCCTGCATCGGCAGGTGGACTCTCAACCACTGCACCACCAGGGAAGCCCTAGGGGTGCTTTTTTAAAAAGAAAATTATACTTCAATAAATATTTTTTCAAAAAATAGATTTTTGCTAATTGTGGTTTAACAATAAAGGGCTAGTTTTTAAAAAGTCATTATAGAAAGATATGCATAGACATAGGATTCATGGAATATTTCAGTTTACTCAGAGCTTTTCAGTATCACTTTAGAGAACCATGTGTGATTTGAACCTCCTTGGCAAAACCTATGGGGAACTAAAACAAGAAAAAAAAAGAAAGATAAAAAGATACCTCCAAACAAACAAGAAAAGCTGGAAGGAAGAAACTTATAAAACAATAAATGTTGGGACATATAACGCATATTAAAAGAGCAGTAGGGCTTTAGATAGCACAAATTCTCAGGGCTCCTATCTCGATTAACTCTGTAGTGCCTCTCATACCACACTTCCTTTCCTGTGGCCCTTCCTGGCTGCTGAGAATGGAAGAGCATCTTCTTATGGGATTTGCTAATCCCCCCGCTCCTCCCTTCTTAAGCAATAGCCCAGAGGGCCCTCCATGTCAGACCAGAGTTCTAAGAGTAAGCAATATGTCTATGTGGTGTTTTATTTTTAAGATCAAAGAGTTGTCTCTTAATGGAGCTAATTAGGGGAAGTACAGAAAAAATTAGGTTTATAACATGGTGAACTTTCAGTTTTCAGAAAGTGCCACTGACCATGGAACATATCCCCTCCCATACAGGTTTACTGATAATGAATCTTTTAATAGAGAACAAAGCCTTCAATTTTATAAGATAATATGTTTCAAATAGGAATCGATGGAATGCAATGTTTTGACTGAACTTTTCCCATATGATATAAAAATTTGTAACTAACATTTTCCTCAGCGCAGGTCTTCATAGCTGGAGGAAGGGCACTGGGACGTGAGATGCCTCCACCGACTACAAGCCTGACAGACAAGGCCTGGATGCCAAGAGGTGAAATTGAGAATGTCGAGACACATTCCAGCTTTCCCTAAGAGGGTACTGAATTGCTTGAAAAATAATCTCCAAGGGCAAATCATAAGCTCTCTAAATGAAAACGATTAAAAGGGTTAAATCTAACTCCATGGAAAACAAGCCAAAGAATGTAATTGGAAATTTCCAACCATGAGTCAGACTACATGTATGGGTTCTATAGCCACTATTACGGTTCCCCAAAGTGTAGGGTGTTTTCTTTCCTTATTGTTATGTAGAATTATTAAGGAAAGCCTATGATTTGTCCTTATCCATTTTCTTGAAACCTGAAAATATAGCCACTCATAAAATTCCACCAGTAACTTTCTATAAGACATCAAAGCAAGGACAGCAGTTATATGTTCTGCGGATTGGTCCTTCCTCTTCAGTGCCAGGGTTGCTGAGTAATTGATGTACTTAGTATCAACCATTCTGTAGGGCATTCTACTGGGTTACAAAAGATGTTACGAAAAACCCAAACTTTTTGGCCAATCCAATATATTTGTTACCTCATTTGCTTATTATGCTAGATCTCTATGGTACAAAAATGCCCCCATTTAAAAATGAGGTGGATAAAATTTAACATTAGTAACCTAAATCCACACAGCTAGTGGGAGAACTGGAACCACAAATCAGATTCCAAAACCCACACTAATTGTACAACGTGACAGTCATATACAGGGATCAGTACAATGTGTTCCCCACAAAACAGGAAGTGAAAGAAACAATACTAATAATTAAGTATAATCAAACTAATTCTATGACCACCATTATATCAATATATTTTACTTCTGAGCATAGTTTTTTTTTAACATCTTTATTGGAGTATAATTGCTTTACAATGTTGTGTTAGTTTCTGCTGTATAAAAAAGTGAATCAGTTATATGTATACATATATCCCCATATCCCCTCCCTCTTGTGTCTCCCTCCCACCCTCCCTATCCCACTCCTCTAGGTGGTCACAAAGCACCGAGCTGATCTCCCCTTGCTATACAGCTGCTTCCCACTAGCTATCTATTTTACATTTGGTAGTGTATATATGTCAATGCTACTCTTTCACTTCGTCCCAGCTTACCCTTCCCCCTCCCTGTGTCCTCAAGTCCATTCTCTACATCTGTGTCTTTATTCCTGTCCTGCCCCTAGGTTCCTCAGAACCATTTTTTTTTAGATTCCATATATATGTGCTAGCATACAGTATTTGTTTTTCTCTTTCTGACTTACTTCACTCTGTATGACAGTCTCTAGGTCCATCCACCTCACTACAAATAACTCAATTTCGTTTCTCTTTATGGCTGAGTAATATTCCATTGTATATATGTGCCACATCTTCTTTATCCATTCATCTGTCAATAGACACTTAGGTTGCTTCCATGTCCTGGCTATTGTAAAAAGAGCTGCAATGAACATTGTGCTACATGACTCTTTTTGAATTATGGTATTCTCTGGGTATATGCCCAGTAGTGGGATTGCTGGGTCATATGGTAGTTTTTTTTTAGTTTTTTAAGGAATCTCCATACTGTTCTCCATAGAGGTTGTATCAATTTACATTCCCACCAACAGTGCAAGAGGGTTCCCTTTTCTCCACACCCTCTCCAGCATTTATTGTTTGTAGACTTTTTGATGATGGCCATTCTGACTGGTGTGAGGTGATACCTCGTAGTGGTTTTGAACTGCATTTCTCTAATGACTAGTGATGTTGAGCATCCTTTCATGTGTTTGTTGGCAATCTGTATATCTTCTTTGGAGAAATGTTTATTTAGGTCTTCTGCCCATTTTTGGATTGGGTTGGTTGTTTTTTTGATATTGAGCTGCATGAGCTGCTTGAATATTTTGGAGATTAATCCTTTGTCAGTTGCTTCCTTTGCAAATATTTTCTTCCATTCTGAGGGTTCTCTTTTCATCTTGTTTATGGTTTCTCTTGCTGTGCAAAAGCTTTTAAGTTTCATTAGGTCCCATTTGTTTATTTTTGTTTTTATTTCCATTTCTCTAGGAGGTGGGTCAAAAAGGATCTTGCTGTAATTTATGTCATAGAGTATTCTGCCTATGTTTTCCTCTAAGAGTTTTACAGTGTCTAGCCTTACATTTAGGTCTTTAATCCATTTTGAGCTTATTTTTGTGTATGGTGTTAGGAAGTGTTCTAATTTCATTCTTTTACACCAACCTGAGCATAGTTTTGAAACATGTCTAATTCATATATCAATTTAATAGTAATAATACTCCTTGTGCAGTATATATACAGGTAAGGAAACCAATGGGATAATTAAGTAACTTGTCTAAGGTCATACAAAGTAAATGATAGAGCCAGGATTCAAACCTAGGCAGTATGACTCCAGTCTCAAGAATCTTACCACTAGCTTGAACGGCCCTTTAAGTAATAAAAGCATGTTCTCAATATTAATGGCAATTATTATAATCCATTAATTCAACAAACATTTTTTGGGTGCCTACCTTATGTCAGGTCTTGATCTATGTGCCTGAGATGAAGCTAGAATCAAAACATATCAAGGTCCCTGACCTCAGGGAGGTTGTATTCCAGCGGGGAAGTCAGAAAATAGGCATCATCAATAAGTAAAATATATGGCATGTCAGTGCTTTAGAGAAAAAATGTAAATAAGTGAAATAAGAAAGTCTAGGTGTATAGGAAATGAAGATTTCCTATTGATATTTTAAATCTCACTACAGAGATGACATTTAAAGAGAGAGCTGCAGGAGGTGAATGTGTGAAACAACTAGATGCCTGGGGGAAGAGCATTCTAGCCAAGGGAACAGCAACTGCAAGGGTCCCAAGGCCCAAAAATGCTTAACCTCTATGAGTAACATCAAGAATACCAGTGTGGCAGGAGCAGTATGAACAAAGGAATAGACTAATAGAAGTGAAGTCAGAGATAAATGGAAACCTAGGTCCAAAGAACCTTGGAAGGACTTTGGCTTTTACTTTAAGAGTAATGAGATGCCATTTTTGGATTTTGAGCTGAAAGATGTTTTGGTCAAGAATGGACTAAGAGGGAAAATGTCAAGGCAGGAAGATCCATTAGAAGGTTATTGTACAAAAACAGGTAATATGACAGTGGTTTGGATTTGGCTAGTGGTGGTAGAGATAGAGACAAGTATCAAATTCCAGATATATTTTGAAGGCAGAGCAAATAGAATTTCCTGAGGAATAGGATATAGGAAGTAAAAGAAGAGAGAGAGGTTAAATTTGACTCCTGTGTTTTGGAGTCACAAGATAAAGTTGCCATATCTTGAGATGGGGAAGGCTTTTAGAGAAGCTGGTTTAGAGCTTACCAGAATTTCATTTGGGGTCATGTTAAGTCTGCAGTGATGACTATAAGGCAACAGGAAGAGGATGTCAATTAGAGCAGTTGAATACAAGAATGCAGAGTTTGGAAAAGAGGACTATATGGATGAACATATAGATGGAATTTAAATTTCTTAGACTGGAAGAGATCACCTACAGGGGGAACTAGAGAGAGTAAAGTTTTGAGGACCTATCTCCTAGAGACTCAATCATTAGGACATTGGGCAGAAACAGCAGAAGAGACTGAGAAGGAGCAAAGAGAAGGTCAAGGGGAAATCAGATGACCTGTAAACCAATGTTTCAAGCAATATGGAATGATCAATTGCATCAAATGCTGTTGATAAGTGTTAGTGTTGCCAAGGATTAATGATTTCACCTTAGTTTTCACCTTAGTTGTAGCAATTAGAGGACTTCGGTTACCTTGAAAAGAGCAGTCTCTGTGAAATTGAGGGTTGAAAGCCTGAGAGTGGTAGATTCAAGCAAGACTAGTAAAATGGAGAATGTAGAGAGAAAAAATGGACAACTCTTTTGAGAAAATTTTCTGTAAAAGAGCAGAGAAGTAAGGTGGTGGCAGGAAGAAATTATAGTATGTTTCTATGCTGATGAAAATTATTCCAGGGTAAGAGAAAACGCAATGATAAATGAGAGAGAAGGGAGAACTGCTGGAGACGTATCACTGAGAAGAAGAGATGAACTGGATTTACTGAACAAGAGGAGAGATGGTTATCAGGTGGGAAATGGGAAAGTTCATTCGTGGAAACAGGAGGAAAAGCAAAGGATGAGGATATGGCTAATAGATGCAGACAGGTGGCTAGAAGCACATGTAGGTTTCTTTCAGATTGGTACTATTTTCTCAACAAAATATGAAATGAATAAAATATAATACACGGGCTTCCCTGGTGGTGCAGTGGTTGACAGTCCGCCTGCCAATGCAGGGGACGCGGGTTCATGCCCCGGTCCGGGAGGATCCCACATGCCGCGGAGCGGCTGGGCCCGTAAGCCATGGCCGCGGAGCCTGTGAGTCCGGAGACTGTGCTCCGCAACGGGAGAGGCCGCAGCAGTGAGAGGCCCGCGTACCACAATAAATAAATAAATAAATAAATAAATAAATAAAATAAAATAAAATAAAATATAATACAAATACAATCACCACTAATATTGACTGAGCATCAGCTATGTAGCAGGCACAGAGCTGGGTCCATTAATTATGTGATTTAATACATCTTTTAGTTTAGATATTATCCTTACATTACTATGGTGTAAGCTGATGTCAGCAACAAAACAATTTATATATTCGATTTCAAAAATATATTTTTAATTCCACACATGTTAATATTTAAGGAAAGCCAACATTAATCAAACAACAATATATACTAAAAAACAGTCGTTTTTTGAATCAAGTCAATTTTCTGTCAGCAAATTTAAAGTTGTCTTTTTTTCTTTCATAAGAAGATAAACCAAAAAATAATATAACACAGGGATGTGAATAGAGTTGAAAGAGTAAGAATAATCACTCATTATGAAAAGCTTTTCTTATAAAGTTCATTATAAAATCAAAAACATATAGAAGTCAAATAATATTTTCCATCTTCTATGTATTATCTGAAATGTTTAGTCGATTTTATTAACTTTTGTCAGAAAAAGAAAAATTTCTCTAAGACATCTCCGATTAATGACATGGCCACACAATCTTCTCAAGTCTTTGCTAGATTTATGTTTTCAGCTGAAGAGCGGAAGGAAAACATGAAGTGTGTCTTTTTATTTGAATACGTTTCTTGCAAATATCTTTCATATAACACAGTTATAATTTTTAAGTTTAAAAATCAGAAGAGTAAAAGGAATGTGATGATGACAATCATAAAGAATATAAATTTTAGAATAAGTTGTAAGAGCAAACAAGGAAAAATAAGGCCCAGGTCATTGATTTTTACCTTTTCTAAACTATCAAGAAAAACTGGAAAAGAATTACTTTTACCTGATGCATATTAAAACACAGAGCTCTCCAGATACTCTTATTTTCTGAAAGTAGCAAGCAGAATCCTGCTTATAAACCAAATTTACTTTTAAATTCTGTATTCATATCACAAAAGATGAAAAGGAAAATAAAAAAACAAAACAGGGAAGAGAAAGAAGACAATTGCAGAGTAGAAAATAAAGTCACCAGAACTGTCCTTAGGCCTATGACCTCTGAGAGCTGACACATTACTTCAGTCAATAGTGAAAAAGAATGTTTGCTGAATAAAGCAATAAATAAATATTGAGCAGATACTTGGAACAGCATTTTGGGTTATTTTCCACCTACCTCTTTAGAAAATGACCTCTCCAAAGCTAACTGAATATATCCAAGAAAAATTAATTAACAGCCTGAATCTTGACTCAGAATGACTAGTGGTTTAAAAAGCTGATATGCAATAGACCAATGTGACCTTGGGCAAGCTGACTAACCTCTCCAATCTTTAGTTTCCACATCCATCAAATAAGAAAAAAATATATATATATTTTAATTTAATGAGTTATTATAGGGTAACTTGTGATAATATAAATAAACAGCATTCAGGAAGGGGTCTGGAACAAAACAAAATGAAATGTCTGCTGCCATGATTATGACCTCGTATAGCCTTTACCAACCTCACTGTGATGATATATTTCTCCCTTCTATTTCATAATTTTTAATAGCAGAAACATCCATGTCCATTCTTTAGGCATCCCACCACCCCAACTACTTAGTTCCTTATATTATCATATGACAGTGAATTTGAGAACAAATTTAATTAAAAATTAGAAGAGGAAAGAACAGTGACTAAAATTTGGTTCTGATTATAGATATATAAAATAATTACTAATATTTGCATATTTTTGTTTACCCTGTCTTTTCTATGACTATTGAACTGAAGACTATTTAGGGGCAAGAAAAGGAGACATTGCCATCTTTTTCCTTTTACCCTTCGACAGCTTCTAGAACAATTTCTCTAATATTGTTGTTTATCCATTTCACTTTAGAAGCAATTATTTTAAAAATACATTTAGAATTGGGACTACTGTTTACCATGACCAAGCCTTTAACTGCCCTTATCCATTCCAAAACAGCTGCTAAATTTCCTAAAGCCAGCAATTACAATTTGCTCCCCCAAACCGTCACAGCTTCTTGTAAATGGATTCTTTGCTTAATTCCATTCTAAACCAAATAAGAAATGGTGTTTTCATGAAACCAATGTGGTAGTTTCAAGGCTGAGATAGTTTTGTTGGGCATGGAAATTTAAGCATTTTTTCTCAGAAGTTCAACTGAAATCAAGCTATCAGATACAGCCATTTAACTTTACAGTAAATACCATCCCTAGTATCTAGCAATACTTTCACTTATGTGCTAGAAGGAAAGAGGGGAATATTATAGCAACTTTCACAATTTTTCTGCAATTAAGTTCAGGGTAACTCAGAAAGTAAGACAGTCACCTATTGGAAAGAGTACAAAGTTTAAAGTCCAGACAAACAGCAGTCAAAATCTGAGCCACTTACTCATGCAACTGTGAGAGGGTTACTTATTTATCTAAGCCTCAGTTTCCTCACTTAAAGTGGGGCAACTATTACATATCTAGTGCGATTGATGTGGTGATTAAAAGTAGATAATGCTCGACACATAGTAAACCCCATAAAAGGTATTCTCTTTCATGTAAAACTGATCAATCTTATAGAAAGATCTGGGAGATTCTGGAGAGGCAGTGTCTCCTAAACTTTACCTTAATGCTCCCACCATACTCCCTCTTGCTCTATGGTTCAAGACAGCAGCCACTGAAGACAAACTGTTCACTCTCCTCTGTGTTTTGATGGGAGTCCAGAAACCACTGGTCTGGGATGATTATTTGGACCTTCATACACTCAGAAATAACTTCATCCTTGAAAATCTGTGAGTTATTTTAGGGAAGTCATGCTTATGTGGGGTCTGAGAACCTATAGAGAAGCCACAATTGGAGCTACATTGCTAACGGTCTTTGAAGTTAGTGGAGTATTAAAGCTTACATTGCACCCCAGCAGGTCTAGGAGCACCCAAGAAGTTCCTTCATGGTGCCTCATCAGATTTCAAGTCCCCTATCTATTCACCACAGGCCTAAAGGAACAAAAATCATCTGGGCTCCCTTTCCTGGTTGGCCAGCACTTACAGGACCCTAATAATCTGATCGGATGGCTACCAACAAGCAATGGAACCCAGAAACCTCTGGGAGGACTTTCAAGTAGATGATCCCAAACTGAAGGCTTTGAAAAAATTCACTAAGAAGAGTCTGATGATGACTTGAAACTAGTAAAAAGCAATAAGACTATATAAAGATATCCTTTAGATCTTAAAAAATAATCTGGAATTTTTTTAAAAATCAGTAAAGGAAATGAAAGAGAAGATGACAACGTTTAGGGAAAGATCAATGAACAGGAATATCTCAAAACATACAAAAAAAGCTACAAGAATATAAAAAGTCATGGGAGAACAGTTAAGAGTCTGAAGGAAAAATACAGGAGGTTTGATATGCAAGTAATATGAATTTAAGGGCTTCCCTGGGGGTGCAGTGATTAGGAATCCGCCTACCAATGCAGGGGACACAGGTTCGAGCCCTGGTCTGGGAAGATCCATGCTGCATAAAAACTAAATCCGTGTGTCACAACTACTGAGCCTCCACTCTAGAGCCCACGAGCCACAATTACTGAGCTCGAGCGCCTAGAGGCCATGCTCCGCAACAAGAGAAGCCACTGCAATGAGAAGCCTGCACACCGCAAGGAAGAGCAGCCCCCGCTCGCCACAACTAGAGAAAGCCCACGCACAGTAACGAAGAGCCAACACAGCAAAAAAAAAAAAAAAAAAAAGCATGGAAAATTGCTTCTTTTTTTTTCTTAACATCTTTATTGGAGTATAATTGCTTTACAATGGTGTGTTAGTTTCTGCTTTATAACAAAGTGAATCAGCTATACATATACATATACCCCTATATCCCCTCCCTCTTGCGTCACCCTCCCTCCCACCCTCCCTATCCCACACCTGGGAGAATTGCTTCTTAAAAAAAAAGAAAAAGAATTTCAGATGAAGGAAAAGGAACAGTTGGAGGAGGGAGAATAATCAAGCCGACAATAGACAAAACGTTTTCTCAACTGAAGAAACATTTGAACTGCAGATTGAAAAGATTCACCACGTCTCAGAAAAGACTAATAAAAAAACATATTTTTATAAGTACTCCAGTAAATTATCCCAAATTCCTAAAATGAGGTAAATTATTTTAAACTTCCATACAAAGTAACTTTCACAATAAAAAGAATCAGAGTAGCATTCAAACTCATCTGAAATCCCAGAAGGTAAAAGAAGTTCATATTCACAGGCCCCTGAGAAAGGACTGTAATCAATAACCCATACCCAGATGAGACATTTGTCACCTGGGAAAAGAAAAGAAGTATATCTCTGGATACACAGGGAATCTGAGCTTATGTCACTCACGTATTCCCATTTGCAGAAAATATGAGAAGGTACCAAATATCAACTGAGCAAGACTGGAGACCTTGGGATAGGAAAAGATGAAGGGAAGAATGGTAAGACAGGAACCTCATAAAGCACACAGATAAATCAAAAGAGATGATAGCCATGATAAGGCTGATGACTGATATGTTATGTTGTAAATATGCATTCTTTTTTGGAAATATTTTAATGTAATGTTTTTAGTTATAAAATATGTTACATATATAAAAGCTATAAAGAACAATAAGAAAAAGAATATTCATGAACCAAACACCTAACTACTCCAATACCTTGATTGTAGGCTACAATACCTCTGCTTTACTGTACCAGCAGAGACCACTATCATTTTCTTGCTTTTTGAGTTTATGTTTTAAAATATCTATATGTATATTTCTATATGATACATTCTTTGCTTTTCTTGTTTTTAACATTTATAAAAACTGGTGTCAGACTATGCAACTTTCTAGACCCTACTTTTTATGCAGTAATATGCTCATTAAGTTCATGAATATTTTTATGTAGATGATCTGCTTTCACTGCAGGATATAATCCATTTCATGAACCCACTGCAGTTTGTCTATTTTTTTGTTGGAGAAACCTGGTCGCTAGCAGTTACAAACAGCATTGATATAAACAATTCTATTTATATTTCCTGGTGCAATAGTTTCTCTAGAAAACATATCAAGATAAATATATCAATATTTTGTATATTAATAAATATATGTTCTACAAGGTAATGCCAATTTCATTGTCACCAGTAGTGTATGAGTTTTCACTGAAAGTTGTCAAGATTTGGCATTGTTGGGGTTTCCCTTGGTGGTGCAGTGGTTGAGAATCTGCCTGCCAGTGCAGGGGACATGGGTTCGAGCCCTGGTCTGGGAAGATTCCACATGCCGCAGAGCAACTAGGCCCGTGAGCCACAACTACTGAGCCTGCGCCTCTGGAGCTTGTGCTCCGCAACAAAGAGAGGCCGCGATAGTGAGAGGCCCGCGCACTGCGATGAAGAGTGGCCCCCGCTTGCCGCAACTAGAGAAAGCCCTCACACAGAAACGAAGACCCAACACAGCCCAAAATTAATTAATTAATTTAAAAAAAAAGATTTGGCATTGTCACTAAGTAATGAGTCTTAAAAGGTAAAGTGACACATTAGGGCTTCCCTGGTGGCGCAGTGGTTGAGAGTCCGCCTGCCGATGCAGGGGACACGGGTTCGTGCCCCGGTCTGGGAGGATCCCACATGCCGCGGAGCGGCTTGGCCCGTGAGCCATGGCCATTGAGCCTGCATGTCCGGAGCCTGTGCTCCGCAACGGGAGAGGCCACAACAGTGAGAGGCCCACATACCGCAAAAAAAAAAAAAAAAAAAAAAAAAAAAAAAGGTAAAGTGACACATTAAAAGAGAAAACTTATTAAGTCTGGAATTAAGAATATTAAGCTATCTCCTCAAAATCTAGAGACTTGAAGTGATTTAGGGAAAGATGGGAAATATATGCATTTTTAAAATATGTGCATTTAAATATGCATTTTGTGGACAGAGGCACATTATACTTGTTTCTTTTTTAAAATAATAATCACAAAATATGAATATAAAAACTAATGATTAGGGCTTCCCTGGTGGCACAGTGGTTGAGAGTCCGCCTGCCGATGCAGGGGACACGGGTTCGTGCCCCGGTCCGGGAAGATCCCACATGCCGTGGAGCAGCTGGGCCCGTGAGCCATGGCCACTGAGTCTGCGCATCTGGACCCTGTGCTCCGCAACGGGAGAGGCCACAACAGTGAGAGGCCCATGTACCGCAAAAAAACAAAAACAAAACAAAACAAACAAACAAAAAACCTAATGATTGGAATGGGAATGTAAGCACCAGCAGAAATGAAAGATATATTAAAAGCTCTAAATTTATCAATTTAGAGAGAAGAAATTCCCTATCAGTTTATAAAATAAGAAATAAGAATGAAGATAACTAGAAAAATTCAGAGAGCAGAATTAAAAATCATGCAATAAAGCTATCATTAGTTACATTAAACATGACTGACTTGACTGCTGCTTTCCCCTATTACAGAAGAGGGGCCGAAAAAAAAGCACAAAAAACCCCCTCTGTTGTTTTTTCTTTAAAAGTACACATAAAACAAAAAGTCTAAAAATAAAATGAGGGTCAGCTATTAGACAAATGCAAACAGAAGCAAAGCAGAAGTGACAATATCAATAAAGTAGAATTTAAAGTCAAAGCATCAAATAGGACAAGAGACATGTAATGTAATCATAAAGACGCAACTTACAAAGTTCTTCTATAAACTCTGCAGTTAAATATAAAAACTCAAACTTACTCAAAGTACAAGGTGACCTTGATAAACAAACAATTATGGTGTGAGATGCTAATTTACATCTTTCTGAATAGAACAGAATACAGAGCAAAAACATTTGTTAAGGAATGAGGTGTCTGAAAAATATGACTAAAAAGCTCAGTTATGTTGATTTATATTTTTTTCCATCTCTGTATCTATCTAATTATGTCTTATACTGTAAGCACTGAAATTCTTTTCATGTCTTATGACCAAGGAATATTTACAAAAATGCATCACGTACTTAGGAATTAAAAATATTCAGTATACTTTACAAAGAATAAATCAACCAATAAACTTAGAAATGATAAAATCAATAGAGTAATTTTCCTTACAATTGCATCCAACTGATCAAGAAAAATATGTACTTATTCTTCAAATAAAAGGCCACAAAATAGAAAATATATGAATGTCTATTATTAATCAACCAATAAACTTAGCAATGAATTAATTGTAACCATACAAAGAATGAATACTGATAAAAGTCACCATGCCAAAAGCTAAAAATTTGAAAATGTGAGAGATATTGCTAACAAATGCCTATGGTATACAGATATTCAGTCTTTTCTTGACAATCAGCCTTGCCTTGATATTCAAATAATAGGATTCAACCAATAAACTTAGAAATGATAAAAAGACAACTAAAAACCTTACTACAGTGGCATTTTCTAAATGTTTTTCTTAACCCTTGGGTCAAAGAAATAACCAAAACTAAATTTATAAAATATATTTTAAAAATAAAAAGATGTCTTTTAGAGACAGCTAAAGATCTACTCAGAGGAAATCTGATAGACTTGAGTATCATCATCATTATTATTTTTTTTGTGTGGTACGTGGGCCTCTCACTGTTGTGGCCTCTCCCGTTGCAGAGCACAGGCTCCGGATGCGCAGGCGCAGCGGCCATGGCTCACGGGCCCAGCCAATCCGCGGCATGTGGGATCTTCCCGGACTGGGGCACGAACCCGTGTCCCCTGCATTGGCAGGCGGACTCTCAACCACTGCGCCACCAGGGAAGCCCAGTATCATCATTATTAATATGTAGGAACTGAAAAAAATAACTTAGTGCTCATCTTAAGAAACTGGAAGGTAAAAAAGAAAATGAATGAATAAACCAGTAAAGTAAGAAGATGTAATTAAATACAGGTAAATACAGTTGGCCCTCCATATATGCGGGTTCTGTATCTGCAGATTCAACCAAATACAGATTAAAAGTATTCAAAAATATAAAATTCCAGAAAGTTCCAAAAAGCAAAACTTGAATTTGCTACAAGCCAGCAACTATTTACCTAGCATTTACTTGTATTTGCAACTATTTACATAGTATTAGGTATTATAAGTAATCTAGAAATGATTTAAAGTATACAGGAAGATGTGCATTTGTTGTTTGCAAATACTACACCATTTTATATAAGGAACTTGAGCATCTGCAGATTTTGGTATCCGTGGGGGTCCTGGAACCAATCCCCCACAGATACTGAGGGATGACTACACTAAAATAAAAGAAATACAAAATAAAAAAGGAACTTCTACTTTCCAAACCATCTTTTAGTATTTCATTCTAGCTACCTTTATCATCCGTGTCCATTAATCACATTTTACAGTTAACTACCATAACACTCATAATAATAAAGAGCCTGGAGTTTTTAGAAAGAGAGATGGTCATAATTCATCATTGTTACATTAGTTCACTAGAACAGGTCACAAACACAAATGCCTAAAGAATTCAGGTAATTGACATAATTAAGTACATCAAGACAGGTCGGGGTATAGTAGGGAAAGATGTGCACTGCTGTGAATTGGAACACACAGGCTGATCACAGTGCTTCAGGGAAACACTGCCATGTGGGAGTGTGGGCCAGTGCAGCATATCTTCCAACTTTTCAAAAGATGCCTATTAACTCAATTTTGTTTTATTTTGTTTTGCTTTTACATGAAATTACTTGGAAACTAAAAAAATTTTAAATACAGTGAGGAACTATGCTATGTGAACTAAAACTGGTTGGCCCAATAAAACAGATCTACAGCTAAAGTCAGTCTATGGGTGACTTGTTAATCACCCTCTTCCTTACAGCCAAAATCTAATGTTCTCTAGGGTATTACAGCAAACACATAAACAGGAAACACAGCGATTTCATTTTTAAAGTTCCTCGACAAACTATCCCATCAGTGTTGTGTGAAAAATCAGACACTTTTTAAATACTCTCATCGTTTAAAAAATAAACATTCTATAGACAAGATGAAGAAAATTATGAAAATATTGAATTCTCCATCCAATTCACACTAGATTTTGTATCTTTAATTTTTAGAAACCTTTTCCATTAAAATACAAAATGTCTGTTATAATTTCTTTTATAAAAATTAAAAAAAAATTATTTTGTATTGGAGTATAGTTGATTAACAATGTTGTGTTAGTTTTAGGCATACAGCAAAGTGATTCAATTATACATATACATGTACCTATTCTTTTTCAAATTCTTTTACCATTTAGGTTATTACAGAATATTGAGCAGAGTTCTCTGTGCTATATACAGTGTTATAATTTCTTTTTGATTAAGTTTACTTATAATTTTATGTAATGTGAAAAAAATGAACTACCACAAAAGATTGCTAATATCTTAAAAAAGAGTATCCAATTCTATTCTTTGCTTATGAAAATTATTCATAATTCACAAATTATTCTCCAACTATCATATATTAAGAAAAGAACAATATTTCAACTGAAGTAAAGTTTTCTGAATTAATGCCTCCTTGAGAGTAATGACTACTGAAGATTACATTTAGTTTAATACAACTTCTAAGAACCAAAAGATATTTTACATTTTCAATTTTTTATGCTTTTCTTGTTAACCCTTCCTACAATCAGCCTGTCCCCATGTGTTTTATTACTACCTCAAGTCTGGCCATTCCATGTTAATTCTATCTCATTTAAAAATTCTACTATGTTCTACTTTTTCCCCCATTTTCTCCTTTTTTTAATTTCTCTTTGAGCCAATATCATCTTCTTTTCCTCAACTGTAAGTTCCTACATATTTTCTCCACTTACTTGTACAATTGGAATGTACAATCAATGCAAGCCTGAACTTTGTTAATAGACAATATTGCCCAGAAGTGGGCATAGCACAAGTACCACAAAACATAACAAGCCATCAAACTACATAGCAGCTGTAAAATTAAGCATAAGGAGACCAACAGTCTAATAGAAATCTTAAGTACATAACTTTTGAATCAATTGTAACAATACAAAAGAGGAATACTGATAAAAAGTCACCATGGCAAAACTAAAAATTTGAAAACGTGGAAGATACTGCTAAAAAACACCTAGAGTATACAAGTATTAGTTCTTTCCTTAACAATCAGCATTGCCTTGATATTCAAATAATAGGAAATTGAAATGCTATAGAAAATTCTCAAATCTACACAAAGCAGAATCAAGTTAGTATAAGTAGGAAACCTGTATTCATTTTACTATTTATCTCAAAAGATAAGCAATAAGTAACCATCCGTAGTTCAGAAGACACCAAAATTAAGAAGCACGTTATATGGTAGAAAATGATGCTTATAATTATATATGTACCAATATTTGAACATCTGGAATGTTCAAAGTGAATATATACATATGACAGTGCCTGCTATTTGATGAATTTAATTGCTTTAAAATCAATGTACTGATACTAATCAAAATTTCCATACCAAGGGATTTGGACCAGTAAGGTGAATGCACTTAATTTTCATAAGAAAAGATCTCAGCATTATCTCTTGAAGGTTGAATTCCCAAACTTGATCCCAAATGTATTAGTCATTTGGATATGCAGTCTCTGATCAACCGAATATTAAACCCACTATTTCCCCTGCACAGTAGTCCCCCTTATCTGTGGGGGATACATTCCAAGATTCCCAGTGGATGCCTGAACTGAAGACAGTATCAAACCCTATATACACTATGCTTTTTCCTATGAAAAAGTTTAATTTATAAATTAGTCATGATAAGAGATTAGCAACAATAACAAATAATAAAATAGAACAATTATAACAATCTATGGGTATAAAAGTTATGTGAATGTGGTCTCTCTATCTCTCTGAAAGTATCGTATTGTACAAATTTAATGCCTTTTTCATCTTAACTAAGCCCTTATTATGCACTGTGGCCATAACTTTTGCAGTTTGAGCTGTGACAGCAAAACTAGCCCAAATTTCTTTTTCCTTCTTCACAATTTCGTGGGTAGAAGAATTGTTCTTGTCGTAGATCTTAGCAACCTCAGCATACAATTTCTTTTCTTTCCTGATTAGGTCAAGAACTTTCACCTTGTCACTTAAAGGAAGCACTTTATGGCTTCTCTTTAGCATCTCTGAATTGCCAGCATCACTACTCTTGCACTTTGGGGCCATTATTAAGTAAAATAAGGGTGACTTGAACACAAGCACTGCAACACTGCCACAGTAGATCTGTCTATTAAGTGACTAACAGGTGGAATATGCTGGACAAAGGGACGATTCATGCCCAGGGCAGGGACAGGACAGGACACTGTAAGAATGGTACATAATTTAAAACACATGAATTGTTTATTTCTGAAATTTTCCATTTAATACTTTTGTAGCATGGTTGATTCAGGTAACTGAAACCATGAATAAGGAGGGACTATTGTAATTTTTCAAAGAAAGATAGAGAATTTAGTTCAGTATAATCTTCCAAAATAGTAGTGCATTTAGGGCTTGTATTTATAAAGGAATCACACCATCCTATGACAGAAATCCTGGCCTGTTAACTTCCCAACACTGCAACCCAACCTCCATATCTCCAGCTCCAAATGTTGTAGCCACCCTCAATTCCAATGGAGTTTAGAATGGCTACGAATACACGGGCTGCCCACTATTTATGAGAAACTGTCACCTAAATCGCATAAACCCATTTTTGCAAATTCACAATACAACAGAGACATGAGGGAGCAAAGCACCTCTTATTCAGGGAGACCATCAAGATGGCAGAGGAGTAAGATGTGGAGATCACTTTCCTCCCCACAAATACAACAGAACTACATCTACATGTGGAACAACTACAGAACACCTACTGAATGCTGGCAGAAGACCTCAGACTTCCCAAAAGGCAAGGAACTCCCCATGTACCTGGGTAGGGAAAAAAAAAAAAAAAACAGAGACAAAAAATAGGGACAGGACCTGCACCTCTGGGAGGGAGCTGTGAAGGAGGAAAGGTTTCCACACAATAGGAAGCCCCTTCACTGGTGGAGACAGGGGTGGGCAGGGGGAAAGCTTTGGAGCCACAGAGGAGAGGGCAGCCACAGCAATGCAAAGGGCAAAGGGGAGAGATTCCCGCACAGAGGATCGGTGCCGACCAGCACTCACCAGCCCGAGAGGCTTGTCTGCTCACCTGCTGGGGTGGGTGGGTGCTGGGAACTGAGGCTCGGGCTTCAGAGGTCAGACCCCAGGGAGACAGAGGACTGAGGTTGGCTGCGTGAACATATCCAAAGTGGGGCTGGTGCAGCTAGCTGGGAGGGAGTGCGGGAAAATGTCTGGACCTGCCTAAGAGGCAAGGGACCATTGTTTTGGGGTGTGCGAGGAGAGGGGATTAAGAGCACCACTTAAAGGAGCTCCAGAGATGGGCGCGAGCCATGGCTATCAGCGTGGACCCCAGAGACGGGCATGGGATGCTAAGGCTGCTGCTGCAGCCAGCAAGAAGCCTGTGTGGAAGCACAGGTCACTATCCACACCTCCCCTCCCAGGAGCCTGTGCAGCCCGCCACTGCCAGGGTCCTGTGATCCAGAGACAACTTCCCCGGGAGGACACACAGCACGTCTCAGGCTGGTGCAACGTCATGCCGGCCTCTGCTGCCTCAAGTTCCCCGGCATCCCATATCCAACCTCTAATCAGCTGCTACTTTAACCCCATCCTGTCTGGGTGGGGAATAGACGCCCTCAGGTGACCCACACACAGAGGCACGGCCAAACACAAAGCTAAACGCCAGGAGCTGTGCGAACAAAAGAGAGAAAGGGAAATCTCTCCCAGCAGCCTCAGAAGCAGTGGATTAAATCCCCACAATCATCTTGATGTACCCTGCATCTGTGGAATACCTGAATAGACAACAAATCATGCCAAATTGAGACAGTGGATTTTGGGAGCAATGATAGACTTGGGATTTGCTTTCTGCATCTAATTTGTTTCTGGCTTTATGTTTATCTTAGTTTAGTATTTACAGCTTATTATCATTGGTAGATTTGTTTATTGATTTGGTTGCTCTCTTCCTTTTTTTCATATATATATATTTTTTCCCTTCTTCTCTTTTTGTGAGAGTGTTATGTGTATGCTTCTTTGTGTAACTTTGTCTGGATAGCATTGCTTTTACCATTTGTCCTAGGGTTCTGTCCGTTTTTTGATTTTGGTTTTTGTTTTTTAAGTAGATTTTAGCACTTGTTATCATTGGTGGATTTGCTTTTTGGTTTGGTTGCTCCTTTCTTTCCTTCTTTTTTCTAAATACTTTTTATTTTTAACAATATCTTTTCATTTTTATTTTAATAAATTTATTGTACTTTTATTTATTTATTTATTCTTTCTTTCTTTCTTTCTTTCTCCCTTTTCTTCTGAGACGTGTGGCTGACAGGGTCTTGGTGCTCCAGTGAGGTATCAGGCCTGAGCCTCTGTGGTGGGAAACAAGGGTTCAGGACATTGGTCCACCAGAGACCTCCCAGCCCCATGTAACATCAAACGGCCAAAGCTCTCCCAGAGATTTCCATCCCAATGCTAAGACCCAGCTCCACTCAATGACAGCAAGCTACAGTGCTGGACACCCTATGCCAAACAACTAGCAAGACAGGAACACAACCCCACACAATAGCAGAGAGGCTGCCTAAAATCATAATAAGGTCACAGACAGCCCCAAACACACCTCCGGCCATGGTGCACCCACCAGAAAGACAACATCCAGCCTTATCCACCAGAACACAGGCACCAGTCCCCTCCAACAGGAAGCCTACACAACCCACTGAACCAACTTAGCCACTGGGGGCAGACACCAAAAACAACAGAAACTACAAACCTGCAGCCTGTGAGAAGGAGACCCCAAACACAGTAAGTTAAGCAAAATGAGAAGACAGAGAAACACACAGCAGATGAAGAAGCAAGGTAAAAACAGATCAGACAAAACAAATGAAGAGGAAATAGGCAGTCTACCTGAAAAAGAATTCAGAGTAATGATAGCAAAGATGATCCAAAATCTTGGAGACAGAATGGAGAAAATACAAGAACGTTTAACAAGGACCTAGAAGAACTAAAGAGCAAACAAACAATGATGAACAACACAATAAATGAAATTAAAAATTTTCTAGAAGGAACCAATAGCAGAACAACTGAGGCAGAAGAACTGATAAGTGACCTGGAACATAAAATAGTGGAACTAACTACCACAGAGCAGAATAAAGAAAAAAGAATTAAAATAATTGAGGACAGTCTCAGAGACCTCTGGAACAACATTAAGTGCACCAACATTTGAATTATAGGGGTCCCAGAAGAAGAAGAGAAAAAGAAAGGGATTGACAAAATATTTGAAGAGATTATAGTTGAAAACTCCCCTAATATGGGAAAGGAAATAGTCAACCAAGTCCATGAAGTGCAGAGAGTCCCATACAGTATAAATCTAAGGAGAAACATGCCAAGACACATATTAATTAAACTATCAAACACTGAATACAAAGAAAAATATTAAAAGCAGCAAGGGAAAAACAACAAGTAACACATAAAGGAATCCCCATAAGGTTAACAGCTGATCTTTCAGCAGAAACTCTGCAAGCCATAAGGGAGTGGCAGGACATATTTAAAGTGATGAAAGGGAAAACCCTAAATCCAAGATTCCTCTACGAAGCAAGGATGTCATTCAGATTCAACAGAGAAATTAAAAACTTTACAGACAAGCAGAAGCCAAGAGAATTCAGAATCACCAAACCAGCTTTATAACAAATGCTAAAGGAACTTGTCTAGGCCGGAAACACAAGAGAAGGAAAAGACCTACAATAACAAACCCAAAACAATTAAGAAAATGGTAATAGTAACATACATATCAATAATTACCTTAAATGTAAATAGATTAAATGCTTCAACCAAAAGACATAGACTGGCTAAATGGATATAAAAACAAGACCCATATATATGCTGTCTACAAGAGACCCATTTCAGACCTAAGGACACATAGTGACTGAAAGTGAGGGGATGGAAAATATTCCATGCAAATGGAAATCAAATGAAAGCTGGAGAAGCAATTCTCATATTAGACAAAATAGACTTTAAATACTATTACAAGAGTCAAAGAAGGACACTACATAATGATCAAGGGATCAATGCAAGAAGAAGATATAACAACTGAAATATTTATGCACCCAACATAGGAGCACCTCAATACATAAGGCAAATGTTAACAGCCATAAAAGGGGAAACTGACAGTAACACAATCAAAGTAGGGGACTTTAACACCCCATTTTCAACAATGGATAGATCATCCAAAATGAAAATAAATAAGGAAACACAAGCTTTAAATGATACATTAAACAAGATGGACTTAATTGATATTTATAGGACATTCCATTCAAAAACAACAGAATACACTTTCTTCTCAAGTGCTCATGGAACATTCTCCAGGATAGATCATGTCTTGGGTCACAAATCGAGCCTTGATAAATTTAAGAAAATTGAAATCGTATCAAGTATGTTTTCCGACCACAACGCTATGAGAGTAGATATCAATTAGAGCAAAAAAAAAAACTGTAAATAATACAAACACATGGAGGCTAAACAATACACTACTAAATGACCAAGAGATCACTAAAGAAATCAAAGAGGAAATTTAAAAATACCCAGAAACAAATGACAATGAAAACACAAAAACCCAAAACCTATCGGCTGCAGTAAAAGCAGTTCTAAGAGGGAAGTTTATAGCAATACAATCCCACCTCAAGAAACAACAAACATCTCAAATAAACAACCTAACCTTACACCTAAAGCAATTAGAGAAAGAAGAACAAAAAAACCCCAAAGTTAGCAGAAGGAAGGAAATCATAAAGATCAGATCAGAAATAAATGAAAAAGAAATGAAGGAAACAATAGCAAAGATCAATAAAACTAAAAGCTGGTTCTTTCAGAAGATAAAAATAATTGATAAAATATTAGCCAGACCCATCAAGAAGAAAAGGGAGAAGACTCAAATCAATAGAATTAGAAATGAAAAAGGAGAAGTAACAAATGACACTGCAGACTTACAAAGGATCATGAGAGATTACTACAAGAAACTATATACTAATAAAATGGACAACCTGGAAGAAATGCACAAATTCTTAGAAAAGCACAACCTTCCGAGACCAAACGAGGAAGAAATAGAAAATATAAACAGTCCAGTCACAAGCACTGATATCGAAATTGTGATGAAAAATCTTCCAACAAAGAAAAGCCCAGGACCAGTGGGCTTCACAGGGGAATTCTATCAAACATTTAGAGAAGAGCTAACAACTATCCTTCTCAAACTCTTCCAAAATATGGCAGAGGGAGGAACCCTCCTAAATTCATTCTACGAGGCCACCACCACTCTGATACCAAAGCCAGACAAAGATGTCACAAAAAAAGAAAACTACAGGCCAATATCACTGATGAACATAGATGCAAAAATCCTCAACAAAATACTAGCAAACAGAATCCAACAGCACATTAAAAGGATCATGCACCATGATCAAGTGGGGTTTATCCCAGGAATGCAAGGATTCTTCAATATACGCAAATCAATCAGTGTGATACACCATGTTAAAAAATTGAAGGAGAAAATCCATATGATCATCTCAATAGAGGCAGAGAAAACTTTTGACAAAATTCAACAGCCATTTATGATAAAAACCCTCCAGAAAGTAGTCCTAGAGGGAACTTACCTCAACATAATAAAGGCCATATATTACAAACACTCAGGCAACATCGTTCTCAATGGTGAAAAACTGAAATCATTTCCACTAAGATCAGGAACAAGACAAGGTTGTCCACTCTCACCACTATTATTCAACATAGGTTTGAAAGTTTCAGCCACAGCAATCAGAGAAGAAAAAGAAATAAAATAATCCAAATCAGAAAAGAAGAAGTAAAACTGTCAGTGTTTGCAGACGACATGATACTATATATAGAGAATCCTAAAGATGCTACCAGAAAACGACTAGAGCTAATCAATGAATCTGGTAAAGCAGCAGGACACAAAATTAATGCAAAGAAATCTCTTGCATTCCTATACACTATTGATGAAAAATCTGCAAGAGAAATTAGGGAAACACTCCCATTTACCACTGAAACAAAAAGAATAAAATACCTAGGAATAAACGTACCGAAGGAGACAAAAGACCTCTATGCAGAAAACTATAAGACACTGATGAAAGAAATTAGAGATGATACAAATGGATGGAAAGATATACCATGCTCTTGGATTGGAAGAATCAACATTGTGAAAATGACTATACTACCCAAAGCAATTTACAGATTCAACATAATCCTTATCAAACTACCAATGGCATTTTTCACAAAACTAGAACAAAAAATTTCACAATTTGTATGGAAACACAAAAGACCCCAAATAGCCAAAGCAATCTTGAGAACGAAATATGGAGCTGGAGGAATCAGGCTCCCTGACTTCAGACTATACTACAAAGCTACAGTAATCAAGAGAGTATGGTACTGGCACAAAAACAGAAATATAGATCAATGGAACAGGATAGAAAGCCCAGAGATAAACCCACACACATATGGTCACCTTATCTTTGATAAAGGAAGCAAGAATATACATTGGAGAAAAGACAGCCTCTTCAATAAGTGGTGCTGGGAAAACTGGACTGCTACATGTAAAAGAATGAAATTAGAACACTCCCTAACACCGTATACAAAAATAAACTCAAAATGGATTAAAGACCTAAATGTAAGGCCAGACACTATAAAGCTCTTAGAGGAAAACACAGGCAGAATACTCTATGACATAAATCACAACAAGAGCTTTTTTGACCCACCTCCTAGAGAAATGGAAATAAAAACAAAAATAAACAAATGGGACTTAATGAAACTTAAAAGATTTTGCACAGCAAAGGAAACTATAAACAAGATGAAAAGACAACCCTCAGAAAGGGAGAAAATATTTGCAAATGAAGCAACTGACAAAGGATTAACTGTCAAAATATACAAGCAGGGCTTCCCTGGTGGCGCAGTGGTTGAGAGTCCGCCTGCTGATACAGGGCACACAGGTTCGTGCCCCGGTCTGGGAGGATCCCACATGCCGCGGAGCGGCTGGGCCCGTGAGCCATGGCTGCTGAGCTTGCGCGTCAAGAGCCTGTGCTCCGCAACGGGAGAGGCCACAACAGTGAGAGGCCTGCGTACCGCAAAAAAAAAAAAAAAAAATATATATATATATATATATATATATATATATATATATATATACAAGCAGCTCGTGCAGCTCAATATCAAAAAAACAAACAACGCAACCCAAAAATGGGCAGAAGACCTAAATAGACATTTCTCCAAAGAAGATATACAGACTGCCAACACACACATGAAAGAATGCTCAACATCACTAATCATTAGAGAAATGCAAGTCAAAACTACAATGTGGTATCGCCTCAAACCAGTCAGGATCGCCATCATCAGAAAATCAACAAACAATAAATGCTGGAGAGGGTGTGGAGAAAAGGGAACCCTCTTGCATTGTTGGTAGGAATGTAAATTGATACAGCCACTATGGAGAACAGTATGGAGGTTCCTTAGAAAACTAAAAATACAACTACCATACGACCCAGCACTCCCACTACTGGGCATATACCCTGAGAAAACCATAATTCAAAAAGAGTCATATACCACAATGTTCACTGCAGCTCTATTTACAATAGTCAGGACATGGAAGCAACCTAAGTGTCCATCGACAGATGAATGGATAAAGAAGATGTGGCACATATATACAATAGAATATTACTCAGCCATAAAAAGAAATGAAATTGAGTTATTTGTAGTGAGGTGGATGGACCTAGAGTCTGTCATACAGAGTGAAGTAAGTCAGAAAGAGAAAAACAAATACCATATGTTAACACATATATATGGAATCCAAAAAAAAGAAAATGGTTCTGAAGAACATAGGGGCAGGACAGGAATAAAGACGCAGACTTAGAGAATGGACTTGAGGACACGGGGAGTGGGAAGGGTAAGCTGGGACGAAGTGAGAGAGTGGTATGGACATATATACACTACCAAACGTAAAATAGATAGCTAGCAGGAAGCAGCCGCTTAGCACAGGAAGATCAGCTCAATACTTTGTGACCACCTAGAGGGGTGGGATAGGGAGGGTAGGAGGGAGACACAAGAGGGAGGAGAAATGGGGGTATATGTATATGTAGCTGATTCACTATGTTATACAGCAGAAAGTAACACAACATTGTAAAGCAATTATACTCCAATAAAGATGTTTAAAAAATTAAATAAATAAATAAATAAATAAATAAACCTCTTTTTCACTCTCTATTTTTATTCTGAAGTTTATTTTTTTCCATTACAGGACATTCTTAGTCCATTCTCCTCACCTGGATCATAATACTGTGCTGATGCTAAGACATAGAGCATTTAGCCATTTAAAAATCTCCTCTAGGAAAGAGTTAATTTTTTTTAATCAAAAAAATCTGTTTAATCTGACTTAATTATGGCTTATTTATTTATTTATTTATTTATTTATTTAGTAAAGAAGATGTTGGGGGTAGGAGTTTATTAATTTATTTATTTATTTTTGCTGTGTTGGGTCTTCGTTTCTGTACGAGGGCTATCTCTAGTTGTGGCAAGAGGGGGCCACTTTTCATGGTGGTGCGCAGGCCTCTCACTATCACAGCCTCTCTTGTTGTGGAGTACAGGCTCCAGATGCGCAGGTTCAGTAGTTGTGGCTCACTGGCCTAGTTGCTCTGCGGCATGTGGGATCCTCCCAGACCAGGGCTCGAACCCGTGTCCCCTGCATTAGCAGGCAGATTCTCAACCACTGCGCCACCAGGGAAGCCCTGGCTTATTTATTTTAAATCTAGTTTTCCTTACCCCAAGTAACTCCCCCACACACACATATTTGTGTATGAAAGTTTAATTTCATACATAAATCAAAAGAAAAATCAGACAATTTAATTACTCTAACTTACATTTGAACTTCATTCAGCTAAATTTTTAATTTGAAGCAGAATGGAAGACATATGAAATCTGATGGAATACTATGTAAAGCAGTCAAACAAAATGAGAGTTCAGAGATTCAAAACCAGCTATGAACAGATATCACTAAACAAAAAAAATCCAAAATGTAAAGATAAAATTGTAGATGGTTGCCAGTTTCGATCTTTCCCCTGTTTTGTACCCTATAGCCAATTTGTCAGCAAATATGGTGGGTTCTTTTTCCTAAATATCTTGCAGGCATTATTAATTTAGTTAATGCATATATAGAGAGTATATAATAAATACCAGATACTGTTTCAGCAGCAAATACCTAGTAGTGAGCAAAATAGACTAAGTCTTGCCCTCTTGAGCCTGTGTTTTATAATGTACTGCTGCTATTGGTGGTATAAGCATGATCAAGAAAATTATATCAGGACATAAAACGTTAGAGAATAATATTTCAGATTGGGGATTACAACCCATAGAGGTAACATTCAATCAAAGTGTAAGTGATGTGCGGAACTGAGCCTTCCTCCAGGTATGTTCAAAGGACCTGGAATCCTCTCTGTATCTAGAGTTACTTACATCTTCTGTTTCCTTTATCTGTACATTTGCTTGTATTGTTCCCTCTCTAAAATGCCCACCACCCTTTTTGCTGCTTTTTAGAATCCAATCAGTTTCTTGCATGCTTCCATGACCCTGTCTCAAAAAACTCCAGTCAATACGCAACTTCTGTCTTTCATGGCCAGCTATCCCACTTACTGTGATCTGCACCAAATGTCATTGAACTTAGAATCTAAAAGAGAAAAGAAGTGATACTTATAGAACTTCTGATATGAACCAGGATCCCTGCCCATAGCCTTTTACGTATTATCTCACTAAATATTCATGATACTTCTATAAGGTAGGTATTAATATTCACTTTTACAGATGAGGGAACTGATCTTCCGAGAGATTCTGACCACACAGCTATTAAATGGCAAAGCCAAAATCCATACCCAGTTTTATACAATTTCATATATTTAATTTTATTTATTTATTTATTTATACTCCTACATCAAAACAGTTTGTCCCATGTCTTTTTTCCACGTTAAGGAGTTAGATGATTTTCAGTGCTTTTGCCTGGAATTCTGTTAGGTTTCTCCTCTACATATTAAATTCTTCAGGGCTCAGCATGCTACAATGCCTTTCCAAATTAGTTAAGGTACACTTGGAATCAGAATTGCACAGATTGGAACCTGTTTCTTTCTTTACTTGTGTGATTCTTAATCCTTCTTCTAAACAAAATTATTTAAGAATCTAAAGCAAGCTCTAGACACTCTCCCCAGAAAAATAATGAATACAATTACATTACAATTATAACTGTGCATACCTGAAACTCATCCCTGGACTCCCTGCTCTGAATGCATCTATTTAAACTATCCAAGAAAATTACCTATTCCTTGAGAACAGCAGCTATGATTTATTTTCTCTTGAGCTCCCTGCAGTGCCTGGTACAGTGCTGAACAAATATACTAAGCGACTTGCCTGTCAAAGAATCTTGTGCTTTGGATTATGCAAAGTGATAGGTTTTCAGCATAAACTCATCTAATTCCAGTTTGCAAAATAAGAAAGTTGGATACATTTTGCAGAACCCAAAGATCAGGGGATTATACTTTAAAAAGGGAGCACAATAGAGTTCAACCCCACTGTTTTGAGGTCATTGAGCTGTGAATTCTGAACCTGGCTGCAGAATCTGGATTTTTTTCACTTTTTTTAAAAAAATTAATTTTTATTGGAGTATAGTTGATTTACAATGTTGTGTTAGTTTCTGCTGTACTGAAAAGTGAATCAGTTATACATATACATAGAACCACTTTTTTTTCGATTCTATTTCCACATAGGTCATTGCAGAGTATTGAGTAGAGTTCCCTGTGCTATACAGTAGGTTCTTATTAGTTATCTCTTTTATATATAGTAGTGTGTATATGTCAATACCAACCTCCCAATTTATCCTTCCCACACTCTCTTTCCCTCTTGGTAACCATAAGTTTGTTTTCTACATCTGTGACTCTACTTCTGTTTTGTAAATAGGTTCATTTGTACCATTTTTCTAGATTCCACATATAAGCAATATCATATGATATTTATCTATCTCTGTCTGACTTACTTCACTCAGTATGACAATCTCTGGGTCCATCCACGTTGCTGTATATGGCACTGTTTCTTTCTTTTTTATGGCTAAGCAATATTCCCTCGTATATATACCACAGCTTCTTTATCCATTCATCTGTTGATGGAGATTTAGGTTGCTTCTATGTCCTGGCTATTGTAAATAGTGCTTCAATGAACACTGGGGTGCATGTATCTTTTTGAATTATGGTTTTCTCCGGACATATGCCCAGGAGTGAGATTGCAGGATCATATGGTAGCTCTATTTTTGGTTTCTTAAGGAACCTCCATACTGTTCTCCATAGTGGCTGTACCAATTTACATTCCCACCAACAGCGTAGGAGGGTTCCCTTTTCTCTACACTCTCTCCAGCATTTATTGCTTGTAGATTTTTTGATGATGGCCATTCTGATCCTTATGAGGTGATGCTTCCTACCCTTATGAGGTAGTTTTGATTTGCATTTCTCTAATAATTAGTGATGTTGAGCATCTTTTCATGTGCCTCTTGGCCATCTGTATGCCCATCTATCCCTCCATTTCCCTTGAGACATTCCTTTTAAGCATGTAAATCCAGATTCTGTAGACATACAGAAGGAGGGATAGATGGGCTCAAGTGGGACTCACACTCCCTTCCTCAAAGAGAGTATCAGATGAATATTTCCACCTGGTTATATTTTTGGACTTGCTCATTATAAAATAATAACAAAACTAAAGCAAAGGGAAATATTATTAGATTTCAAAAAGAATACTATAAAGGCAGCTACTAAGAATCACTGTTAGGAATTCTTCCAATTCACATAGTATCATTTTCTTATTCAGATTCAAGTGAAATGAACATTCTGAGGGAACTGGCTGACTATATATATTCCAGCAGAGGAAAATACTGTAAGAGCAAACCAACATTTAAAAATAGCCAAATAAGAACGGTAGGAATAAGAGACAAAGCACCATATTTTATCCTGAAATTCAGATCAATAGATAACAAAACAATATTTAAAAGTGGAACAAAACAGTAATAAATGTAGGAAATGTTGAGCTGCAAGATGGCCCCTTTCCTAACATCCTCTGTCTTGGCAACCTCAGCCCATATGCTGCACCCACTTTCCTTAGTAGACCCCACAGACTGACCCCCATAGACATGTCTCCAACTCACGGTTGATACAACTTTTTCCCTGCAGCCCATCTACCTCCAAAAAAACTGGATTTGCCTTAATTATCTAGCAGTAAAGGGTGGCATCTCACTTGCTTCAGCTATAATTTCCAGCTTAGCATAAGAAAACTTTCCTTTACAATTGCTCTCCCTAAAATTCCATTCACATAGCAAAACAATTTTTCTTCTGTTTTTGGGCACAGTTACTCCCTGACTCTCGTTATAACTGGTAATTGAGCTTTTTTTTTTTTTTTTTTTTGCACTGCAGTTTTTAAAAAAAGAAGAAGAAAGAGAAAACAAAAAGAAAGAAATGACTTCCAGATTTAATTACACATTTATCTCCATACATTGAGAAGTTTCTGGGTATAAAAGCTTAATGTTTTTCGTTCTTTCTAATGCTCTGAGAAGGTTTTGTTTTGAATTCATTTTGCCTGCTCCTTTCAAAATATACAAAGGAGAAAATCTGGGCAAGATACAGGCTGCCCTGTCAACAGGCTGGCCCTGTATGGCTTTTATTATCTTGACTGCAGCCTCCAAAAAGACAGCAGACAATTTATATAAGCTACCCATAACAACTGTTCACTCTCCCCGGCCCTCCAAAACAACTGTAATGCTGACTTTTTTCTTTTGTGGCAATTGTTAGAACCATGGATAGTCTCAGAATGTCCAAATTACTTTTATGGTCAAATGTTATTTTTCTACATAACCAAGCACTGCAGACTACAGTTTTAATCATTATTCTTTAACCAAGGTAATACTGAAGAAGGTTCAGGGAATTTTTTTTAAAAAACAAGGAAATCAGCAATAATTGAGAACAAACTAAAAATTAGAGCTTCTAGGTTCGAAAAGATAAAGCAGAGAGGTAAATAATCAAAGTTTAAATTCATGCAATACCTAAATAATAGTAATAACATATGTAAGAATAGCATATATACACTCTCTTATAGTCAACTGTTAATATGGACATTTAACTATCATCCTCATCAGTTTTTTATGAATATCACATGAGTTAATGCTTAAAAGTGTTTAAAACAATGCATTACATAATTTAGGACAATGAAGCTGGGTATTACATACCACAAATTGAATGGCACCCCTGGAGTTGTACAAAGCAGTGATCCTGTATAGTGGTCAACATGTGTCAAAGTTATTTGTCTATGTCCTTGCCTACCTCACTGCATGGTGCTCTCTTCAAAACAGGCCCTATCCTTCATCCTTGTACCTCAGTCCTAACACAAGGCCTTAAAAGGTGAATGTTAACATTTTCAGAGAGTGTTACAAAATCCCTGGGAATTAGAGCAGATAATTATCTTCTCTGTAGACAAATCAAGAAGCCAAATCTCAGAAAGGATAAGTGAATTAGGAACTTTCAGTTAAATGATCATTGGTCATTTACTAAGCACTATTTCTGAATACTATGGTGTGCCAGACTCCAAGGGCACAGCCAAGGATAACACATAACTGTTACTGTATAGTAGCTAACATTCCACTGGGGAGAAACAGATGATGAGCATGTAAGCAAATATAAGAACTTCAGATACTACTGATAAGAAAAAAGAATAAGGTAGGGTGGTAGGGTCTAGAGTGGGTTGGTTGGCAGGTTTACAACCTGCCCTGTTGGAAGAGGTGACCTTTGCATTTCAACCTCAATGCTGAGAAGGCTGCCCTGGAGAAAGCATCCCAAGCAGAAGGAAATCAAGGATCAAGACCTGAAACAAGCTGGCAAGGAGTAATAAGAAACCCAGAGTGGCTGGAATATTGTGAGCAAACAGGAGATTTTAGGAAGAAGGCAGAAGGAAAGGCTGGGCATTATAAGTCATGGTCAAGAGGGTAGACTTTATTCTGGTTACATTGGAAATCCATTAGGTGGCTTTAAGCAGGGAAGCAGTGGGATACAATTTAAACTTTAGAAAACTTACTCAAGCTAATATATAGAAAATAAGGTAAGAAAAGGGCTAAAAGTTCAGTTAAGGGCCCAGTACAGTAATCCAGGAAAGAGATTATGTTTTGCATTACATCCCTTTCTACCACAGTGAGAGAAAGAACTTCTAACTAGACAGAATGTACTGAATGAATATGATATCCCAAATTTTATGCCTTACAGGCACAGGAAAAGGGAATTTGCTTACAAGCCAAATGTGACCTGCACCTTACTTTTTATCAAGTTCACTCTAAGTTACGAGGCCTTACAAGAGTCCAGCTAAATCACAGTGAGACACTGAAATTACAAAGAATAAAGCAATGCACCAATTACATTGAAATGTTATGTGGAATGTGTTTGCTGGATATCCCCTCCCATTGTATCCTTTCAGGCCTTTTCATTTCACTCAATGGCCCTTTTGAATAGATTAATATTAAATGCACAACTTAGTAACTGCAAGATGGATCTTGAAACTGCTCACATTTGTTTTCAGGAATACAACAAAAACTCATTGCAGAGACTGCCAAATGAGCCATTTCACAAATAAGTTCAAAATTTAGGTTTTCTTTAAAAAGTGGCTTTGACCAAACCAAGTCACAACTAGGGAGATAGATATTCTCTATCTCTAATAGAGATAGTGAAAAGAGTTTGGTTAAAAATAACTAATATTATATGTCACTTTACTATTTGTAAAGTGCTTTCCCATACAATGCCTCATATGATCCTCAAACAATCACTGTGATGTAGGATAATAATAATTATTATTATCTCTAATACAGAGATGAACAAACAAGTTCCAAGAAGTTAGTGACTTAACCAAGAATACTCAGCCAGTAACTGGTCAACTGGGTCAGAACTTGAAGCCAGTTCTTCTGTCATTCAAGGTCACGCTAGTTCCATCACTCTACTCAAGCTTGCATTTAGAAAACATTGTCTTTCCCCAGAAAGCTGCTTAGTGCTGGGGGTAAGAACACAGGTTCTGAGGTCAGATGTAGCTCCAGGGATCTATACGTCGACTCTTCTACATCATTGGCAATCTCTCTGTGTCTAAACGTTTCCAATTTAGTCTCTTATGAGCTTCAGTTGAATAGTTCCAGCCATCTGCATTTACGAGATGTTCAGAATAACTCACTTCCCATTAACCCCAAATATTCTATCATTTTAACAGTTGAGAGACTCCACAATATGGCAGCAGTGTCTGGTCAATATTCAGGATTGATTTATGTTGGAGCACAGACCATAGGTTCCTGGGTATTCTGGCAGTCAGGCTTGGCAGACACAGTACCCTAACCTGGCCTCTCACCAGGAGCCTTAGCCTCCCCCTGCTGGCCTCCTTTGACCCCATATTCTAAATCAAGCAGGATTTACAACTGGGATTACATGCAGCAGCGCTTCTTTATAATGCCATGCCTTGAGTCCAGCCAGTTCTTTTCACAGCTGGAACAAATTCATATACTATATCCTATGTCTTAGGGAATGGCACCCTTTTAAGATTCTGAAGCTGCATGGACTGAAGCCACAAATGAGGCCAAAGCCATCAAAGGAATGTCCTAATCCCCAAATACAAAAGTGCTAAATTTGATGAAAGACTCTGGCAACAAGGAGAGTCTTTTACAAAACGTTCCTTGGCATTTGGTTATTAATTACCCTGCCAGGAAAGGCAGTCACTTAGTGGTCCTCAGAAAGCGTCTCTTTAAGAGGAATTGTGGGAATTACCTGAGAGGGGCCCCACGTATGTCTTTTCAGAAGACTTTGAGATTATGCTCTCATTTCTTAGCTGTATACATCTTTTCATTTCCTTTTAATCATTGTAACATTTTTTTCCTTAAACACTAGCTCTGATTATAAAACCACAAAAGATTTACTTTATGTATTTTTCAACAGTAGGTGATGCTGTATTTTATCCCCTTCTCTGAGTTAATATGGAACCTCACCAACAGCAGCCTACTGTACAGTGCAGGCTTCTTTCTACTCTAGTCCTCTGGGTATACCTCCCAGAGGGCCACATGACCCACAGTGCCAAGACTGGCCGTGGATACCTTCTATTTTTCTATTCCTAGCCTTTATGATGTTTCCAGTTCTTAATTCATCTCACCCCTAGTTCCTAATAGTACACACTTCTATAACCAATGCTACTGACTTCCCCATTTGGTTCTTAAATACATAGCTGATTTCAATGGATTTCCTATTTATTATACCTGCTTTGTTTCCAAAATTCTCCCTTTTGGGATTCATAGAGAAGCCAAGTGTTCTCTCTACTGAGTCAGCTGATTTAGGACAATTTGCTAACAAGTCCTTTTTCTCATTTTACAATTAGTTACTGAGCACAGGGCCAGGCATGAGGTGAGATGCTAAGAACACAGCAGTGAAAAATAGACATGATTCCTGCCCTCAGGAAAGAGAGGATGCTAAGCCAGTAATCACAAATATAACTAGAGAATGAAAGTTGCGATATGTGCTAGTGAAAAATATCGGAGGTGGGAGGGAGTCAGGGAAAGCCCCTGAAGAAGTGATTGTCTTTGTCACGGGACCATAAGCACTCTTCTTTGTTTAATTGCACATTTTTTATGAGCTGTTGAAATCAGAATGTTGTATTAGTTTGGTTAATATTCAGCATGTGATTCAGATACTCTGCAGCTGTGCCTGGAGAGCTTGGTCTTATTTCTTCTGGAATTTCCAATGGAACAGAAGCATTCATTTCCCATGACCATATTTGATGGATTAAAATAAATGCAACTCATTTGTCAGCTCAGCTGTAATGTCAGAGTAAAATTCTGCATTCCATTTCTGATATTCACTGGGATCCTTGGCTACCTCCACTGTATAAAGGAGAAAAGTGAAGTCCTTTTGTGCTTCAGTGATCTCATCCAAAGGACTCCACAAGTTCATGATGGAGAAAAGGTCAGAACACAGAGCTCTGGGTTATTAGCTCCTTGAGCGCTGACTCAGCCTCTAAAGTGAGTGACCGGAAGCATCACATAGAGGCTGCTGCGGACACTGCTCGAGTCACACTAAGTACTTTGGCCCCAACCAAAGTACTTAGAAGGATGGTACACTGAAAGAGAAGGAGCATCTGGGGAAATAATAGCCATGTTCCACCACCATCAAGGCAAGAACATGAGTCTTCTGCCAGAAAAATGGAGCTATCTCTGCCCTCCCTAGACTCATGGACAGTAGAGTTCATTTGTTAGTGTGAAGGGAGATGAGAAATAGGAGCTATTTTATACAGTCATGACCACCCTACAAAAATCATCATCCAAATCTTATAGCAACCCTATAGGATATGAAATCTTGTTTTACAGATGCGGAAACTGAGTCCCAGAGCCATTTATGTGGTGGAGAAAAACAGCACTCATTTTAGTACCCACATAGGTGGGAATCCAAAGCTGCCACATTTCCCATTACACCTACCAATGTTGAAAAATAGGGTATGAATTAAGAATTAAGTTTGTTGTAATATATGTACTATTTTCCGTTAAATTTCCTTGATGAGTGCCCTTTTTTGTATGTTGACTTATCAACAGAAAGTTTTGTTTTTAAAAAGTCAGAAGAACAGGAAACAGAACTTCAAAGCTGAAGGTTCTGACCTTCAACATACTTGGGTTTTTATCCTGGCTCTGCTGCTCATTAGATATTTTGTCACCTATAAACTCAGGTCAATAACTGTATGTTTCTATTAGGACTTTTTCAAGTATTGTGTTGAATGATGTAGACTTATTTCTTGACTCAATGTCTGGCACACACTCAGGAAATGTTAGCTATCTTTTTATAGTCTATATTCACATGAGTGAAATTGTTTCTTGAAGCTGTGTTAAGTGACTTTGAAAAAGCTCAGCTAACTGAGCATACATCATGACACATTTTCAATAAAATCTCAGTTCCACAGTACATATCCTAAGGGTCTTTAAACTTTGTATTCCATTGCTTAAATCTCAACCTTCTAGAAAACTTAGCTCACACATCCTTAAAGCAAAACATAAGAACAGCATGTAATAAGTAGATGACAGATTCAGAATCCAAAGACCAAAGTTCAAGTCCCAGTTCTTCCCATCTGTGGCTGTGTGATGTACGACATTCATTTAATCCTTGTGAACTGATCACTAATCCTATATTTAAGATAAGGAAAATAGGATTCACCTCTTCCACATGGCTTCAGTATCAAAGTAAATCATTGCCAAAACAGGAAAATCTATTAGGTATAGTTTTTAATAAGTAAAACAGATAAATTCAAGGACTGAATGTTCTTATTTGATCTGTTAGGCCAAATAAGCACTAATAAAATTAAAAGGCATCAAAGTAAATGAGGAAGTACAAACATTTTTTGTTCATCTATGGAATACTCATTATCTTCTAACATTTGCTAAGATTGTATAATGAAATATTAGATACTAGTTAAAACCAGAAAGCTGGAAAAATATCAGATAGTGCTGTAGGTCATAGTTTTACTAAAGGAAATTTAATCTTTGAAACTCAGATTTATTTTAATCAGAGGATATTTTAATTCAGGTCTTAGGCCAATCTGCCTTGATAATTTATAAAGATATTTTATCAAGTATTATATTTTTTAAATTGAGTGTTTAGCAAATCATCAATGAAATAAAATCCCTACCTAACTAGATCAGATAATTACATTAAATTAAATATATTTCTTCAAAAGTAAGTACAAATTTTGTAGGAAAAAGTGAAGATTGGTATATAGGTCTTGCTCATTTTTAAAGGATGAATATTTCTCTAACATCATTATATAAATGTAAGGTACCACTTTAGGACAAAAATGAAAGCAGTTGCATAAGATTTCAGCTTCAAATTTGGGTATAAGAGAGACACACATGACAAAATATTCTTTTTTTAAGGCAATTTTTACTGCATATTAAGCCTAAACGTTAAGTTTATTTTAATTGGTGCAGAATCAATGACATATAAATCTTAGAGTATCATTTGAAACCAATTCTATTCTTAATAGTACTAAAATAGATACAATGAAATACTTTTCTTCTTAAATGTTTTAAAAATACACTTCAGGAGAAGAGCAAAACAAACAGATTGGTATCCACCCACCATTCTAAGCTTCTCTATGAATCCCAACAGGGAGATTCCCAAGTGCCTCTTTTGGGGCTGAATAGTCAGTGAGTTTGTAATCCTTACTTCTACCTGAGGTTCTCTTCCCTAATCATTCATTAGGAATGAATGCAAAGGAAACCAATACAGCAACATCCCCTCCTTCCTTTCATGTGGGAACAACACGATTTTTTCTGAGGACACAGTTTAAGGTCTTGATTCTAGATCAATTAAGTCAAGGGTTAAAAGGTAGCAGATTCCCTGACCTGCATGTCAGTCCAATGAAATCTGAGTACAGTTCTTCCTCTGGGGTATGCACCCCTCCACACTTCTTTCCCCTTCAATTCTTTCCTACCTGGTGAAACCCTTAGGGATCTGATGGTCTTAGAAACCCCAGGAATCAGTGAGCACCTCTCAGAATCACATAGAAAGCAGGAGAAACTTCAGAATCAGCAGCATTTGGAACACTGGATCTAGAGGAAGCTGACCAGAGGAGGTTGCAAAGGCTACTTGTCAAAACCCAAAACTGAATACCACTTTTGCAACACGGTGGAGCTATCCTCAGTAAACACTACACTCTCTAAAGCCTTATATGTTCCCCATTCATCTAGTGAAGGGAATAAAATTTCACCTAAGATCGCTAAAGGAAGCAAGTACAAAATTCCACTAAAGAGTCCAAACCTTTCAATTCTTGCTACATGAAATTTTATTACCTTCTGTATACAGGATTTGGTTCTGTATGAACTTAAATCATCCTCATTCCCCTGAATCAATTTTCACCTTGTGTATAACTCCAGAAGAGAAAACAACCTGTCCTCTACTGATCAATTTTTATGCTTCAAAAAAACCCAAAGGTATGACTATTCATACTTCACAAAACATATCCAAGGGATTTAAACACCCCAACATGCCTTTACACCATAATTTTTTAAGTTAAAAGTCTTCAAGTTTACTTGATCATAATCTTCAGCTCTATGAGGATTTACTATATAGAAGTTTTATAGCTTCACTGAGGCCAGAACAAGAGTTCAGATTTCAATGAGAAGGTTTTTATGAGATATAAATATGAATTGATGGTAGAGGAGGCTTTTAAGATGCTTTAATAAGTGATTAAGAATTAATTATCTGAGATAGTTTAAATATTTAATCATACATAGAGACAAAAAAATGAGCTCTGGGGATCCTTTGCAGAACTATGATTCTATAGAAATGGGCCATGACACAGGTGAGTCTTTGAAGATAAAGGTGTTTTCTACATATCAAAGAAGGATTAAAGATGTAGAATTTGCATATATTGTGATTAAATCTCTATCTCCTACCAGGTTCATAAAACTTTAAAAATAAAAAATATTTTGCAACATTCTGCAAAGAAGTTCATAATCTTCCCACTGAAATTTACCATCCTTGACATCTTTATTACTATTCCTATTGAGGAGACATTAATCAAAATGCATCAAATGTTGTGGGTAAATATGATGACCAAGCTGGCAAAGAACATCAAAGAGGTTCATATGATTGGTGTATAGTCCACCATGGCGGGAATAACTATGCTATTTGTCAAACTCATGAGGCTACCATTCTCCTGCAGCAAGTTTTTCACAGTCTGAGTGATACACAGATTAACAAAGCATGCAAAATACACATCTAAATTGAATGTTTTGGAAAATAATTTTGAAGTCTTGAACTTGAGCCAAAATCAGACCAACCTATTTTAGCCAACCAACAGTTTAGGGTTCCATGATTATACTGTTATTCTTCTTAACAGAAACTTACCAATATATTTACAATCAAAAGTAATCAACTGTGTTTCTCAGCAGAAGAACCAAACTAAGTGAAGAAAAGAGGAGCAGATGCTTCTTAGCTGCACTATTTGCATATCCTTGTGAAATGGTGCAATCAGAAAATAATCATTCTGAATATGAACCATAGCTTCTGTTTCAATATCACCTTTTGTAAGGTATTTAGCCAAGACTATTAGAATGTGTAGGGTCAGTCATGGGAAGAATTTTTACAGAGACAAATTTTATGTCATTGCCATTTTGTGCACCAAACACCCCTTCTGTACTCCTTTAGCCCTTTTGTATGCAGTGTTATCAAACTCATACGTACTCAGGCTACCGGCCAGCACCCTCAAACTAAATTCACTTATTTTTCTCATTCCTCATCAGAATTCTCCCTTTCCTAGAAACATGCATTGGAAAATAAAGTGTTCAAATAAAATTTCTACTTGAATATTACCCTTAGGAAATGAGATAGGTAGATAGATAGATAGATACATACATAGATAGATACATAGATATAGACACAGAGAGAGACATTTCATTTTGCTTCTTATAATGATACCGAAACATGGACATCATTCTCTTCCTTTTAAATGATAAGGGAAATAAGGCCAAGAGATGGATATCTAGCAAGCTGTGAAGCCGAAACTGAAACCCAAGTCCCTATTCTCTCAAACTCAAGACCTTACTACTACACAAAATAGTAAGGAAATTAATCTTTATAGCCTAGCCCAGTGTTACATGAACTAGTTTTAAAGAATATTTGTTGCACTGAAGGAGGTAAAACTGAGTTAGTGTGTCATCTCACTTAAAATAATTTGCATTTTAAAAGAAAATAGCTTGGTAAATTAAGTCCTTAAAACAGGAAAATGAATTTCCAATGTTGAAGTATCAGCATTAATTTATTCATTCACACACTCATTCAACAAACCCTTACTGAACACTGTACAATGTGCCAGTCACCGTATAAGCTGTTAAGGGTACAACCTGAATAGGCTATTTTTACATCTCTATTTTATGTCAGGGGATATAGAAAAGTAAATGCCATTGATTACAGTGGAGTGATATATAATACATGAGGTTTACACAGGATGCCATGGAAACAAAAGGAGTTTGGAGAAAACATTCTATAAAGGTTTCATGTGTAATGTGACAAATGAGCTGAGTTTTGTAGGATTAGGAAGTTGGTGATATGAGAGGGAGGATGCTCCAGACACTTAGGACTGCATGAAGAAGGCACAGGTGTGAAACAGCCTGGGACAAGGAAGGAATCACAAGCCATTCAAAATGGCTCTGGATGATGCGCAAGGCTCAATGTAGAGGCTTAAAATGAAGGGTCATGGTCATGGGCTAAAGCTGAAGTTTCTGAACTTTATCTTGAATCCTATGGGGACATCAAAGGATTATAAACAAGAAAGTTCAGGATAAGGCTTTTGTTACAAAAAAGATTACTCTAGCAGTAGGAAGATTAGAAATATGCCTTTGGAGAAGCATTTGGGGGCAGGAAGGATTTCCCAGTGTTCTTAAATCACATGGTCGAGAGTCAATTCTACAAAATTACCCAGATATATTAAAAGAAAAACTCATGTATGATAACCAAACATTTCAACAAACTTTCCATCATGCCTATTAAAACACTGCTGTATTAAGCATTCCCTACTCTACAATATACCATTGTATATTATACTGTATATTGTATGTACTGTATACTGTATATTGTTAAAGACTTTTGCTTCCTAGTTTGTCTCAGTTAATGTTTTGGGTTTGGCACTTGTCTCAAAGATTTATGAGTGAGAACTCATCGTGGAAATTACAGAAAACAGATAGTAACAATCTTTCTGTTCTAGGGAAAGCCACACTAACAAAGTGAGAATTAGTAGCTACATAACAGCGCTAGTTGAAAATGTAGCTGAATTAAATTCAAACAATATAGAAAATTATAGGATCTCTCACTTGCTTTCAGAGAAAAAGGTCAGTTCTCCAACTGCTAACAGGAAGAGAAAAAGGAGCTTGATATTTAAGGAAAATTGTCTATGGCTTTATAGAACCATGGAGAAAACTGGTAGTCTCAGTGGTCTGTTTTATTTGTCTTGTGATGGTTTGGAAATAATAATTGAACATGTCCATTGGAAAATATAAAGAAAAAGGATAGGGAAAAAAACTAGTCCTTTATTGAGTAATCAAAACACATAGATTCTCATTCCCAAACTGGAAAGCTTTAAAGAGGATGATGAGGCAAATATACACATTGCCCTTAGGAATGAAAATAATAAAGACTAGAAATGATGGAGAAGTAAAAAAGGGAGAGCAAACCAGATTTGTCTAAAAAAAGGAGGCAAGTGAAAAAGACAGAATTTAACATCTGAAAAAAAAATGCAGATGTGAGCATGTTTGGAAGACAAATATAATGAGAAGAAAGTTGAGTCCATTAAAAAAAAAAACTCAAGGGAATATTTCTATCTCACAACTCAATGTACCTTTTCAAATAAATTATCAATTATGGAATTGCTAATGGAATTCCCTTCTTATCTTTAAGTAAAATATTAAAATTTTTTCATGGTGTTTACCTGGAGAGGAACGAAGACTAAATCATCTAAAAATATATGGATATGACTTTTCTCCAAACTAAGAAAGAAACATGTCAAGCCAAAACCATTATTATTTCATTAATAAAGGACATAATCATGAAAATTTTCTCAATATTAAAGTGGTGTAGCAATGAAAATGTCTAGTAATATAACAGGATGTCCCAGCTTCAAACACAATTTCGCAGTAAATTCGTATTACAGAGTACACTCTACGGTCTATTCTCTATTACTTTTTCTCATAATTAGTCTATTTTTCTTATTATAATATCTTTAGCCCCCAAATATTTACAATTTAGATTTTTAAATGGGCATTGGAATGATAAAGGAAAATCTTCAGCATAATAACCATAAAATTAGTCAATAAAAGATGTTCAATCCTCTGTGGCCCACGTTGGAAATCTGTTCTATTATACTCATACGTAAGTAGAAATATACTCAACATAGAGAAAGACAAATGCATGTAATTCTCTAAGTCTATTTCTGCAGCACACTGTCAGTGATCAAAACAATGTGAGGACTGAAGGGTGTAAATAAATTCTTACAAGTCAGCTTCATATTTAGCATACGTTGAAACATGCCAGGGTATGTGGACCTTTCAAAGTTCCTCGTAATTTCATGATCCCAACACCTAGTTTACAAAATCAGTTAAAACAGTCAACAAACTCTACCATTAAATAGGTGTTGTTTAAATCAATTAATGCTTAGAGAATGAAAGTCCCTTGTACTTTTAAGTGTAAGCACCTACTCTCCCCATTTACAGACTCAAAGAGAACGTTGTTACCAAAAAGAGTAGTTCATATTTGCACTTCAGGAATTTTAGACTTTAACATTTATGCATACTCAATACCAGTCTTCTTTGTTAATAGGAAAAGAAAACCTATCTAGGGTTTTGTCTTTCAAATCCTACAAGAGAAAAATAATAGATATTCAAGCCTCAAGAGGGTTTTCAGACCCTGGTGATGTTATTCAAAAAGAACGTTAGGCTTTAAACTAATTACTTTCTTATAGGAGGCAAAGAGAGATGCATACAATCAGATAATCACCAGTGGTGAGTCCCATTGTCTACTGATTCATGCTTCATTTATTTCCATGTTTTCTCTAGAGAAGATGCAATTAGCCTCTCACCTGCTAATCAAATGTGTGGCTTCATGCCTCTCGGCATTTCCATTTATAGAATCATGAAACTAAGGTCAGATTGTCACCAACTTGAAAATCCTCTTCACTGACTTCTACAAGTGAAATTATTACCCAGGTGGCAGAAATAGCTTTTTTTTTTTAAGAAAACCTGAAGAGTCATAGGAGATATTTTAGTTTATTTTTTAATTAAAATAAGGTTGATGTACAATATAATGCTAGTTTCAGGTGTACCACATAGTAATTCGACATTTACATACATTACAAAATAATCACCGTGGTAAGTCTAATAAACATCTGTCCCCGTGCAAAGTTATTACAACATTACTGACAATATTCCTATACTGTATATTATATCCCTGTGGCTTACTTATTTTATAACTGGAGGATTGTACCTCTTATTCCTCTCACCTATTTCTCCCTCTCACCATCTTCCCCTCTGGCGACCACTTGTTTGTTCTCTGTATCTATATGTCTGTTTTGGTTTTGGTTTTGTTTCTTTGTTTTGTTTTTCAGGTTCCACATATAAGTGAGATCATACGGTATTTGTCTTTCTCTATCTGACTTATTTCACTTAGCCTAATACCATCTAGATCATCCATATTGTTGCAAATAGCAATATTTAATTCTTTTTTATGGCTGAGTAATATTCCATTATGTATAAATATAAATTATAAATATAAATATTCACATATACACCACACACACATATATATACTACACTTTATCCATTCATTGATCAGTGGGCACTTACGCTGCTTCCATATCTTGGCTATTATAAATAATGCTGCAATGAACATTGGAGTGCATTTATATTTTTGAATTAGTGTTTTGATTTTCTTCAGATAAATACCCATAAGTTCAATTTATGGATTGCAGGTCTACATTTAATTTTTTGAGGAACCTCCAGACTGTTTTCCATAGTGGTTGCACCAATTTACAATCCCACCAACAGTGCACAAAGGTTCCTTTTTCTCCACATCCTCTCCAACACTTACTACTTTTTTTCTTTTTGAAGATAACCATTCCAACAAGTGTGAGGTGTATCTCATTGTGGTTCTGATTTGCATTACCCAATGATTCATGATGTTGAGCATTTTTTCATGTGTCTGTTGGCCATCTGTATGTCTTCTTTGAAAAAATGTCTAGTCAGGCCCTTTGCCCATTTTTTAATTGAATTTTTTTGATGTTGAGTTGTAAGAGTTCTTTGTATGTTTTGGATATTAACGCTTTATTGGATATATTGTTTGCTAATATCTTCTATTCCATAGGCTGCCTTTTCCTTTTGTTGATAGTTTCCATCACTGTACAAAAGCGTTTTAGTTTGGTGTAGTCCCATTTGTTTAGTTCTGCTTTTGTTTCCCTTTCCTGAGGAGGCAGATCTAAACAAATATTGCTAGAACCTATTTCAAAGAGTTTACTATCTTTATTTCCAGAGGTTTTAGAGTATCAGCTTTTACATTTAAGTCTTTAACCTATTTTGACTTTATTTTTGTATATGGTGTGAAAAGGTAGTACAGTTTGATTCTTTTGTATGTACCTATCTATTTTTCCCAACATCGTTTGTAGAAGGGGCTGTTTTTCCCTCCATTGTATATTTTTGCCTCCTTTGTCACAGATTAATTGACCATATAAATGTGAGTATTTCTGGGCTCTCTATTCTGTTCCATTGACCTATGTGTCTGTTTATGTGTCAGTATCATATTGTTTTGATAAGTGTAGCTTTGTAGTTTAGTTTGAAATAAGGGAGCATGACTCCTCCAGCTTGTTCTTCTTTCTCAAGATTGCTTTTGCTATTTGGGGTCTTTTGTATTCCCATAAAAATTTTAGAATTATTTTTTCCAGTTCTGTGAAAAAATGCCTTTGGTATAAGACTGCATTGTATCTGTAGATTGCTTTGCATAGTATGGTCATTTTAACAATATTAATTCTTCCAATCTATGAGCATGACATCTTTCCATTTATATTGTCTTCAATTTTCTTATCAATGTCTTATAGTTTTCAGATTTGACCTTTTTGGTTAGATTTATTCCTAGGTATTTTATTATTTTTGATGCAATTGTAAACTGAATTGTTTTCTTAATTTCTATTTTTGATAGTTTGTTATTAGTGTATGGAAAGACAAAAGATTTCTGTATATTAATTTTGTATCCTGAAACTTTACTGAATTCATTTATTAGTTCTAATAGTTTTTTGGTAGTATCTTTAGGATTTTCTACATGTGGTATCATGTCATCTGAAAACAGTTTTACTTCTTTCTTTCCAGTGTGGATTCCTTTTATTTTTTAATCTGACTGCTGTGCCTAGGACTTCCAATACTATGTTGGATAAAAGTGGCATGAGTGGGCATCCTTGCCTTGTTCCTGATCTTAGACAAAATGTTTTTAGCTTTACATTGTTAAGTATGATGTTGTCTACGGGTTTGTCATATAGAGCCTTTATTATATTGAGGTATGTTCTCTCTATACCCACTTTGCTGAGAGCTTTTATCATAAGAGGATGTAGAATTGTGTCAAAAGTTTTTCTGTGTCTATTGAGGTAATCATATGATTTTTATTTTTCAATTTGTTAATGTAGTGTATCACACTGATTGATTTGAAAATATTAACTCATCCTTGCATCTGTGGTATAAATCCCACTTAATCATGGTGCATGATCCTTTTAATGTGTTGTTGAATTCAGTTTGCTAATATTTTGTTAAGGATTTTTGCATCTCTGCTGATTAGTGATATTGGTCTGTAATTTTCTTTTATTGTAGTAGTTTGTCTGGTTTTAGTATCAGGATGATGCTGGCTTCATGGAATGAGTTCAGAAGCATTCCTCTCTCTTCAATTTTTTGGAATAGTTTAAGAAACTATGTGTTAACTCTTCTTTAAATTTTTTTTTAATTCACCTGTGAAACAGTCTGGTTCCGAACTTGTTTGTTGGGAGTTTTCTTTCTTTTTCATTAATGTTTCAATTTCACTGCTGGTAATCTGTCTGTTCATATTTTATATTTCTTCCTGATTTAGTCTTGGGAGATTGTACATTTCTAGGAATTTATCCATTTTTTCTAGGTTGTCCATTTTATTGGCATATAGTTTTTCACAGTAATCTCTTAGGATCCTTGGTATTTCTGCAGTGTCGGTTGTATATTCTCTTTTGTTTCTGATTTTATTTATCTAGGCCATCTCTTTTTTTTCCTGCTGAGACTGGCTAAAGGTTTATCAATTTTGTTTATCTTTTCAAAGAACTAGTTCTTAGTTTCATTGATCTATTCTTTTTTTTGTCTCATTTCATTATTTTTGCTTTGATCTTTATTATTTCTTTCCTTCTACTAACTTTGGGTTTTGTTTATTCTTCTTTTTGCTAGTTCCTTTAGGTGTAAATTTAGATTGTTTATTTGAGATTTTTCTTGATTCCTGAGGCAGGCTTGTATCACTATAAACTTCCCTCTTAAAACCATTTCTGCTGCATCCTTTACATTTTGGATTGTCCTGTTTCCATTTTCATTTGACTCCAGGTATTTTTCAATTTCTTATTTGATTTTTTCAGTGACCTATAGGTTGTCTGGTAGCATGTTGTTTAGACTCCACATGTTTGCAGTGTTTGCCATTTTTTTCTTGTAGTTGATTTCTACTCTCATAGCACTGTTGTCAGAAAAGGTGGTTGACATGATTTCAATCTTCTTAAATTTATTGAGGCTTATTTGTTGCTTAGCATGTAATCTACTCCGGAGAATTTTCTACACGCACTTGAAAAAAATGTGTATTCTGCTGTTTTTGGATGAAATTTTCTGTATATATCTATTAACTCTACCTGGTCTAATTTGTTATGTAAGACCAGTGTTTCCTTAGTGATTTTCTGTCTGAATGATCTGTCCATTGATATAAGTAGGGAGAAAACCATTTAAAGCATGAATCACACTGAGGTTGCCAAGATGTCAACTTGAAATTCTCAAAAGCTAGTTACACTTGCTCTCTCTCATGGTTATATACTTCACCCATAACTCTTGCAAAACTACTATCTTATAAAGGCAGGCTATGGATCTCAAAGGGAAATGGGAAAATAGTGGCAGATCAGCGCAAACAAGCACATCAACACCACGGGATGAACAACTCCTCTTGGAACATGTTTCACTCAGGGAGTCAGGGCACTAACATTCTATGAAAGAGTCCCACTATAACTCTGCCATGGTTGCCAGTTAGCCACGGTAACAAGTCAGCACATATATCCACTGATAGGTTTCATGGATAAAGTGGCTTACATTGAGCTCACTTTTCCCTACCACTCAGTTTACTAAGTGCCGAATATTAAATAGTAGAGAGCATTGTGCTTTCATTGGTGTTTATATTTTGACTCTTGCCTACATTCTAATTTCCTTAAGGGCAAGACTGTGTTCTCACTGTTTTGGCTCCCTTTTCAATGTATACCACACTGCTTGATGCACAAGAAGTGTTTAATATATACACCTTGAAATAAAGGAAAGTGAATAGAGAAAACAGAAAAGGGACTGAGAGAAGAAATAAAATGATTTTCTGTAATCTGTACCACTATATGGAAATCATGCAGAAAAAATGGGGATAGGAAGTGTTTGCTAGAAACAGAACATTCTGAATGGTCCTGATAATCATTATACTAATAAGATATTTGTAGAATGATATGATGCCTAAGAGCTTACTGTACTTTAATATATTTTAGAAGGCTGAAAAAATTATGGCAGAATAGTAATTTGATTACATATTTGCTTGACTGGGTAAATAACTTACCTAAAGACATATGCAGAAATAAATCTCATGCATAGTCCTAAAATCATTAAGTCTACATAACACTATTTAAGTTCTGTGTAGTATCCATGTTATGCCAGTAGGCTTAATTTTCAAAAGTATGGGAATGGTCCTAAACACTTCTGAGGTGCTTATAACACATTTTCAGTCTTAGTTCGTATACCTGTATTAAAGTGTAAACACCACACAAATATTTATATCTTTCAAGTCTTTAACCTCAGTTAGGTCTTTCTCCTCCATGTTTATTTAATACTCTTGATCATAGCACTCATTTCTGTATTATAATAATTTATTTATATGTTGTTTTCTGCTACTCCATAAATTTTTAAAGTATCTTTTTCCAGTGTATCTCTCTCATCCCAGGACTTAACAATGACTAACATAACATAGGCCCACAATAGCCCTATGCAAAAATGAATGATGTGATTAAGTAATCAAAATTAAGCACATGTTTTGTATTAGAATCAGTATTAGGAAATGTTAGGGCTGTAAATATGAAGCCATGTAAGTCATGACTTAAATGAGCTTACAGAGATTATTATAACATAGAAAGCAATAAAACCATCAACAAGAAATTATTGTAAGGATGTGGGAAGAACTAATTCATCTGCATCGATGTGGATATTGAAAGCATATGCTACCCATATTTGTGAGGGCAAGAATTTTTTATTTGACTTGGATACTTTCACTTTTAAAATCATATAGGGATTTTCATATCTTGTGAAAGATCTCCTACTAATAAAAAACAATGCATATGCTGGGCAGGTAAAGTGAGGTAAGAAAGCCACATAGGGAAGCTCAGATTTAGTTTGCCCTAGAATCCACTTTAGTTCATTGGCAATTCTGAATGAACAACCAATATCTTCCATTCACAGATAAAATCATTTCCATCTGTTGTGCCTTCTAAATTATTGCTGCTTGGATGCACCAATGCAATTATGTGTAGAATACCCTTCAGGATATAACTAGAATAAACATATGTTGAGAAAAGACCTAAAGCTTCAGAGCAGCTGTGGTACTTTGTATATTTCCACAAAAATAAACAAGACTAGATGATTATAAATTTTCATATGTACAATGCAACAAGTCAGCTAGAATGCCTCAAATAAATACAAAATGACTCATAGCCTATGGAAGGGAATATTTCACAAGGAAGATGACCAAAATTTTTATTGATATCTTGGTATATTTGGTTTTCAACATATATGCAGAAATCAAAAAGTAAATGTAAACATAATAATTTCTCACAGATCTTATCCTCAAATATTAATTACATTCTTTATAGTTCACTCTTAGTAAAATTTCTGGATAATCAGGATCTCTTTTTCAAAATAGAGGACTTCTGAAAGCAATGGCATGTAACTGTGATTGTAGCAGGCAGAATGAACTCCTCAGTGTCTTCAGACTTGTGAATATGTTACCTTACATAACAACAAGGACTTTGCAAATGTAATTAAGGTTATAGACATTAAAATACAGAGATTATTCTGGATTATCTGAGTGGATCCAAACTAATCAAATGAGTCATTAAAAGCAGAGTGCTTTCTCTGGCTGGAGGTAGAGAGATGAAGTAGAAGAAAAGTTAGAGATATTCAAAGCATGAAAGAAACTCAACTCATCATTGCTGGAGTGGGGCTATATAGAAAGTTTAAGGAAGTCAGCCAGCCTCTAGGAGCAAAAATGGTCCCCAACTGACAGTCAGTAAAGAAAGGAAAACCTCAGTTCTACAACTGCATGGAACTTAATTTGGCCAACACGTGAATGAGACAGAATCTTCTGCAGAGCCTCCAGATAAGTAACCAGCCCTGGTGACATCTTGCTTCCAGCCTTGAGAGATCTTGAACAATGGACCTAGATGAGGTATGCTCTACACAGATTTCTGACCCATGAATCTGTGAGATATTTGCTATTGTTTTCTTAATTTCTTTTTCATTTATTTCTGGTCTGATTTTTATGATTTCTTTCCTTCTGCTAACTTTGGGATTTTTTTCAGTTCTTCTTTCTCTAATTGCTTTAGGTGTAAGGTTTTGTTGTTTATTTGAGATGTGTGTTGTTTCTTGGGGTAGGATTGTATTGCTATAAACTTCCCTCTTAGCACTGCTTTTGCTGCATTCTATAGGTTTTGGGTCATCGTGTTTTCATTGTCAATTGTTTCTAGGTTTTATAAAAAAATTTCCTCTTTGATTTCTTTAGTGATCTCTTGGTTATTTAGTAGTGTAATGTTTAGCCTCCATGCATTTGTGTTCTTTAAAGTTTTTTTCCTGTAATTGATATCTAGTCTCATAGCGTAGTGGTCGGAAAAGGTACTTGATACGATTTCAATTTTCTTAAATTTACCAAGGCTTGATTTGTGACCCAAGATAGGATCCTAGAGAATGTTCCATGAGCACTTGAAAAGAAAGTGTATTCTGTTGTTTTGGATGGAATGTTCTATAAATATCAATTAAGTTTTGTTAATGTGTCATTTACAGCTTTTGTTTCCTTATTTATTTTCATTTTGGATGAGCTGTCCATTGGTGAAAGTGGGGTGTTAAAGTCCCCTACTATGATTGTGTTACTGTCTATTTCCCCTTTTGTGGCTGTTAGCATTTGTCTTAGGTATTGAGGTGCTCCTATGTTGGGTGCATAAATATTTACAATTGTTATATCTTCTTCTTGGATTGATCCCTTGATCATTATGTAGTGTCCTTCTTTGTCTCCTGTAATAGTGTTTATTTTAAAGTCTATTTTCTCTGATATGAGAATTGCTACTCCAGCTTGCTTTTGATTTCCATTTGCATGGAATATCTTTTTCCATCCCCTTACTTTCAGTGTGTGTGTGTCACTAGGTCTGAAGTGGGTCTCTTGTAGACAGCATATATATGGGTCTTCTTTTCGTATGCATTCAGCCAGTCTGTGTCTTTTGGTTGGAGCATTTAATCCATTTACATTTAAGGTATTTATCGATATGTATGCTCCTACCACCATTTTCTTAATTCTTTTGGGTTTGTTATTGTAGGTCTTTTCCTTCACTTGTTTTTCCTGCCTAGAGAAGTTCCTTTAGCATTTGTTGTAAAGCTGGTTTTGTGGTGTTGAATTCTCTTAGCTTTTGCTTGTCTGTAAAGGTTTCAATTTCTCCATCAAATCTGAATGAGATCCTTGGTGGGTAGAGTAATCTTGGTTGTGTCTTTTTCCCTTTCATCACTTTAAATATGTGCTGCCATTCCCTTCTGGCTTGCAGAGTCTCTGCTGAAAGATCAGCTGTTAACCTTATGGGGATTCCTTTGTATGTTATTTGTTGCTTTTACCTTGCTGCCTTTAATATTTTTTCTTTGTATTTAATTTTTGATAGTTTGATTAATATGTGTCTTCACGTGTTTCTCCTTGGATTTATCCTGTATGGGACTCTCTGTGCTTCCTGGACTTGACTATTTCCTTTCTCATATTAGAGAAGTTTTCAACTGTAATCTCTTCAAATGTTTTCTTGGTCCGTTTATTTTCTCTTCTTCTTCTGGGACCCCTATAATTCGAATGTTGGTACATTTAATGTTGTCCCAGAAATCTCTGGAACTGTCCACAATCCTTTACATTCTTTTTTCTTTATTCTCCTCCGCAGTAGTTATTTCCACTATTTTATCTTCCAGGTGACTTATCCGTTCTTCTGCCTCAGTTATTCTCTCTTGATTCCTTCCAGAGAATTTTAAATTTCATTTATTGTGTTGTTTATAATTGTTTGTTTGTTCTGTAGTTCTTTTAGGTCCTTGTTAAACGTTTCTTGTATTTTCTCCATTCTATTTCTAAGATTTTGGATCATCTTTACTATCATTACTCTGAATTCTTCTTCAGGTAGACTGCCTATTTCCTCTTCATTTGTTTGGTCTGGTGGGTTTTTACCTGTTCCTTCATCTGCTGTGTATTTCTCTGTCTTCTCATTTTGCTTAACTTACTGTGTTTGGGTCTCCTTTTTGCAGGCTTCAGGTTTGTAGTTCCCATTGTTTTAGGTGTCTGCCCCAGTGGGTAAGGTTGGTTCAGTGGGTTGTGTAGGCTTCCTGGTGGAGGGGACTGGTGCCTGTGTTCTGGTGGATGAGGCTGGATCTTGTCTTTCTGGTTGGCAGGACCACGTCCGATGGTGTGTTTTGGGTTGTCTGTGACCTTATTATGATTTTAGGCAGCCTCTCTGCTAATGGGTGGGGTTGCGTTCCTGTCTTGCTAGTTGTTTGGCATAGGGCTGTAGCTTGCACTGTAGCTTGCTGGTTGTTGAGTAGAGCTGGGTCTTATTGTTGAGATGGAGATCTCTAGTAGAGCTTTCGCTGTTTGATATTACTTGGAGCCAGGAGGTCTCTGGTGGACCAATGTCCTGAACTCGGCTCTCCCACCTCAGAACCTCAGTCCTGACACCCAGCCAGAGCACCAAGATCCTGTCAGCCACACAGCTCAGAAGAAAACGGGGAAAAAAAGAAAGGAAGGAAAAAGTAAATAAAATAAAATAAAGCAAAATAAAATAATTAATATAAAAAATAAAATATTAAAAATAAAAAAATTAGAAAGTAATAAAAAAAGAAAGAAGAGAGCAATCAAACCAAAAAACAAATCCACCAATGATAACAAGAGCTAAAAACTATCCAAAAAAAAAAAAAAAAGACAGACAGAACCCTAGGACAAATGGTAAAAGCAAAGCTATGCAGACAAAATCACACAAAGAAGCATACACATACACACTCACAAAAAGAGAAAAAGAAAAAATATTTTTTTTTTAAAAAAAAGGAAGAGAGCAAACAAATCAATGAACAAATCTACCAATGATAGTAAACTCAGATAAACATAAAACCAGAAACAAATTAGATGCAGAAAGCAAAGCCCAAGTCTACAGTTGCTCCCAAAGTCCACCACCTCAATTTTGGGATCTTTCATTGTCTATTCGGGTATTCCACAGATGCAGGGTACATCAAGTCGATTGTGGAGATTTAATCCACTGCTCCTGAGGCTGCTGGGAGAAATTTCCCTTCCTCTTCTTTGTTCGCAAAGCTCCTGAGGTTCAGTTTTGTATTTGGCCCTGCCTCTGCGTGTGGGTCGCTTTAGGCTGTCTGTTCTTCGCTCAGACAAGACGGGGTTAAAGGATCGGCTGATTAGGGGGCTCCAGTTCATTCAGGCCCGGGGAGGGAGTGGTACAGAATGCAGGGCGAGCCTGTGGCAGCAGTCTGGCATGACGTTGCAACATCCTGAGGCGTGCCGTGTGTTCTCCCAGGGAAGTTGTCCCTGATTCACGGGACCCTGGCAGTGGCGGGCTGCACAGGTTCCTGGGAGGGGAGGTGTGGAGAGTGACCTGTGCTTGCACACAGGCTTCTTGGTGGCTGCAGCAGCAGCCTTACCGTCTCATGCCCGTCTCTGGGGTCCGTGCGGCTCGCACCTGTCTCTGTTGCTCGTTTGGGCGGTGCTCTGAATCCCGTCTCCTTGAGCACCCCGAAACAATGTTCTCTTGCCTCTTAGGCAGGTCCAGACATTTTCCCGGACTCCCTCCCGGCTAGCTGTGGTGCATTAGCCCCCTTCAGGCTGTGTTCACGCAGTCAATCCCAGTCCTCTCCCTAGGGTCTGACCTCCGAAGCCCGAGCCTCAGCTCCCAGCCCCGCCCCGGCAGGTGAGCAGAGAAGCCTCTCGGGCTGGTGAGTGCTGGTCGGCACCGATCCCCTGTGCGGGAATCTCTCCGCTTTGCCCTCTGCACCCCTGTTGCTGCGCTCTCCTCCATGGCTCCAAAGCTTCCCTCCCGCCCACCCCGTCTTCGCCAGTGAAGGGGCTTCCTAGTGTGTGGAAACTTTTCCTCCTTCACAGTTCCCTCTCAGAGGTGCAGGTCCCATCCCTGTTCTTTTGTCTCTGTTTTTTCTTTTGCCCTACCCAGGTACGTGGGGAGTTTCTTGCTCTCTGGGAAGTCTGAGGTCTTCTGCCAGCATTCAGTAGGTGTTCTGTAGGAGCAGTTACACGTGTAGATGTATTTCTGATGATTTGTGGGGAGGAAGGTGATCTCCATGTCTTACTCCTCCACCATCTTGAAGGTCTCCTGGTGTTTTGTATATGGCTTCTTTCTCTTAGCATAAAGTGTTCACAGTTCATCCATATTGTAGCACGTATCAGTACTTCATTCATTTCTATGACCAAATCATACCACATTTAGCTTTCCATCAGTTGATGGGCATCTGGGTTGTTTCCACTGTTTGTTTATTATGAATAATGCTGCTATAAACACTCACGTTTCCATTTTTGTGTAGACAAATGTTTTCAGTTCTCTTGGGTATATAGCTAGGAGTGAAACTGCTAAGTTATACAGTAACTCTGTTTAACCAGTTGAGGAAGTACCAAACTCTTTTTCAAAGTGGCTACACTTTACATTCTCACGAACAATGTATGAAGGTTCCAATTTCTCCAGTATCCTTGTCAATATTACTTATTGTCCATTTTTTCTATTACAGAACATCCTAATAGATGTAGAGTGGTTATGTCATTGTGGTTTTGATTTGTATTTCCCTAATGACTGATGACATTGAACATATTTTGGTGTGCTTATTGGCCATTTGTAAATCTTCTTTGGAGAAATTTCTATTCAGATCCTGTGCCCATCAATAAATTTATTTATCCTTTTTGTTACTGAGTTGTAAGAGTTCTCTATGTATCATGGATACCGGTCCCTTATCAGATATATAGTTTGCAAATATTTTATTTAAATATGTGTGCTATCCTTTTTACTTTTTTATGACTTAATTTTCACTATATTTATATTGTTATGTTTCATTGATTTTTTTCCCCTGATTATTGGGCTGTATTATCCTACTTCTTTGTGACTTTTGGTGATTCTACTGAATTCTCTGTGTATTAGGTCTTTCCATCTTCACTGTTGGAGCATGAGCTATGCCCAGTCCCATGTGGCCTTTGGGATCGTTCCACCTTCCACCTTCCAGTAGTTCTTTCCCTGCATATGCAAATGAGTACTCAACCAAAAATTGAAAGAAACTCCTTTGCATATGTCTGAGACAATCTGTGCAGTTCCACCCTCTTTCATATTTTGCTCTGCAAATTACAGCAGCCCTGACATCCCCACACATTAAACTCTGTATCCTCTACTGAAAGAGATTATTGGGTTCTTTTTGAAATTCTTTCTCTTTGCCTGTGGCCTGGAAACTATCTCCAGGGAATCATCTGGGGCCATGGTAGAACTCACCTTCCTTCTCTCAGGGATCACTACCCTGTGGCCTGGTTATAGTTAAATTAGGAGAAAATCAAGAGTTTGGAAAATGTGTTTAGAAAGTCCTAAAGCATAAATTCCATACTAAGAAATTTACCTCTACTATTTTTATTGTTTTGTGTTGTTTTTTTCCTAAAAAGGAACATAATCAGTTAGTTATGTGATGAGAAAATCACCAAGTAACAGTGTAATAGATGGATTACAGGGCAAAAGTTATGACTGGGGCCTAAAACAGGGTGAAAACTGTTGAAATATTGAAAGATTGCATTTAAAAGTCACTCTAGAAATAAACATATTCTGATGGGTATTCCACTGACTCTGGAGAATGACACAAAGGAAGAAGTTCATGATGATGCTAGGTTTTGTAGCTTATGAAAATTGGTGATAATGATTCTAGAGAAAGCATTAAGGAATGCAAAAGAAGGAAGAATATTTTTTATGGGGGAGGAAGCTAAATAGTTAAAATCAGGATATACACTGTTAGGCACTCTGTGATACAAAGCTACATGTATTAATACCCCAAAATGTTTCTCTTTGACATCTGTGGGTACTGTATATTATTTGGTTATCCTATATTATATAATAGGAAAAGGTTGGAATTTGGTAAGCAAGGAATTTTCATTTCTTATAAGCCTTATCTAAAGCCTCATTCATTAGTAATTTCCTTATCATAATAATTGCCCAACTGTCGATCATCTGTTTTAATTGCAGCACAATTCAATTTTGGATGCATCAAAATTCTGCTTTGAAACCAGTGTGGATCAGCTTTCAGCTCCCTTGAGTCTATTTGTGAGGTTTTGGCAGAAGTGTCAGTATACCTAAAGAGAGTGTTGGAATTTTTGAACAAACTAAATTAAAAGATGACTCTTACTCAAACAGATTCTTAAAGCAATGTTAAGACAAAATTATAAAATAAAATATTCTTTTCTAACAGGAAAAGAATTTTGAAAGATATTCTGGGCAAAAGCAAAATAAGGAAATAAAGCGTATGTGCTAGAGGCTGGATAATTCCCCAAACTGTAATATTTTCTTTTCTAAATGCAACAGGCACTGCAAGTTAGCTCCTGTATCAAATGAGGACTATAACTCATAAAAATTGCCCTGATCTAAATTTTTGTCCCTTACCAAAGGAAAATGAGTTCAACCAATATTTAGACTGGAGTGCCAAAAACTGGCCCTGATTAATCAGCTGTTCATTTCTGGCTGCAAGACTCCTTTAGAGATTTTCAATATGTGTAAGAGCCATGGAGACATACATTTACAGATCATGATCTTTAAAACAAATGATGAGAACTTCAGCAACACTGTACTACAGACATCCAACAGTGATTTTTTTTTTTTGTAGTTTTCTATTTTACTGGCTTTTATTCCCCCTAGAACTCCTACTGGCTGGAGAAGTATGAACATTTGTTAAAAGTTATAAATGACTTCCTGATTTCATCGATCACTGAAGAAATATCTATTTGGATCTACCTTTAGAAATAAAAAGTATTAAATTAATATTTTCAGCTTTAAAGAATGTACAAGACTCAATAACTTCAAATAAAACAACTTGTACAAGTTTATAGAAGAGGAAATGATTTTGTCCAGTATTTGTCTTTCATGCTTAAAAATGTCTTCAAGATCTGGCTACTAGCATCATACAAATTAAGACTTGTGTTACAGAATGATTTATAAACCAAATATTGATATTGCTTGAGTATTGTTTAGGTAGGGGGTTTTGTAGCTAAGCTCAGAGCTCAATGGTATTACTTCCCCATCATTTAGGATAGATGAGCATTCATTGCAATTAATGATGTCTATAAAAGGAAAGTTTTCAAGAATCCACTCAAACCAATTCCAAAGTTTACACTAAGACACTACCAGAAAAACCTTCCTTATGTACCCTTTCATATTTCCAATGCTAGAACTGAATCATTTTCCTCAATTTTCTCTCAGTTGAGATGACTAATAATATCACTTTTTTTCTGTGAGACTTCTGCAACAATTGAAGATCAGTCACTGAGTTCCACATGTATTGGAGCTCCAATTTTATTGGTTACCATTTTAGGCAAACAGCATGGATATGGCCCAATGGGGTGTGTGGGGGGGAAATAAGTCCCAGAAATATAAGAAATAGATTCTGGCTCTGTCTCTATAAATTTGAGCACATATTTTGATTTCTCTGTAATTCATTCTTTGATAAAATGGGAATACATTCATCCAACAAATATTACAGAACCTAGGCCCTGTGTAAGAAACTGGGCTAGACAGCAGTGATGTAGTGATAAACCGAGCAGACATGGCTCTTGCCTTAAGCAGAATAGTTGGGATGAACAACTAAAATAATAATAATAGTAATAAACAAAAAACAGAAAGAAAAGGAAAAAGGTGGCAGAAGTGAAGGGATACAAGAGTACTACAAGAGCATATAATAGTGGGTGTTTGTTAATAGTTATCCTAATTACCTCAAACAAATAAAACTTGTCATACAAATGAAAAGCTGTCTATTATTATCTTCAGTGGTGATTAAAATGTGCCTGGACAGTTGTCAGAGTCACCTGGCAAGTCAGCCATTATCCACTTAAAATGGTATAATTAAAATTAAAGCATAATGAACTGTCTATAATAAACATCAAATGATTACTTGTTGAATAAAGTATTGTGATACTCCAAATATATAATTATATTATGTTTCTACTCATACCATGAAAGCATATGATTAACAGACACACATGAATTTTTTATAACAGAAGGTCTGATATCTGTATTCTCTGAAACAAGAAAAATGCAGTTCTATTGGGCATAAATTATTATTTTTTAAACATGATGTTAGAATGGCAGAAAAATAAGCATGGATATCTTTGTAATGACTTAAAAATGATTCAATGTCTAAGTTCATTGTTGGAAGCCGTTGCAATGTACATAAATATGTAATGCACATGTTTATAACATTGCCTGTCCCAACCCATCCATAGACCATAAAGGACATTATTATTCTCCTTTCATAGACCAATCTAATGTTTTGGGTTAGACTCAGAATGGATTTTGCAAGGCACTAAGATTATAAATTCGTTTAAAGTAGTATCAGTCTTTCTAGAAACAACTATTCACAGATAATTTATTGATACAATTATAATCATTTTATAATACAAGAAGTTTCTTAAAGCTCACCCTTAGAAAACACTTTCAGTCTAATACTAAATGCAATGTTCATTTGCAAGTGACAAAAATCACATTTGCTTTAAATGTTCTAAAATTCAGATTCAAACTGGAGTTCTCCCCAGTTAGTCTGATTAACCGGGTTTCATATAATTATAATTACACTCGCAAAAAAGAATGGTTTCTAGTAAACTTATCCATAACCAATATCAGACCATTTTTCTCTAAATAAATAAAAAATATTTTCCGATTTGCTCTCTCAAATGCTATACAGCCCAAGTCACTAAGTAAAAATTATACTTATTCTTATGACCTAGGGTCACAAATACTTGTTTTCCTTAGAATCCCTATCCACAGTTACATAGCAAATGGGAATAAGTCCAGGACAAAACAGATGGAGAGTAGCTGGGTTCATTAGGCAACATTCCAGGTGTTTGTTTCTGGCAAAAATGCCACTGAATCCCTGACCATTACGTCCTCACAGTTCTGCTTGAATGTGATAATGGCAGTAGTTAAATTAATGTGTCTTCTTTGCTACAGGGCAGGTCTGTGTTATTTCAGTCAGACATTCAAACATTTACCGCATGGAGACTCAATGTCCAACTTTCCTCATATTAAAGTCCTAAAATTCTCTAGAGAAAATAAGAGAGATAAAGAAATAGCTAGCTAAACAAACAAATGCTTATATCCAAACTTCAGACATCTTCCTGAAAATAAATATTTTTAGTCCAAGAGAGAATTTATAAACTAAGAAATACTGTAGATGTTACAGCAATAGTTTTATAATTGCAGAACTTTTGATAGAGTTTATTATTGAAAATCAAAGGAAGAAAATGTAAGGACATTCTACATTTGTACTGTGACAAATGGCTTCCCTTCTCCACACATCACAGAATTGTGGCTATCACAATGGACATGATCTCTGTCCACTCATTTCCTCAGACCAATGACTTAGCTTAGCTCTTTAAAATAATTGGCTCATTGTAATTCCCCATTTTCGGTCATTAATTATGTACAAGGGATAACTGCACCCTACCCGTACCCTGAGCATGTTGATATTCTAATTTAACATAGTTTCTTCTTTGACAAGTGTGTAATCTATCAAGAAAAAACTAAGCATTTTTCATTATATACATTAAACTTAGCTTCAGCTCCTTTAATCTCCAGTTAAGATTAATCTGTCAATTTAAGCACTCAGATCTCCCCATATCATCTAGGACTCAGTTCCATCTATTATCCTTTCTCTCTTTTATATATATAACCATTCTCTTCACTGTCATCAAAATAATAGCTTACTCTAGCTGTCTACCTTTTTTTTCTTTCAACTCACTACAGTAAGTTTCTTCCAAAAATGCCTTTGCCAAAGTCACCAGTGATCACCTAACAGTTAAATCTAATGGGCTCTTTTAGGGTTTTTCTTCTCTATTTGGCCCTCAGGATACTGTCTCACCTAGGTCTTTCCTATCTCACTGATCATTCCTTTTAAGTCTCCAGCAGTAGGCTTTTTTTCCTTTTTGTCTTTTATAAATACTAATTTCTCAAGGATCCCGTCCTCAACTTGTTTCACACACTGCATGCACCACCTGGAGAATTATATAACCTACTGGTTTTATCCACCATCACTACAATAACGGCTTTTTACAACTGCATCAGTGTGTTCCTGGCTTCTCCCCAAAGTCCCAGGATCTTGTGTTCAGTTGTGAATAGTCTGTATATTTTTTGTTATTGTTGTTTATCTGTCATAACTAAATTCTTTATAAGACCAAGGAAAAAACTGGACTAATCATATCTCTGAAAAAATTGTATGGATAAAAGAAATGATGACATGGTCAAATCCATTAAAAATAGCAGGATTATCATTAATATTTTGTCCCAGTGCACTGTTTTTACATATATCTTTATGCTGAAACATTTCTGCACAGATCACTCTTATTTCTGAATGAAGAAAACTTTACAGTCAATATGATCTTTTAAAAAAGGATATAAATGAGACAAAAAGTCAGCTTAAATTTCCTTCCTCAGTTCACATTTCCATTAGCAAATATCCACCCATCAAATATTCTCACCTCTTCAGCATGGGAAGGAACAGAGTGCCAATACCTCTGATTTAACCTTGGGACACAAAAATGTGCCCGTCAGCAGTTTCCATTTATTTTAATAGCTATGAAAATGAAAGTACAGCGTTGAGTTCACTTTCTAAAGAGAAAAGTCTAATGCATCAAGATTATGAGCATTGCTGAAAGCCCACTATGGGAATGTAGTGGCTGCTTAGAATGGGTTGTCATTAATCAGTAGTCACCCATGCTGTGCCCTCATGTGGAATGACTCACTGATATGGACATAAACACAATCCTGCTAACTTCATTTTTAAAAGCAATGCTTATTTTAGGAGGACTTCATATCTGGACTATTTCTTGACATGAGAGAACAGCAACCACCTGAATTTTTGCTGTGGCATTTTGTCTTTGCCAAGGGAAAAAAATATCCACTGTTTAGCCATTTGCTTGTCTTGTATCCACTATAAAAAACTTTATCACTTAATTGTTCTCACTATCTTTATCATAGGTCTTAAAATATTGTTTATACACATGTGTGACTTACCAATACCAATTAGAAGATAACAAAAATATAATTATATCTGAGTTTATGAAACTATGGTTTAGGCCATTTCAGAATCACCTGGATGCTTTTCTAAACACAAAACAAAACAAAAACAGATTCCTGGATCCCCCAGGAAATCCACTGAGTCAGAAGATTTTCAGTGAAGCAAGAGTCTATGTTTTAATAGACTTCCCAGGTGATCCTTATGCACACTAAAGTTGAAAACAAGACATTTTCATTGCTTTTACTAAGTTGACTTTGAACAAGAAATCAGAAAGAGTGATTGAAAGCAGAGGAGGTTATCAAAAATGTTTCACTTTTTAAAAAAATGGGATCCTATTTAGAAAAGGTTCAAGGAGATTCCTGCCTGTGCTCCTCACCTGAGAAAAAGCCAAGGCAATGAAGGCATTCTAGCATGATGTCCTAGAGACCTCGGGACCTAACAAATCATATTATTTACTGTCTACATCTTTAAGAGCAGCTTGACTGCCTTTCCTCTCTTTAGAGTTAAAATAACCAATTCACTTCACTTCCTTCTGCTGCACAAAAATCAGTCACTTCAAGCATCCAAGTTGGCCCAGATATAATAATAAGGCCATGCCTTGAAAAGGAAATGAAAAAGAATAAAACATGAACCAAAATTTTACCTCTTCCTCAAAGGAAGCTGTGAATTATGGTTAGAAATAAGTTGATAAAATTGTAAGCAATGTTCTACTTTAAAAACAGCAGCAAGTGAAATACAATTTGGCAGCCAGGAAGAGCACAAAATTCTCTCAAAAAGAGATCATGACTGAGGGTGAAATTTTCTTATGTGAACAAAACTTTCTGTGTAAATTTAGTTCCACTCTAACTGCTATTCCACATCCATAAGTACTACCCTCACTCAGGTTTTCTCTCTTTTCCTCTAAGTGTATGTTTTGATGGTGGCTAATACAACCCTTCTCCAGCACTGAGCAAGAAATGTCTTAGCAGAAATATAGCTACTTTTTCAAATATAAAATAAAATAATTTTGACCTTGGAAATATGATTCATATTTTGTCTTAGAATTTTAAAAAATTTCTAAAGAAGCTTATTATAACATAATTATTAGACTTTGTTTTTCTTCTAAATCTGCTGAAGGAATTAATAAAGTATCATAGTAGAAGAAAACCTAATAGCATCCTTATAGATTCCTCATGTATAAAATTGAGACAACAAAAATCTTCTCTAACTGCTTCACAGAGTTGATATCCCCACATGCTTCAAATAGCAATATGTGTATCAGTTGCCTATTGCTGTGTAACAAATCACCCTGAAATTTAGGTGTCTAAACAAAAACCATCCATTGACTTAGTATTCTGCTTTGGAATGGAGTCTTCTAATCATCTCCCCTATGTTCACTCATGAGGGGTATCTGTCAGGCAAGGATGGTCCACAGCGGTCTCACTCACATGTCTGGTGTTTCACTGGGACTTTTGTTCTGGGCACTTTTGCTCTTCTCCGTGTAACTTCTCCAGCATGTTCCAAAAGAGCAAGTCACAATGTGCAAGCATCTCTCAAGCCTCTGCTTGCATCACACAGATGAATATACAGTTGGCTAATGCAAGTCACATGGCCAAGCCTAGAGTCACTATGGGAGGGGATTGTACAAACATGTAGATGCCAGGGGTGTGATTCATCAGGGATAGTTATTATCACAATCTAACAAAAATGTATTACAGTTATTTAGTAACTATAAAGAATCATATGAATATAAGAATTATAACATTTAAAATAGTAAAGTAGTAAAAGTATAATAAAAATAGTAAAAAAAAATTATAAAAGTAAACTTGGACCAAGTCTATCAATGCCTTCCACCCTTGACCATTGACCTTGTTTCCTACAATGTAGTAAATCTGATTGATTCAAATTTCATCAATTTTAAAAAATACCCTTTGAAGTACATGTCGGTGGAAACACATTTGACATACATACCTGCTCAAGAATAAAGGACCAAAAGGCAGGCAGGCAGAAAAAGATATCTGCTACTTAATAGGCAAAAAAGAAAAATAAAAACCTTAGACAAACGAATAATCACAAACTCAGTGAAATAAAAGTTAGAAGTAGAGACATATAATCTATCATTGCTTAAAACATGGAATGATTGGGACTTCCCTGATGGTCCAGTGGTAAAGAATTCGCCTTACAATGCAGGGGACGCAGGTTCAATCCCTGGACAGGGAACTAAGATCTCACATGTCACGGGGCAACTAAGCCAGCATGCCGCAACTACTGAGCTTGCATGCCTCAACTAGGGAGCCTGCATGCTGCAAACTACAGAGCCCACGAGCTCTGGAACCTGCATGCCACAACTACAGAGACCACACGCCCTGGAGCTTGCGTGCCACAACTAGAGAAGAGAAAACCGGCAGGCCACACCTGGAGAGAAGCCCGCGCGCCACAAGGAAAGATCCTGCATGCCTCAGCAAAAATCCCGCATGCCTCAACTAAGACCCGACGCAGCCAAAACTAAAAAATAAATAAATAAATAAATCTTTAAAAAACATGTAATGATTAATGTCATAGACCCAGAAATACGAGAAAAAGAGTTTATCTCCTCTAGAACACCATTTAATGCCATTCTAAAGATAAAACTATGCTTTAAAAAAGTGAAGAAAAAGTTCCATCTCTTCCATTAGCTCCACTCAGTAGTCTCTCAGTGAGGGAAAGACATTTCTTGCATCCAACCTATGTTACTCATGCTAAAACTTGCCCTTATTAGCTTTGCCCCTGTCTCTGGGCAATCCTCGTGAAAACTGGTTAGCACCTTCACACAACCACATAACCCTCCATTCACCTCAGTGCTGTTCTAATGACATCTCTTTTTTTTTCCCTTCTGTAAACCAAATTTCAGTTTTCTAAACTGTTCCTCAAGATGTTTTATTTTCAAACCCTTGAATCACTTCCACCTGTACTCTTCTAAATCCTCTCAAAAATTTCAACATTCATCTCAAGGGAGTGAGGCTCCTTCATCTTAGGTTATGATTAGCCAGAGACAAGTATAATGCAGTTAACCTCTCCAACCTTAGATTGTCTTGAGGATTAAATAAACTGATACAGTTTCTTACAATGAGCTTAAATAGTAACTAGTATAAAATATGTTAGCAAGCAGTAATTATAGTAGCTGCTGGGCACATTAATTTTAAACCTTCTCGGGTATGGGCATTTTTACTAACAGTCTGTACTATATTATCGGCTAATATGGAGCGTCTCAGCCACTATGGCTACTAGCTCTTCTTCCCTTTTATTCAGATTGAATCAGTGATTTCCCATTTGAGCATTCCATTTTTTAAAAATTTACTCAATTGGGCTTCCCTGGTGGTGCAGTGGTTGGGAATCTGCCTGCCAATGCAGGGGACACGGGTTTGGGCCCTGGTCTGGGAGGATCCCACATGCCACGGAGCAATTAGCCCCGTGAGCCACAATTACTGAGCCTGCGCGTCTGGAGCCTGTGCTCCGCAACAAGAGAGGCCGCGATAGTGAGAGGCCCACGCACTGCGATGAGGAGTGGCCCCCACTTGCCGCAACTAGAGAAAGCCCTTGCACAGAAACGAAGACCCAACACAGCCATAAATAAATAAATAAATATTTTTTTAAAAAATTCACAGCTTTAAAAAAAAAAAAATTTACTCAATTATCAAAGTCATTCAGAATTTGAATCTCTCTTCTCACTGTTAAAGCAATTTTTCCATGTTTGAGTAAGGTTGTGACTAATGTAAATTTACTGTTGTGGATTCAGTGAGCTCTGAGGTCCTGAGAAGGAGTTGGAAGAAGGACAGTACTATTTAGCAGGTGTTACTATGTATCTGAGGAGAAAACAGTTGTATGCTTTGAAGGATCATCTGATTTAATTCCAATAATATTAAATAATAGCTAACAAGTTTTGAGCATTTACTCTGTACCATACTGTGCTATACAATTTACATGAATTATTTCTTTTATCCCCACAAAATTACAATGCTGTACTAGGTATTTATACTGTTCTCATGTTACAAATGAGGAAGTTCAGTTGTAGATAGGCTGAGTGACTTGCCTAATGCTGCATACCTTTTAGGTGTCAATGTTTGAATTAAATGCAGGTCAGACTCTAGAAACTGAATTTCTAATCCTTAAATAAATTTCCTGTACACCTGCCACAAAAAAGTCTTGTAAGAGAGTTATTGGCTCTATTTCTTAGGTGAGTAGATTGAGACAAGGAAAAGTTAAATAACTTATCCAAGATCCACCATAAATGGCAGATTAAATATTTGAACCCAGGGCAGTCTGGCTTCAGGATAAAACAACAACAAAAAAAACAGTAAAACAACTGTGGTTCCAGAAAGCACAAATCCGCAAATGTAAATTTCTTGTTACGCTATCTGGGTAGACTTGTCATTCACAAGTCCAACTTTAAGTTTTGAAAAGAAAATGACAGAAACAATGAAAGCTGTAAGCTAAACAGTTTTTAAAGCTCTCTTGAATATAGGGTCTCACTGACAACTTCAGTCAAGTAAGCAAGCACATGGCATCCAGCGTGACAAACCACCCCCAAAACTTAGTGGCTTAAAACAACAGTCATTTATTTTGCTCATGGATCTGCAGTTTTGAGATGAACAGGCCACTTCTGTTCCATGTGGCATCAGCTGTTGGAGGTTTGAACAGGGGCTAGACAGTCTATTTTCAAAATGATTCTTTAGCCTGAAGATAGGTGCAGACTGTCAGCTGGGACCTCAGCCAGGGATATTAAGCCCCTTCCTGGACTGCTTGGGTTCTCTCGTGGCATGGTAGCTCGGTCCCAAAGGAACTACATAGAGGTGGTATTACCTTTTAAGAGTTAGCCTGGGGGTTTCCCTGGTGGCGCAGTGGTTGAGAGTCCACCTGCCGATGCAGGGGACACGGGTTCGTGACCCGGTCCGGGAAGATCCCACGTGCCGCAGAGTGGCTGGGCCCGTGAGCCATGGCCGCTGAGCCTGCGTGTCCGGAGCCTGTGCTCCGCAATGGGAGAGGCCACAACAGTGAGAGGCCCGCGTACCGCAAAAAAAAAAAAAAAAAGAGTTAGCCTGGGAAGTCACATAGTGACACTTTGCTGTAGTCACAAGTCAGGCTGCCCATATTCAAAGGATAGAAACATGGCCACCCATCTCTTGGGAGGAGTGTCAAAGTGATAAAGTAATTAAACTCTTGCACTCATTTTACTTTAAAAGCTACAGTCCTTTAACCCTAATTAATAACTTTAGTCCCACTCTCAACTCTCAGATCAACTCTGTCTCTAATAAAGAGGATGTACAAAGCCCTGCTGAAGCAGTTCAGTGGCTTTGCGAAGAGTCAGACCTGCAGGCCTATAGAAGCAGTCATGCTGTTCAAAGAACACTCATCCGGGAAATCAGGCAATCCAAGATCTCATTCCAGGAGTTTCCTTAATCCTGTTTTATGATTAAAGACTCTACAGGCCTTAGTTTCCTCATATGTAAAACGGTTGTTGATCTAGGTGACCTCCAAAACCTCTGAGATTTATGATGAAAGTAACTCCTTACCTACACATTCTCCCATACTTATGTCCCATACCTCATGTTCTAGTGCTCACCCAGATACAGAATTTGTCTGCCTCTGAAAATCTACCTCTGTGACTAGGCACCTAGTACCTGGTCCTACAACCCTCTCAGAGGACAGCCTGCCTTCCAGGGTTTCTATCACATGCAACTCTGTCACTCAGCTGTCCCAAATGACTAGGATGGTAGAGGCTAGGTTTGGTACCTGATCTGGATGAGGTCCTAGCAGCCTGCTCCTTAGGTAGATTGACTTGTCAGAGACTTATCTTCAGATTCACTTCTTCATACCTTTCCCTGGAATAGCAGGCCCCATCCTTGATCCCCTGCTCTCCTTGACCTTCACACCCCCAAGAAGGTTCTAGGGGAAATCTCTGATTTTCTGGCTTAGAATTCCCCAGTGCCATCTGTTCTTGGGTTCTCATGTTTATTTTATATTCCTTTCTCTTTCCATCACTGCCTTTAACAAAAGTGTCTAGTGAGTTCTTGTAGTTTTCACCTTGATTTTTGCTTCTTTTTGCAAAAATAGTAGCAAAAACCTTCCCCAAAGTTTCCGTAAGTCAGCTTGAAAACTCCTATTATGCACGATATGTTTTGACAGGAGTCTTAATTATATAAAACTAATTTAAGTGTCAGCAATATTTTTTCTAATATGCATGTAGACATACTTTTCATCTGATAATAAAAATGACACAGAGGTAAAGAATTATTGTGTGGGAGTAAAGATTGCCTAAGAAAACATTGCACTTCATGGTGAATACCCATTTTTATAAGACTGACATTGTATTAATAATTATAATAGTTTTACTTGTCACTGAAACAAAAAAAGAAGAATATTAGTTTTATTGTACAAAGATAAGAGTCATCAAATGTATTGTCTGTGAGTATAACTATTGTTTTTTTAATTATCATCTGTTTTTTTAATTAGTATGTGCTAGTATCCACAGGGAACTAAATATTCTGGAATACAAGTTATCGAAAGACATGGCTGTTATCCCCAAACATCCTTAAAAAGAAACAAATCTATGACTCATTGTCACACGTAAATTTAACAAAGTCCCAATTCAATCCTTTGCATGGCTAGTAAAAAAATAAATGAGATAACCTCCATCCAAACTGACAAAACTTTAGAGCTCTTCTATGGCTGACATCCAATCTGTACCAATTATTCACTTAAAATGAGCTCTCAGGAAATGTTTTTCCTCCTTGACTTGCTTTTAAACTATGTATGCTTAGGTCAGGAGGTCTGCCTTGCCTTAGTTGTATGGATAACACAGAGTAAGTGTTTTGTTTTGTCTGTTTTTTTTTTTCCTTCTGGATATATCTTCCTAATGTTAAAAATAGTCATTTGAATCAAAAAATTAACTTGGTGACTATGATTTTAATATTTCCACTTAGCATATTAAAAGAAAAAGATTTCTTATGTGTTTTATGTTGCATTTTATAGGTAAAATAAAATTGCATTATTTAATTGTTTTTACCAAGAACATAATGCAAGTTCACTGGCAAACACTGCTGTAGTTTTATAGTTTCTCATCAAACTCTGGTCCAATTCTTCAAAGAACAGTGAAATCCTTTTTTGGCTTAATTCTCTTTAATATCTAGCTAGAGAAGAAAGAATGAATCAGCATTGCCAATTCAGTTTTTTTGCCTCAATTTCAGCTCAACAGTTTGAGGATTTCCTGTCTGCCAATGCAAACATTTTTAAAGCTGCGTTATTTCTTACAAAATTTCTTATGTCTCATGGCATTTCACGATGTCAATGAGTGTGAAAAGCTTTTTGATAACTGAGTTACTAAAAAAAAAAAAAATCCTTGGTGGAAATTGAAAGTTGATATCATCTTATCACTGTCTACCAGAATATTAAAATGTGAACTGCAAGTGATGAATGACCAATTCCCAGTAACTCAATGAATCAAGGATATAATTTAAGGAAATCTTTATCTAGTCATTAAAAAAGGTAATGGTGTGGAAAAGTTGGAGGAACCGTGTGTGTGTGTGTGTGTGTGTGTGTGTGTAAAGTATGCATTTTATTTTATGGTTTTCCCACTTACTCTACGCCTTGTATTAATAATATTAATGTGTAGAAAATAAGCAAATCCTGCATCTACACATTTGCATTCACAGATCAAGGCTGTATACTGTCTATTTCTCATTACCTTTTAGTCTTCTGAAGATCACATATTTTCCTCTCCTCCAAAAATTATTCTGTAATATGGTAAAGCCAAGAAAATGTACACCATTTAAAAGTGGATAGAACCTACATCTGTGGAAGTTTTCTTTACTAGTCTTCTAAGCCATACAAACGAAAAAAAGCAATCACTAGTTGTGGCATGTCTTTCCACCGATATTCTAGCTCAAATTTCATATTAGTCATCTTTAATCTTCATTAGTGCTCCACATTTGTGAGTGAAATAGCAAATATTTGTTTTAATTTATGTTTTGACATGTGTCCCAGAATTTAAAATATTCATTGGAAGACATTTAATTATCTGCTAAGAAATAAAAAATCAAGTATAATTACCTAATAATGTTTTAAAAGAAAGATAATAAATCAAAATGCATACATATGTTTATTAAGTTTGGACAGACAAAAACTCAACATCTTCTTACTCAAATCATGGACATAATAACTAAGAGGTACAAATGAGGATTACTGAGAAAATTCAGTAAGAATTCCCATTTTATTCAACAAGCAGATACAGTGCTATTGAAACACTAAATTTAAATATCTTTAGGTTGGGCAAGGACTTTTTAATTGACCACGGTGCCCTCATATCTTACTATAACCCACTGCCTATTACCTGCCTGACCCCTGAAGGCACTTGATCGCAACCACCTCAAATATAAACCAAAATACTGCAGCTCTATCCAGAGTCTACTAGAGCTCACTTCTGCTAAGTATTTATTTGTTTGGCTTTGTGCTATTCCCTATGTTACTTTTTTAAAAAATCAGAAAATCATTCAGTTTCAATTATTCGGATGGTTCATAAAAATAAAGTAACTTCAATGACCTCTGCTTAACAGTTTATTCCTTTTTCACTACACCCTCATCGTCCACACTAACACATTGTATAGTCTCTAGTAATAGTGAGCTTAGAGTTCTATATTATACTGCTCTGCACAAAATGCTATGCTTTTATAAACTATTATCACCACCATCTCCAACTTATTAACTTGGTAAATGCCTATTAAAAATATCAAGACCATTCTCTTATTTTTACTTATTTATTTATTTTTGGCTGCATTGGGTCTTAGTTGCAGCATGCAGGATCTTTTGTTGCAGTGTGCCCGTTCTTCATTGCAGCACTTGGGCTTCTCTCTAGTTGTGGCACATAGGCTCCAGAGCACGAGGGCTCTGTAGTTGTGACACATGGGCTCTCTAGCTGTGGCATGCGGGCTCAGTAGTTGTGATGGGCAGGCTTAGTTGCCCTGCAGTATATGGGATCTTAGTTCCCCTACCAGGGATCAAACCTGTGTCCCCTGCATTGGAGGGCAGATTCTTAACCACTGGACCACCAGGGAGTCCCTCAAGACCATTCTTAAAATTTCCTTGATTCTCACAGGCAGACTGAGTTGATCCTTCCTCTAAGCACCATTAATATGTACATGTATTTCGAGGTATGCAGTTATCTGATTGCATGGCTATCCATTTACTTAACTGTGAGTTTCATCAAAGCAGGAACATCCCAAGTGCTTTGAGCAATTCTTGGGACACAGTAAGCATTCAAGAAATAATTTTCAAAACAAGGAATGAATTGTTACATAAATAATATCCTCAATCTTCCAAGTCACTTAGAGAATGAATATTTGTAATGTAAATGCATTGTAAATTAGTAAATGTATTGTCATTTAAGAAAACTGGATTCTAAAGCCATACTGTCTGGGTGCTAAATCTGACGTGGCTGCAAGTAACTGTGTAAATATGGGTGAGCTACTCAGACTCTCTGACCTCGGTTTTCTCATATATAAAACAGGTATTAAAAAGTACCTTCCTCAAAGGGTCATGATGAGGACTGAGTTAATAAATTTTAAAAACTTAGAACAGTCCCTAGCACATAGAACTGCTCAACAAAAGTTAGCTACTTTTACTACTGAACCTAAGCATAGAAATAATGCCTTTTTATGGGCACCATAAACATATCATTCATAAAAGAAAACAAATGAAACTGTGTAATCCTCACAATTCTTTGATTCAGAAGTTTTAAAAATTCTGTAAAGGCTTACTGGCCAAGCATATCTTCGCATATACATATGAAATACCGGCTTCAACAACAACAAAAAATATTACATGACCACATTACTCTAAAAAAGATTTTATATATAAATAATATATATAAATTATATATATTTATATATTATAAATTATTTATATATTATATTGTTTAATATAAATAATATATCAATACTTTACACATTCACTTTTAATGTTATGCCCCTCTGAATATCAACAATTTACTAAATTTTACTTCATTCACTAAATTTGTCTTCATATGGTTACAAGAATAAAATGCACCTTATAACAGCAACTCAGCTATGTAAAACATAACATTCAAAACCCTACAGTAAAATTAGGGGTAAAATCAATCTTGTATGCATTTGTAGTCTTTAAATTAACACTCAGGATATCTAGTTCCATCTGTACGGTGGATTATATACCCTGCCTGATGCTCCTTACTGAGGAATTAAAATTATATATGAGTGTGTGTGCATGTGTGTGTAATAAATGTTATTTTGAACAGATCACTGAGTTCATGTGAAAAATACAAAAGAGGAAGCAAGAGCTCTGGGGGATGAGCAAATACCAAAGATGATTTTTACCTGGACAATTTTTACCTGAAGCCAAAAGACTTTGAGCTTCCATTGTGATTACTGCACACAAGGACAAGAGTGGTAAAACCTGAGGTTCTCACAATGCAGGGAAACTAATAAGAAGATTAAGTACAGGAGAAATAAACCCTTCCATTTGGAAAGATACATGACTGTCTAGCTGCTGGATGTGGGTGAAGAAAAATTAAAATTTCTCCTGAGGGTCTGTAGCCACAGATTAGTTTTCACCTAGGTCTGCAGCTGGAATTCACACTATCTGTTTAGACCCAAGGTCCTCATGTAGAGAATGTCAAGGTGTCCTGGGTTGGTGCACTGCCATATAACTCGCAGAAACAAATATAAAATCTCTCTGGAAGAGCTCAACTTCAAACCAGACCTCAAAGAATCCCCACTGGTAAAAATTCCAAGAGAAATGAATAGCTCACAGTCAAAATTCACAACCTGAGCCAAAACAAGAACCAGCGGAATGTAATATATAGATAGACAGAAGAGGGAAGGAGAGCGGGAGGGAGGGAGAGCGAAAGTAGGTTAGATGGATATACAGATAGATAAATAATACACAAATTAAAATAGACAACAGATTCTGGAATTATCATATACTTATTTAACACATTTAAAGCAATTAAAATCCTAAATAAAATATGTTTGATAATATGACCAGGAATCAAAAATATTTGAAAAAAAACCAAACAGAACTTACAGAAATGGAAAATATAGTAAAGAAATTAAAAACTTATTGGACGGATCAACTAAATGCATTAGTTTAAGTGAAAATTAGTGAACCACAATAAACACCTGAGATATTATCCAGAATATAATGCAGAGGGTTAAAGAGAAGGAAAATATGAAAAAGAGAATATGAGACATGGAGTGGAAGAAAATCTAATGTATGTATAATTATAGGTCATAAAAGTAGCCAATAAAGAGAAAGGGGAGCAAATGGTATTCAAAAAGATAATGCTGAAGACATTTCCAAGACAATGGTTAAAGACTCAATCCTCAGATCCAGGAAGCTCAATGAATCCTAAGCAGAAAAATAAAAAGAGATACAATTAAAATAAAAAGTACCAAAATGGATGGGAAGATCTTAATATCAGTGAGAGAGAAAAATAGAGACAATCTTCAAAAGAATGATTATTCAAATAATTGCTGGTTTTTTAACAACAATAGAATCCAGATAAGAATGGATCCCTTGGTTTACTGAGAACAAATAATGGTTAACACAGTTCTATTTCCAGTATTGTAGATTTCAAGTCATATTCAAACAAGTAATAAATGAGAAAGTATAGTACCAAAAGACCCTCACTGAAAGAAATTTTCATCTATATCCTTCAGGCCAAAGGAAAATTATCTCAGATGTGAGATTTGACATGCAAAAAAGAATGGTAAGATAACATATTAATAAATATTTGGGCAAATTTAAACAAACATTGATTGTCTACATTAGCAGTAAAAATCACTAATTGTATGTTTGTGTGGGGTAGAGGGTAAATAGGCCAGAATTAAAATACTGAGCCATAATAATATGTAAGTTGTTACAAGAGTGTTCAAGATAAGGAATTCTAAGGTATTTGAGTTGTTGCAGAGAAAAGACATGGAATAAGAATTTAGAGGCCTCAAGTAAAGTATTCCTGTTATATGTACTAAGGTAGCCACTAGAAAAATAGTTATAGTCCACATAACTTCCAAAAATTAGAGGAGAAATATACAATATGAAAAATAAATTTGAAAACTCAATTTATCTCAAAAGACTGGGGCAAAGGTAGGGGTGAGGGTGGGGAAAAGGGAGAGCGGGGAAAACAGCAACAATAAACATGGATGAATTTCAAACTATTATGTTGAGATAAAGTCAAGAGAAAAGAAATACTTGGAGGGGGGAAGATGGCGGAAGAGTAAAACGCAGAGATCACCTTCCTCTCCACAGATGCACCAGAAATACATCTACACGTGGAACAACCCCTACAGAACACCTACTGAACGCTGGCAGAAGACCTCAGACCTCCCAAAAGGCAAGAAACTCCCCATATACCTGGGTAGGGCAAAAGAAAAAAGAAAAAACAGAGACAAAAGGATAGGGACGGGGCCTGCACCAGTGGGAGGGAGCCGTGAAGGCGGAAAGGTTTCCACACACTAGGAGCCCCTTCGCGGGCGGAGACTGCGGGTGGCGGAGGGGGAAAGCTTCGGAGCCGCGGAGGAGACCGCAGCCACAGGGGTACGGAGGGCAAAGCAGAGAGATTCCCGCACAGAGGAGCGGTGCCGACCGCCACTCACCAGCCCGAGAGGCTCGTCTCCTCACCCGCCGGGGCGGGCGGGGCTGGGAGCTGAGGCTCGGGCTTCAGTCAGAGCGCGCTGGCGGCGTGAACACAGCCTGAAGGGGTTAGTGCGCCACGGCTGGCCCGGAGGGAGTCCGGGGAAAAGTCTGGAGCTGCTGAAGAGGCAAGAGACTTTTTCTTACCTCTTTGTTTCCTGGTGCGCGAGGAGAGGGGATTCAGGGCGCTGCTTAAAGGAGTCTCCAGAGACGGGCGCGAGGCGCGGCTATCAGCGCGGACCCCAGAGACGGGCATGAGACGCTAAGGCCACTGCTGCCGCCACCAAAAAGCCCGTGTGCGAGCACAGGTCACTCTCCACACCTCCCTTCCGGGGAGCCTGTGCAGCCCGCCACTGCTGGGTCCCGGGATCCAGGGAAGCCTTCCCCGGGAGAACGCACGGCGCGCCTCAGGCTGATGCAACGTCACGCCGGCCTCTGCCGCCGCACGCTCGCCCCGCCTCCGTGCCCCTCCCTCCCCCGCGGCCTGAGGGAGCCAGAGCCCCCGAATCAGCTGCTCCTTTAACCCCGTCCTGTCTGAGCGAAGAACAGACGCCCTCAGGCGACCTACACGCAGAGGCGGGGCCAAATCCAAAGCTGAGCCCCGGGAGCTGTGCGAACAAAGAAGAGAAAGGGGAATCTCTCCCAGCAGCCTCAGGAGCAGCGGATTAAAGCTCCACAATCAACTTGATGTACCCTGCATCTGTGGAATACCTGAATAGACAACGAATCATCCCAAATTGAGGAGGTGGACTTTGTGAGCAAGATATATTATGTTTTCCCCTTTTCCTCTTTTTGTGAGTGTGTATATGTATGCTTCTGTGTGAGATATTGTCTGTATAGCTTTGCTTTCAACATTTGTCCTAGGGTTTTGTCCGTCCATTTTTTTGTTTGTTTGTTTTTTGTTTTGTTTTTGTTTGCTTTTTTATAAAAAAAAATTTTTTCTTAATAATTATTTTTTATTTTAATAACTTTATTTTATCTTACTTTTTTATTTTATCCTCTTTCTTTCTTTCTTTCTTTCTTTCTTTCTTTCTTTCTACTTTTTCTCCCTTTCATTCTGAGCCGTGTGGATGAAAGGCCCTTGGTGCTCCATCCAGGCACCAGGGCTGTGCCACTGAGGTGGGAGAGCCAACTTCAGGACACTGGGCCACAAGAGACCTCCCAGCTCCATGTAATATCAAAAGGCAAAAATCTCCCAGAGATCTCCATCTCAACACCAACACCCAGCTTCACTCAACGACCAGCAAGCTACAGTGCTGGACACCCTACACCAAACAACTAGCAAGATGGGAACACAACCCCACCCATTAGCACAGAGGCTGCCTAAAATCATAATAAGGCCACAGACACCCCAAAAGACACCACCAGACGTGGACCTCCCCACGAGAGAGACAAGATCCAGCCTCATCCACCAGAACACAGGCACTAGTCCTCTCCACCAGGAAGCCTACACAACCCACTGAACCAACTTTAGCCACTGGGGAAAAACACCAAAAACAACGGGAACTATGAACCTGCAGCCTGCAAAAAGGAGACCCCAAACACAGTAAGATAAGCAAAATGAGAAGACAGAAAAACACACAGCAGATGAAGGAGCAAGATAAAAACCCACCACACCTAACAAATGAAGAGGAAATAGGCAGTCTACCTGAAAAAGAAATCAGAATAATGATAGTAAAGATGATCCAAAATCTTGGAAATAGAAGAGAGAAAATGCAAGAAACATTTAACAAGGACCTAGAAGAACTAAAGAGGAAAGAAGCAACGATGAACCACACAATAAATGAAATGAAAAATATTCTAGAAGGGATCAATAGCAGAATAACTGAGGCAGAAGAACGGATAAGTGACCTGGAAGATAAAATAGTGGAAATAACTACTGCAGACCAGAATAAAGAAAAAAGAATGAAAAGAACTGAGGACCTTCTCAGAGACCTCTGGGACAACATTAAATGCACCAACATTCGAATTATAGGGGTCCCAGAGGAAGAAGAGAAAAAGAAAGGGACTGAGAAAATATTTTAAGAGATTATAGTTGAAAACTTCCCTAATATGGGAAAGGAAATATTTAATCAAGTCCAGGAAGCACAGAGAGTCCCATACAGGATAAATCCAAGGAGAAACACGCCAAGACACATATTAATCAAACTATCAAAAATTAAGTACAAAGAAAATATATTAATTAGCAGGACATATTTAAAGTGATGAATGAGAACAACCTACAACCAAGATTACTCTACCCATCAAGGATCTCATTCAGATTTGATGGAGAAATTAAAACCTTTACAAACAAGCAAAAGCAGAGAGAGTTCAGCACCACCAAACCAGCTTTACAACAAATGCTAAAGGAACTTCTCTAGGCAAGAAACACAACAGAAGGAAAAGACCTACAATAACGAACCCAAAACAATTAAGAAAATGGGAATAGGAACATACATATCGATAATTACCTTAAATGTAAATGCACTAAACGCTCCCACCAAAGACACAGACTGGCTGAATGGATACAAAAACAAGACCCATATATATGCTACCTACAGGAGACCCACTTCAGACCTAGGGACACATAGAGACTGAAAGTGAGGGGATGGAAAAAGATATTCCATGAAAATGGAAATCAAAAGAAAGCTGGTGTAGCAATTCTCATATCAGAAAAAATATACTTTAAAATAAAGACTATTACAAGAGACAAAGAAGGACACTACATAATGATCAAGGGATTGATCCAAGAAGAAGATATAACAATTGTAAATATTTATGCAGCCAACATAGGAGCACCTCAATACATAAGGCAAATACTAACAGCCATAAAAGGGGAAATCAACAGTAACACATTCATAGTAGGGGATTTTAACACCCCACTTTCACCAATGGACAGATCATCCAAAATGAAAATAAATAAGGAAACACAAGCTTTAAATGATACATTAAACAAAATGGGCTTAATTCATATTTATAGGACATTCCATCCAAAAACAAGAGAATACACATTTTTCTCAAGTGCTCATGGAACATTCTCCAGGATAGATCATATCTTGGATTACAAATCAAGCCTTGGTAAATTTAAGAAACTTGAAATTATATCAACTATCTTTTCTGACCACAAAGCTATGAGACTAGATATCAATTACAGGAACAGATCTGTAAAAAATACAAACACATGGAGGCAAACAATACACTACTGAATAACCAAGTGATCACTGAAGAAATCAAAGAGGAAATCAAAAAATACTTAGAAACAAATGACAATGGAGACACGATGACCCAAAACCTATGGGATGAAGCAAAAGCAGTTCTAAGAGGGAAGTTTATAGCAATACAATCGTATCTTAAGAAACAGGAAACATCTCGAATAAACAACCTAACCTTGCACCTAAATCAATTAGTGAAAGAAGAACAAGAAAACCCCAAAGTTCGCAGAAGGAAAGAAATCATAAAGATTGGATCAGGAATAAATGAAAAAGAAATGAAGGAAATGATACCAAATCAATAAAACTAAAAGCTAGTTATTTGAGAAGATAAACAAAATTGGTAAACCATTAACTTGAGTTGCCAAGAAAAAAAGGGAAAAGACTCAAATCAATGGAATTAGAAATGAAAAAGGAGAAGTAACAACAGACACTGCAGAAATACAAAAGATCATGAGAGATTACTACAAGCAACACTATGCCAACAAAATGGACAACCTGGAAGAAATGGACAAATTCTTAGAAATGCACATCCTGCCAAGACTGAATCAGGAAGAAATAGAAAATATGAACAGACCAATCACAAGCACTGAAATTGAAACTGTGATTAAAAATCTTCCAACAAACAAAAGCCCAGGACCAGATGGCTTCACAGGCAAATTCAATCAAACATTTAGAGAAGAGCTAACATCTGTCCTTCTCAAACTCTTCCAAAATATAGCAGAGGGAGGAACACTCCCAAACTCATTCTACAAGGCCACCATCACCCTGATACCAAAACCAGAAAAAGATGTCACAAAGAAAGAAAACTACAGGCCAATATCACTGATGAGCATAGATGCAAAACTCCTCAACAAAATACTAGCAAACAGATTCCAACAGCACATTAAAAGGATCATACACCATGATCAAGTGGGGTTTATCCCAAAATGCAAGGATTCTTCAATATATGTGAATCAATCAATGTGATACACCATATTAACAAATTGAAGGAGAAAAACCATATGATCATCTCAATAGATCACTGAAAGCTTCCAACAAAATTCAACACCCATTTATGATAAAAACCCCGCAGAAAGGAGGCATAGAGGGAACTTACCTCAACATAATAAAAGCCATATAAGACAAACCCACAGCCAACATCGTCCCTAATGGTGAAAAACTGAAAGCATTTCCACTAAGATCAGGAACAAGACAAGGTTGCCTACTCTCACCACTCTTATTCAACATAGTTTTGGAAGTTTTAGCCACAGCAATCAAAGAAGAAAAGGAAATAAAGGAATCCAAATCGGAAAAGAAGAAGTAAAGCTGTCACTGTTTGCAGATGACATGATACTATACATAGAGAATCCTAAAGATGCTACCAGAAAACTCCTAGAGCTAATCAATGAATTTGGTAAAGTAGCAGGATACAAAATTAATGCACAGAAATCTCTGGCATTCCTATACACTAATGATGAAAAATCTGAAAGTGAAATTAAGAAAACACTCCCATTTACCACTGCAACAAAAAGAATAAAATATCTAGGAATAAACCCACCTAAGGAGACAAAAGACCTGTATGCAGAAAATTATAAGACACTGATGAAAGAAATTAAAGATGATACAAATAGTTGGAGAGATATACCATGTTCTTGGATTGGAAGAATCAACATTGTGAAAATGACTCTACTACCCAAAATGATCTACAGATTCAATGCAATCCCTATCAAACTATCCCTGGCATTTTTCACAAAACTAGAACAAAAAATTTCACATTTTGTATGGAAACACAAAAGACCCCGAATAGCCAAAGCAATCTTGAGAAAGAAAAATGGAGCTGGAGGAATCAGGCTCCCTGACTTCAGACTATACTACAATGCTACAGTAATCAAGAGAGTATGGTACTGGCACAAAAACAGAAATATAGATCAATGGAACAGGATAGAAAGCCCAGAGATAAACCCATGCACATATGGTCACCTTATCTTTGATAAAGGAGGCAGGAATGTACAGTGGAGAAAGGACAGCCTCTTCAATAAGTGGTGCTGGGAAAACTGGACAGATACATGTAAAAGTATGAGTTTAGAACACTCCCTAACACCATACACGAAAATAAGCTCAAAATGGATTAAAGACCTAAATGTAAGGCCAGAAGCTATCAAACCCTTAGAGCAAAACATAGGCAGCACACTCTATGACATAAATCACAGCAAGATCCTTTTTGACCCACCTCCTAGAAAAAGGGAAATAAAACCAAAAATAAACAAATGGGAACTAATGAAACTTAAAAGCTTTTGCACAGCAAAGGAAACCATAAACAAGACCAAAAGACAACCCTCAGAATGGGAGAAAATATTTGCAAATGAAGCAACTGACAAAGGATTAATCTCCAAAATTTATAAACAGCTCATGCAGCTCAATAGCAAAAAAACAAACAACCCAATCCAAAAATGGGCAGAAGACTTAAATAGGCATTTCTCCACAGAAGATATACAGACTGCCAACAAACACATGAAAGAATGCTCAACATCATTAATCATTAGAGAAATGCAAATCAAAACTACAATGAGATATCATCTCACACCAGTCAGAATGGCCATCATCAAGAAATCTAGAAACAATAAATGCTGGAGAGGGTGTGGAGAAAAGGGAACACTCTTGCACTGCTGGTGGGAATGTGAATTGGTACAGCCACTATGGAGAACAGTATGGAGGTTCCTTAAAAAACTAGAAACAGTAAATGCTGGAGAGAGTGTGGAGAAAAGGGAGCACTCTTGCACTGCTGGTGGGAATGTGAATTGGTACAGCCACTATCGAGAACAGTATGAAGGTTCCTTAAAAAACTACAAATGGAACTACCATATGACCCAGCACTCCCACTACTGGGCATATACCCTGAGAAAACCATAATTCAAAAAGAGTCATGTACCAAGGGGGCTTCCCTGGTGGCGCAGTGGCTGAAAGTCTGCCTGCCAATGCAGGGGACACGGGTTTGTGCCCTGGTCTGGGAGGATCCCACATGCCACGGAGCGGCTGGGCCCATGAGCCATGGCCGCTGGGCCTGCGTGTCCGGAGCCTGTGCTCTGCAATGGGAGAGGCCACAACAGTGAGAGGCCCACATACCGCAAAAAACAAACAAACAAAAAAAAGAGTCATGTACCAAAATGTTCATTGCAGCTCTATCTACAATAGCCAGGGCATGGAAGCAACCTAAGTGTCCATCAACAGATGAATGGATAAAGAAGATAGAGCACATACGTACAATGGAATATTACTCAGCCATAAAAAGAAACGAAATTGAGTTATTTGTAGTGAGGTGGATGGACGTAGAGTCTGTCATACAGAGTGAAGTAAGTCAGAAAGAGAAAGACAAATACCATATGCTAACACATATATATGGAATATAAGAAAAAAAAAGTTATGAAGAACCTAGGGGTAAGACGGGAATAAAGACCCAGACCTACTAGAGAATGGACTTGAGGATATGAGGAGGGGGAAGGCTAAGCTGGGACGAAGTGAGAGAGTGGCATGGACATATAGACACTACCAAACGTAAACTAGATAGCTAGTGGGAAGCAGCCACATAGCACAGGGAGATCAGCTCGGTGCTTTGTGACCACCTACATGGGTGGGATAGGGAGGGTGGGAGGGAGGGAGATGCCTTGATATGGGAACATATGTATATGTATAACTGATTCACTTTGTTATATAGCAGAAACTAACACACCATTGTAAAGCAATTATACTCCAATAAAGATGTTAAAAAAAAAGGAAAAGAAATACTTTTCATTTATTTAGAGTTCACAATAGGTCAACAGTAAACCATATATTGTAGCGATGCATTTAAAGGGACTGTAACTTGGAATAATAGACATTTTGAGGAAGATACAGTGGTATGTGATGGGACAAGGGTCATGGAGGGTTCCCAGCATACAAGCAATTTTCCATTTTTTAGTCTCAGTGATGTGACAATGATGTTTATTTTATCATTTTTTTCTGAAGTATGCATATAACTTTACACACTCATATAGGAATGGTGTATTTCACAATAAAAACGTTTTACTATCAGGTCTCTTCATAAAGGAAACTTACTTTCATTCCATTGAGTAGTTTCATGAGACAATTGACTGGGTAGAGCACATTGAAGTAGATGATTCCTTGGGCTCCATCCTAATATTTAATTATTTAGCAAAATGTACAATTACTGCATTTGTCGTATCAGGAGAAATAATTGTGGAAGATTTAGATGGGAGCATCTGAAAGACGGGCATCTCAAACAAGTCATATTCTTGAGATAAAACTGGCTGTTACAGACAGAGCAGCTGAGATCTGGGAGGCCTTAGTTGAGATCTCCTTTCCAAGGATCATCACACTTGTCCTCACAGTTGTCTATTTACAGACTCCCAGCCTGATTCTCTCTTGGAGGTTCAGGGGCTCTCATATTATGCAGCTTTTACACCTTGGCAAATGTCAAGGCATTAGGACTCTTAGTTTCTGGCATTTGTGGCATGTGGAGGGTAAGCAACGATAAATCAGACTGACTAAATTTCCCAATCCCATCTGGTACTGCTGCTGCATAGATAGATGCAACCATGGTTTAAAAAAGAAAGCTGACTGGCAGTGGTGTGTCTTGAGTCATGAAATGTGTGAGCTGGTCACCTAAATAAGCAGGAGAGGAAAACTCACTTAAAGCTTTTATAATTCTGAGCTATTTTTGTTTGATGTCATTTCATAAATCATATGGTACTGGTGCTATAAAACTAAATACACAGTATATAAATAGATAATAGAGAAGTCTGTGGTTTTCTACAATAGTTACAACATGGCAACCACTATGTGATATTTCTTTCACATTTTAAGTGTTTTGAAAAACTAATATTTGCTTCTGTCAATTGTTCTGTCTTTATTGTCTCTATCAAGAAGTACTTTTCAAGTTCCAACACACTTTTTCACTGATATGCCATGCTGTGTGCTAAGTATAAAGAGAGTTTCAAAACTATCACCAAACACTTTGGAGCTCACACAAGTTCAGGGCAAATAAAGACACTAGATTCAGTCCTGTCTTCCAACTCTCTTTCAAGAAAATTTCCCCTCTCCTGCACAAGCCCCTGGTTCAAATATGCAATAACAACTATGAATGCACAAACTGGGTTAGGGCCAATTATATAAATTGAGGAAATTGTATTCTATGGTGCCTGTAATGAAGCCATGTTCTCTCATGCACTCTACTATTGAATAGCTGATTTGGGGTCAGAGGAACAAAGTAGAAACAAAGAAAAACTGAGAATAGCTGTGATTCTTTTTTCCCCCAAAAGCTAGTCTCAAATCCAGTTTTAAACAAATGTCAGGGACAAGAAAGACCAAGAAAAATAAACTCACATCATTCAAGGGAATAAGCTCAGCACCAGCATGATTGCACAACAATGGAGTCCCAAACAATTAATGTAGTTATCCTTCAAAGTTAGAGTTCATAGCTGAGAAATTAGGACTCTATGAAGATAATGTGTGTTTATGTTGGCAAGGCTTTATATCTAATCCTGACATATGAGTTCATAGGCTGTATTTACCCATTGATGATAGAAAACGAGAGGGCTTGTTAAGACTGCAGGTGACCCTAACTGGAAAGGGTGCTTAGCAAGGAAGAAGATGGGAGAAGAATTACTAAGTTAAACATCGCCAAGCAGTTAAAGACAAGCAGAGCACCAATCTGTAATGACCAGTGTAGGAAGGTTCAGGTCCCTGGGGCAAGTGCGTTAGACATAGTTCATCATTTCTTCTTGCAATAAGGCTTCAAGGTAGGTAACATTCACAGAAGAGGACAATATGAAATCCCAGAGAACTGGGACTACTTATATCTGAAAAAGGAGAAAACGTTGTCATCAGGGAGCATCAACAAAAAATAAGTACCTATGATGCCGCACTATGTATATTTTAAAAGTGGAGTTAGGCGTCAACATAAAAAGAAATGTTCTAAAGGTCTGATTTCAGGTCACCAAGAGTAGTAGTTGTATATTTCTTCCTCGTAGTTTTTGAGGGTGGAGATGTCACAGACAGTGCAGACATCTAGGAAATGCCAGTTGGATGTGGCTGTAGCAGTTAGGCATAGCACCAAGGTCAAAAGCACAGGATTTAGAGCAGTGGTCAGTAAACTATGACCCACGGACAAAAGCTGACACTCCTGCCCATTTTTTGGACAGTCCACAAGCTAAGAATGGCTTATACATTCTTAAGTGGTTGAAAAATATGAAAACAAAAATAATATTTTATCACACGGGAGAGTTATGACACTTGCAGTCTAAAATCTTCATTATCTGGCCCTTTAAAGAGAAAGTTTTCCATCCCTGCTCTGAGTTGTTGCATCTTGAATTCAAATCCTGATTTATGTTTAGCCAAACTCACTTAATTTCTTTAAACCTCATGTCTTCATCTTTAAATGACACCTACCTTGAAGGTTTATTGTGAAACAAAATGGTAAACTGTCTAAAGCACTTCACCTAGTATCTTGCACATAATAAAACTCAAAAAAAGTATAGACACCCTGCTCAGATAAGTCTAAGCTCCTTATGTAACTTTACAGCCTACCAATTGTATAATATGTCATGGGTTCCATAAGCCCATTTAGAATTTTTCAATATCATTATCATACCCAAATAAGTCTACCATGTGGTCCTTTTCCAGGAAAATGGCCAGTGTGTTTATGAGCCAGGGGGTGGTTTAGCTAAAACTAAAGTTCTGTAGGGTATCACCTATTCCATATAAATCAACTTAATTTCAGAAATATTTACTGAGAGTCCACCATGGTCCAGGGACAATCCTAGGTGCTACCCTGGTTCCTTCCTGTGCAGAGCCTGATAGCTGCATTCTCCCTTCTTCCTCACTGACAGAACTTCAGTTTTGCAGGGGGTAGCAATGTGCCCAGCTAAAGCAAAGCACTACATTTTCCTACTTACTGTGAAGGTAGGGATGATTGTGGTAATGAGAAGTAAGTGGGAATCACTGGGTAGATCCATTTTTGGATGGGTTACTCCTGCTTTTTGTTCTTAGTTCATGCCCTTCCTCCTCCCTGAACTGTGGGCATCATGGCTGGAGCTCTAGCAGTCATTTTGTGGTTATGGGGGAAAGGCTTAAAAATTTGCAGAAACCTAGGCTTTGACATCCTTGAGCTGCTGAACCAGCAATGCTCTATCTCAAGACTTCTTGGCAAATCATAAAAATAAAGCTTTAATTTGTCTTTTGGTTTCTCTGTTTTTTATAGCCAAATCCAATCTTAACTAATATATCCACCCTCAAGGAGTTCTTTGATCCACATACTTCTTTGGGTCTAGGCATCCAAATATCAAGACTACACGTTAGCCATTTTAATCAGCTTCTGGTCATTTATGCCTGAGTAATATTATGTAATCTACTAGCACCAATCATCAAAAGTGAGGGGAAAAGATAAAGAAATAGGGAAAAGGAATCTGAGATGCCGAACTTTAAATGAGACTCCCTGCCAGCTGACTACTGACAGTGGTGATCTTAATTGATATCTCTGATTTGGGAGCTTGAACTCTGTCCTGCAAATCAGCAATATAATTACTTTATCATTTAAAGACATTTTCAATGGAAACTTCAAACTTCATAAACCTTTGGTTCACCCCACTCCTCTGGAAACTTCTCTCTCTCAAAATGACTAGATTAAATGACAGGGAGGCTTTATTGATGTCAAGTCCATCTAAGTCATAACTCACTCAGGCAGGTCACTGATTCCAGTTACATTTGAATTTGGCCAATCTTTGTCATTAATCTGATCCTATGGACCTACCTTATACAATTTACATTTGAAGTCAATAGAAGTCAGTGGGAGACTTTTTATGTTTTCTCACAGGGTTCGGTAATGAATACACAAGTTTTTACCAATCTTTTAGTTTATCAATTTATTGTCTGAATCTAAGTCTGTCATCCACCAAACTCAAGCTGTGAAATAGAACAGTAATAAAATAGTGTTCCTTTATAAGCCAAAAAACTGTAGTTCTAATTTTCTGAACTTATAGAATCTAACTTTTAACCTTAATTGAAAGTGGGAAAAAAGTGACAGACACAACTTTGCTGCCCACCTTTAGTAAGAATTAAACCATACGTATATTTGGAAATCATTCACTATATCACTGAAGATTATATTTTTAGATATGTTTCAAAGAGAGAAAAAGGAAGCAGCCATACATTTTTAGTTAATGGAAAAAACAAAGTAACAGTCTATATCCTCTGATCTTTACATTGGGTAGAGCCTTGGTTTTCCTTACCAAGAGGGCCTGGTGCTTTGAAATCCAAACCAAGGGTTTTTCATGGTTATGACATTTCCTTAAAAGAAAAATCAATCTAGCTTTTCAAGCACTGGAAACAGGGTCTTGTGAAATGTTGAAACCATAACAAGGCTTCAGCCAACAAAGTTACTTTGATTTTTTTTGCCCAAAAACCTTCTCAGAAGCTTCATCTGAAAATGCATCTAGTAACACTTCAAAGGCAAAGGCCACATAAGAGGCTTTTTATTAACAGCAGGGCTATCTTCTACAGGTTTAATTTTAGTCCCCTGAGACTTTGAATATAATCAAGTCATAGAGTCAATACTGAGCAAAATTTAATTTGGTTTTGTCCTAATCAGACCCAAGAAATGAAACAGGAATGACAAAATTCTTATTTAAAAGGCTTAGAAGTATGGGGTGAAAATGTGACCTTTACCCACAATTCAAACACTTTACCCATTGGACTATGGCATGGAATGTGCTCTTTCTATTAATAAATCCAGAATTATAACCAACTTCTAAAGCAGGATCCAATCTGCAAAAACATGAAGGTGATTTGTTCAGAAACATCATGCTTTTCAGATAACACCGTTGTCAAATGCACATTGAGATCTTCTCTATTCAGATCCTCATTTGCTAAATCATAAGATAAATGTACTCAAGGCTTCATTAAGATATAAAAGAAATACATGCATTTAACATCTCAGTTAAATGCATTATCATAGTTTCACAAGTGATATGTATGGTAGGTGATAATAACCACAAGAAACAGTTTTAAAACATGCAATATAAATTTCAAGTACATTATTGATTTGAAAATTTTGCATCTCCCATGAAAAGCAAATGAGATAAGAACAACTTTAATGGAATTTGTGTCTATTCTTAAACAGGAAATACAATAAAATTAAAAATAAAAACAGAATAAGTTTCATTCCTATTTATTACTAGGTTGTGTGAGGTGGCAAACCTACATATTTGGGTTTTAACAAGCCCACATCATTAAAGGTTTTAGACACATCCACATATTAGATCTCATGTTTCAGAGATTAACAGATACTCAATATCTTAAAGTATAAACTCAGGACTGCTTTTGCTTTTGAAAAAAGCCTGATGGCAACAACAATAAATACTATGTAGAACTTTGTATTTTCAGAGTTAAACCAAAGTATCAAATCTAAACTATTGTTGTAAACATCTGTGGATTCATCCCACAAGCACACTTTTAAAATGTAACTGGTATCTACTCAAGTAGGAACTAATTTTACCCAAAGCCATATAGGAAGCTACTTTCAAGTAGTAGTCCCAAAACAAAGAGTTCAAATGAATAAAAATAATCTGTCAAATGGAGCACACTGATATCACTTGAATGAAAACTTCATTTTATCGAACATCAGGGTCTTTTACAGAATAAAGTTCTGCAAAGTTTGAACAACATGAAGTTAACGCATCCTGATTTCTGCTCAGCAGGGAAGTTTATTGCCTTTTCTCCTCCAGCAATGTAAAGAAAGAAAAGTGATTACTCTAAACACCTTGGTAAAATTTATAGTTCTGGCAAGTTTTACAGTCTAGAGCTGTCACATACACTCACGGAGGTTGTCCGCTGCCCAATTCTAGAGACTTGAATATTAATTGCAACCCCCTGGAGTCATGTAATGCTGTTTCTAACTGGGAAATACATTTTAACTCTAAATTTTCTTACTAAGAAAAAACAGCCTTGTTCCCCTACCCATAGTAGATTACTATGACTTAAAGTGTAGAGGGGGAGAGGCACTGGCAATTGAGAAGCAATATCCAGGCAGAGATACGAAAACATGCTGAAGAAGGGAAGTGATACCGTTAATAGAACTGAACTCTTACAGTAACTAAATTCCCTCAAGGTTGTGAATTCTGTGCTTATAATATTCCCAACCTGTACACCATCCAACATTCATCAGCCAAGAATGACTGGACCCATGATGAGTAGAGTGCTATGTGAGGTTCTATTTGGGATTATAGAAAATAAACAAAGACAGTCCAGTCATGTTCTCATTCTCTATTATAGACTGAATGCCTGTGTGTCTGCAAAATTCGTATGTTGAAACTTAACCCTGAGTGTGATGGTATTTGGAGATGGGGCCTTTGGGAAGTGATTAGATCATAAGAATGGGGCCCTCATGAATAGAATTAGTGCCCTTATAAAACAGACCCCAGAGATATCCCTTGCCCCTTTCACCATGTAAGGACACTGAGAAGATGGCTATCTATGAACTGGGAAGCAGACTCTCATCAGACACCTCTTTCTGCCAGCACCTTGATCTTGGGCTTCCTGGGCTCTAGAACTGTGAGAAATGAATTTCTGTCATTTATGGGCCACCAAGTCTATGGTATTTTTGTTATAGCAGTCTGAACAGACTAAGATATCCCCTCTCTCTCGCTCTCTCTGATAGTGCGTCTCTCTGCATGACCAACTATTCCACTGAGCCAGTTTACCGGTCTCAAAACTAAACTTTTTGTTAAAAAATTAATGTTTTATAAACTTCTCTCTAAAATTTATTAAATACAGCTTCTTCAGCAGAATGCTTGACCTCAGTTTCTTCACTTATGAAAGATTTAGGTTATGTGGACTCCAAGGTCTGCTTTTCGAGTTTTTCTAAATGATCAGGGTTTGCTGCTTTCAACCTAATGATAACTCTTTTCCATGACATCCTGAGGCCACCAGGGTTGGCTCAAGTTTATGGGACTCTTCGCCAGCACACAAAGTGGCACCTGGTGGCAAATGCCTTTCGAATTATTAGATTACTTCTATACTTTTGTTCTTTCTTCTCTTGCTATCACACTGTCAGAGGCCATGCTCTGCTCTGTTGAACATTGTTAAGTCCCTTTGCCTTGACTGATTTCCCATCTTAAATCATATGCACACTTACGCACAATCAAGTCTGCTAAAACTCTACGAAAAGAGGCTTGTCCTGTGCAGTGTTAGATTTTGAGGAGAAAGAACACACTTAATGACATCTGTGTTGCCTCCTCATCATCAGAAAACCTCTCTTTCTCCCTTTCTTTTAGCTTCATTTTTCAGTAGACATAACTTCACCCGCTCTGCCTACTTGCAGATTAGTGGAAGAAAATATTTCCAGCTCCTTTAGCAGCCCCCATCTCAAGACATTCACATGGGAGGTGTATTTTACTAGAGATTTAAAAGGCTAAGGCCACAAACTACTTCCTCTTTATTTCCTGTAAATAAAGGTAGTAGGGTATCGCTTACAACTTGTCCTCACAAAGCCAACCTATTTAACTCGTAGTAAAAGTGGATCTGCAGATCCAGACCTGTCTCTCTCTCCCCATGCAGGCAAGCCTGAGCATGTGAGTCTGTTTTCAGTTCAGGGGAAGATAACATGCTCCATTTGCCTCAAAACCTAAGGCTCATGTTGTGGCTTCCCTGAGAAGCTCAGCAAGGAGGGAGAGAGGGGATAAGGAGGAGGTGAAAGAAGAAAAGTGGGAGTTGCTGTCATCCTGCGCTTTTCCATTAATCACTAAAGCTGATATTTTATTTCCTTCTTGTCTTCAGTTCCTTGACCAGAAACCCCAAAGTAAAAAGGATTGATAGGTCATCTCCAGGTAAAAGAGCTGTTACTGTGAAATCACTGCAGGGAATAAACAAAGAGTTGTTGGGAGAAACCTAATTTTTCAAGTGGGATTCCTAAGCCAAGAATCTACCAGATGGAGAAAAAGAACACTTCTCACTGGGAACAGATGCATTTAGTTTCTACACATTAATAATTCGTTCTAATACCAGTCACTTACAGTTGAAAAATTCTGAGCATTAAATATAGCATTAAGCACACACATAGGTCTATGGATTGTTAAACTTCACAATATGAGATAGATATATAGCCCATATAAGAAATATCTATTGCTACTTACTCATTCCAACCATTTGTGCTCCATTTGTTTTTTAAAAAGCTGTTGACATTATCTTGAATGTAATTTAGAAAATCTCACCATTACACTTGGAGAACTGCAATGTCAATGATTTGAAAAATATAGATTACATTAAGTAAAAGGAAAGATGAGTTATTTTCCTGAAACCTAAAAATTTGAACTGCTGTTTGTGTTACAACACTTATAGTTTTGCTAGACTTCTCCAAACTGTGACCCCATTTCAAAACTGCCATCAGACTTCCTGCAAAGATTGTTACTGCTACTGTGAAGCAAACCCCAGTTATTCTAAAACTACCTTGGGGAAAATCTCACACTCCCCTTGATTGGAATTTGCAAGAAAAATATGAAAGAAGAGCAACAGAATGATACCTGAACTCAGGAATTCTCAGAACTCTCAAAAAGAATTGCCTTTAATACATGACTTAAGCTCCCTCTTGTATAACCGGCTTTTCTTTGGTCATTTGAGGAGAACACAAGCCCAGCCTCTTAACATTATTAGCCTCACACTCATTTTTTGTTGTATTTTTAAAATATATTTTCAGTGGAGGAAATGGTTTGGACTTAGTGTGTGTGTTGACCCTTCTTATGTTCACTCAGCCCAATGCAACACACCACTATCTAAACCGAATTTGATTCACTTCATTTTGAACAATAAATCAGCATCCACTTTAGGACTACTCTGGCTATATTATCACATGACTATCCTGGGGTATCACAGGTCAAATTATACTCTCAGCTCCACACAGATACTCATACATTTCACACTGTGCCCTAACGAGAAAATTCTGGTTCCTGAAAACAATTCGAATTTCTGATCCTTTGCCAGTAGCCACTGTCCCTGAAGGCTTTCACTTAATGCATTTGGGCATAACTGTTGATCCTTAACTGGAGTGCATTCCTCTGGACTAAACAGCTGCCAGGTAGAATTTGGGTAATGGAACCACCAGTCATGTGCAAGAAGAACATAAATGTTCTCTGGGTAAGTCAATTAGAGTCCCTTAAACACGGACCTGTAATAAATGCTTTGTTTCCCCTCCCAAATCTATTTTTTATTTATGAGGACACCCAGTAGTATGGCACCTGGAGTTTTCTATGTATTATTCATAGGTCAGAAATGATTGAAATAAAAGTATCTTCATCTGCATGAATTATTCAAAATTTTTGTTGGATATTCATTAATACTTCGAAAGCTCATTTAAAAAACTCTGTCAAGTTTTCAATTATGTACTTCCCTAACTTCACCACCAAAAGATCTACCAACCTACTGCAGTTATAACAATTATTCTTAGGCCAAGCCATGACTGCTACACATACTTAAATTCCTATTTCATTTCTTAGTGATTATAACTTGTTCAGGTCAAGATAGTGAACTTGTACATTTCCTAGTAGTGTTCCCCACATCCATGGGGCCCATTTATGAAAATTCTAAGGGTAACTGATAAAATGAAGTCTGCATTGTTATCTTTGAGCCTGATTAGAAGTGTTTATAATATCTATCCTTTAATGATTCTTTTCCCATATTTTATCAGTGGACTAAATGGAAAATCTCAATAGGACCAAAAAAAGTAAAGAGATTGAAGTAGTAATTTAAAAAACTATCTCCCAAAAATCAAAAAACCCAACCTGCATAGTTTCACTAGTGAACTCCACCAAACATTAAAAAAATTAATACCAATTCCTCACAAATTATTCAAAAATAGAAGAGAAAGGAACACTTTCCAATCCATTCTGTGAGGCCATTATTGCCCTAATACCCAAACCAGAAAAAGACATCACACACACATACACACACACACACACTACAGAACAATACTCCCTAAAAATATAGACCAAAAAAAAAAAAAAAGTCCTCAACAAAATACTAGAAAACTGAATTGACTAAAATATAAAAAGAATTATATATCATGACCAAGTGGATTTATCCCAGCAATACAAGGCTGGATTAAATCTATTAAAATTTAATAAAATTTAAAAATTAATCACTGTAATATATTCTATTAATAGAATATAGGACAAAAACCACATGATCATCTTAACTAATATAGAAAAAGGCATTTGACAAAATCCAACACTCTTTCATGATATAAAACACTCAAAAAAATCTAGGAATAGAGGGAACTTCCTCATCTTGATAAAGGGCATTAAGAAACCCCTTACATTTAATGGCAAAAGCCTAAGATCAGGAACAGTCCAGTACCAGGAACAAGACAAGAATGTCCACTCTTGCCACTTCTATTCAACATTAAACTGGAGGTCCTAACCAGAAAAATTATGCAAGAAAAAGAAATAAAAGTCATTTGAATTGGAAAAGTATTTACAGATGACATATCATGATAATAAGGAATCCACTGAAAAAAATTATAACATAAACAATTTGAGCAAGTATACAGGAGACAAGATAAATATACAAAAATCAACTTGCATTTTTATACACTAGCAATGAACAAACCAAAAATAAAATTCAGAAGGCAATTCCATTTAAAATAGCATAAAAAATACTTGAGAATAAATTTAATAAAGGAAGTACAAGATTTATACATTGACAATTACAAATATTTTTAAAGAAATTAAAAATTTCTAAAAAATGGAAAGATAACCCATGTTCATGGATTAGAAGACTTAATATTGTTAAGATGGCAATACTTCCCAAATGATCTACAGACTCAACAAAATGCCAGCTGCCTTTTGTGCAGACATTGATAAGCTGATACTAAAATTAATTTGGAAATTCAAGGGAACTAGGATAGCCAAAATAATTCTGAGAAAGAACAAAGTTGGAGGACTCACACTTCTTAATTACAAAACTATAGTAACCAAGACAGTGTAGTATAAAGATAGCCATATTAATCAATGGAGTAGGATTGAGATTCTAAAAATAAACCCTTATATTTACGGTCAATTAATTTTTGACAAGAGTGTTAAGACAATACAATGGGGGAAATGATTGTCTTTTCAACATGTGGTGCTGGGATATCCACATGCAAAGAAGGAAGTTAGTTCTTTAACTTGGACCCTATACAAAACTTAACTCCAAATGGATAATAGACCTAAGTGTAAGAGTGAAACTATAAAACTTTTAAACATAGGAGTAAATCTCTGTGGTCTGGAGTTAGGTAATGGCTTTTTAGATGCTACACAAGTACACAGAACAATGCCTGGCATACAGTTGGGTCTTATTTCTTTATTTTTTTAAATCCAGCTAAATCATATTTATTGTTTCCTTTTATCTGTCATTATCAGAAATTTGAATATTGTGTTCCTAGGTGTGTTTAATTTTCTCACTTAGGGTTCTCTGAACTTCTTTTTTTAATTAATTTTTATTGGAATATAGTTGATTTACAATGTTGTGTTAGTTTCTGCTGTACAGCAAAGTGAATCAGTTATACATATACATATATCCACCCTTTTTTAGATTCTTTTCCCATATAGGTCACTACAGAGTATTGAGTAGAGTTCCCTGTGCTATATAGTAGGTCCTTATTAGTTATCTATTTTATATATAGTAGTGTGTATATGTCAATTCCAATCTCCTAATTTATCCCCCTGCCTTTCCCCCTTGGTAATCATAAGTTTGCTTTCTACATCTGTGACTCTGTCTTGTAAATAAGTTCATTTGTACCATTTTTTTAGATTCCACATATAAGCAATATCATATGATATTTGTCTTTGATTTCCTTCACTCAGTATGACAATCTCTAGGTCCATCCATGTTGCTACAAATGGCATTATTTCTTTCTTTTTTATGGCTGACTAATATTCCCTTGTATATATATATATACCACATCTTCCTTATCCATTCATCTGTTTATGGACATTTAGGTTGCTTCCATGTCCTGGCTATAGTGCTGCAATGAACATTGGGAAGCACGTATCTTTTTGAATTATGGTTTTCTCTGGATATATGCCAAGGATTGGGATTGGTGGATCATATGGTAGCTCTATTTTTGTTTTGTTTTGTTTTGTTTTGTTTTTTGCAGTACGCAGGCCTCTCTCTGTTGTGGCCTCTCCCGTTGCGGAGCACAGGCTCCGGATGTGCAGGCTCAGCGGCCATGGCTCACGGGCCCAGCCGCTCCACGGCATATGGGGTCTTCCCGGACCGGGGCAAGAACCCATGTCCCCTGCATCGGCAGGCGGACTCTCAACCACTGCGCCACCAGGGAAGCCCTCTATTATTGTTTTTTAAGGAACCTCCATACGGTTCTCCATAGTGGCTGTACCAATTTACATTCCAACTAAAAATGTAGGAGTGTTCCCTTTTCTGCACACCCTCTTCACCATTTACTGTTTGTAGAATTTTTTATGATGGCCATTCTGACCAGTATGAGGTGATACCTCATTGTAGTTTTGATTTGCATTTCTCTAATAATTAGTGATGTTGAGCATTTTTCATGTGCTTTTGAACCTAAGTTTTACCAGTTTTAGAAAATCCTCAGCCACTATCACTTTGAATACTGTTTCTTTCATTCATTCCCCTCTCTTTCTAGTACTCTAGTTTCCCAAAGTTTACACCATTTATTATGCCCCAAATATCTATTAAGTTTTTTTTCTGTTCTTTTCCCCCTCTGTGTACCAGATGTGTTTTTTATTGATCTGCCTTTTGATTTCATTAAACCTGTGTTCTGATATCTCTAATTGTTTTTAATCCAACCTAATGAGTTCCTAAGTTTAGTATTAGTAGAATATCCACTTGACTCTCTCTGATGGTTTGAAAGTCTATATAAAATTCTCCATTTTTCAAATTTCATCTTTTAAAAATTCATATTTCTTTTATTTTTTAAATATGTCCATTGTAGTTAAAGTTCTTGTCTGCTAACCCTACTGTGTGAATTATCTGTGTGTCTGCTTCTACTGTCTAATAATTTTCCCTTGATTTTCTTGTCTTTTCACTTGTCTTTTAAGTTTTCATTTATATATCAAAAATTGTATATTTAAGAAAGAAAACATAGGCTGAAGTTGAAAATCTCTTCCCCAGAGCAGTTTCATCCTTTCCACAGTTAGGCAGATAGTTTGAGGGGTTAAATACTTAATCCAGTAAGGATCTGCGATAGATCAAGGATATTTTGCATTGTCTGTACAATTTAATACATCTCTGATTTAAATGTCTAATGGTGAGACTTGTAGAATGTTTATTTCAGGCCTCTCCCTCTAGAAGGATTTTGTTGCATCAGCAGTGAGACAGTGTACAAGATTTCACTCTGCTTTTCCAGCCCAAGATTAATCTCAATTTTACAAATATTATGATTTTTATCATTGATCCATTAAATACTCATAACCCTGAGAGAAAACCCAGCAAGAGAAGCATTAAAAACTTTCCCCAAATTACTCATCCATTAGTGGTGGAGCTGACATTTGAACAAAGAAAATCTAGATTTAGGGACCATGCTCTTAACCATTACACATCTATTACTGCCTTTCATAAATGCTCTAAATGTTCAAAAATGGGAATTTCTTAAATAATGTAGCTTTCTAAGGAATATTATGTAACCACTAAAATTACGATGTAGATCTATATTCAGGCAGAAATGAGAGTATATATATATTGTAAAGTAAAAAAAGAGCGAGAGAGAACAAAACTGTATTATATGGTTTAATTTTTGTAAAATAAAACAGTGTAGTATGTGCATTCATGTACATGTGAACATATGAAAAATATAAAGCAATATACATCCAAATAGTAATGGTGGTTATTAGCAAGCATAGGGCAACGGGTGAATTTTTACTCTATTAATCTGTTTTTTTTTTCTCCTTTTGTTTCTATTTAGCAACAAGCATGTTTTACTGTTTAATTTTTTCATTTGTAAAATAAAATTCATTTAATAAATACTACAAAGAGTAAATTGATGGATTAAAAATCTAACATTTTTCTCAAAAATATAAAATAAAGGTTCCTGATGGGTCACATTTTCCTCTTTAGAAATAATGATAATTACAAGCTAGGAACCATTCATAAATATAACACACGAAAAGAAAATCATAGGTAAATACTGGAATGACACAGCGAGAAAGCTGTACAAACAAAATAACCTTGAGGTTAACATATGTAAAGACACATAAAATTAGAAATAAACAAAGGTTGATAACTAGAGTTTTCTTAGCAGAGAGGTCTTTCTTTCACCAATCTGAGTTGTAATTGATGCACTGTGTTTACAGCTCTACACTTTGGGCATTTCTGTTTTCCTAAAAGTACCGTGAGAAAGACTGAGTTATTAAACATGCATTCTACAGGATAAATTTTTTATTATTTTCATTTTTTAAATCCTCTTTCTTTTCGGATAACTCCTATTTTATATAGAATTTAATCAGCATCTCAAGATTGTCTGACATCCTGATGGCCTTTAATCTATAATGCATTAAAAACGTTATCTTAAATCCTCAATCATCATTTCCAATTTTGCTTTAATCTCTACAATTTATCTTCCATATTTGAATGACAACTCTTTGTTAAAAATGTATTATATGAGATTGCCAAAGACCAAAATGAGTTCCACATCCAAGTGATTTGGAATACCTGTCTCCAAAAATCTAATCTCTTCTTGCTGTTCATCATTTACCCTCCTGTAATTGACAAAATGAATGCTGGTTTTTGTTTTTTTCAATGAATGATTTGAGAAAACTGAAAGTCATGGTTATGTTGGGCAAATCAATCAAACACTGGAGAAAAAAAATTCTTTAATGACTTTTATATCTCTCTTTTTGAGTATTTACTATGCATAAGTCTAGTAGGTATATGTGGTAAATATATTCGATAAGAAATAATAATGGACTGTTTATTATGCACTTGTCTATTTACCAGGTATTGTGTTTAGTCCTTTACTAAAGCAAAATAAGAGCACTAGCCCTGTTTTTCAAACTAGAAAACTAAGTCAGAGAAGCTGATTGCCCAAGGTCATAAAGGAGCTAAAAAGTGGTGGTGCCAGGCTGCAGAACAAGAGAGTTGGTTTAACTCCTATGCTCTATAATTTTAAACTGCCTTGTTTCCATACAAGCAATAAGTTTCACGTAAACTTGCTAGAAAAATATAATTAAGTAAAAACCAAAACACAATGGTTTTGAGATTCAAAAATGATAAATATAATCGTTTGACTTTCTTTAATTCTGACAACCGCGTTTTCTGTTTAAAACCATATCAGCAGATGGAAAATTGCTCAAATATTTTTTAAAATGTTTATTCCCTCATCATACTTATTCCCAAATAATTCTGTATAAGTATGGGTTGTAAATAATGTAATAATGTATACTTAATGTATAAGTAGGGGTTGTACATAATGTATGACTGGCTAGAACCTAGAATCTGTCCAAATGTATTTAATTCAGCCAAAATCAATATTAAAAATCTGTTTCAATATTTTTGGAAGAAAAGTTTACACAATCTTCATTTAAAGATTCTCTTACTTGGTTTAAGCCATTGCTTTGGCTATTTGTAAAGATTTGCTCACAAATATAATGCAAATAATAAGACTAACAGAAAGGCTTTCCTTTGCAAAAGTCAAGTAGATGATGTTTTTAATCATCAATCTTCTGTTGAGATAGATGCCAGAAAGGAAAGAGCAAACATTTTTTGTCAAAGTTATCTCTCCACCAGGCAGTTAATTTACTATGTGTAGCCTCCATTTTTGAAACCCAGAAACCAATGTGATCAAAAATAAATCATAGTAATTAAAATAATCTGTTTCAAGCATAAAACTAATTGGGATTGCCTTTGTCTTTGGCCCTGATAGTCTTTCCCAGGTAAGTCTCTACACTAGCACATAGCACGGTGCCTGGCACACAGTAAGCACTGAACAAAAATATTTTTGAATAAATGGATGAATCATTGACTATCACAAAATAGACGTAAGACTGCAACAACTCTAAAAAAACTAGTAGAATTAATTATAACCAATGAAATACCACAAATTATTCAAAACGTATACCACAAGACCTTCAATGATGTTCCATTAGTAGTGGTAAGATAATATCATTTAGGGTGCAAAATAAAAATTCTCTTTTAAAAGTTGTGAAATCAAAAGAAATATATACATAATTTGCTTAACCAACCAAACTTCATTTGTACTTTATCTTCTCTGGACAACGAGGTAAAAAACCAGTTTGGAAAGAATTTTAACTAATACAATCACTTGCAGGGTACTTTCATTTCCTCCTCTTCTGAGTTTCATTTTTTTAATCTTCATAATATACGTAACCCTTCCTAACAACAAAAAGTCATTTTAAAGACTGTAACTTCTTTAATATAGATTTTGATTGAATTTTGGTTAAATATTATTCTTCCTCATAGCTCTGACATTTTTCCAACCTAGTTCCTTAATTTAACTGGTAATCAAAATCATAGCAAACTTGAATATTCTAGATCATTGATTAAGCTTGATCAGAATTCTTAAAAATTATTAAACACACAACTAAACTGTCATAAAATGGGTGCTGATATATAAAACTAATTTTTCAAATGTTCTGAAATATAATAATTGGATGACTATCTTAATCACTTTTGATGCTCTCCATGGCACGTGGATTCCCCTAGTGAATATAAAATAAAAAGTAACAAAAACCTATCTTATTTTGCCTCATTCTCACCACAAGAATGACGAAAACTTTGCAGCACTGTTGTATAGTCTGAATCTCTTATTGAGATACAAATGAATTTTCCTTGACATAGTACAGGTGTTGCCTCTGAGCCACTCCTCAGATATGAAAGTGGTCATTTAAATCCAGTCTTCACCTACTAGAGAATGGACTTGAGGATATGGGGAGGGGGAAGGGTAAGCTGTGACAAAGCGAAAGAGAGGCATGGACATATATACACTACCAAACGTAAGGTAGATAGCTAGTGGGAAGCGGCCGCATAGCACAGGGAGATCAGCTCGGTGCTTTGTGACCGCCTGGAGGGGTGGGATAGGGAGGGTGGGAGGGAGACGCAAGAGGGAGGGGATATGGGAACATATGTATATGTATAACTGATTCACTTTGTTATAAAGCAGAAACTAACACACCACTGTTAAGCAATTATACTCCAATAAAGATGTAAAAAAAAAGTTGCTATTAACTATTATATCTAAAAATAATAATAATAATAATCCAGTCTTCACTTAGAGTTTGAATCTCTCAAATTTCTTCCATTCCCCAATTCTTGGTATTTACTGAAATGTGTCTTCTCAGTTGTTAGAAAATGAAGTCTATTTCTGGCAGAAATCCACCAAACTTTGGTTATTTATCCCAAATGGATTCAAAAAGAAATTTCCCATTTGAGTAGTCAACATATTTTCCTATATGTTCTATTGAATTAACTGTGGTTTTGTACACATGTGCTTATGTGTGAACATCTGTTTGTCCGACCTGACTGAAAGGATAGCAGAAAAGAAAAAGGTTAAGAAAAAGAAATTAATACCAGATTAATTCCTCCAAACTGGAGACAGCATCAGTAAAGAGGTGCAAGGAGCAGAGAATCTGTAGTGTCCAGAAGCAGAGGAATCTGCTTCCTGCCTGCCATATTGTACCTCCAGGAAAACAGCCAGGCAAATGAGAAGCAGAGGAGAGCCTGTGTACCTGAAGGACCACTGAAGACCACGACACTGGACATCTCAACAGCAATGTTCCGATGAAATCCCACCTTCACACAGGGCTGGGACTAGAGAGAGGTGAATGAGGCACAAACTGTAAGAACAATTCAACACTCCTGGATTGAAGTTCTACTCTCGTCAATATAATTCTAAGCTCTGCTTCTCAAATAATTTATCCCAAAAGGATTAAATAAGTAGAAAGTGGTTAAAATAAGATAAATATCATTGGGGAATAACAAATAAATCCCTACGGGGCTCAAGAAAGGGAGATTACACCTATGGGGAATTGTACATAGAGATTACACCTTTGGTGCTTTTCCCTACATAGTTCCAGCCCTCTCTTTCCCAGGACATGATAGAATTGAACTCTGGCTCCTCTTTAGTTGATGGGCCCAAAGGACTATTTCTGGCCAATGAGCTGCAAGTGGCAGTTATGTTTGTTACTTCCAGGCCAGGGCATTTAATTGCTAATGTGAGATTCTGCAAAGCTCTTTATTTTCCTCCTCTGGCATCGTAAGAAGCAACTTTGAAATAGTAGTCTCTGAAGAACTACAATTAATAGGGCTTCTCTGCTGCTCCATAGAGTACATGTAGTATAAGCAGGAAACAAAACTTTGTTGTCTAAAGTCTCAAAGACTCTGGAGTTTCATTTTACCTTGGCATAACAAAACCTAACCTGACAAACTTCAGTGTTCAAGTACAGCTTATTAATAGGGTTGGCCAGATAAAATTCTGGACTCCCAGATGACTTTGAATCTTAATAAACAATGAAAAAATAGTAAACTGTGTCCCATGCAGTATTGGGGACATAGTTATATTTTTAAAGTATTCGTTGTTTATCTGAAATTCAAATTTAATTGGACCCCCTATGTTTTTACTTGCTAAATTTGACAACCTATTTATGAAGGCAGTGGATCTGAGACAAATTTTATTTATTTATTTATTTATTTTTTATTATTTTTTGTGTGTGTGGTATGCGGGCCTCTCACTGTTGTGGCCTCTCCCGTTGCAGAGCACAGGCTCCGGCGCGCAGGCTCAGCGGCCATGGCTCACGGGCCCAGCCGCTCCGCGGCATGTGGGATCTTCCCGGACCGGGACACGAACCCGTGTCCCCTGCATCAGCAGGCGGACTCTCAACCACTGCGCCACCAGGGAAGCCCTGAGACGAATTTTAAATCATTAATAGAATTTTGACATGTAGGAAAGATGAGCAAATGCTCAGGTAAAGGGCCAAAGAGCAAAAAGTACAGAAGAATGGCCAAAGATCAGGAAGTCAGACTTAACTGAAACACTGTGTACCTGGGATGGCAGTTACCCTTGCATTTTGCTGTTTCTTAGGGTTCCATCCTTGGTACTACTCTCATTATTGTACATGCTTGCCCTAAGCACTGTCATCCACTCCAGCCATCCTCTCATCTGAGCTGGAATGGGACAAGAAACGTAGGTTGGGCTGTAACTCACTTCTATACCCTCCTTTCTGTTGAGAGCCACCATGTCTTGCCTATATTCTTACAATAGCCCCCTAACCCTGACTCAGCCCTTGCTCCCAACCCTACAATGTGTTTCACAATAATGACCACAGTAATCATTTTAAACAGAAGCCAGGTTGTGTCACTCTTCTTGCTCAAATGTTTCAATGGCGTCTGACTCAGAGTAAAATTTGAAGTCCTTATAACAGCCTGCAGGCCCTTCAAACACTCTGACTCCATTTACCACTGCTCTCTTCCATCCCTGCATCAGCCAAGCAGTCTCCCTGGTGCTCCTCAAAGGCACCAGCCATACTTTCCAGCATGGAAGCTGTGCACTTGCCAACTGTCTCTATCTGAATACATTTTTCACATAATTTATTTTTGCCCCACTTCCTATCTTACTTCCCTCAGGCCTCTGCTCAAATATCCTCTTTCCACTGAAGCCCTTCTTGATAGTTATGACACTGAAGCCCTCATCTCTTGTCAAATATTTTTCTCCATACTTTTATCACCACATAATATTCAGTATTTAATTATTCATTTATTTTCTATCTGCTCCCCCAATAAAATGTAAAAACCACAAGAGTAAAGGTTTTGTCTGCTTTATTCATTTCTGAATCTCCAGTGCCCAAAACAGCAACTTGCACATAGAAGTTACTCAATATTTTTAAATGAATGAATGCATAAATGCTATGGAAGATAAGAATAGCCTTGGATGATTTGAAGTCAGTAAGCATATTATCTGAGTTGTGCTTTAGCAAGATTAACAACATAGTGTAAGAGTAGTTGGCATACCCTGAATAAATAACTTTAGAAAACAACCTGAACCATAAAATAAGTGTGCGGAAGTCTAATAAAGTTATGATTTTTTTTCCAAAAATGCCTCTTTCAATGTATTTTTTAAATACCTAATACCAAATTTTTAAAGAGAAATACATGCTCCAACTTTCCCAATGCCATAATCTTCCCATGAATAATCCATGCAGGGGAGATAGGAAGTTCATTGTGGAAGCTATTTCTGTAATATCAAAAGAGCAGCAGTGTGCGAATGGGAAGAATATGTAGGTAAGAGGTAATAGTAAGATAAACATTTTTAAACTCAGCAATCAATTGGATATGTAGAAAATTGTAGAAAAATTTTCAAGATAACTGTGGAGTTTGAGACCCATGTGATTTTACTGAAAGTTGGAATTTTCAAGCCTTATGGGGACTCCTGCTTTATTTTAATCACCTACTGAATTCCATAATCTACTGTCTCTTAGCAGACCATGTCCCAATCAACTTTGCTCATCCCTATCCCATATCAATGTTTAGCAAACTATTTGCATTATTGCAAGAATATAAGCACAGTTTTGCTTTTTGGGGTTTTTTTTTTCCTGTACGCGGGCCTCTCACTGTTGTGGCGTCTCCCGTTGTGGAGCACAGGCTCCGGACGCGCAGGCTCAGCGGCCATGGCTCACGGGCCCAGCCGCTCCGTGGCATGTGGGATCTTCCCGGACCGGGGCACGAACCCATGTCCCCTGCATCAGCAGGCGGACTCTCAACCACTGCGCCACCAGGGAAGCCCCTAAGCACAGTTTTATTGTAACCTAATTTTCAATAAGTAGGGAAATTCTTCCATGAGATATGTTACTTTCATTTTTATTAGTTTAATTTTAGATATTATTTATTATAATTTTATTTCAGCCATTTTACTTTCTTATTCATAGTATTAAAAAATAATTAGTGTTATGATTTACCATTAAAACAGATAAATATAAAAGTCTTAGAAAAAAATACAGGAGAATTGAACCATGACGTTGGATATGGCAATTATTTCTTAGATATGACACCAAAAGCACAGTAAACAAAGGAAAAACTAGATAAATTAGACTTCATCAAAATTAAAAACTTTGTGCATCAAAAATATTATCAAAAGAATGAAAAGGCAACCCACAGAGTGAAAGAAAATATTTTTCAAAACATATATCTGACGTGGGAATGTTATCTAGAATGCATAAGAAATCCTACAAGTCAAATACAACAACAACAAAAACCACCTGATAAAAAAATGGGCAAAGGACTTGAATAGACATTTCTCCAAAGTAGATATACAAATGGCCAATAAGCTCGTGAAAAGATGCTGAACATCACTAGTCACTAGAGAAATGAAAATCAGAACCACAATGAGATACCAGCTTCACACTCATTTAAAATGGCTATTATCAGAAAAACAGAAAATAACAAGTGTTAGCAAGAAAGTGGAGATATTGGAAACCTTGGGTATTGCTGATGGGAATGTAAACGTGTGCAGCTGCTAAATGGTATGGTAATTTCTCACTAACTTAAACATAGAATTATCATATGATCCAGAAATTCCACTTCTGTGTATAGATCCAAACGAATTGAAAGCAGGGACTTGAATAGATAACTGTACACCCATGTCCACAGCAGCATTATTCACAATAGCCAAATATGAAGCAACCCAAGTGCCCACCCGTAGATGAATGTATAAATGAAATGTGATACATACATACCATAGAATATCATTCAGCCTAAAAAGAGGAGGAAATTTTGACATGCTGTAACGTGAATGAAAACTTCGGAACAGTATGTTAAGTGAAATAAGCCAATTACAAAAGAACAAATATTGTATTATTCCTCTTATATGAGATTCCTAGAGTAGCCAAATCCATAGAGACAGAAAGTAGAATGGTGGTTGCCAGGGGTGGGGGAAAATCAGATGGGGAGTTAGTGCTTAATGGGTACAGAGTTTCAGTTGGGGAGGATGAAAATGTTTTGGAGACAAATGGTGGTGAATGTTGCACAGCAGTGTGAATGTACTTAATACCATAAAACTGTACACACAAAAATTATTAAAATGGTGAATTTTACGTTATGTATATTTTACCATAATTTTTTTTAAAAAAACAGATAAACTGTACCCAATGTACTGTACTCTACCAGATTCACACTTTTTGCAGCTTTGAATTCAAATCCTCTCATTAAAAAATACAAAAAACTGGTAACAACACTATACACTGAAGAAAAATAATATGACATACCATATTCCATGGCAATGCCCATTAGTTGTCATCTTAGTGAGAAAGATGAGAATCAAGAGATTTGCCCTAATCTCCCTCTCCACCCCTGTCCACACTCATCTCTCTTCATTGAGAAAAATCTCCAAACCCAGATCATATAATTATGTAGTAATCTTTCCTCCTGATAAATTCTTTTTCTCAGTAATTTAATATATATGGTACAAGCCTTTAATATCCTCTCAAATGTCCTATTCAACTTCTCACCTGCTACTTTCATCATAAAAACCAAAACCTCAGACATAAACTGGCTCATCTCCTGACCCATTTAGAATTTTATCTACATTTAAACCTGATACTATGCAATTACCTTCATTCTCAGAGGATGAGTGATTCTTGTGTGACTCATTAATCCCTCCACTGGTATCAACTCATTTATTCATTTAGGAAATATTGAGAGTCTACTATAAGTCATTTCATTTTCTGCCTTTTCCTTGACTCATTTCAAAATCTATTTATTTTCCTTTTTTTCAATTTCTTGATCTCTCCTGGCTCTGAATATGTTTGTCATATCCAACCTCAAACAATATCCTCCCTTGAATCCAGATCCACAGTTCTCTGAATTTGCAGTTCTTTCTTACTAAAACTCTATCTTTTACTTTCCTTTCTTAGACAATATTCTTGAAATAATATTTTACACTAGACTTTACTATTTCCTCTCATCCCACTGGAATATGGAAGCTTCCCACACAGAAACTGCTCATCCAAAAGTCATCAATAATCTCCATGTTGATAAATTGGATAGGCACGTTTCACGCCTTATATTATTGGACTTCTAGACTGCACAGGTCACACTGACCTTTGTTTGAATCCTTTGTACATGTTTTACTCCCTTCGTTTGATGGTTGGCTCTCTCTTGGATGATGATATCTTATCTCCATGGCCATTATTTATCAAGCTACTTTGTGACTCCTCTCTGCCCACTCTTTACGTTTTGCCATCTCCTAGGGTTCTACTCTTTGGGTGGTATTCTCATTACCCTACATGCCTGTCCTGAACCCTCTAATATACTCCAGCCCTTACTCTCCCTAAGCTTCATGCATATGTTCAAACGCCTGACGGACACATGCATCTGCACGTCCCACAAAGACATCAATTCAGCATGTCTAAATTGTATTTATCATCTTTTCTTACAATCTTAATTAATGACACCTGTCACTCAGACCAAAACCTGGGAGTTATCTGACTCTCTCTCTTTCACATAATCACTTTGACATCATGTTAAGATCATGTCCTTAACACATTTGAAATCCAAGTCCCTTTCCCATATTCACTAGCATTGCCTTAATTGAATAATCATCATGGCCCCATTTATGGCCCCATAAATCACTAGTGGAGGCTTCTACCTCCCAACTGCCATTCTTGCCTTAATTTCTATAAACCCATTCTCCTTACTACAGTAAGAGTGATCTATTGATCTGATTGAACTGTCTTTTCCACCACTTCAGTTAACAATGAATCCCTACCATCTCCACTTTGGAAACAGATAGAATGATTCATTTCAAATGATATTGTAAATTTATATAATCTCTTTGGATATTAATCTAGCTTTTCTTATTAAAGGGCATTAAAAATATTTGTGACCTCTGAAATAGCAGTCCAAGTCCTGAGAGTTTGTCAAAAAAATTCAAATGGAAAAAATGTGTATTTTCAAATATGTTCTTAACACTAATGCCTCAGTAATGTTCTCAATAATTTAATTCACAATAGTGAAAAAAGGAATATCTTGATGGGATAGTGTGTCTCTCAGAAAGCATAAAGAGGAAGACTGCATCAATATGAAAGTGTTAAGAAAGTTAAGTAAAACATTGCTCCAAATTATTATACACTGCACTTCGACTTTACACATTGGAAAACAGGAAGAAATGAAAACAACTGTTTTAGAGTATAGTAGTTTGCTACAGCTGCTATAACAAAATAACACAGACTGGGTGACTTTAACAGCAGAAATTAATTTTCTCATAGTTCTGGAGGCTAGAAGTCCAAGATCAAGGCATTGACAGGTTCAGTTTCTTCCATGACCTCTCTCCTTGACTTGCAGATGGCTACCTTCTCGCTGGGTCCTCACATGGTTCTTTCTCTATTTGGTGTCTCTGTGTCCTAATTTCCTCTTCTTATAAGGATACCAATCATATTGGATTAAGGCCCACCCTATTGACCCCATTTTAACTTAACTGCCTCTTTAAAGTCCCTATCTCCAATACAGTCACATTGTGAGGCACTGAGGGTTAGGGCTTCAACATGTGAATTGTGGAGGGCTACAATTCAGCCCATAACATAAAGTAATGGAATTATAGTTGAAATTTTTTTTATTATTTTCTCTTGTTAATATGATAATCAAGTGTTAACATAAAAACATAAAAAACAAGAGCTACTTTCCAAGAGAAGTTGCTATGGGATGAAGCGAGAATTAAGGAGAAGTTTTAATAAACTTACATTAGAGAATTTAATAAAATCTGATTTCTTCCCCTACTTCCTGGCAAAAAAGAGCAGTGAAGAAACACCAGGAAGAAGTAACGTTATTCCATGAATAGACACAGGGTTCAGGAAATGTGCCTTTAATTCTATAAGCTTACTGTGGAATATCAATTATATATATATATTTTTTTTTTTTTTTAAAGAATTGTCAAAGTGGAAGGAAATTTGGGAATTGTGTAAATTAAGATGTTTTCAGCTGCAATAAACAAGAAATACTGACTAAAACTGATTTAAAATATAGGAAAATTTATCTTAAACTTTATGCAAACCAGGAGTGGCTTCATGGTTGGTTGACTCAGCAGCTCCCCTAGGGACCAGGTTCCTTCAATTTTTCTACTCTAAGATCCCTTGTATTCACTTCATCCTTCATCAAACAACTGTTTCAGTCATTATATCTGGACATAATATCATACAGAAAAGAAAAATTAAGTTCTAATCTTGAGGCAAACTCTTTAGAAGGAAGACAATTTCTCCAAAAGTTTCCTTGGAGACTTGCCCTAAAATTTCATTGTTTTATTGAACCATTCATTGACAAGAGAAACGGGATTGTTCTTGGATCATTCAGGTCCACCACTGTATCTGTGTTGGAGTCAACATCACCTGAGACATATAGCTGTATACAGAGAATGGTGTCTACCTGAAAAAAATCAGAGTTATTTTATATAGGAACAAAGTGGAGGACAGAGGTAAACAACAATGTTCCTTGTCTGCATACGAACACACTAAAGATGATATCCAGAGTTGCATATTAACACACTAAAGGTGATATGCAGACAGAGTAAAAACCTTGTCCAAGAATCAAGTGACAAGGCCTACCATTGATGCCCATGTCTTCTGGAATGTGGAGTGCCCAATGAGAATACTGGTTAATCCTCTCAACTTCTGTAATACAATTATCCCCAGGAACACACTGAAGGCATGGCCCAGACGTGAAATACTAATGAAGTAGTCAAGACACTCTTCTACTTTCATCACAACCTACATCTAAGCTTAGCGATACAGTTCTACTGTACCACACAAGTTAGTGTGGATGCATAGGCCTACTAGCTCTCACTAGAAACTAGGCCTTTCCAAAAAGAAATCAGGTGGTGGGTAAGAATTAAACTGGAAAATTGATCCATGGGGATGGCAAAATGCTTCTTGAAGCTCTTAGTGTAATCGACATCAAATTCATTTAGCAGAGTTACGTTGGTGAAGGCAGTGTAGAAAATTCATTTCTTGACATTGTGTTTTGTTGACTGTTAAAAATATTTTCAAACACTTCATTGTAGAGTAAAAAGTACCCCAGATTTGGAGCAAGATATACCAAGTTTGGAAATTGGTTTTGCAGCTTACCAACTTTGTAAGCATGCAACTATTCAGAGCTCTGTAACCCTCAAATGGGAATTGAATCAAACAGAATAATAACAATAACAAAAATTCACCACCCTCCAAAAAAAAACTGTCACAGAACTGTAGTAAAGAAAACTGGGATAGTATAAATGAAAACATTTAGGAGCACAGCTTAGCACTAAGATACTTCTGCCTTTGATACAGAAGGATCCAAACTGCCAGCATGAAGCAAGCAATTCAGAGTTAAGGAACATATCCATCCCATCTATTCTTTAACAATAATTACATTATATAGTTAGTATCACTGCCATTTCATAAAGGTGCAAGCATTTCAGACCTCCTTATTCAGAAAAGGAAAAAAGTCATGAATAGTAAAGTTCTGGGACAGATGAGTTAATAGATCAGGTAATAGGAACCCAGTGCATATTTTATCTTTAGGCTTGAACATTACATCCCTATAGGAAACAAACAAACCAGAAGGAAATCTCACTTCAAGATTAATTATGATACACAGAAATACACTAAAGGAAAGAAAATAATGAAAGAGTAAGAATTAAATCCCATAATTCTAAAAAATTTTACCTATGTGTTCCAACAATATTTGATGTATATACTACTAAAAAATTAAATCAGTTCTAAGGTTGAATCAGAGTACTAGTAAAAATTAGGCTTTCTGTAGGAAATGATAGTGTTTTACTTGTCTATAAACATTCAGAGGGCAAATAATTTTTAAAAAGTGAAAATAATTGCTCCTTAGAAAAAAGACCATTTATCATTTTTATCAATCTCAGTTTTATTTTTCCTATTTTGGTTAAAATATAGAAGAAGAAATATGACAACTAGCTAAAGAAATGTTCCTTAAATCAGAAGACAAGAAGAAATTTACAAAGCATTAAAAAAAATCCCCGTAATTGGATATCAATTCCAATTATATGAGGAAAAGGATTTGAAGTCAATTTGATTTTTCCCCCAGACCTACTAATGTATTTTGGTTAATTTATGCATGTAAGTCTCCATGTAGTTGAATCGGTGCTATTAATTTCTAACAATGTGAAGCCTCTTTTATATGTTACGTCTGTGTATAAACTAGTTCTATTTCATCACAAGTTATTTCTTGGTATAAGGAAAACTAATGAATTTGGTACGTTCAATTTATTGTTAAACACTCTCTATTCCAATTAAGTTTTAATTGTTTTTTTCTTTTGATTTCAAGGCATGCAAGCTGTTTATTATTTCTTATTTGATGTGTTGGTTTGACTTGTTTTAATAATAGATTTTCACCCTTATAATGCCTATAATAAATGCAACCTGATTGTGGTAGATCAATGTTTTAATATCTTTAAATTCAATTTGCAGGTATTCCATTTAGTAGTTTTGCATTCTATACTTGTAGGTAAGTTTGCTGTATAAGTTTTACTCCGTCAGATTTAAAACTGGAAGATTTTCATACATTTACTTGGTATCTTTTTATAAAATCTTTTCTGTTGCTCTGAAATAAATTATATATTGTGAAAATTACCATTTTTCAAAAGTTTAGAAGAACTTGTTATGAAACTAGTCAGGTTCAAGCCTTCTTAGTGTAATTTTTGGCAATTTTCAGCGTCTTCCATAGTTAGTATTTTTGATAATTTATGCCTTTCCAAAAACATAAATTTCTTCACAATTTTCTTATTTACTCACACATAGTTGCATACTTTTTGTTCTTCTTATAACTTGTTGAGTACAATGCTTCACAATAAATTCTTGAAAAGAGAGCCTTTGTGGACAGGCTTCAATACTGAAGACAATGATCCTCAAGGTAAAGTAAGGAACTTGACGAATTGGTTTTCAGGATTCCCATGGAAACGTAAGGCAAAACTCAAAAGTCAACTCATTTAGTAACGACGCAGATGTAGAGAATGGACTTGAGGACACGGGGAGGGGGAAGGGTAAGCTGGGACGAAGTGAGAGAGTGGCATGGACATATATACACTACCAAATGTAAAATAGATAGCTGGTGGGAAGCAGCTGCATTGCGCAGGGAGATCAGCTCAGTGCTTTGTAACTGGGGGGGTGGGATATGGAGGGTGGGAGGGAGATGCAAGAGGGAGGGGATATGGGGATATAAGTATACGTATACCTGATTCACCTTGTTATACAGCAGAAACTAACATACCACTGTAAAGCAATTATACTCCAATAAAGATGTTTAAAAAAAAGTCAGTTCACTTAAAATGCAACCGAGTTATGATCCCAGGTACGAGGATTGAGGACCTCATTTGAATTAAGAAAATAATAATTCCTTACCCTTACTTTAAGAATAATGAACTGTGTTCATAAAGTAAGCTGGTTCGCTACTTCTAACAATAGTACTTTTTCACTTTTTCCAATGCTTAAGTCACCCTTTTTCCAGTCTCCTGTCTACAGGACATACCTGCCTATCCACAGCAATGCAGCTGTGACCAATCCTATGCAGTATTGTAGAGCAGCAAAAACTGTTTACTACTTTTATCTCGGCCTTTGATTTCTGTCTCCTCCCTTAAGTATAACTGTCCACCTTTTCATGGCTGCTGAGGCCCCCCACTAGAGTACCTACCACTTGACCTTCTCCAAGCAGCCTCTTTCTCTCAATATTTTCATTCCAAGCAGTTCATTAAAGCACCATTTTTTGCAGAGAAGCAATAGAGTACAACAGTGAAAAGTGCAGATCTGATGACATCACAGATATGGATTCAAACCCTTCTCAATGACTTTCCTGCTGTGTGGACACAGGCAAGTTATCAAACTTCATTATATCTCAATTTTTTCATCTATAAAATGAGGAACATTGTGCCAACATCACAGTTTTATCGATATGATTAACAATAATAATTCTCTGAAGCATAGTTATAAGTGCTTTGCATTTCTTAAGTCATTTTATCTCCATTACAAGTCTATTAGGGAAATGTTACCTCTCTATTTTGAGATGAGAAAACTGAGGTAAAGGGAGGAAAAGACTAGTACCCAAAGGCATACAGGTGGTTAAAGAATAAAGCTGAAATTCCAACCCAGGTAGTTTGGTTTTCAAATCCCTGCTCTTTCCACTCTGAAACAGCTGCCTCTCATGTATTAAAAAGGTGACGTGTGTCAGCACATAGTGCCCCACCTGACTCGTGGGAAGCACTGAATACATGATACTTTCCAAGATCTTCAGTCTCTTACTTAAAACCCTTAGGGCCAGATGTACTTCAGAATTACAATTTTGTTTTTAGATTTTAGAAAGGCAATACAGTACCTTTAACACATGTTACATAACACCTCCAGCAGGGTCTGGGGCAGCACCCCATAATCAAGCATATTAATATTTCTGCAGCAATCAAAACATTCACACTAAGTGGGATAAATAAAGAAGACTATAAATAGCCTCACCTCACTTCAGGACAAGTTTTACTGCAAATCAGTTACTAAAACATGTTCTCTTTCCAGAGCTTCCCCCTCTGCCCCAGGATTTGAGAACTGAGGACAAGATATTGTGGGCTATTTTGTGCCAGGCACTGTACTGGGTGCTAGGGACACGTGATGTCTAACAGTAGACCATGACAGACAGAGTGAAGAAGTTATCATTCGGACGTTCTATCCCCAAACAGATTGTTTTTTGCTTCTTACTTCTTCCAGACCCTCACTGATGGAAGTTAGCAATCTGATCACTAATTTGTTGTAGTGTTTGTGGCTAAAAAGAACCCAACAATGTTACCCCTCTCAGGAAACATATTTATATGTTAACAGAGACATTCCAAAATCACAGTGCATTAATTGAAAGGAGTGACTCCACTACTAGAAGTTTTCTTACAAGTTTCATAGATTTTGGTGACCTTAGCTCAAATACTCCTCACAAACAGACTACTAATACATATATCTCAAACCTGGATTTGACAAATCCTTTGTGCTAAGCAAGTAGGAGCTTCTGTAACCATGATCATTTCTAAAACAAACTGTAGTCTATTATAGCAGATATCCACCATAATAAAAATATTTAAACTTTCTTTTCAGTGTCCAATCCAAAAAGTAAAAAAATACAAAAACCACTGTGCCCAATGCACCAAAATTATCAGTCATACTCAGGAATAAAATAACCAGTGACTGGAAAGACCAGGAAATGACAAGATCCTAGAGATAAAAGCAAACTACATCTGAAATTTCTGTAAGGCTTTAATGTGTCTTTGAAATATTATCTACATGTTAGGAATTTCAGCATAATCATTATGCTTCTTTTCAAGTACAACTGAATGATATCTTTTTCTTCTCACCATAAAGAGATGTAAGAATATGAAATGTCAGCTCCCCTTGAGATGGTCCCACAACTTTAGTAACAGAAATCTATTTTAACCTGGAATGTGAAAGTAAACTAAATAATATTCTTGTCTTAAAATATTTTGTTGATCAAAAAAAAGTGAAGCTGCTACTATTTTTCCAAGTTAAAAAAATATAAGTAAAGTCCAGATTGTCCAATAAAAAGTTGCTTTGTTTTTAAGAAACTTGTAGTTCAAGTTTGCTATTCACTGTGTACACTTCTATAGGCAAACACTGACACAATTAGCCATGAAGGGGAAGTACACTAAGATGCTCAAACAGAAGAATCTTGCCTCGATTTGTGTACTTCCTCCTTCACTTGTTGTTCTTCCATTCTTGCCCTTGTCCTTTTATCCATCCTTAAGTGGCTTACCAGGCTCTCCACTATCTCCATCTGCCTTTGCAATCTCGCCACCCACTCTCCCTCTCAGATTCTCAGAGCTCCAGCCTTGCTCAGCTCCATTCTCTTCCTCAAGAGTATCGCACTCACCCCTCATCCCCCTGATACCCTCCCTCTCATAGCTCATACACATTTCCTTCACACCCACTTCTCCTAATCCACACTCTTCCTTCAAAGGATGGACCTAGAGTCTGTCATACAGAGTGAAGTAAGTCAGAAAGAGAAAAACAAATACCGTACGCTAACACATATATATGGAATCTAAAAAAGAAAAGAAAAAAAAAAGGTCATGAAGAACCTAGGGGTAAGACAGGAATAAAGACGCAGACGTAGAGAATGTACTTGAGGACACGGAGAGGGGGAACGGTAAGCTGGGACGAAGTGAGAGAGTGGCATGGACATATACACACTACCAAATGTAAAACAGATAGCTAGTGGGAAGCAGCCACATAGCACAGGGAGATCAGCTCGGTGCTTTGTGACCACCTAGAGCGGTGGGATAGGGAGGGTGGGAGGGAGACTCAAGAGGGAGGAGATATGGGAACATATGTATATGTATAGCTGATTCACTTTGTTAAAAAGCAGAAACTAACACACCACTGTAGAACAATTATATTCCAATAAAGATGTTTTTAAAAAATCTATAAAGTTTAATTCCTGTAGGTTTTCTCTGATTACCTTGGCTTGATTAAATCCACTTTCTATATGTTCCCTGTATACACACTGTTATAACACATCATATTTGCTTGTAATAATTGGTTCATGTTTTCTAAATGTAAATTCTATAAGGACTTGTGTAGCCCTATTAATGACACAGTCTTCCATTTTGTAGAAACACAAAATGAATAATTTTAATAATCATACATCCCTTTGTAGGAGCTGAACATTTTTTGCACCGTTCAATAGCAGATACTTAGTAGTCCCAACTTCATCATCTAGTTGAGTCTCCACAGATGTCGATTGGCTACGCTAAGGAAACCTGGGTTAATAGCACTGGATTTAATCACTAACAACAATATCAACCATTAGATAAGTACCTTCCATGTGAAATCAATTTATATGTTTTTCTCACTTAACCCTTACTACATCTCCCCTTTCAGCAAGGGAAGTGAGGTAACTCCCTGGAAATCAATAATTTAATTGACAGAGCGGATATGTAAACCCAGTTCTAATTCTGCCAGGCACTTCTTTTTACTCTCTTACATTGCCTGATAGAATGTGCTGCCACACAGCATTTTTTTCCTGAATTAAGGAAATGTAGGTAGGAGTCACCAGGCACAGTGATCTCTTTTAATTATCTCACAGTGATCTCTTTTAATTATCTCACAGCACCTAAGAAAGATTATATTCAAAATATTCATCTAGTCCTGTAAGACGCATTGATTAAAGAGACACACATATCTCAGTGCCTGCCTGCGAAATGATCTGTGAATCCAGAGACAAAACAGAGTTTAAATACTCGTGGTGGTTACGTGCCCAATCCTCACTATTCAGAATCAGGGCTGATATTCTCATGGGAAATTTTTAGTATGTGAATATCCATTAACGGATACATGAATGCAGGCTATCTCTGAAAGGACAGAGGTATAGAGCTGGAAGGATATAGGGAACATACCTGGAATGTTAAGAGCAAATTCTCCATCTGAAATGATATAAGATCTGTCGAATTCTCATGGAAGAAATAGAATAATCAAGAGTTACAGGGCTTCCCTGGTGGCGCAGTGGTTGAGAGTCCGCCTGCTGATGCGGGGCACACAGGTTCGTGCCCCGGTCCGGGAAGGTCCCACATGCCGCGGAGCGGCTGGGCCCGTGAGCCATGGCCACTGAGCCTGTGCGTCCGGAGCCTGTGCTCCGCAACAGGAGAGGCCACAACAGTGAGAGGCCCGCGTACCGAAAAAAAATAAAAAATAAAAAAAAAGTTATGAAAAAGACTTGATGTGTAACCCTTTATAGGAATGCTATAACAGATGCTGTATTTAACCAGATAATAGAGGACAGACTTATGAAAGACATCTTTGGACTGTGGCACAATGGTAACACGTTACTAAGTTTATGTGATTTATTAGTGTGCATACTTATTCAATTTGTACGTATTTCTGAAAACAGAATGCTATAAAATCTGCTATCTACTAAATAAATGTACTATCATAGTCTATAAATGTTACTTTAGTTATTAATTTCAATTTCATTGTAATGCCAATAAAGAAAATAGAGGTATAACAGTGGAGTCACAGTACAAAACAGCCTACAAATCCTAGACTATTGGAAATTTTCTTTAGGCTTCTTTGAGAATGATTCTTGGAGTTCTAGAACCATCTAGTGCATTTTAAGGAAAAACACAGGGCTCTCCCTCACCATTCCTCTGTGTGTCTGTACTCTACTCAAGCCAAAATGATTGCCTTATGGGGCACTCAAACTCGAGGCATTCCCAGTGTTGCCCCCTCTATGAAGAACATATTGCTTCTTACTCTTCTGCCTACTTTGAACCTGTCATTTGACTCAGCTCAGGTGTTGCCTTCTCAAGGAAATCTCTCCTGATTTCCAGGTCTGGGTTAGATGCTCATCTTATGGGTTCTTAAGACATTCTGTGTATCTCTCTCATGAATTTACCAAACTGTGTAATTTGTTTACCTGTCTGCTGCACCTCCAAATTCCAGTTAGACTGTATGATTCTTCAGGCTAGAGATAATCTCCAGCACCAATAGCACTTAGGAGGCATAAAGCTCAATAAATATCTAATCAATGAATAAATAAAAATTAAATTGGACGCAATTTTTCTCACTGATAATTTCTCTCTGTGGTGTGCATTAGAGTTTAGACATTAGAGGTGAGATTTTTGATAATTTTACCTATTCCTTTAAAGCAGAAAGATTTACAGAATTCCCGACCTGCTACATCTTCAGTGCTAAGAGCTTTATTTTTGCACACTGCTATACCTTAGAAATGTGCTCTTTAAAACTGGTATGTTCATATTTTTTATAAAGTTAACAAATGACCACTGTACAAAACTTAGAAATACGTAATCCTTTTAGGATGAAAAAGTAAATGATCTCAAATCTCTATAGCTCAGTTATATAAATAACTTTTTACTAATTCTCAGAATTTTTTTACCATATATTTAAGTTGCTAATAATATATGAAATAAGTAAAATTTAAACCTGCTATGAGAATATTTTATAAATATTTTTCCATATTACTAAGATTTTTTCATACATATTATTTTTCACAGTACAGTAATATTTCATCATGTGGATTGTCATAATTTACATATATCTTTTATCTCCCTTTGATGGAAATTAAAGTTATTTCAAATTTTTCACTAATATAAAATAATTATTCAAGGAATTTTTTGTGCAAAGATTAGTTTCTTCATATTGAATACACTTTCTTATAATTCATCCTAAAAGTAAGATTACTAGATTGAGAAACAATCTTGGTTATTTACAAAGTTGACAGCATTTCACCAGTCTTTTCTATGCTTGAAAGGTCTGCTGTGTAAGCGTGAAGACATTCTTTTCATGTTACTTTCTTTTATTTTTTAGCTCTTGATTCCTTATTCTGTTATGGAATCATGTGATCAAACCCCTCAAATGTTATCTTGAATGGTGGCCAAACTCAAAGGCACACAGAGTTGAACTGAATCCTCATTTCATAAAATTTTAACTTAGATACCTGAACCACAGGTGTCATTTTCCTTTCATTAGCCATTTTAACACCTTTCCTGCAATACGTGACTCCACAGCAATGGCTTTAAAAACACACAGATCAAAACTCAGATAAGCAATGATATCATCTCCTTTTAAAAAGTGCCCAAAGGACAGTATTTATGAAAGATACTCACGTGTATACACTGCCGGGACGTGTATACACTGCTGGGCGTGGGGTGGATGGTTGGTGGGGGGTGGCCGCGTGGTGCGGGGGGGATCGGCTCAGTGCTTTGTGGCTGCCTGGAGGGGTGGGATGGAGAGGGTGGGAGGGAGGGAGACGCAGGAGGGAGGGGATGTGGGAACAGATGTATATGTATGACTGATTCACTTTGTTGTAAAGCAGAGACTAATAAAAAAAAAAAAAGAAAGGTACTCCTTGAAACTATGTGTTTTGGGGAAGGAAATTGGAAGATAGGCAATTTTCCTTTTTGTTTTAAATGAGATTTCTCAGAGGCTTAATGCACAATGTGCACTGTGAATCGACAGGTGGAGATACAGTGTGACTCATTTCTCAAGCAGAATTTGTTTTTTATGATGCAGCATCTCAAAGGACTTGTGTACTGAAGAACACACTTCCTCTTGGGGAGGTTATGCCCTTAGTATGACATTGCCAATGTTGAAAGCATTTTTAGAAGTCCTCTGTTGGAACCAACTTCAAGAGACAAGTTACCAAACACCAGAGAAATCAGTCTTACTGAATTACAGTTATAGTGTATGCTCTTTTGTTCCAACCTCTTTCTTTGTCCTTATTTTCTTGGCTGTATTCTTTCACCTGCCTATTCCTCACTTACTGAACCATGCGGAACTCACAGTGGGGCATGCTGGCTCTGCTTGCAAGGGGAGTTATTTGCAGAAGAGACACGGTGAAGGCCAAAGGGAATGACTGTGGAACCAAACTGAAGGCAGAGGCAAGATGCAACTTTGTCTCAAGTACATCATGGAACAGACTGCTTAATTTAAGTTTAATTGCCCACGGACTATTGCCTGCCTGAAAATAGCACAACTAATAACATAAATATAATAACCTGAGGACTATAAAATAAAATTATGAGAAATCAAATTTCCAGAAGTTAAGAATGCATATACCCATATATTTTAAAACACACCTGAAATAAGATGCATCTCTATATAGCTCATTAGCAGTTACTGAGTTTTCCTCAAATAACATAGCCTTTATGAGCAATTATTTCATAATAATTAAAAGTCCTCTTTTTTGCAATCATCATACCTTTTTTGAGTAAAATATACTAGGAAGAGACTATTAACATGCAAGCAGAAGTTGTATAAAAGCCAACAAGAAGAGAAAAAAATACAGGGATATGTTGATCCAATAACGTTTGAATGAAAATGGTATTAAATTTTACCCTTTCTCCACCTCTGGGACCATAGAAATCACCTCTGGCAAGGACCCAACTATCTTTGTTGTTGTTTTGGCAGTGGTGTCACTGGACAGCTGGAGAAGTTATCTGTCTCTATTTGAACACTAACTGCTTCAAAAATTAGTGTTAGTGCTATAGTAGACAATGTACAGTACTATGAATACATTCAGTTGGAAAATTTGTGTTTGGAATTAAAGCTAAAACAGTGAGAAACGCTGCAAAATGCAAGCATGAAATTTTTTTTCTGAATTCTCTTTAAAATGCAATGTGGCATTGCCAGATTTAGCAAATAATAATATAGGTTACCTGATTAACTTTGAATGTCAGATAAGAAACAAAATGTTTTTAGTAGAAGTATGACCCACAATGTGGTACACACATTTATACTAAAAGCACTTATTTTTCAAAGTTAACTAGGTGTTGTATTGAATATTTTATCTGACAACCCTACAAGCATAAAAACATATAATACATTACAATAGCCCAGAAAATGAAGGACAAAAACTCACAACATGCCAGGATCCAGGAAGAGTTTATACTTAATTAAAATATCTACAGATGAGAATAGTTAAGAATCAATGTTCATAGCATCCTGTGCTCAAACTCTTGAAATGGGGGTTGGGGGAAGTGAAGACTGGCCAGGATTAGAGAAACATGAAACCTCCCTTGAGCTTAAAAGTTACAGTTCATGCAGGCCTTACCTCTGACTAGGAAGGTCAAGATTATTGGTCGACTGATTCTTGGCAAATCAGTCAAACAATAATCTTTCAAGGAATGGGAACTACTTAATAAAAGGGGAGAATTCTACTTCTGTAACAATATTAGTTACTTAGTCGTTACTCTTTTGATAGTTCAGAAGTGGAGCAAGTTGCCAGTGTGGTGATGTTCTCCAATACCAGCAGTGTAACAATGCTCAAGAGTCCTCCTGTTCCTTCTTGTCTGACAACCACCCCAGGGAGCCACAGAGCTGAGGGAAGAAAGGTTTCTAGTTGTTCCCCTCAGAGATACATTTGCAGGTGAAGCAGTAGAAGTCTTTGGAGCACTGCAGGCTGGGAAGTATACCTCACCACTTGCGAAATAATCAGTGGCCAGTCTGTCAGGAAACACTTCTTTGAGGACCTTCTGTGTACTAGTCTGTCCTAGGCATCAGTAATTCACTTAACAAAAGTAATTTCAGGGCTTCCCTGGTGGCGCAGTGGTTGAGAATCTGCCTGCCAATGCAGAGGACACGGGTTCGAGCCCGGGTCTGGGAACATCCCACATGCCGCGGAGCAACTAGCCCCCGTGAGCCACAATTACTGAGCCTGCGCGTCTGGAGCCTGTGCTCCGAAACAAGAGAGGCCGCGATAGTGAGAGGCCCGCGCACCGCGATGAGGAGTGGCCCCCATTTGCCGCAACTAGAGAAAGCCCTCGCACAGAAACGAAGAGCCAACACAGCCATAAATAAATAAATAAATAAATAAATTTTAAAAAGTGATTTCAGTCTCCCCTGTGCTTCATTATCTTTACTCCCTTCATGTCTTTCAGAGAAGTAAGCAATGGTATCAGGAATATTATCTTACATCATTTCAACACAGGGTCTAAACTTAGTGGAATTATAGTCAAGGCAATGATAGAAAGTTGTCAGCTGTGCTCCACAAACTATTGACAAAAATGCAAATAATCTCGGAAACTCTCCCACAGCCTCCTGGATTTTCTACCTATGATCCAATGAAAAGAGGCTCTCCTGTCCCCAGATCTAGGGATACAACAAGCATTTGAAAGATGCCACCAATTATTAGACTAAAGATTTTGCACATCAGCCTGCTCTCAAGCTTCATATGATAATAGTTACCATTTACAGAAGGCTTACTTTATGTTAGGCATTCTGCTACACACATTAAATGCATTATCTCATTTAGTTCTCATATCATTTAATCCTCATAATACCCATCTTATGAGGAGGTTCTTTTACAAATAATGAGACAAAATCTTAAAGAAGTTAATTATATCATCCAAGGTCATGCAACTAATATGTCATAGGGCCATATCCAAATCCAGCTCTGTCTGATGCCAAGATCTCTACTCTTAGCCATCACAATATGCTGCCTCTTAAGAGAGGTTATGCTAGAACATAAATGGATTAGGAGGAAATTCAGGACAATTCTGAATCTTGGCTGCAGAATACCAAGAAAACTGGAGACTAAAGGTGGAAGTAGAAGTGGAACTTGCAGCAAGAGATGTCCTTCTTGGGGCCAAGATTTGTTTAGTGCTCCTGCCTGTGCTTATAGTACAGGGAATTTCCCTATTCTCTTTTTTCTTCTACTTTCATTATTTCTAAATATGAGACAGAAACCGCAGATTTTAGTAATCAAAATTGTGTATCCAAATATTCTAAACGTAGCTGAGATAATTTTCATAGGTCAATGCAACAGAAAGATATCCTCAGATCTATGAATACCCACAAAAAAATATCATACTCAACTCATTCCTAAAAAATAAAATTTAAAATATATAGCATATCACAAAGAAGTGTTTCCAAATTGACTCAAAAATGAGAAATAATGACAGAAAGTAATAGTGGTAATTTTTTTTTTGCGGTACGCGGGCCTCTCACTGCTGTGGCCTCTCCCGTTGCAGAGCACAGGCCCAGCGGCCATGGCTCACAGACCCAGCCGCTCCGCGGCATGTGGGATCCTCCCGGACCGGGGCACGAACCCGTGTCCCCTGCATCGGCAGGCGGACTCTCAACCACTGCGCCACCAGGGAAGCCCAATAGTGGTAATTTTTTAAACAGGTACAAATATATCTGAAAATTATGACCATAAATATAGTTACCAATTATGTACATATAATAAAAATAAAAAATAAAAGATATATTAATTATAAAATGAACTATTGTTTACATATATGGCATATCCACAAAACCTAAAATGATAAACTGAAATACTATTTCTATCAATAAGGATTCAGTAAGATAACTATACATATGATTAATATACTGAAAGTAGTTCTTACTCATATGCCATCAATAACTAGTTAAAATGTAATGGAGAGTGAGATCCCATTCACAATACCAACTAAACATAAAATATATAGTATAATACTTGAAGTAAACACATAGGACATATATGAAGTAAATGATAAAATTCTTTTTTGAGATGTAAAACCAGATTTGAATAAAATCGGAAAGTACTGTGTTCCTAATTACAAAGAGTAAATATTGGATAAAAAAACTCTCTATACAACTATGGCTAAAATTATCTCAGAGGAAATAAAAATAAAATAATTATACTAAATTTCTAATAGCCTTTGGGGGACAAAAGGGCTATTTTCTTTTTTCGTATATTATATATTCCCTTAATTGTCCATAATAGGAACATTTACTTTTATGATTTAAGACTATTTTTTATTTTAAAAATAGGGCTTCCCTGGTGGTGCAGTGGTTAGGAGTCCACCTGCCGATGCAGGGGACACGGGTTCATGCCCCGGTCCGGGAAGATCCCACATGCCGCGGAGGCTGGGCCCGTGAGCCATGGCCGCTGAGCCTGCGCGTCCAGAGCCTGTGCTCCGCAACAGGAGAGGCCACAACAGTGAGAGGCCCGCGTACCGCAAAAAATAAATAAATAAATAAACAAACTACAATGATCCCTTATGTTAAAAACATAAATTTGTCCTAAAATTATTCCGCTTTGAATACTATGATTTATTTTATAATTTTTATTTTATCTACTATCTCACAATGGTTTTTCCTAAAAACAATACAGTTTTACTTGATCTCTATAATATATACAATATATTTGTATAAATGAAGGCTTTTCCAATTCCTTCTATTTGCATGACCACTATAATGTATATATGTTTCTTTAAATGTCTTTCTCAGTCTTCATATTTGCCACAGTTTAGAGAGAATATCTGAGCATAATTAGGTTTTAGATGTAATGGTCTTCATTACTGCACTGGTTTGATAAACTGTATTCTAGGTAGCATGAGGAAAAAGTCACCTTTGGATATTTCCATTATATTAAATGAAATGAGATAACAATACTGTGATGAATAAGAATCTTTTTTTTTTCTGTTCTCCTTGTCTAATTTTCTTGCTGCTACAATGTCCATTCTTCAGCGTCTTTTCTTAGAACACAGCACACTTCACTGAAGGCCCCATTTCCATGTAATAAGCAGGACAATCAGTGCCATCTATTATCGTCAGTCAGATGTTTCTCTATAAAATAAAGACTAAGCATTTGGTCCCATTGGCAATGTTTCTGTGTAAAAAATTAAAGCACACTAATATGTAAACATTATTTCAGCTTGATGCTGTTACTTTATTGGGGAACTTTAAGTACCACAAACATCTGTTTAACCATCAAAGTTCATGTTCTTACAAATGTATTTTCAGTGGGCAGATGATAAATTAAAGTGTCACTGTTCTCCAAGTGATAATTTTCTAGGATTTTGTATTAATGTTAGTCTAACAAGCTTCTTATAGCAATGATAAAGTCACACACCATAGGTCGGCTTTGAATTTCTTCACTAGGATTATATATTTGGGGACCAGAATAGACAAAAAGTAGATAAAGAAGGTGGGCCCAAAGAAGGTAAGAAGAAACAATGAATTTGTAGGGAAGAATCATAGAGGAATACATCCTTGTAGACAAGAGAACTAATGGAATTGTTCATATGGTAATAAAAACCCATTGAGAAAACTACCAGACACAACAACAAGAACGGAATGGTGCCCCTACGCAGAAGTTCATAACTAGTATGGGCAAGAAGTCTATATACATGCAATCAAATTCTAGTGGAAGATAGTATACCTCATCTCCTTGGCCAAGTCTCATTAAAAATGATGAAAAAATATCACAGGGATAGAAAACAGGAAACATTGCTATCACTGACCCAGAAATTTTAAGATATAAAGCAAACGGAATTGAACGAATCGAGATGCAGATTCAGGGGAGAGGGAGAATGGAATTCAATACGGGTGTAAGAGAAAGCTTTTCTGGGAGTTGGTCCAATTCTTCCCAAAGAGATCCAGAAGCCAGAGGAACCTCAAGCTCAGAGGCAACGGGCCCTAAGACAAGGAGCTGGCTGTGGGACAACTCCTTGGAAGTTCCTGAATTACTTTAGTGGCTGGCTGCAGAATTTTCCCTCAGGATATAGCCAGCAAGAACAGCTCTCTAAATTATGTAGAGATTCAACAGTAGAGAAGACAGTTTCTATTAGGTGTGTTGGTATGATCGAGAAAAGTAAAGTAAACTTCTTAGTACCTCAGATTTCCTCAAAGAGCATGGGGAAAAAGAAAAGAGAAAGGTCACCCTGCATTAACTGAAATTCACTAAATTTCTTTCCCCAAATACAGCTTCCTTTCTTAGACCTTGAGAGGGTCCCAAGCTTGCCCACCTGCTTCTCCCTACACACTCTGAAGGGAATTCTTTGTTTCTGCATGACCCTGCCTATCTACCCACATAACACTATAATCACCCCACCTCTCTTTCAAAGGAAAAGATATTTCAAGAAAATAAATACTATAAAAAAGAACAAAGGTGAAAGAATAGAAAACCCATAGTTAATACCAGAAATGAGACAGAACTTTAAAAATTATCTAACTGGCATCTTCACAGAGATTCCTGAATACACTGTATCCATTAAATGAGAACACACTAAAATCGAAAAGGAGAAGTCAGAAAATAAATGACTTATTGGATACTACAAAAATGTTGCCCAAATGGAAAAGTCAGTGTGCTGGGTTAAATGGTATCTACCCACATGCATGTTCACCCCAAACCTCAGAATGTCCTTATTTTGAAATAGCATCTTTGCAGAGGTATTGTAATTAGTTAAATTAAGATGCGGTCATACTGGGTTATTATGGGCTATAATCCAAAAATTGGTGTCTTTATAAGAAAACTGAGAGAGACACACAGGGAAGATCAGCTTGTGAAAAGGGTGGCAGAGATTGGAGTGACGTGTCTACAAACTGAGGAACACCAAAGATTGCCAGGAACCACCAGAAGCTAGGAGAGAGCCATGGAGCAGATTTTCCCCTCAAAACCTTCAAAAGAAACCAATCCTGCTGAGACCTGGATTTCAGACTTCTAGCCTCCAGAACTATAAGAGAATAAAGTTCTGTTGTTTCAAGACATCAAGTTTGTGGTAGTTTGCTACAACAACTCAGAGAAACTAATACAGCCAGTTAAATGCTGTAATACTGTATCTACAAAGTGATATAGAAACTCAGGGGAAGAAATGAACTACTTTTGAGAGAGTTTAGAAGGTGTCAAGTAAGACTTGATGATTATACAGGCTATTGAAAGAAGATTGAATCAACCTGTTAAAGTGAGGAGGAGAAAGTATTCTAGGCTGTGAAAACAGTGTGCACAAATGTGCAACAATGCGAATGCATCTCGTATTCAGGAATGGCAAAGCGTGCAGTCTGACTGGTAGGGTTGTGAGAGCTATTATTACATTTATGGATGATGGGCAGATTCTGGAGAGCCAGACTAAGGAAAATATAGTTTAATATGTAGCCAGCGGAAAGGGATAACAAGGTTGTAAGCAAGAAAATAGCATGGTGCATTAATGCTTTAGAAGGAATTACTCTGCCTTGGATCTGAACACACCATGTTCTTCCCAGTTTAACTCCTTTGGTGTCTGTTTTCATTTCTGTTTTTCTTCCTCACTACCTTTGCTCCTTCCTGGACTTTTATCTAAAGGAAATATTTATTTAAAGCAATTTTCCAAAGAATATTTTAAAGCCACAGAACCTTACTGGTATTTTTTAAATCCCCAGTTCACTTTAAGCTTCTAGCTTTGGAGTCTACATGAGCTACTATATTGAACTAGTCAGTTCCATTTCATAGAAATTATGCAAAAATTAATATTATTTTCTTGGACTTTAAACCAAAAAAGCTGACGTTTCTTGTACAGAGGACTTCTTACTCCTCACCACCTTTTTATGGTGGTGAATTACGGCAACCAAAAAATTTAAGGGGCATACTCTGCATCTAATTTCACAACTATAAAATCTATGAAATAGCTATTAATAATCGAGTAATTGGTACTGAAGTATAAAAGATAAACCACAAAACATAATACAAAATATTATAGTGTTAAATCCCATGAAAGAATAACTGCTGATTTCTCAAATCATATAACCACTGACCCTTGAATTAGAAAAAAGTCATAAAGGTTGTCTTGTTCCATTGTGCAAACAGAAACTAGGGAGACATTCTTGACTTCTCTCTCTGTCTCATTCACTGCATGTAATTAATAGACAATTCCACTTTAATTATGTTCATTTTACTTCATCCCTCTGGCCACTGTTTTAATTAAGATCACGGGTATCTCTTACCTGGATTACTGCAATAACATGCTAAACTGTAGCTCTTCTGAGAAACTTGTACTCATTTTCCCCAGCCCAATCCCCTCTTCAAGTATAAAGGTTTCAGAATAATATTCCCAATTACAAATATGCATGCCATTGCTCTGCTTAAAATCCTTCAAAAGTGCCCCACTACCACCAGAGGAAGACCAGACCTTCTCAACAGAGCTTACCAAGCCTCTGGATCCAACCTCAGCTTCTGTCTCCTGCCGTATCTCCGCATCCCTCACGCAATGCTGTAGCTGTCCTGAATTATTTACAGTATCTTGCACAGGCCTTGCCTTCTCTCCCTTTTAGGGCTTTGTTTCAGCTCTTTTCTCTAAAAAGTCTAGCTATTTCCCCCTCTTCATCTTCTGGTACCAACAGAGGCATAATTCCTCCAGGAAGTCTTTTTCCCACCTTGGCAAGACTACGTTAACTTCTACTGGAGCTCTCCTGACATTGCACTATCATTTCCCTTCTGTTCTCTTCCAGGACACCATAACTCCCTAAAGGCAGGAAATATGCCTTTACCTTGCCACTCGTAAAATGCCTGGTATATAATACATACATGTTAGATATTGTTCTAATTAATCACCCTTTATTCATTAGGGATAGAATTACTCCTACAATTTTCCGGACAGTAATCCAAGACCCATATGAAAAATCTCAGGAAGAGACAACTTATTTTTTTATGAACATTCTAACTGCTAGAAAGTTCCCTTACGGTGGGCTATTGCAAACACGCTATCTCCCAAAATAAGCAATGCTTGTCGTAAAGAATAGTGATGATGATGACGATGATGATAATAATATTACAGCTAAAATTTAGAGAACCAGGCACTATGCTGGCTTCTGAACATGACTATGCTCAATCCACCCTTTTAACAATTCCTTGAATCAGATACAATTATTATCTCCCCAGTCCAGCTGAAAAGAGGGAGGCTTAAAGAAGCAACTTTGTGAAAGTTATACAGCAAGCAAGTGGAACAGTCAGGATTCGAACTCAGCCAACTGAGTTTTAATTCACACGACTTCACTTCGCATTAATTCACTCCCATCTCAAAACCAACTGTCAGCTAGTCCTTCAACTCTTTGCCCTGAAAAAGAGTTGTAGTAAAAATGATATTAATAATAATAATAAAAATAAAAAATAAAAACCTAGTTAACTTTGTTTTAAACTAGTCTCCGAGTTCATCTGTCCATGGAACCCTTTTGAGGGGCAACATCTGTTAACACCCTGAAGAGCTGCAGATCTAGAAAGCACACTTTGCTACTGATCCAAGCATGATTATTATCTTAATTCATTGTTAAATTGTATTTGCTTTGGCAGCAGCCACATCACAGTACTGTCACGTACTGGGTCAGTAGCCAACTACAACCCCAAAGATGTTCATCTGATCTGAATCCTATCCAAATCCTACTGCAGTGAGACCTGGGAAGTAAAAATCTTAGTCATCATCTTAAATTATTCCTATCTAAGTTTCAGAACCACTATTTTGGAATAAACTGAGATAACAGTGTTTATTCCTGCCCTGGACTGAATATCCATCTCATTAGAAAATCTCATTTATAAGCCCAGAAGCCCTCTCTTCCTCTGAAGCCTGTTCTCCTGCCTTCTGATCTTTTTATTACCCCATATAACATGGCATGGTATTCTCTGTCAAACTTCCATGTTTGCACACTACTCTGTTAACCTAATCCTTGATTGCTGGAAAAAACTTTATCTCTTGCGCGTTAACTAAAATCTCATCTCCTCTGTATAGGAGAGTGGGTCCCTCCCAAATCTGTGTGTCCACACTATACCAATATCTCTATTATAGTGTTAATGCATTATATTGTAACTATGGACATACAGTTGTTCTTTTCCAAGAGAATACAAGCATCTTGAAGGTAAATGCCAAATTTTAACCCTTGCATTCTCAGCACTAACCTATTTTGGCCAATAGTTGAAGCTCAATAACTGTCAGCAGAGAGATTCAAAAGCATTTGAAAACTTTCATCTTTGATGCTTCCAGTTTGTTTAGCTGAGAAAAATGTACTAATACCTGGTGACAGCACACTACTTCATCAACCAAGTGATGCAAACCAAGGTAGAGGAAACACAAAATGTTGTTGACAAAGAAACCTAGCAGTGAAGCACAAAGTCAAGTACTCAAAAGTAAAGTTACCAAGAAATCACCTATATAGAGATATTTAAGATGAATTAAATCCATGATTAATACATAAATAGAAAAATGAATAAGTATTGAAAACAATCACTAAATTTAAAAAAAAACTAAAGAACTGATGGTATGCACATGTTACAACTAAAAACTGAGCACTGGACTCTCAGGAGAAGGTGAAACAACTAAAGAATCCTGTTTCTGAATTAAGACTAATCCATTTTGAATGTCATTGCAGCCTATTAGTACATTAAAATATATTTGATTTCATTAATTTGCATGAATTTTATATCTCTAGCATTGTACTCCGAATATCAAAGCACAGTCAACACCATTTTGAACCTAGGAATTAAGCATAAGCTCACAAATGTTTCTCCATCATGATACAAATATGATGGTTGTTCAACTTGATGCACCCACTAATCATTTTATATGACCCTCTTAGGTCACTCGGGCCTGATAATAAAGTTCCAGCTTAAAAAAAAAAAAAAAAAAAAAGACTACTTGCTACTTTAGATTCTGTTTGCACAAAAAAAGGGCCAGCTAAATCTCTCTTCTGTCCATTTCCTACTCAATTTATATGAAAGATGGGTTTCATTAAGAGTATTTTAATAATTTTCATAATTGCCCTCTCGCTGTTCATCCCAAGAGTGAAGCAGGACAATTTAAACAGTAAATCAAACTATAATGATGCATTGTTCTGTTTTCCTAAATAACAATTTTATCCAAATTAATATATTGGGTTGGCCAAAAAATTGATTCGGGTTTTTCCATAACATCTTACTGAAAAATCCGAATGAACTTTCTGGCCAGCCCAATAGTAAGGAAGCTTCCTCTTGCTGTGAATACTTTGCCATTGTTTCCAATACAGTTATTACACAATATTCACTTTTAGCAAATGGCATTTTATCCTTAATCAATAAACAGAAAAGTAAGCAACCCTATACCTGAACTTCTGTTGTATAATTTACAAACACAGATACAAAATTTACAGAAACTCTGAATAATCTCTGTCTCTTTCATTAAGCCCAATCTGACAAACTACTCAATGAATAATTTTATATTCATCCAAATTGTTTTTGCTTAAACATAATTCATAAACATGTCTTAAGTTTAGAATTAACAATATTATTTGGATATCATGACAATATTATCTAGGATCACTTTATTTTATAAAAAAATTTTTGCATTTTATCATTTAGTGAATAACTTTCAAATTCTGGACAAAGTATTGGTGTAAAATAAGAGAATGTTTGTGGTCAAAAGGTGGCATATTTTCGTCACTTGGACTTTCTCCATGGAGACAACTCAAAGGAGAACACCTTCCATTGCTGAGACTAAATCACAGATCACTTGCCAAGAAGGGCTATCTTGACCTTTGTTCCAGTTTTTAAAGATATCAGCAACGTTGTCAGATACATAAAGAGTGGCAAAGCTCCAAGATCTGATAGCAAACCCACCAGAGTATTCAAACAGAAAATGAAGATGACACTGAGTTGTCTGCATAGGATTTTCTTAATACACGAACACTGAGGAAATGTCAGATTACAAAGATGTCTCTATCATTATGAGCTTTCAGAAGAAAAGGTCAGTCAAGTAACCATAGCAATTATGGAGTACTTTTTTCCCAATATTACCAGAAACTTCTTCTGTTTTGATTCCTATAAAATGCATTCTTTCAAACATTCTCAAAATTATAATGTTGCTTTACATCCCACCACAGGGAAGGAAACATCACCTTTGGCTAACTGTCTACTAAAAGAAGATTGAAGGAAAAGTTTTTCTGTCCTGTATTTGCTGACCTCAAACAATATATAATCTCATTTTCAGATCTTAAAAAACACTCCAAGTATCTTTCACTCTAATTTACCAGTTATTCCTGTGTAAAGCCAACCATGATCTGGTTAATCACATGTGAGAAGAGAATGTTCTATAAAACACATTAGCCATCACCAATAGGTTGAACTAGGGTTGCATTTAAAAATTCCAAAGGCAGTAAGTCCAATAAAAGTAGAAAAACATATTACAAAAGACACACACACACAAGGATAAAGGGGAAAAAATAGGAGGTAAGTGCACAGGCAGGTTAGTTTTGAGGCTTTAAAGGTAGTAGAACAGTAAGATATAGAACCGGTAGAGAAGGCAGCAATGGAAGGATTCGTCTGGAGGAGATCTGGAAATAGAGAGAATATCTAAAACAGTGACAATTTCCCTGCTATTGCTGAACAATAGGACATGGAAGAGGACAGACCCTACCCCAACTATTCCTAACATCTTACTGCTTCCCAAAAGCTAAAATCTGTGCACCTAACATTAAAGCCAACCCAGACTAAACAATCAAGATTGAATGCAAAGAGTGCCAGGAGTCAGAAGATCTAAGTTCTAGCCCTGCTACTGTCACTAACCAGCCAAGGCTATGAACAAGCCAGCTGCTTTTTCTGTGAGTTGAGCTAATTGTGTCAGGTGATCACCAGTTTCCTTCCAATTCTACGTCTCATGCACACTAGAAGTCTGTTTTATATACCAATCTCATTCAAAGAGTATATATTATATATATATATAAATATACACATGCACACATACAAATTAATATTCTCAACCAATACTTTAAGCCATATTCCCATGAGTCTCTTCCTTCATTTATCCATATAAAAATTTTATAAACATATACAAACCCTGAGTGTGTATCTACAGTATGACAGTGAATATATCTTTTTATGTAAATATGTATATACTGAAATAGAAAAACTATTTTTCCTCAAAACAGAAATCTGGTGCCCTATATAATACATAAATATTTTTCTCTTGAAGTAGTCTTCATTAATGAGTACATTAAAATACAAGCTTATGAAGTGTGCTAGACAGCATACCATTCTCTATGCTTACTCTGATAGAATGAGCTGTGAAAGGGATTAGGACTAAATAATTTGACACTATTTTGTAAACACTTCAATGTGTTAGGCATATCTGTAAATCCTCAAGTGAATAAGACTTTCCCTTCTGTATAAGATACGGGAAGGGGAAAACGCTGGTGTCTTTGACAAGGCACTTTTCAAATGGAAATAAAACTGAGATTATCTAATCAGTTACCCTTGTGGGTGGATGGGTATACACCTGCACTGAATCTTAGACTTAGGAAATGACAGAGCCGATCATCTTTATGGGTTTCATGACAGAGCCACAGCAAAATGATTTCCTGAGATCAATATGTGGTTGAGAGAAAGCTGTTTTCAATGGAAACAAGAAGCTAGGAGCTAACCTGTTTCTATGGTAACCAGAGCAGCAGCTACCCAACAGCTGTAGGGGAAAGAAAGGGCAGAAAGTTAAAATGCAAAAAACAAAAGAAATCCATACTAGTTTACCCTATTAGGGTGATGGTCCCTAGAGTACAATCAAAACCAGTGCAGACATACTGTTCCCCCCACCCAAGGGATTTTTAGCAATCACTATCCTTATTTTTCCTCCAAACCTCAAAAATCTTAGAGCTGGAAAGAAGTTTGGATACTTATCTAGTCCAGTGTGTCATCCCCATTTTTTTCTTTCAGAATAAGGCTGAAGGATATCAAGACTCAGGAAGATGAAGTAAATTCTTTAAGGTCACACAGCTAGTTGTGAAATCAAGGTTAGTGCCTAGGTCTCATGGATTCCAACTCAGGCATTTTTCCAGTGCTGTTTCCATATATTCTCTACTTCTAGTCTCTTCTCCTCCCAACATCCACATTTTAGTCACTTTCTGAGAAAATATTGACTACAGAGTATTAAAATTAATCACCACACTTCAACCTATGAGAAAAGCAAAAAAGCAATGCTATCCTGTCATAAAAAAAAAAAAAATCTTGACTGCTCTTCCAAAAGAAAAGCCCTTCATACTTCAAAAAGAATTGAATTAAGTTTATATCATATATTGATGGTTATTGTTTAGCTTATGTTGCCACTCTATACTTCCTTATGGAGATCTGTTTTTATATTTTATCAGTCCTTTAGTGTCCTTTACTATTTCATTTAGATATACTTTAAAGGTTGCCATAATAAAAAGGATAAATGACTCAGAATTTGAAAAATATATGAGATCTGAAAACTGCATTTACTTTATTTGCAGTAGTAAAAATAAATAGTAATGATACATATTTCTAATGGGAAAGGTTGACCTGCATTTCTTTATAAACCTACACATTTCCTTGTTTTCAGTTGCTTTGAAAATAAGCTTCTTGACAGAGAAGAAAAATTTCCTTGACTCTCATTTAGTATTGTCAACTCAGTTCTACAGATGAGCTCTTGGGAAAATATAACAGAAAAAAGTCATACCTAATCTGTCCAGCTATTCACCTTTGGCATGCCTAATGCCCCAGCAATGGATCAGATCACCTAGTTTGTGATCAAATACACTATTGAAAATACAATTCTATTAGAGTTACCTGTTTTTTTTAAATTATATGTTGAATGAGGCACTCTCTGATCTTATCCAATACTCGGAATATAAGAATAAAATTAATTTGTGAACTATACAATTAGTGGCCTGGAAAAGGACAAAGGACACTTAGATGCTTATACAGCAAATGCAAACGCACCAGACTATTACACCAGACTCTTTTTAGGGGCCTGAAGTTTGGATTTGCATTGTCATGTGGTTGGTCATAACTTGTAATTAAAATGGAAGGGATGAAGATACTCGACCACACTGCAAATAATTCAGTTGTTTGGTATATGTACATCGTTTACCATATTCTTCAATAATGCTGCAGAAAGACAGTGTATAAATCACTTTGAAAAACAGAAAAATCAAGATTGAAAAAGCCTAACATTTTCACATAATAAAATAAAGACTAACAATACCTTAAGACCATCATTTCTTTTTTTTTTTTTTTTTGGCCACGCCCTGCAGCTTGTGGGATGTTAGTTCCCCAACCAGGGATTGAACCCCAGGCCCTCTGCAGTGAAAGCATGGGTATCTTAAGCAGTGGACCACCAGGGAGTTCCTGAGACCATCATTTCTAGATGGAATATTTTCCTGCACATCTAGGCAATATTTCAATGTGAGATATTTTTTGAGGAAAACATCTATAATATTTCTGGAATTTTGTTTGTTGTTATTTTGTTGCATTTTTCATTGAATAGATAATGTTTTAGGAAATATCTTATTATAAATAGAGTGGTGAGCTTATTGAGGGCAAAGCACTATATCTTCTCATGCATTCCCAGTAGCTTACACAGTTTCTGGTACAGTGACTGCATAATCAGTATTCACTGATTAAATAAACACTCTAAAATTTTAATAATTAAGAACAATATTTTATAAACAAGCTATATTTGACCATTAATTCTTTTAACTGGAGCAAGGCTCACAAAACAAGAATTAATACATTTTCTTTCTTTAATCTTAATATATGACTCAAATTGTCTTTGCCTTATTATAATTTTTTTAAATTAAATGTTACACTTAAAGCTAGCAAATAGCTACTTAGATAATTTCTTTCCTGTTTTGTTTTGTGCCTTGAGGTAGAGGAAAAAATGGCCCATAAAATGTAAATTACATATTTGCAATTTTGAATCCAATTCTAGATATTTAAGTTTAAATTTTAACAGTTTTAAGGAGTATATTTTAGTAATGCTGTGCAAATAAAACAATTTAAAATACTAATAAAGTATATTTTCAAGATTATAAAAATGGTGGATTCACTATCATAATCCAAGTGTAGTTCAGGATTATCTGCATATAGTGGTATATGGATAAAGGTCTGGAGAACATATACGAAGTGATCCAGACCCACACCAAAAAGCCAACATCTTAAATATGGTTCTATGGCAGTTTTTTTGTTTTGTTTTGTTTTTCTTTTCTAAAATTCTCTTTGAGAGTAAAAAAAAAATTTTTAAAAAGGTCTATCAGGTAATCAAAGATATACATGCTGCCAAGGAAGGGCCACACTCTAGACCAGAACCTAATTCAATCACTTTCCCTCCTTCCCCCAAAAAATAAGTGAAAAGAAGAGGGAGATCTAATATAACCACTCTTAGCTCTGTAATATTGGGAAATTTTGCGCTTATATTATTTTTCAAACTTCTAAAAAATCTAGAAGTTCTATTAAAGAATTTCTGCCTGGTGCCTGTTCACTTACTATTATATGCCTTCACAGGAAAGCGCATACAAGCTTCATTTCCTTCTAAAACTTAGACATTAAATTGGAAATACACAATGCAGAACGTTTTTACAAAAACATCTATGCCTCCTTGCTTTTTACCATTTGTAAATATCACTCCATGGCATCAACGGAATAGTCTCACCTTTTCTTTCCTGATCTCATTTTCTGAACAACAGGTTTCCATGACAACTTATATTTAAGTTTTTATAAATTTCTATTTTGGAATACTATTCTTAAGGATATAATTCATAAATGAAAAGTATAAACTTATTTACCAAGTTAACCTGAACAATTTAGACCTCTCAAATAGGTATTTACATCATAAATTAAAAGTAATAGAGGAGGGGAAATGCCAACCAAAACAAAAGGCAAAAATACAATGTTGTAGAATTCAATTAATTATCCAGTTCCTATCACTCTTGTTTCAGTCTGCCACTTTAGATCATAAAAGTTAGAAATTAAACACGTCTATTATATAATTGAGCCAATCTCCTCAATGTTGGGAAAGGATAAGGACAATGTTGAAACAGGTATAACAAATTGAGAATAGAATTTGGACAGTTAAAATTGTTCATCTCAAGTATATCAATAAAAGATGAATTAATGTAAAATGAAAAGTAAGAGGGCTTATAAAAGTTAAATACTTCTATTACAAATGAGACTTGTGGCAGTAAGACCACAGCTGAAACAAACCACTTGATAACTGATTTTATGTCTCCTAGAATCATGTCCATGAAAAATATAATTTCATCCAGTGACCTCCCAATGTAATTCTATTTATCAAATTAGTCAGATAACATTGTCTGTCAATCATCTGAACTAAAAGTGTCCGTATAAAAATATTAAATCACATTTAAATAGAATGGTTACTTCTGAGTATTCTTCAGGCAACCCCTAATAATTTGAAAAGGGATTTTCTTGAAGACAAGTCCCACAAATGTTAGCCAATCTGAACAAAAAGGAAAACATTACATATCAACTGGTCAATAAAAATGGAAAGTTAAAACAGCGTTCATTTTAAGAAAACTGGAATCCCATATTTGCACTCTAATGTTGGGTGGTACAGCCAAAGACCTGGAATATATATATATATATATATATATACACATATGTCATAGATGACCTTTCAAAGTTAGAATTCTAGTGACTGTCCTATGCTGCATTAAATCTCAAGAGCAACACTATCTGCAGAGATTTCACAAGCCAGACAGTCAGTTATAATCAGTGGTTGTGGTGGAAAGGGCCTGGGGGGGATGTCATGAGACCTCCAGCATAATTTTGGCTCTGTTAATAACTCGCTGTATGACCTTGGCCCTCACTTAGTATCTGCAGTCTTCATTTTCCTCATCTACAAAATACAGGGTCCTCACGAGGTGACCTCAAAGGAATTTTCCAGGTCTATGATTCTCAGCTGATTCTGCTTCTAATGGCTCTTTGACCTTGTATTAATCTCTAATCTATCTGTGTTCTTTTCCTCACCTAAAAGGGATGCAGGTCAAATCCTTAATATTACTACAATGAAATCTTAGTAAGATTTTTAAAAAACTCTTTTCAGTTTAATGGTCTAACCATTGACCAATAATCAATAGAACCAATTACCATAGCAATAATAAAAACTGAACATCTTAAAGTTTTTGCTGTGCAACCCGGTCTACAATAAAATGTATTCTATTATTATGAGGAAAGATAATAAAACTTCCTGTCTTTTTTTATACCACATAAAATAAGAAAATTATAGGATGAGTCTGAAAACAAATGCAGATTATCTTGTTAGCTGCCAAGTGGAAGGAGCACAGTAGCACTCAGCTGGAATCCAAAACAACAGAGGTAAGGGTCATGAGTCTATGATTTAACTTAAATAAATAAATATGCACTTTTTTCCCCCTGAATGCCAACTCTTGCTGAATTTATAGAATGGTCTTAAAAGGAAGATTTCAGAGTTGAAGTTAGTAATTCTACATTCAAATATGAGAACATGGACTTACTAGAATTTATGTATGCATTTAAGTACCAGATCCCATAAAGTAGCAATGCTTTAAATTGTCTCTTTGATATTCTATTTCAAATTGAAAACAAAACATATCCTCAGACTTCTACAGCGGTATCAGAAGCACATCTTCTGACATGTTATCAGCTGCACAACATCTCAGATGCAGAGACCTCTGACATTCAGGGGAACACAATAATGAGGATGGAGCCAAAGTTAAGCTGGGAGAATTCCCATTCTGCCCAAGGGGAATCTTTTCTGGGTGTCAGAAGCAAACCAGACACACGCAGTTAGAAAGATTTAACTAAATACAGTACCCCGTTCTCACATATAATTAAAAACCATTCACATACTGTATAATTTTGGGTTATTTATATTTCTTTTCTTTCCTTTAAAACTAGAGAAACCGTTATTAGTTACTTTTATAATCTCTTCATTGGGATTTTGAAGAATTAATCGCGGGTATCAAGGACTAAATTTAAACTGTCACTCAAGCTAAAAACTGAAAAGAAAAATTGAGGATGGGATCACAATCTATAGAGTATAATAAAGTTGCCTACAATCTAAATTACCCAGTCTTTAATTTAGAGACTCCCACTAAACCAGGATCACCAAAGTGACAAATTGGCGTTCAACCTGTAGAAAACACAGATACAGCACAAGGGGAAATGCATCAGACTCCAAAATTCACTGTGCAGGTGGGCTATCCCGTCAACTCACGGGGACAAGCAAACCCAGCACCGCTCTCTCTTGGAAGGAGACAGGCGGAAACAACATTCGGCAGATTTTCACAAAATGAACCTCCTGGCACACCCTCTCCCGGCCCAACCACGGACATATATTTCATTTCTCCTCTACTGTCCTCAGATTAGATCCCTAATTGGAGCCACTGCTCTGGGGGAGTCAGGTGTGCAGCAGTGTCAGGTCTCACTGGAAAGGTCCAATAGTGATGACCAGAAGGCCTGAAGGGCCATCCGAGCTAAAGAAAACGTTGGAACAAGAGTTAGAAAAAGAAACTCAACAGGAAGTGTGACAGCGGTTTCAGAACAAGGGTCCAGACAGACTCGCCCAGAGTAGCCGACATTTGCCCTTTCGGTCCCATCTGCTGACGTAAATCTCAGTTGCAGTTGAGGAGGAGAGGAGGGGGGTGCTGGGGGGCGGGGGGCGGGAGCAGGGAGGGTCGGGGCCGGGGTCCCTGAGTTTACCCCGCACGGGAGGGGCCCCTCGTCTCCTGCTTGGGGAACCCTGCTCTCTTCTCCCCCTGCCCCCATCCCAGAGGCCTCGGCGGAAAAGAACCGGAAGTTGCGGAAGGAGTTGGGAGAAGTTGGCGCCGCAGGGAAGGGGGCGACTCTGGCCTTACCCTGGCGGCTCTGGACGAGTAGGGGTCCTCAAAGAGGGCCCACATGCGGGGCTGCAGCCTCCTCCAGCGGCCGGACTTGCCGTCGGGGCCCCCCAGGCCCGCGGCGTCCTCGATGCCCAGCCTCTTGGCCGCCAGGTCCTCGTCGTCGCCAGGGTCGCCGCCGATGAGGTCGGGGGCCTCGAAGATGTCGAGCGCCTCCTCGGCGTCGCGGTGCTGCCGGTAAGTCATCCAGCAGCAGGGCTCCACGTCGGTCTCGTCGATGCCCCAGAAGGCCAGCTCCTCCTCGAACAGCGGCCCGCACACGTCGGCGGGGCAGTGCAGCTTGCCGGTGCGGTAGTAGTTGAGCACGTAGGCGAAGACGCCCGGGTGCCGGTCGAAGAAGAACTCGCGGCTGCCCCGGGGGTGGTCGCCGCCGCCGCGGACGCTGCAGTTGCCCGCGCCGCCCTCGAAGCAGCCGCCCGGCCCGGGGGACAGCAGGGGCGGTCGCGGCGGCGGCGAGAGAGGAGGGGGCGAAGGCTGCAGCGTGTCGCCCGCCGCCTTCAGGCAGTCGCCCTGGGGCTCGGAGGCGGCGAGAAGGGCCAGGCGCGTCCCGGGCAGGGTCTTGAGGGTGCTGCGGTAGGTTTCGTGCCGGGTGCCCCCGACATTGAGGATCACCCGCTCGTTGTTCTCGATCTTGCCCATCTCTGTGCCTTAGACATGACTGGGGGGAGGCGAACACAGCACCAAGTTAAAGATCTCGGCCGGCGGAGCCGCGCTGTGACTCCCACCCCCACTCCCAGCCCGAGAGTCCCAAGATGCAGGGTTGACAGAAAGGCGAGGGGCAAAGGGCCCTCCCAGGATGAGTTTGGCGCCCAGCCCTGTCCCCGCCTCAAGCACCGTACCTTTCCCAGGCTTCTAGAGAACTGAGGAGATAGCAGGCAGAATCTTCCTTGACCTTCCCTGACACCTTTCACCCGCACACCTTTCTCCCTCTGCTCTGCCTCCTTCGGCTTTTCCCCCTTCACCCTCTCTGCCCTCTCTCGAGTCTCACCTGTGCCCAGCCCCTAACTCTCCCCCGCCTCCCCCCAAACCCCTTACCTTTCCCTCCTAAGTCCTCCCCTCCCCCTCTCCCCACCCCCGCCCTCGCCCCGTGCCCCGTCCCTTTCCTCCCTCATATTCCGAGACCCTCTCCCTCCTACCCTCTCCGGGAGGCTGTTCCCTTAGGCAGGGAGTTTTCTCTGCCCAGGCAACTTGGCAGTGTTGGGTGAGAGACCCCCAGACTGGGCGGCGAGCCCCCACTAAACGCGTCCTCTCGGTGAACTCTGGACAGCCCGCTGTTGCCTGGCTCGCGGGGAGCGCCCCTTGCGCGACCTCTACTCCGCTTCCCGGGCCAGGCAAATAGACTGAACGCGGAAGTCAGAGCAAAAAAAAGTCCCTGCCGGTGCCTTTCACCAAGGAGACCTCTCCCCAATTTCCTGATCCAATTTCCTTTTCACATTACTGCTATTGTTGAAATTATTATTACTTGGGAAAGGAAACGCCTGACTAGGGTCCATTTGGGGGAGCAGAAGTGATCAGCGCACCCCACCCCATCCCCCTTTCCCAAGAACAACAAACGTCTTGCGGGCGGAGGGGTGCTTTCTAGGAGGAGCGCGGCCCGGGGAAAAGCTGCTGGAGGCACACCCCCTGCATCCCCGAGCTGGGAGTCCTGGCTGACAGTGTCCCCGTTTCCGACCTCCCAGCCACCTCTCCCCTGGGCTTCACCTCTGCAGTCCTACTGCGGAACGGAGCGGGGATGCCTGCCTTGCAGGGTCGGCACGCCCTTCCCGGCAAATCAGCCCCTTGCCCTCCCGCCTCTATAGGTACCTTAACGAGACCGAGAGAAAAGTGGTTCTGCTATGGTGTCCGAGTGGACGAGGTGCTCGGGGCAGCCGGACGGAGTCCCGACACCCAGCCGAGCCGCCCTTCTCCAACGAGAAACTACTTGTTGGCGTTTTTCGGGTTCAGGTGGCTGGGCCGCTTCCCGTGGCGCTGGGCTCGCGGAGACAGCCCCCGCCGGCCGCGCGCCGCGCCACCCGCCCTCATTGTGCGAGCTGCTGTGGGCTCGCTCCGCGCCGACCTCGGCGCCCAGAGTCACCATCGCGCGGGGCCGGGCGGACCATGGAGCTCGGGGCGGGTCCAGCCGACGCTCCGCGACCCCGCCGGGAGCCGGCAGAGCGGCCGGCCTTGGCTGCCGCGGAGCTGACCCGAGGGCCGGAGAGCTCACCCACTCGAAGGTGAGGCCACCCGGCTCCGACTTGGACCTGCAGGTCTCGCTTCTCCCCGCTAAGCAGCCGCTCCTGGAGCTGTCCCTTCCCCGCCGCTCGCCTTCAGCCCCCGCCGCCAAAGCCCAGAGCTCGAGGAACGGTGGGTGGTGGGTGGTGGGTGGACCTGGGGAAGCTCTGTTGTACCAACCAGGTTCCTCTATTTTTCTTCAGTGAAGCTCTATTCCCACCCTCTCTGGAGCGTCTGTCTGCCTTATTTACACCCCACTGTCTACACCCTTTCTCTTCCCGCTGCCGCACCCCTCCCAACAAGTGAGAGAGAAAATCTAAGACAAATTGCATTTTTTTTTTCTTAATGGCAGCTGAAGGGAGAGAGCTGTACTTACAGGTGACAAGTGTGTCCGTTTTCTCGCATCTTATCCATGGCTCTGGCTTGCTCTTTTCAGTGAAATGTAGGTCTCCAGTCACCACATCATGGTTATATAAAACAAAACAAGTTTTAAAAGTTTATTCCAGGAACATATGCTCTAGCAAGTAAAAATTCAGGTTTATCAGAAGCTAAAAAGACAAGCTACAGATATCCAAGTAACGAAGCAATGATCTCTTTAGCCAATTTCTCCCTTTCTCAAATTTTTATTGCATCTTGTATTAGTTTGCTAGGGCTGTCATAACAAAGCACCACAAACTGGATTGTTTAAACAGCAGAAACTTATTATCTCACAGTTCTGGAAGCTAGAAGTTCCAGATTAAGGTGTTGTCAGCGTTGGTTCCTTCTGAGGGCTGTGAGAAATGGACTTCTTCAAGGCCTTTCTCCTTGGCTTATAGATGGCCATCTTCTCTCTGTGTCTCTTTACATCATTTTCCCTTTATGCATGCCTGTCTCTGTGAACAAATTTCTCCTTTATATACAAACACTAGTCATATTGGATTAGGTGCCACCTTAATAATTTCATTTTAACTTGACACCTCTGTAAAGACCCTATCTCCAAATAAGGTGACATTCTGAGGTACTGGAGGTTAGGACTCCCACATCTCTCTTTGCGGGGAGGGGAGGTTTGAGGGGAAGGCTGAGACACAGAGCAACCCATATCAGACCTTACCACCAATGGATTATGTGTTTCTGTGTCTGTGTGTGTATTTCTAGAAAGAAAAGAAAGGAAGGAAGGAAGAGAGAGACCATAGTCCATGGAGATAGATTGATAGGCTTGAACTTGAAGTCCATGGAGTAGGTAAAACACCAGGTTTCATGTAGGAGGAAGTCTCTTTGAAAAACAGATACTGATATTGACATTATGGAAAGAGCAAGAGTTATGAGTTACTAACGAAAAAGTTTTAGCAATATACAGGGCGGCAAGGCAGGCAATTAAATATGAACAATTCACTAAAGAAAACTCCTACCTGTTATGACAGTAAATAACTAAACAAAGTGAAGAACTAAAAGGTCTTTGGAAGGCCACTAATGTCTAGGAAACTAATGCAAGAAAATATGGTAAGTGTACATTTATAAGAAATTTACTAACAATATGACAGTAAATGTGTAATAATAACCTACCTAGCCTTGTGAAAATATAAATTTTACTAACATGCAAAAAAAATGTAAAGCTTAAATACTGAGGGAATGATTCTAGTTTTGCACAGTCACTGAGGCATTTCTAAAAGTAACAGTGATAGTAAATTCCATTGCCAGAAAATTTACAAAGAAAAATTATGTTCAGATTCTAACATGCATTCTCATATTGTCTAGATAGTTCCTTATATAGCTTATGTAAATTCAATAGGGAGAAAAAGGCATATGGTTTGCTTTAAAATAAATTAGTAATAGTAAGTGTAGTAGCAGCAGCATTTATAATTATAGATAGCATTTAGTGAGGGCTTACTATGTGCAAAACGCTTTACATAAATTACTCCTGTTAATTTAAATGGAGGAAATATTTACACTAAATTACAAGACTTCCAGAAAGATAACTCCTACAGATGGCAGGAATCAATAATGAAAGCTTTTAGCTTGATAATGTTAAGTTTGTATTAGAAAGGCTCTATATAGAAACCAAAAGAAAAGTGAAAAATGATGCAAAGGACTCATGGGGGGAAAGGAGAAAACAAAGATCTAATGAATCAAGTTGAGCCTGAGGTTATATAAGCTCTCTGGAAATAATCACATTGGCAAAAGGATCATCTTTTAGAAGAATTCAGAATTTTCTTGTGATTCATAAAGAAATAGATGTGAAATTAGAGAAGATTTTGGATAACTTTGGAAATAAGTATGTGGGAAGGTACGAGGATGAGATGTCCGTATCAATGGAGAATTGATCAATGAAACAATGAATGAAATAACAGTCTCACATGTTTTTTTCTGGTCATTATAAGAGGGGAAGATCCTAAGACAAATACCCAGGCTTCATTATATAAGACAGGAGAGAACAGAAAACCCCTCCAGCTAACTAACTCCACTGATCCTGCTGTAAAACACACATAAAAGCATGTTGGATGGCGGGGAAGCAAACCTTTGAAAGATGGCAATGGAAAACTGAGAAGGAAAAAACAGTTGTGGTTTCCTTTGTTGGTCTGTGTAGAGCAAGGATTTAAAAGAGTGTATGGACATTACCTCTTGCAGAGAAGCAATTGAAATACTGCTTCCTTTATATCCTTGAGTCAGCATCACAGAAGGCTACAGAAACTGTGCTACATCACCACCAGAGATGTGGATTGATTTCATAAAGCCACATTGTGACTGTCAGAATGACATACTTGTCAAATTTTAACACTTTAACAAATTAACTCTTTTAAAGTCAAGTATAATGATTAGTTAAATATTATTCACCTTCAGAAAGCAACATATTCATAAGCAAGATTTCTCTGCAGTAAACTTTTAAGATGGCCAGAAGTTCCCATCCCCTCCTTTAGGTATGCCCCTTTGTAATGTGATTTTGCATCTTCTCCCATTAAGTCTGTTTCTCCAGCCCTTGAATCTATACAGGCTTTGTAACTTGCTTTGGCCAATAGAAAAAGTGCAAGTGATTTTGTCCCAGTTCAAAGCCTTGGCTTCAGAAGGTCTTGTGTTCTTCTGCTCTCTCTCTTCCTTGGAACCCTACCCTAGTGCTACGAGAACAAGCCTTAGCTGGCCTGCTTGATGGTGAGAGACATATAAACCATCCCCCCCCCGGCCACACACACACACACACACACACACACACACACCTCTTTGGTAGAAAGAAAAATAGTACTAGAAAACAAGTAAGAGAACATAATACAATAAGGATTTAAAAGAAATAAACCCCTAACATATATAAAGCACCCTGCACCAACAGCTAAAACTTCTCATCTCTGCCCCTGGAGGATACCCAGCTAATCTCCAGAAGTAGAACTGCCTTGCCCTTATGCATGTGTCCAGAAGAGCTGTCCAGCTGAACCAAGCCCAGATGCACTGACCCACAGAATCAAGAACTAAAGAAAAGACTATGTAGAGACTATTAAGTTTTGGAATGGTTTGTTATACAAGCTGATTCATCCTCTAAGGTCCCTTCATCTGAAAAGTAAAAAATGAGCCTACTTACCTGACCTCTTAACAATAACTAACATTTATATCATGTATTGTGAATTCTAAAAAACCTAACAATATATGATACATATTTTCTTAAACTATAACTTTTTGAGAGGTAATATTTTATGGTGGTTAATTCCACAGGCCTTGGAGACAGATAAAATGGAGTTTATCTTCTGAGTGTCGCTCCCTAGATGTCTGACCTAGAGAAAATTACCCATCTCCTTGAGCCTCAATTTTCTCTTCTATAGAATGAGGAAGATGACAGTATAGTTACTATGGGAATTAAATGGCATAAGGCCAATAAAACACTTAAAAAGTTTCTGGCATATTTTAAGGATCTATGAATAGTAACTTTCACTGTCAAATAAGGAAGAAGTCTCACCCCCAAATCACATAGTTACTAATTGGCAGAAGCAGGACCATAACCCATATTTTCTGATGGCAAATCCTAACTCTTATCTGTTATAGCACACTGCCTTGCTGAGAGGTCAAAACTAGCTCAAATACTGAAGAGTCCATAAAGATGTAATGAAACCAAAACTCTAGAATCCTTACAATATGTCTGTATTCTTAACAAATTATTTTAATTTAAAAATATATGTATTAACCATCTTTTGGTGACTTAGTTTATGCAATACACTTTTTTTTTTTACTATCCAACATAGTTACTTGTGACAATTATGATAAGATAGACCTAAATACAAAGAATTCATGGATTACTAGTTTTACAACTTGGTCGTTTAATTTGTAAGAAATACATATTTGCATTGGTTATCAAGAGCCAGAGGCTCTGCATAAATACTCAGCATAACAACATAGACATTTAGCCAATTTGAGCTTACTGTATGCTTATAAAATTAATGTGCAAGAGTGCTAAGAAAAGGTATTTAGATTGAAGGATGAGAAAAATTTCCCACTAATATAGGATCATGTTGACTGATGAGCATTAAAAGCAAGAGTTGAAAATAGCCTTCTTGTTATGAAAAATTCTGGGTCATAGTCCTCTGTGCCAACCATTCATTTAAATAGATGATAGATAGATAGATAGATAGGTAAGCTTTGGTAAATGGAACAGCCCGTTATTCAGGCTGCACTACTTGATGTCATTTTAACTTACAAATGGGTCAATATGCAGTAGTTTCTCCTAGAGTAACTGACTGTTTTACTACTAAGGGTTAAATTATTGGCAGATACCAATAAAGTGCACTTTACTTCCTATTGTCCTTGTTCCTCAATAGGTCATGGATGGGCTTCCCTGGTGGCGCAGTGGTTGAGAGTCCGCCTGCCGATGCAGGGGACACGGGTTCGTGCCCCGGTCCGGGAAGATCCCACATGCCGCGGAGCGGCTGGGCCCGTGAGCCATGGCCGCTGAGCCTGCGCGTCCGGAGCCTGTGCTCCGCAACGGGAGAGGCCACAGCAGTGAGAGGCCCGCGTACCGCAAAAAAAAAAAAAAAAAAAAAAAATAGGTCATGGATGCTAGATAAGATATTTCATTAAAATTTTATAATCTGTACTTTTAGTACTTTCCTGCCTTCTCCTGCTAATTATTTCATATCTGTATGACTTACTCTACTACGTTGTATACATTTATAGATTCCCTCTCTTTACATGTTCTCCCTCTCCCCAGGCTGGAGAGTTCTATGCTTTAAAGTGCATCAGACTCCCCTAAGAAGCCTTTCAAAATGCAAGTCTCCACCCTGAGATTTTGATTCAGTTGGTTTGGTCTGCACCAGTTTCTGCAGTTGGAAATCTGTGTTTTTAAAAAGCATCCTACACTTTATGAAATGTCCATAGGAAGCTGTATGGAAGTGAATGTTTATAAATATGTAACAAGAAATTAGCTGAACATTGCATCTGCAGAATATATTAGAGAGGAGTGGAGCAGGAAGGGAACTAACATTTATTAAGGACAAACTATAGATATATATATGTATTATTTTATTAGTATTACAGTAAGTCTAAGAAGCAAGTGTGGAAACACTTATTTTCTTCACATTAGGCCACGGATTGTCAGAGTGATTAAGGAAAGAGAATTATTAGCAACTGCAGTAGTCAAAACATTTTTAAGTACTTAAGAGCAAAATAAAAGGCCGAGAGCTTTAGATGTAACTCATTTGATCCTCAACCTATGATTTTACCAGCATTTTACTGATAAGGAGACCGAGATTCTGTAATTTTAAAATAACTTGCCCAGTATCACATGACTAATAAGACACAGATGGTAACTTTCAAACACACAGGCATTTAATCTCAATGCTTGTGTCCTAGTCAGAGAATAAATAGTAGAGCCGTGATTTGAATATATGTAGAACCATGATTTGAATAGGAAAGAGAAGAAAATAGACATAACAAAAAATAAATACCAAATTTGAAGTATACCAATTGTTTAGTGAATTGAAAACCCATTATCACAATATCTCAGAGCTGTATCTCTTCCTTCTGTTTAATAAACAGCATATGAAAAAAAAGCAGAAATCAAAGTAGATTTTTAAGAAGGACTTTGTTTGGATTTATTTAATACAAGAGGAGAAGAATGGAAACCATGAATCACAAATATTGTTTTGCAAAAGGTCGGAAATAGTCTGGTGGGTTTCCCCAGGAAATAAAAGTATGAGCTCAAAGAATGAGGAAAGCTGAAAGAGACTTGCAATAAGACTAAAGCAAATATAAGCACGCCATTTTAGCTTCATTATTTAGAAATAGAGCTAGACGGGTAGAAAAGCAGGCTTCTGAAAAGCTACCATATGCAGGTTTCAAACAGAATTGAGTGAAGTAAAAATAATATCAGGGCAAAGGAGCAGTTCTAAAAGGGAACCAGACAGAGACAAATATTATTGAAATTCTTCTTTAACCAGAGCATGGAAACCTGCTTTACAATTTATTTTTATTTTTTTTAAAAAGAAATGGAACTATGGGATAGCATAGAATATCATGCAATTTTGGGAACACAGGTGAAAAATAGTTTAAAACTCCATATGAATTAGCATGACAAAATAACCTCTCAGATAAAACGTTAAGCCCCATACTGAAACACACAGTTAATTGTTTCCAAGAGATATAAAACACTTTTCAAATTTCTGTCAAGAAAAAAAAAAAACACACATCAATTTTAACTCCATAGTATGATATATAGTCTTTAAAAGTCCAATATTCTCTGAATGTCCTGAATCTTTTTTTATTGCCATAATTAAATTTGGACATTTAGTTAAATAGATTTAAGAGCATCTTTAGTTGATTTCATTTCATTACTGTGATGGGTGACACATTTATTAATGAAATATTAAACCAAGAGAATACTCACAATACATACTCCTCCCTAACCCTAAAGGCAATACTTTCTGCTTTTACTAGTAGTCATTTCAATGATTTTGTCCCCTTTTAGGCAATGACAAAAAAAAAAAGTATTAGGCAGTAGAACCAACTTAGAAAGCATAGTTGAGGACAATAACTAAAAATAAAAATAAAAAATTGTGCCAAAGGCCTTGCAAACAGAAAACCTAGAACTAAACTCATCATCCATTATCTTCAATCCCCAATTCGGCTTTTCCAACTTCCTCCTGAAATCTGAGTGGTATTGATATGCTCAAGCTAAAAACTTGGAAAATAAACATTCATGACTCAATTCCTTTCTATCTCACATCCAAGATCAACTCTGTCACCATGTTCAAAAAATTCTTTCTCCTAAGCAGCTTTCATGTCTGCTCACTTCCTTCCATTCTTAACTGTCCAGGCAGTCAACATGTGTTATCTGCATAATATCCACAGCTCCCTAACAGAGCTCTCTGCCCTCAGTATTGATACCAAAAAAAAAAAAAAATCTATTCTGCTTATTGCAGTCAAAATGGTCTTTCAGAGAATAAAGACACTCATGATGCCCTGCCCTATTTTATTACTTACCAATGGCTATTTCTTGCACCTAGGATAAACCCAAGTTCCTTAAGATGTCCCTGTCCATCTCACCTGGGTCATTTCTTTCTGATACTTTCTCCTTCTTTGAACTACCTCAGGATAATTCTCAGATACCATTCTTTTTTCTTGGAACCTTCCCATCTCTCCTCGCATGTCTAACTGCTACTCAACCTTCAGATCTCAGTTTAAACATTATTATCTCCTCACAGGCTTCCTCAGTCCTCTAAAATATGTTGTGTTCTGTGGATTCAGTACTATGCATGAGCATATAGCATGCTTTATTTTTTCTATCGGGACACTTAGAAGTCAGAATTGCTATTACTTGTTTAATTGCTTATCTCCCATGCTAGACTATAAGGGCTGAAATCAAGGCTTTCTTAGCTACAATTATATCCCCAATGCCCAGGTTAATGCCTGCTTTACAATGATCAATGATGAAGATAATGAAGATGATGATGATGATGAAATAACTGCAATGGTGACTATATTGCATTTGATGATTATAATTATATTATTGTGTAACTACCATCTTCCAGATTCTGGGTTAAATGATTTACGTTTATTCCTCTGTTTAATTCTCACAACAATCCTTTAGTATATGTACTATGATTATTCCCATTTTAAAGTTAATGACTATCCCCATTTTAGAGGTAAAGGCATGTAGGTATAAAAAGGTTATTAAAATTGCCTGAAATCAAACCTCTAGTAATTGGAGGAAATAACACTTGAATCCAGGTGTTTTGCCTGCAAAGGTTGTCTTTTTCAATAATATTTGTGTTGAATTTTATTGAATGTTGCAAGCCATGTGGAGGAAATTGCTCTTTATGAGTTTGAGTTCCTACAACTGAGAATTTTAGATATTGGATTCTTTTCCCATTGGATTTCTGATGATTCAATCTTACTCATTCACAGTGTAATCCTAGTGCTCTCAGCTCTGCTTCCTTTTCTTAACAATTCTAAATGTATTATTTCCTTGGAAAATTACAAAACCCATAATATACAATACGTTTACAAAGTAAAAGGTTTTTAATGGGTATTCAGAAGTTTATAATCAATGTCCTTCTAATTTTAAAATTAACTTAGTGACACTATTTTTCAATTAATGTCCTATTCTAATATGTCATCTATATTCAAAAAATAAGAAGAGAAAATCTTCCAAAATATAAGGATGCTTCTCAGCCTGCTTCTTATCTGAAGCAGGTTAGAGTCCAAAAGCCTCTTTTCATTTTGAACTTTCCCTGCCCCTTTTAGTCCAATCTAATATAATTCTTTTTAAATCTTTGTGCATCAAATTAGGATCTATTCCATTAAACAAAAGATACATTCATGTATTTTTTCTCAAAGCCCATCTAAATCTTGAGTTCCCTGTGAGGCTGCTAGGATACAAAACCCTTCACAGTCTTAGGAGTTCTATTGTTTTAACAGGGAATGTCTATGTGGCATACCCTTAAATTCCTTAGATGGCTTTTGTCTAACTGAAAGTATCTATGAGATATACCAACTTATATCTTTTGGGGATTTTAACAAAGGATCTTACAGCCCTATCTGAATTTGATTTCTTACTTTGGTATTCTTTTGCTGGGAAAGACTGAGAAAAGAAACAGTTTTACTTTCAAATCCAGCAATTTCTGGTTCATGTAATTTCTCTAAATTCTGCTCAAAAATTTAGAGGCTTCTTCTTTGGTGCATCTCTTCTCCTATTTTATCACAGGCAGCAAAAAGAAGCCAGTTGTCACTTTGTACATTCTGCCTGAAAATCTCCCCTGCCAGATCTATGAGTTCGTTAGGTTTCCTTTCTATTTCTCATGTGACCGTAGGCAGCAGTACTGTCAAACTTTCTGCCACTACATAACAAGAATCCTCTGTCTGCAATCTCCAGTAACATTTTCCTCACTTTCCTTCAAGCCCTCACCAATGGTTTCCTCAAGGTTATTTCCAGCTTCCACTAACAGTCTCCTTGAAACCCTTTCAGCTTTGGTCTACCACCGGGTCCCAAAGCCAATGGAAAATGCTTTGGGCAGCAGTGCTACACTTCCAGAACCAAATTCTCTTCTGATTAGAGCTGCATCACAAACTACTCCAAAACTTTGTGGCTTAAAACCAGAGCCATCTTATTATTACCTCTAATGGTTTTGTGGGTCAGGTACCATGGCAAAGGATGGCTCATCCTTGTTCCATGATATCTGAGGCCTCAGATGGGAAGACTGAAATGACTGTGGTCTGGATCTGCTGAGACTGACTGAGAGTTTGCCATCTACATAGTCTCAGGGTCTTTTCATGGGATGTCTCCATGTAATTTTTCCAGTACGGCAGCCCAGGGTAGTCATACACTTTACAATGAAGCTCAGGGCTTCAAAAGCAATAAATCCAATAGATCATGGTAGAAACTATAAGGATTCCTGTGATGTTGCAAACCTAACCTTAAGCTCCAGTCCTAGTAGTTTTATTTCTATTCCATAATATACTAAAACTAGTTCCTATCTTGAGCCCATTTCATTTACTGTTTCCTTTGCCTGAATTGCTATTTTATGGATCTCTTCCTGGATTGCCCATTATGTCATTCAAGTCTCTGCTCAGACTCATCATCACATGGAAACTGTCTTGACATAGTTACCTCCTGCATCAGTCACTCAGAATCCAGGGAAGCATGTCACTTTTCTTAATGTGATGCAGGGTGTGCAGCGGAGAGGTCAAAAGGAAAAAGAGAACCCTCTTTTGCAGGCGGTGAGATACTGCAATTACTTATGACTTTATTTTTTTCCAGACATTTTCCCCCCTCCTTGAATCTTTGTGGTTTTATGAAAAGCAAAGTGATTCACAGTCTAATCATATACCCCTTTTTTTCTTGTCCTTCACCTAATAGGTGCAGGGAAGTTGTAATTATAAATAGAAGAAATAAGTTAGAATCCAGGCTTTAAAAAGTGGGGATGAGGGCTTCCCTGGTGGCGCAGTGGTTGAGAGTCCGCCTACCAATGCAGGGGACGCGGGTTCGTGCCCCGGTCCGGGAAGATCCCACATGCCTCGGAGCGGCTGGGCCCGTGAGCCATGGCCGCTGAGCCTGCGCGTCCGGAGCCTGTGCTCCGCAACGGGAGAGGCCACAACAGTGAGAGGCCTGCGTACCGCAAAAAAAAAAAAAAAAAAAAGTGGGGATGATAGAGCAGAATATGCAGCCCTAAAACCCCTCAACCTTCCTCCCATCAACTGTGTCACTTACCATCTTCCTGTTTTGTTTTACTCCCATACCCTGAGCAACAGCAATAATATATGAAGGATAGAGAAAATGTCCAGTATAAAACAAATGCTTATGCATTTTTGTTCATTCAAATACTATTTCTTAAACTCTATCTCTCATCTGAACAATAGAACACCAAATGAAATTGCTAGTTTGGAAATTACATTAGACATACAGGGAAAAATTCTGACTTCAGTGGTTATAAGAAAGTACAATGTGTTGTGTTGTCATAGCAGATGCAAAAGAAATTATTAGAAAGCAATGCCTGGATCAACTTGGATGAACTCTCCCTCTAGGCAATAGAGGAAAGTAGAAATTTAATTGTAGTCTTGTCCCTGTCTTAGAAATGTGCACTTTAAATCGCAAGGAAACATCATTAAACATCAAGTTTCATCACTTCCACCAGGATTTAGAAATAAGTTAATTTCACATGCATTTTTTCTTAGTAAGGAAAATGTTTCCACAGAATCTACCTCATGGGAGTCATACTAGAATTTATTATACAGTGAAAAAAAGCAATACAGAAATATCTGTGCAATTGCTAGACTAAAAAGCATAGGTGAAGCTAGTAACTTTGTATAATCCATTAAGAAAGTGTACTCGGAAGCCTCATTCTCAGGCTAGCAAAATAAAAGTCTTGACTCTCTTCCTGTGAAGATAAAATTACTTTATTGGAGCACAAATACTTGCAATGAAAGTGGAATGATGGAACTCTGGCCAGAAAGGACAGCCAGAAATATAATTTGTCAAATGATACTACAACATGTCCACTACACATATGCTACCCTGGAAGAGACAAGAGACTCCACAGGGCTTGAACATTTTACTTCCAGGAAAAAAGTGTCAGTTCTCACTTAACATATAATGTTAAGATTTTGTTTCTAATATCTAGGATAGCTGGTGAATGTTCTGATTGTTCACATTTTCAAGACATGTAGCAGTTATTCCTTTAGATTTCATATATTTTCTTTTCAATATTTTAAGAAAAGCTACCTAAAATGTATTTCACATTTTCTGCCTTAGTAAATTGTGTGAAGAAGCATAATTTATCCTCTCTATTGATATAGAAGGAAAATACTTTATTGTTTTATTACCTTATATTTATTTTATTATCACTGAATTTAACTTGTTCATTAAATATGTATATTTAGTTACATTTATATGTATAAGGACTTACATTATATATACAAATATATACACATATGTATGTGTATATGTGTGTATATTGCTGAATCAATTGAAAATAAGCTGTAGATGACTTGACATTTCACCTCTGAATATTTCAATATGTATTTCCTATAAATGAAGACATTCTCTTATATGTCCATAATATCTAAGAAAATTAACAATAATTCAGTAATGTCTAATAAACCTTCAATATTGAATTTTTCCCATTCTGGGATCTAGTCAATGTTTACGCATTTGCATGTGTTCATTAGGTCTCTTTAATCTCCTCTCATCTGTTTTCAAAGAGGCCAGGCCATTTGTCTTGCAGGATGTCTCATATTCTGAATTTGTCTGATTGTTCTCTTATTATTAGATTCAACTACAGTTTTTGGAAATAATAGATGATATAGCATACATTTTTATTGTATCATATCTGAACACATGCAATAACCAATTATATTACTATTGATGATGCTAAGGTTGTCATTTGGTAATCAAGTGACCACCAAATCTTTTCAGGTAAAGATACATTTGACTGTGGTAATTAGTAATCTGTGGGATGATTCTTTGAGATCACATGAAAATTCATTTTCCCAACATTTTATTTGTTTTAGCATTCATGTATGTTTGCCTGAATTAATCTTTATTATATTGGTTGTTACAATATAAGAAATTCTAGAAATGAAATATATAGTTACTGGAATTAAGAAATTATTACGTGAGTGTAACAGGATATTAGACACAGCTGATGAAATGATTAGTGAAGTGGAAGTTCAGCCAATTAGTAGAAAATATCAGGACTGAAACACATCCAGGGAAAAGGAATAAAAAATGAAGAATATAGGAGATATATGGCACACTATAAAAGGTCTAATAAGAATGTTAAAATCCCTGGAGGAAAAGAGAAATAATTGGGCAAGTAACTATGCTTTTTCAAGCATATGTAATAGTTACCTAAAGTTAAATGACTTTATTAAAAGAATAAAGAATATTCTTGAAAGAATACTGGACTAGAATTTTAAAGTTTCTAGCCTTGGCTTTACTAGTGCCTACTCATGGCAAAAACGTCTTTATTCATTAGACATATAATTTAACTTTGATGGTCTTCAATAGCCTCAGTTTTTTAAATGGTGATTTTAAAAAACCCATATTGTCTACCTTACAGGATTTCTTTTAAAATAAATCAAATGAATCACATACATAAAAGAACATTGAAAAGTGTAACATATTCAAATGTAAAGTATTGCTGTTGACATCCTTCATAGGTGTTAAAATCACTTGTCATTATTGATTCCAAGAAGAAGGGACCCAACAGGAAAAAAATACTTTGTTATTTTTAATTATTGTTCTTCATAGGGAACAAGTCTTAAGTCTTCAGATAACTTAATATGCCAAAATAAAGCCCTTTGTGATTAACAAGTTTAATAGAAAAGAGTGACTTAAACATACGTAGATATTGTTCAGTCTGTCCTTGAATAACCTTGTGTTGATTCATATATTTGTCAAGGCATTATTTGGAAAATATCAGAAAACAAACCAACTTTATCAGAACTACAAGACTATTTACAAAATAGTTTGTACACAAGTCCATTCTCTAAAAAAAATTAACGTTATTCATACATTTCCTTTTTTAGTAATGTATCTAACTTTGAAGAGTCAAAGTCATGCATGCATTTAAAGCTACATATACCAAGTTTATATGTTAATAGTTTTTTATTTTAATTGTTAGGTATTAGGAATACCTTTGACCATTTTCAAGAAAACTTTTTAGGTTTGTAACACTCGTGTAAATAAGGAAGAAAAATTTCCAACATATCAAAAACATTCCTCCAGTGCCTTGCCGATCATTACCTCAGCTTCCAACACCAAATATATCATTATTTTGAACTTTATATAGAGAGAATTATTCAATATGCATCCTTTCATATCTGGCTTCTTTTCTTGGACATTATGTTTGTGAGATTCACCCATGTTGCTGAGTGTAGCTGTAATTCATTTATTTTCATTGCTGTTTTTTTAAGAGATCTTATTTTTAGAGCAGTTTTAGGTTTACAACAAAATTGAGGAGAAGGTACAGAGATTTCTCATATAACCCCTGTCCCACACATCCATAGCTTCCCCTATTTTCAACACCATTTTACCAGAATGGTACATTTTTACCAAGGATAAACCTACATTATCATACTATAAACACACAAAATCCATACTGTACCTTTTGCTTCACTCTTGGTGTTGCACTCTTGGTCCAAACTCTATGGGTTTGGAACAAAGTATGATATACGTCCATCATTATAATATCATACAGAGTATTTTACTGCCTTTAAAATCCTCTGTGCTGTGCCTAATCATCTCCCCCATCACCCCACTTGATAACCACTGATCTTTTTATTGTCTCCATAGTTTTGCCTTTTCCAAAATGTTGAATCGTTAGAACTATATAGTATGTAGCTGTCGTTCAGTTCACTTATATATAAGCATACATAAGTGTTTATATATTTATATGTAATCTATATGTAAGCATACATAATTGAATACACTGTTGCTATTATTATTATTTTGAACTATCTGTTAGATCTATTAAAAAATAAAAGTTTTTATTTTATCTTGAGTTATCCTTCTTCAATATTACTCCTTTCTTTATGTAGATCTGAGTTTCTGACCTATATTATTTACCTTCTCTCTAAAGAACGTTCTTTAACATTACTTGTGAAACTGGTCTACTGGCAACAAATTCCTTCAATTTTTGTTTATCTGAGAAAGTTTTTACTTCTCCTTCACTTTTGAAGGATAATTTCACAGGGTACAGAATTCTAGACTGGTGACTTTTTTCACTCAACCCTTTAAATATTTTACTCTACTTTCTTCTTACTTGCATGGTTTCTGAGAAGAAGTTAGATGTAATCATCTTTGTTTCTCCTAGATAAGGTATTGCTTTCCTCGGCATTCTTTTAGGATTATTTTATCTTTGATTTTCTACAATTTGAAAATGATAAGCTAAGGTGTAGTGGGGTTTTGGCATTAATCCTGTTTGGTGTTATCTGAGCTTCCTGGATGTGTGGTTTGGTATCTGACTTTAATTTGGGGAAATTTTCAGTCAATATAGTTTAAAATATTTCTTCTGTTCTTTTCTCTCTTTCTTCTCCTTCTGGCGTTCCCATTATGCATATGTTATACCTTTCGTAGTTGTCCCACAGTCCTTGGATATTCTATTCTGTTTCTTTCAGTCACTGTTCTCTGTGCTTTTCAACTTTTGAGGATTCTATTGATATATTCTCTGCTTCACAGATTCTTCCCTCAGCCATATCCAGTCTACTAATAAACCCATTAAAAACATTCCTCAACTGTATTACAGTGTTCTTAATTTCTAGCATTTCTTTTTGGTTCTTAATTAGGATTTCCATCTCTGCTTACATTGCCCATCTGTTCTTGCATGCTCTCTAATTCATTCATTAGAGCCCTTAGCATAGTTAATCACAGTTATGTTATTTTATTTTAACATCTTTTTTGGAGTATAATTGCTCTACAATGGTGTGTTAGTTTCTGCTTTATAACAAACGGAATCAGCCATACATATACATATATCCCCATATCTCCTCCCTCTTACGTCTCCCTCCCACCCTCCCTATCCCACCCCTCTAGGTGGTCACAAAGCACAGAGCTGATCTCCCTGTACTATGTGGCTGCTTCCCAAGAATGATCGATTTTACATTTGGTAGTGTATATATGTCCATGCCACTCTCACTGCATCCCAGTTTACCTTCTCCCTCCCCATGTCCTCAAGTCCATTCTCTATGTCTGCATCTTTATTCCTGTCCTGCCCCTAGGTTCTTCAGATCCTTTTTTTTCTTTTTTTTTAGATTCCATATATATGTGTTAGCATATGATATTTGTTTTTCTCTTTCTGACTTACTTCACTCAGTATGACAGACTCTATGTCCATCCACCTCACTACAAACAACTCAGTTTTGTTTCTTTTTATGGCTGAGTACTATTCCATTGTATATATGTGCCACATCTTCTTTATCCATTCATCTGTTGATGGGCACTGAGGTTGCTTCCATGTCCTGGCTATTGTAAATAGAGCTTTAATGAACATTGTGGTACATGATTCTTTTTGAATTATGGTTTTCTCAGGGTATATGCCCAGTAGTGGGATTGCTGGGTCATATGGTAGTTCGATTTTTAGTTTTTTAAGGAACCTCCATACTGTTCTCCATAGTGACTGAGGGTGACATAGTGACAAGAGGGTCCCCTTTTCTCCACACCCTCCCCAGCATTTATTGTTTGTAGATTTCTTGATAATGACCATTCTGACTGGTGTGAGGTGATACCTCATTGTAGTTCTGATTTGCATTTCTCTAAACACTAGTGATATTGAGCATCCTTTCATGTGTTTGTTAGCGATCTGTATATCTTCTTTGGAGAAATGTCTATTTAGGTCTTCTACCCATTTTTGGATTGGGTTGTTTGTTTTTTTGATATTGAGCTGCATGAGCTGCTTGTATATTTTGGAGATTAATCCTTTGTCAGCTGCTTCATTTGCAAATATTTTCTTCCATTCTGAGGATTGTCTTTTTGTCTTGTTTATGGTTTCATTTGCTGTGCAAAACTTTTAAGTTTCATTAGGTCCCATTTGTTTATTTTTGTTTTTATTTCCCTTTTTCTAGGAGGTGGGTCAAAAAGGATCTTGCTGTGATTTATGTCATAGAGCATTGGGCTTATGTTTTCCTCTAAGAGTTTTATAGTGTCTGATCTTACATTTAGGTCCTTAATCGATTTTGAGTTTATTTTTGTGTATGGTGTTAGGCAGTGTTCTAATTTCATTCTTTTACATGTAGCTGTCCAGGTTTCTTTGGTCCTCTGTGCAGGAATTTTTCTGCTTTGCCCTCTGCACCCCTGTGGCTGTTATCTCCTCTGTGGCTCCAAAGCTTCACCCCAGCCACCTTCCATCTCCTCCAGTGAAGGGGCTTCCTAGTGTGTGGAAACCTTTCCTCCTTCACGGCTCCCTCCCACTGGTGCAGGTCCCGTCCCTATTCTTTTGTCTCTGTTTTTTCTTTTGCCCTACCCAGGTATGTGAGGAGTTTCTTGCCTTTTGGGAAGTCTGAGGTCTTCTGTCAGCATTCAGTAGGTGTTCTGTAGGAGTTGTTCCACATGTAGATGTGTTTCTGATGTATTTGTGGGGAGGAAGATGATCTCCATGTCTTACTAGTCCACCGTCTTGAAGGTCTCCCCACCATAGTTATTTTCAATTCAGGGTCTGGGACTTTCCTGGTGGTCCAGTGGTTAAGACTCCACATTGGGGGTAGCGGCTGGTGGTGGGATGAACTGGGAGATTAGGATTGTATATGTATAAAATAGATAACTAATAAGAACCTGCTATATGAAAAATAAATTAAATTTAAAAAAAAAGAACGACTCTACACTTCCACACTTCCACTGCAGGGGGTACAGGTTCAATCCCTGGTTGGGGAAGTATTCCGCATGCAGTGTGGTGCAGCCAAAAATAAATAAATAAATAAATTAATTAATTCAGGGTCTGGTAATTCCAACATTTCTGCCATGTCTCGTTCTCTGTCTCTTCAAATTGTTGTTTTTGCCTTTTGGCATGCCTAGTGATTTTTCTTCTTGATAGCCAGGCATGCTGTACCAGGTAAAAAGAACTGCTGTAAACAGGTCTTCAGTAAGGTGGTGGTGAGGTGTGGGAGGGAGGACACATTCTATAAGCCCATGATTAGGTCTCAGTCTTTTAGTGAACCTATGCTCTGGACTCTGAACTTCACAAGTTTCTCAGTGTTCTTCTCATCCATGAAATGGGACAGAATGGAACGATTGGGCTGGATTTGGGTATTTCCCTTCTCCAGATCAGTTAGACTCTGATTGTAGCTCAGCAGCTTAGGCTCTGGTTAACTAGTTACACCTGTGGGCAGGCTTTGTTGAGAAGAACAGAGTGCTCTGGCTGTTTTGAATTGGTTCCTTTTCCCCTCCCTCTGCTGAAAGACTGAGGGGACTTTTCTCTGGTATTTATTGTGGGCATCTGGTCATGCCCCTGGAGGTAAATCTCACAACACTGTGGGAATCCCCCTACAGCTTGGTCCCCTAGGAGTTTTAAACTCTCAGATTTGTCCACATGGAGCCTCCAGGAATCTCTCAATTGGAGTTCAGTTTTTCCTACTCCCAGCACTAGTTTCTGCTTATGATTCTCTGCTCCGGTAAGCCACTACTCCCCAGCTCTCCAGTCTTGGGGGCAGCAGTTTGCCCTGTGTCCTTCTCTCTCTGAGGATCCAAGAAAAGTTGATTTTTCAGTCTGTTCAGCCTTTTACTTGTTCTTAAGACAGGATTGGTGACTTCTAAGCTCTTTACATGCAGAACCAGAAACCGGAAGTCTTTGAATTTTAGTAGTTATTAACATGGAATTACTGCAATTTACATTATCAATTTGTGAATAATGACAATTTTATTGCTTTTTTCTCAATAGGTAGTCTTGACTTATAAAAGTCTAAAATAACATTTTTTTTACCTCTTCTGGAAAAATGAAGGGATCTTAGAATACTTTAAATCTGTTTATCTAGATTTAAATGATATCGTTGTCATGAATTACATATACAGAGATATAGCTATATAACATACATGTATATGTGTATTGTATATAATATATTAAATGTATATATACTTTTATGTATAATATGTATGTAACTATAAAATATGATTATTCTTACTCTGTATAGTTACTATTTATTTATATTTTCCCATATACTTCTGTCCATTGCTCTTAATTTATTCCTCCATCTCAGAGCTCCTTAGGATCTTTTTCCTTCTTCCAGAATAACAACCTTTACTATTTCCTTCAGAACAGTCAGCTAATGACAAATTTTCTCTAATTTGATTTGTCTGTGAATGTCTGTATTTTATGATCATTTTTGGAGGATATTTTTTATTGGAGTTAGAATTCTAGTTTGGCACTTATACCCTTTCATTACTTTGAAGCTGTCATTCCATTATATCCTCATTTCTAATTGCTATTGAGAAATCAGGTGTCATTCTTGTTCTATTTTTCTGCTGTTTTGAAAACTTTCTATTTATATATATTAGCAGTTTATATTCGGTCAATTTTACCTTGATGGGTCTTGATAATTCTTTTTATTTATTATTCATCCTTTTCTGTGTTGGAAGGGCTTCTTGAACTTGTATGTTGATGGCTTTCATTAAATTTAGATCTTCATAGCTATTAGATCTTGAAATATTGTTTCTGTTCTGCTCTCTTATTTCTTTTCTTCCATTAATGCAATTGCATTTATGTTAGATCTTATCACTGTATTTCCTATATCTTTTGTATTGCTTTCTGTATTTTTTTCATTATGTTGTTTCTCCTTGGTTTTTTATGAACATTTTCTTTTGACCAATCATCACAATAATTTTCTTACAATATGCATGTTTAAATCCATACATTAGGTACTTAATTTTCATTTTTATAATTTTTCTTTAAATTTACATTTTGTTATGTTTGATACTTTCAAATTCTCTGTCAAAGTTTTCAATCTTTTTTTAAATTCCTTGAACAAGCACAGCATAGTTAAAGTCTGTAACTCCATTATCTCTATTTCTTATGATCTATTTCTATATTTTATTGTTTCTCTTGGTTTTAAATTATGTTGATTGCCTCCATGAGTTACTCCATTTTTTATTGAAATCATATTTACAGGCATCATAAATGACATTTTATGGAAATAACCTGAGGCCTATGATGACATTAACTTCCTCTACAGAGGAATTACTTTTGCTAGCTTCTCTGTTACTACTCTATGATCTTTTGCTACAAGTGACTCAAAAATATGGATTGGCTGTTCTAATTTAGCAGTTATACAAAGAAGTGTTCAGCTATTTTATTTAGCTCATTTTGAAAAAAAATCTGATATTTTAGGATATCCTTTATTCATCTAATTATTGTTAGATTCATGCATCAAAGAAAGCTAATAATAATAGATCACTTACATCCCTTTATAGGGATTAAAATGACTTGATGCTGGGTTCAGCTTTCTTGAAGGGCTTTTCTACTTTTGGTTCAACCTTATTCTAGGGTATATTCTTTCAAATTCTAACTAAGGATGGGAAATTTGCCAATGCTATTCCTTCTTGACAAATTCTGGATACTAATTTGTCTCTATAGTCCTGTAAGACTGTTTAAAGCTCTGCTCACCCCTCACCCTCTGAGACCCATTTCTCAGAATTGGCATATATCACCCAAAGAAGTAGTGCCCCAAATGTCAGGATTACTTGTCTGCTTCATAATTCTTCACAACCTTGTTAATTTTCTGTGCCTTCATGTAATTTTGATATTACATTTTATCCAGTTTTCTAGATGTTCTATAGGACCTGCATTTCTTTGCCTTATATTACCAGAATCATTTCTCTATGACCTTTTGCTAAAGGTTACTCAAAAGAAGTATGAATTGGCTGTTCTGATTGAGTAATATGTTTAACAAAGAACTTCTCAACAATTTTATTTAATTCATTTTTGCAAAGAACTTACCATTTCAGGATACCTTTTACTTACCTATGTAACATTCATTTATTTAGGATTTACTATGCATGAGTATGCAGTAATGGAAAGACACAAAATTTTCCTACCTCTTAGCATTTACTTTCTCATTGGTGTAATATCGTAAACAAACAGGTAAGTATGATGACTTCAGATTATAATAAGTAGTATGAAGGGAATAAACAGCAGGTTATTATAGAAAAGTAAATGTTAAGCTGAAACTTAAAGATTGAGAAGGAACTCGCTCTGCAGAGTGCTGGTAAAACAGTGTCCAGGCAGAGGGAAGTAAATAAATGAATGCCCCAAGAAAGAAAAACGCTTGCTGTGTCAACAGATCATGTCTAAAGTAAAGTGTGAGAGCAGGAGATTAGTTGAAGTTGGAAAGAAAGAGTCTGGATTATGTAGAACCTTCTGGGTAAGAATAACTCGTCTTTGTTCTGTAACTTTTTTTAATGGGATACAATATGAGTTATGGTGCTGTATTATAGCTAAGTTAACCATCATAATATTTCTACTCAAATGGCTACAAAAAAATTCTCTCAGGCCACTAAACTGGTAGGAGTAGCCTGGACTGTCAAAATAGTTAGTAACTGAATTGCTTCCACTGATAATTTTACCTTTAGAGGATAGTAGAAGCAACTTGGGAAATTGCTACTCTGAACTTAATAATGACCAAGAAGGAAAAATTGGTTGGTAAAGTAGAAGTGACAAGAACCTTGGGGACAGGAAACAATGCTACCCTAGAGTTTAAAATAATGACAAAAGAAAATCCTGGGCATATTCAGACAACATTCTTCACGCTTTTGAAGAAAAGTTTATTAGTTTGTTTAATAACAAAGTGAAAATGAATGCAGGCCATCAGAACCTAAAAGGAAGACATCAACAGTTTTCAAAATGCTCCACAAGATGTAATTCTGCTTACATCATACAGAAGAGATACTGATGAGAAATTATATGGGGGCAAAAACAGTAAAATGATATTTCCACAAAGAAAGTTTTCTGATACATTCAATTTAAAAGGGCAAATAAATTAGTGACAGTGATAAAATAGTAGCACTTAAGAATGTTTGGAAGAAGTCTTGTTCACAATTCATTTAAAATTACAAAAATATTAAAGACAACTAGAACAACTTTTTGCTCATTTTTGGAGCAAAAAGACAACCAAAAAAGGAACAGCTTGGGGAAATAGGTATTATGAAAAGAAAATGAAACAACTATTTTGCATTTGTATTCTCCTGCAAGGTGAATAACCATATGTAAAGAGTAGAATAAATATACCAAAAAGAGGAAGTTGAAAGCCAGAACATAAGATATTTAAAGAGACATAGCAACATCTCAAAATGAGGCCAGTTCTCTTAGAACAGATGAATTATCCAAAGAGTGGTAAAATAACTTTCAAAGGAATTTGCTGAAGGATGTATAATGGGCATTAAATATTTGAGAAATTCTGGTGGGTACGTGAGCTTCCAGAAGCCTGGAGAGAATCTAATGTTTCTCTAATATTCAAAAAGGCAGAGAACAAAGTGAAAAATCCAGAAGACTGTCTTACCTGAAGAACATTTTTAGAACAAGTTATAATGGTATAATTTATAAGCTTTATGAAATAAAGCTGTAATTATTAGGAAATAGTAGTAAAGTTACTAAAGGCAAGCGATTTAATGCTAACATACTTTTCCTTCCCTTTTTGCTCTGTGTGCTCCTACAATAGAGGGTTACCTTTCATCCAAAAACCTGGCACATAATAGAAACCAAGTAAATTTTTGTTGAGTGGATAACTAAATTTTCATTCTCAATCTCTAATATGATATCCTCCAATGGGTTTTTCCATACATGGGTTCTGCGCATGCTGTTCTGTCTGCCTGTAAACCACTCACTCTCTTGATTGAGACTCCCTTAAGCCCAACAGCTTTAACCTAGCTAGCTCAATTCACCTTTCATGTCTCAAATTCAGCATTATTTATTATGAAATCCTTCTCTAACACCACTCTCCACACAGAAACACAAAATTGGACAGATTCCCCTATTATAGCCTTAGCTCTTCATTCATAATATTTATCACTTTTATAATTGATTAGTTGTCTGTATAATTATTTGTTTAATATTTGTCTTTCTCACCAGACTAAACCCCTATCAGGATGAGAAGCATGTCTGTCTTGTTCATCTCTATACTCCAGGCATCCAGGTCAGGGAAAGTTACAGATCATAAGCTCTTTATAGTGCAGTTTGTGGATGTAGGCAAGGTCTTTTATAGAAATCTCTAAGAAAAGATAGAGGAATATGAGCTGGTCATGGTTCAGTTAGACTGAATAGCAACCTTGGGCTAAATGACTATATCTGAGGATTAGAGATTAAAGATTCTAAAGCAGTATATATTATGTGTCCAGTGTCACATCACATGATAAAGCAGTGATTCATTATCTCTAGTGTAAATAAGAATCACCTTTGTACTTGCCAAAAAAAGGTAAACTCAGGACCCCAATCCCAGTAATTCAGGTTCATGGGGTTCTCTGTGCTCTGTCCATAGGGACAGACATTTATGGAAGTATGAATTGGCAGGACAAAAGTTAAGCACAGAAGGAAAGAAAGCATAAGGGGATGGTATCGTGCTGGGAGACAAAGGGCATAAAAATACAAAATAAAAATTTGTCATATACTGACTGATAATTTACCAAGGAATATACCTCAATTTAGTTGGATGCACTTGAGATCCTCCTTCTCAAATTATAACATTCCACATGGGCAAGGGCATAGTGAAACAAGCACTCACATATACTGCTATTAGATGATACTTTTCGGGACATAAACTCTAATCTGTGTTTTTTTGGAACGTATAATAAACTAGTCAATTTCTAAGTCTATATTATTTTATAGGAGCAATTTTACCTCTCTTGACTATCAAGGCCACGTTTAACCACCCCAGTCTTAGCCTTTATCTACTTTCTAAAATATTTCTCTTTTATTCATTGAACAGATGTTTACCAAACTGCAATTACATTCCACAAACTCTCTTAAAACTTATCCCCGTCCTTTATTTGTTCCCCTTCCACTTCTGATTGCTCTATTATTTTATTTTTTATAATTTTGATCTACCTCTAAATCTGAAAATCTCTAAAATTAAACCATATTTTTGCCTAAAATACTCTTTAGACTAATCTTCTATTCTTATACTTCTCTATATTGTCAATTTCCAAATCCAAATCTATTTTTTAATCAGGATATTTACACTTTCATAACATTCTACTACCTCAAACTCAACATAAATCTGTTGACTCTCATTATCTTCTACCCCGAAACATCTCCCATTGCCAATTATGTTTGGCTTCTCTGGATGCATTGTTATCCCAATTGACCACTTAAATTAAAAAAAAAAAAAAAGATTCATATATTTGTTTTTCTCTTTTCTTTCCCTGATCAATCACATCAACTCCCATAAATTCACATCTGTATTGATTTCCTATTGCTGTTGTAACATATTACTACAAACTTAGTGGCTTAAAACAACATCAATTTATTATCTTACAGTTTTAGAGGACAGAAGTCTGAAATGGGCTAAAATCAACGTGTCAGTGGGACTGCATTACTTACTGAGAGTTCTAGGGAATAATTCATTTTTTTTGCCTTTTCCATCTTCTAGAGGCTACCCACCTTCCTTGGCTCATAGTCCCCTTCCATCTTCAAAGCCTGCAATGACTAGTTGAATCTTTTTTATGCTGCCATTTCTCTGGTTCTATGTTTTCTGTCTCCTTCTTCCTTGATGACCCTTTGGATTACACTGAACCCACCTGCATAATCCAGAATAATTTCCTGCATTAGCTGATTAGCAATCTTAATTCCAATCTCAACCTTAATTTCCCCCTCACCATGTAACATTCACAGTTTCTGAGGATTAGGATTTGGACATCTTTGTGGAGCCATTATTCTATCTATCACATTATCTAATCCAAATCAATTGAAATATCACCTCCCCCACCCCACCCTTTTTTTTTTTTTTTTTTTTTTTTTTGCTTTTTTCCCCCTTATTTCATAATTTAGGACAAATCCTATGCAAAATTCTTTTCCTTCCAAGCACTTCTGGGAGTTCCACCAGGTACCTCGCATGTACTTAAACCAAGTCATATTTTTTAACATTTCACCTGTACTGTTATCCCTCTTTTCTTCCTTAGCCTTGTTCATTAAATACAAGCATGTCTTCTGGTTAGTGATGTAGCCTTGGAGGATCACGATCACTGTTCCTAGCCTTGCCCACCGTTTCTGCTGATGCTGCAATAGTGGCACTCAAATCCCAGAAGCATCAAATTTTTGAATTGGAGGAAAATGCTTCTTTCCACTTTTTGTGTTATGTTCTACTAAAGGACAACACAGCAGAGTTGCTTGCTCCCATCTTAGAGACTTTTTAAAAAAACTTAGTTTTTACTTTAAAATATAGATCCAGAGAGGAGACAAATCTAACTGGCAAAAATGATGTGTACTCAGCATCACTATTCCCCAAGGATGAAAAATGCCTGGTTTTGGTTTGAATATCTACAGATTGAGTCATTGACTCCCTCTTCTCTTAGGTCAAGTTTTCATCCAAGAAGCCTCCTCAGTTAGGCAGGATAGACTCTGGTAGACCTAATCACCATCACACAGACCACATCTATCTTAAACCAATGGTGGAAACAGCTTGCTTAAATGCAATCAGCTACAGCCACAGCCTCTCACACCTATTCCTTCTTTACTTTTCCATAATCGCAGCTTGCCCTGCAAGGGAGATTCACGTAGTATTTATGTAATTGCAATAGCCACCACCGTCACCCTATTGTCTATATAATCCTCGCCCATCCAACATGACATCATTGATTAAGATTCCTAAATCAGTGCTACTTTTCTATTTGAGGATGTATAGTATTTTTCTGTGACCATTCGAAAAAAATCCAAACAATCTATCATTCAAATATCTTTCTAATATTTATAATATGACTTCCATTGTTTTGTTTTTAGCTATTGCCTTTCTTCATCCTAGTCCTTATGTCACACACTTTCTTTTTCAAATTATCTAAGTCGCATCATCTTTAAGCATCCACCACAGATCCCCACTACCTCTCAATACATTTGGGAAATTTTCTAGGACAATTTTAAGTCTTTTTAAAAATTCAGTAAATCAGTTGATGCTGAAATGACTAAGTATGGATTTTGTTTAATAGATGTCAGCTGTTGCTTTATTGTACCTAGGTGAGAAGAGTATCTCTTAAAAATAAAAATTAACAATTTATGCTAGGGTTAGCATTACTTTGTTATTACCCTCTTGGGCTAGCAGACCATTGATAACAGCCCCAGGAGTTACTCTGTCCTTTCTCGCTAGACTTAAACTCAATAATTCCAGGTTAAGTCTCATCCTGATATCCTCAAAAGCCCAATTTGGCAATTCTATTATTTCCTGTCTGTACCCAGTACCCTTAGCAAGTCTCCTTTCCTGAGGCCACTGCCTTCCTTTTTAGAAAAATTCCCTTTATCAGTGGCTCCAAACTCACAATATTTTTCAACTAGCTTGCCTTCAGTCCTTCTGGAAATGACTGCCGCTCTTTCAGGCTAGATCAAAAATATACATCTTTATATTCCAGAGTTTCTTATAAAAAGTCTATTTCACTATTCATAGCCTTACCAGGTCAAATTACTGCCATATGATTATTAATAAATCATGAAATTAGTTTATCTGAAGATAATGTGATCACTTTCACTGACAGGGAAAACAGGGACTATAATTCAATATCCAAAAACATTTGAGGAAGGAAGTATTCTTCACAAAGCTTTCAGCTTGAAAAATGCTGCATAATTTCAAAATAGCAGAATCATTTGGGCAACAGAGGAAAAGAGCTTCAAGGGTTCTGAGGTTATGTCTTTACTCTGATGCATTTTTAGAGAACTCTCATGAGGACAAAATAACCCTTAAGGAGGAAAACATACCAGTGTTGCTGTAATTTTTGATAAAAGCAAATAGTTCCAATAAAAGAACCGGGATTTAAGACACTGTGTGAGCAGAAGGCCAAAAGATCTGATACTTGGGCACTTAACAAGTTAAATGTGCTGAGAAACTCGTTGTTAGCAGCTTGCATGCATTTATTGTCTCTCCTAAGGAGGTTGAAGAGACAAGTATTATGAAAACCAATTTTTTCAAAAAGTAAAATCGTGTCTTGGGGTCTTCATTGGTTATCTCTGACTTGACAGAAAAGAGTTACTGAGCTAAAGTTAAGTCATCTCATCACCATTTCAATTAATTATAAGATACATGGAGGGTTATGATGAAGGAACTTAAACTAATGACTCACTGTTTCTAACACCATGAAAAACCCTGTATTTATCAGCACTCTTAACACTGGCTGAAATCTCCTCACATATAGTCCTTACCACATGCCTAAGACAAGCAGGGTACAGTACTTCTCACACAAAAATGACTTGTGCAAAAGTTAGAATGGAAAATATCTGAGAACAATCACCTGTGAACAATCTTCATTCTTGTTTTTCTTAATCACTGAACAATTGCAGCCTCCTACACTTTCTCCTCTTTTCTTTTCCTGGGCACCTGCACTATTACTGTTTTCAAATGTCTCTTTCTGATCTTTCTCTCTATTAAACAACACAAGCTCCACCTTATTCGTTGCCATGCAAGAGTCCTTTCTGTGGATAATGAACTGCCTTGTGTCCTTCTCTTTCAGGACCGCTTTCCCTCCCCTTACCTCCTAGATAATTCTAAAGTTTTCCACATATGTGACAGTGAAAAGAGAGTCTTTAGAAGGAACCATAGGACTAGCCCAAAGCAGCATTTCATAGTGTAAATTTTCTTTGTCATTTGCTGTTTTATCGTTAATGTACATAAATTTAGCATCCTACTTCAAAATGCATCTGAATTTCTATTAATCTGAGATGTATGAAATTGTTTGCCAAGCATGGAAATTGATGCTACAGGAAGACAGACCTTGATTAATTGTGACTTTTAGTACTCCCGTAAGCCTCTCTACTGAAAGCTGCTCTTTTTCTGATGTCCACAGGAAAGTGGATACATGGAGAGGTAGTGGAGGTGACATTCTCCTGATTCCCTCATTCTTCTTCCTGACTTTTACTCTTCCATCTGCCTGTAAAAGTCCATCCTCATTTAAGGCTATTTATTGTACATCACCCTTGTTAAGCTCATTTCATTGAATGGAGGCCTTCAGGCCTGGCTCACAGTATTTTTCTGCCATACTTCTGCTGTAATTCTAGGAGATTTTAGCATTCAGGTAGACAAAGGATGGCATCCTAGTTTCAAATTCCCTAGACCTCGTTCACCTTACCCTTTCCTCCTCTGCAGTACAGCGCTCCTCTAAAGAACACATTTTAATAGCTCACTCAGAAATTTCAAAGTTTCATATTCTATACTTTGTAAACAAATTTTTGTTTTTTCACCTCTCTCCTACTATCCTTCCCACCAAATCTGCACAACAATTTCCACAAACCCTCCAGTCCCTGAATTCCCCATTTTCTTTGGATTTATCAGTTCCATCCTAGGCTAACTTCCTTCCTTACTGAGCTTGGACCTCAGAAGTTCAGCAACTGCAAAACCCAAGTCCTGGAGCAGTAACAGTTAACCTTTTCTGTTTCTACATTTTGATAGTTGAGAATACTGGATTAAAATCTCCCAATTCTTTGATTTTGCACTACTATAAATTCATGATTTTCAGCCCTGGCTAGGACCTCAGCATCAACCTCAGTACTCTTACTTTCCTTATTAGTTCCCTCCAACCTTCCCCTCAAAACACATTCAGAACTTGCACCACTCCCCTCAAACCTCATCTTCACTCAGACTCGACTCTTTTATTCTCAGTGGATATCAAAGTCTTCTGCTTTATATTTCATCATGGGGAAAAAAAGGTTCTCTCTTTACCTCCCTACATCCTTACCAGCAAAATATATTATCCATATGGAAAAGTAGCTAAAAATTATTTTATTCAAAGAAAAAACTAAAGTGCAAAATTTAAATCATTTTCAATCATTTGAGAGGTCCTAACACATTTGATAGCTTAGAATATGAAAATAAACCAGATCTGATCTGAACAATTATAGACAACAGGTGTTCCAGTCTTTGTATTCCTACCTAGATAGGGGCTGGACCAAAAACTACCTATTTCCCCATTTATTGCTTATAAGCTATATGTATACTTTAAATTCTGACACAATGTAATTAGATTTCTAAAATGGAAAACACAGAGAGTGTGCCACTTTTGAGTCGAAAAAGACAGTGCATCTTTGATCACTGAGATGGCGAGAGAACTGCTGAGACTTCATTCTCTAAAACTCACATCCTCCAAGGATTCACTTTCACTTTCATCAAGACAGCAATCTTCTGGTATTGTTGACAACTCAGGAACACCACAGTTGCTGTCTTGGAGGGTATGGGCCCTGTGCCTATAGACAATCCAAACCAACTTCTTGCAACATTCAAGAGAAAATATCCAGCTAGTCATTTAGAAACTATTTACTTACCTCCAGTAAAAGGACTCGGAATCATTAATCTTTGAATACTTTATAACAAGCTGGAGAAACTGTGATAACTTAATGAATTATGTTTCTACTTCCAGACTGAGAAGACACAAAGTTAATACAGATGGCTTTGCTTTTGCAAAGACTAGTAGAAAATTGCAAGCTTTCAGCTGAGCTTCCAGTTTATCAAGGCTCAATATTTCTTTCCTTTCTGAAATATGAAGAAGTATAATAGTCTTGTGTAAGAAAAAAAAAGTTTAATACAGCAGTATGTTCCATTTCATACTTCTAATTTTTCTTCCAAAGTTATTTTTTTCCTTCGTTTTCTGTCAGAAGCAGTGCATTTACATTGACTACTCCAGATAACTTCATGAGAAGATGAATCATTACATTCTTCTTCAACTCTGCTGGCAGCCATCAAAAACAATAGACTCCAGTGCAAGACAAATTTTAGATTTCACCTTCATAAAAACCAAGGATCTGTCCAAAATATTGACAAACAGGATAAAAGTTTATGTGCAAGATTGAAAATAAAAAAGTTGGTTAAATCCCTTAAATCTTGGCCTGTCTCTGTCTTTGACACACAATGTTATTGTTCTCAGGGGAAGCCTTCGTCAAGCTCAGTCCTTTTTTTTTGTGGTTGGAATTTCTGTTCCTATTCCAAGTAGAGTTTCAGTAGCTCAGAGAGCTGAACTTATTCCAGACTGCCAAGACCTATGCCCCCAGATCCTTCACTAGGTGGGAGAGGCAGCATCTGGCCTGGAGAGAGCTGAGCACAGAAGAACACGATGGACTCTTCCCTGGGTCAGTGACCCACAGCTCAACAGTGCCCCCCAACAAGCATCCAACCCTCCACTGCCTCTGCCACCTCCTCCACAGCCTCAGAGCCCAGCTTCACACTGCTGCCCATCCCCACCCTCCTACTGGCAGCATCTCCTCCTGCAGACTCTGGTCTCCCAGCAGCTCCCGGGCCATGCCATGCCATCAGCAGAAGCTGAAGCAAACTTGTTCTTGTTCATCATATTTTTAATTTCCAAAGTTAAAAATTGTTCTTTGATTTTTCTTTTTCTATAAGATCCCGTTTTGGTTTCGTAAACAGATAATCTTTTCTTCTATCTTTGATGATATTAACTATGACTTTTTTTGGTTCTCTGTTCCATTGATTGTTTTTGTCCAAGTTTTTTTCTGTTTGTTTTTGTCTCTGCCTCTTGAGTTGTCTTTTCTCAAATGTCCAGTGATTATTGGCATTCCCTTTATATGTAAAAATGAGAAGCTGATTGGAAGAAGTGCATTGGTGTATGTTGGTGGAGGGTAGCAACCTGGCTGTCTAGGATTCTAGGAGCAAAGCAGGAGAAGCAGCCTGCTAGTCCAGTATTTCAATACATAGATGTTTACATAATTCCAATATTCTTAGCTACAACACTCACCCCTATCTTATCCTATGTCTGTTGTCTCTGAATCCAGAGCTCCTGGGCTTAGTTTCTCCAGGCTAAACCTGTTGCTGCATACGATGGAGGTGGGTAGAGTCGCTCTCTGACTGCTCAGGGAAATGAGGGGAGCAGGCAAGTTCAACCAGTTGATGTACAGATATTAAACCAATCATGTTGCCAATCACACCTCAGCCCATGTTCTAGGCATTCTTCAAGGCAAATTAGATAAATTCTTATAGGTACCCCACCTCTTGCAGGTATTTGGATTTCTACTTCTTCTAATCTGGTAAGTTCATTAAATCTCCTCCATCAGTTTGTTGTCTAAACATTTTGAAATCTTTCATCCATGGTTTTCCCTTATGTTGAATTTACACTTGTGGTTAATACTTTTTTGATTCTTCACTGATATTTTAATGAAGTTTTTGGAGGGAGAGCTGATGGGCAAGGGTGGTCAATCTGCCAAACTTAACTGGAAGGGTTCAGTAGTTAACTGTTGATATTTCTAAAACATTGGACAACATCATAAGTGTACATATGGGTGGTTTGGGGGGCAATAGGTAATGCCATATACCATTTACAACATTAGAATATCCTTTTGACTCTACCTTCAAAGTATGATCAGAATTTGAACTCCCCAATAGCTGTCATCCTAGTCCAGTGATATCATTTTATACCAGGACACTACCATCTGTCATGTGGATTGAAACAATGTAGCAAACGAGAAAAGCCAATCTGGATTTATTCTGATGCCTGAAATCTGCCCAATAGCCGACTTCATTCCCATACTATGCCTGCTAGCATTTGGAGGAGAGGTCCTAACTAATGCTTGTACTGTTCAATGAGTAGATGCCTAACAGTCATTTCAAGGAATAGGCTTTCAGTTTCCCCCCAGATTTAAATCTAACCTAACATTCATTTGCCACCTTAATATGTGCTCACCAGCCCCTTAACTCCCATTCATGGCTGCCCTCTGTAGAAGGGGTATAGACCACTGACAACCATGTATTCTATGTCAAGAAAAGGGGGGTGTAGAATATAAAATGGGTAAGCCTCTTTAATACAAGAAAAGATCTTTCATACATGAACCTCCAATGACAAGAACAATCTTGGTTGATGTTTTGTAGTTTTGTCAAAATAAGAGTAGTAAACTTTCACTGAGTAATCAGCCTCCTTGTGCTTGTTATGTACATGCAGTTCCTATTTCTGCTTTCAGCAAACCCATAAGAAAAATGTGAACCACATGGTCCTGAGAGGAGGTAGCCGATCCAGTACTAACACTAGGAACTTATCCTTGAACAGTCGACCATAAGCTCAGTTAATGCAGCTGGGAGAATGGTCCTGGGAGCATATGAAATACCACTTTCAAGCCTCCCAGAATAACTTGGGAAAGCTTCAAAGTGAGCTTTTTCTGAATAGCCACTGGACACAAGTGAAAATGCACGCCTCCTCATCTCTACCCCAATTTTTCTAACCACAAGAGAGGCCTGCCAACAATTAGGTTACACCCATTCTCAACCATCTGCACTATTCCTTCCCAAGAATCTTAAAGTTCATCATGTGTACCCTTGACCCCATCTTGTCCCAAGCTACCTAGTACTCCATCAGTACCTCATATTTTTTAATCTCCTTCCCTTTTATCTTCTTCTTATTCTTAAGTAGTGCCCTTGCTTTATTCTCATAAATGCTTTTTGCCTTACATTGTTTTGTCTGATATTAGTTTAGCTAGATCAACTTTCTTTTGCTTATTTTTTGAATGGTATATATTTCCTCATCCATTTCTGTGTGGTTTTGATTTAGGTAATTAATTATTTAACTTGGGTGTCCCTTATAAGTAGTATGTGGCTAAAATTTTTATTCTTTTTATTCAATGTGTTAAAATCTGCCTGGTGAAATTAGCCCAATTGAATTTATTATGGTTACTAGTATATTAGGATTTTATTACAATCCTATTTTGTGGTTTCTGTTTATCCAAAGTTTTTCTTAGATTCCTTCCCTACTTACCGTCCATTTGATAAATATTTTTATGTTTTCTTTTATCTATGATGATTTTAAAACTGTAGATTACATTTTTATTCTTTTTGGTGACTTCTGCTAAAATTTTGATATGAATACTTAACTATAATTTTTAGCAAAATGTAACAGTATTTCTACCTCTACCCCTGGCCAGTCATGTCATCTTTCACAATCCCTTCCTGCACAACGTTACTGTTGTTTACAGTTTTCATTTTATTCTCTATTTTAAACGCACACACAAAATAACTTTATTGTCAGTTAATTTCATTTAATATTTTGTCATTTGCTTGTATTTGGAGCAGAAGATATGAAGTGTCTTGAGTGCAAGCCCTTTAATCTATGAACATGTGTAAGTCTCCCCCCACTGTTCTGGAGAGTTTCCAGTGCTGTCAACAGATTCTCAAAGGGGAACATTATCCAAAGATTAAGAACCACTCACCTTCAGCATAAAATCCAAGTCCCTTTATAAGGCGTACAAGGCTCTCCAGGACCTGCTCTCCAGGACCTGCTCTGGGCTTCTGCCACTCCTTGTTGGACTAGTCAAATTCCAGCAAAACTAAACTCTATGGGAGCATGCACACACACACACGCACACACACACACACACACACACACACCCCACCTACTATGCTGGTCCTTCTGTGCATTTGCTAATGCCTTTCTCTTCCACACTTCTCCCATCTCCATCCCTGGTATTCACTAAATAACTCCTCCTCGTCCTTTAAGAAGTATCTCTGGTTTCAATTCCTGTAAGAACTTTTCTCTGATTAGCCACCACGATTACATTACTGGGACTTCCATAGTTCCTGATATTTTATAATTTGGCTTATATTTGTATAACATAGCTGTTTCCCATATGAGACAGTCACACAAGTGTAGTAACTATGTGGTTTGTGTTTGTATACTCTCCCTGCCTGGCACAGTGCCTGACATATATAGTAAGTATTCAGTATATATTTGCTGAAGGAAATAACAAAGGAGAAGTACTATGGGCCTGCTTAAGGGTAAAAAACAATTAGGCTGAATACTTTCAATTAAGATAGTGTTTATCTATAGCTTCAGAATTAGCCAACAATAAGGAACACCAGTGAGACTCTTAATGAAGAAACTACAATTCAGTGATTTAATTGGAAAATAATACTGAACAGGGATTGTACAAAATAAATGTGTGTGTACACATACACACATGCATACATGTATTTTTGTTTCATTTTTCTAAAAGATAACTTCTTCTTACTGAGTTCTGAGGAAAATCTGGCTCAGGAGTTGCAATTGATAGGTCCTAACTTAGGGATGGGACGGGGGAGCTTGCAAGGTAACAGGAAAACCAGAAAACACTAATCTGACTCCACTGTGAAAGAAAGAACTTTAATACAAGAAAAGGATATAGTGACATATAAACATGGACCTTTAATACAAAAAAAGGATATAGTGACATATGAACGTGCCGTTTATAAAATAGAAGATAGTCAAGAAAAATATGGAAAACAGCAAACATTTAATGTAAGAAATATGGATATGGATATTACAACATTGCAATCCAACCTTAAAATATGCAAAGAAAACACCTGAATAATAGAGCAAAATTGATAATCCACATTATAATGTAAAAATTCTGAAAAATAACTAAGGTGAGAAATGGGAAAATTAGAAAATATGTCTGGTGTTAAATGAACAAGCTGAAGTCAACACTCGGATATATCCTAATAAAAGCCTTAAATTTCAAGAAAAAAGTTCACTAAACTTTTTTCAAAAGCAGAAGGAGAGTGAACAGATTACCACCAGGAAACCAAATTTAAGAGTGCTTCAGACTACCAGACAGTGGAGTGACGTCTCCAAAAGCCTGAAAGAGAAAGCAGGTGATCTAAGACTAAGCTCAAGTTGTCCCTACTGCATGGCGGCTATAGGAGCCATACTAAGAAAGGCCAGTTTCCAACATCTTTTCCACTCATACATCTTTCTTTAGAGGACAATAGAGTATAGCACTTAGAACATCAATAACTAAAAGATTACAGGAAAGCTCAAAAAAAAGGTCTTTGGATATTTTATAAACTAACTACTTTAGTGATTCATAAATAATGAAAAGAAGATAAAAGTGATCATTTAAAAGGGTAAAATACAAACATTTAGAAGAAGTTGGTATGGAATTTAAATAACTCCAGTAACTTTTGAACATAACTTTCAAAAATATCAGTTCTTCATATAGAAATCATAAAGAATATGACAGGATAGACAAGATAAACAACATAAAATATATGATATAAAAATGATCCAAAAGTAGTGGGATTGTTGAGGTAGATACTATTTTATGTATTATGTCAGTGGACAAATATTCATTTTCTATTTATGTGCCAGACACAAAACCAGGAACTGCACTAGACTATGAGAATATAGTGATGAACAGTTAAAAATGTCAATTGCCTTCTCAAGGAAGATAATAATTGATTTAGGCAAATACTAGTGGCAAAGTGATACAACAGATAAAGAGAATGTTGTGGAGGGTATAAAAAAGGAGTCCTAGTATTTCTGGCATTACAGATGAAACCTGAAAGTGGGATTTAAATTGTTCACAAGAAATTTCAGAAATAGAATAGTTACCTTCTAAGTGATACTGAAATACAAAAGAAAAACATAAATAGGAAATAAATCAAAATCTTACCCTCCCTCTGCCTTCCAGCCTTCATTGCCTTAGGTAGCTCCTTTTAAACTTGCTTACGTATCATCTTCTTTGTCTCTTCCCCCATTGTCATGACACATATACAAATGCACATGTGCTCACCTAGAGTATTATTTCTATATCTATGTTGTCAATTGCTTGTCACACTTATTATAATCATTGACTTCTGGATCTGCAGTCTCCAGGACCCATAAACCTTCTTGAGGACAGAAAGCATCTTTTATTCTACTTTGTTACCATGAAGATCTAGCTTAGGAAAACCCTTTCCTTCTCTGTCCCAGTAGAAACTCAAATTTTACTCTTCCACTCCAGGTGGACCTATATCCATTATAATCTACTTAAACTCCCTCCAACACACACACACACACACACACACACACACACACACACACACTCAAGATAGGTGAGGTTCAGATCCTGATTTGAGTTTTTGGCATTTCTGCTTCAAACCTTGGAACAATAAAAACAAAAGCTTGCCTGTCTTCTTGGAATAGGACTGGAGGGATCTATATTATTCTTTTCTGTATCTTATAGGAATAAGAACCAAACATAAATTATTATCTCTACAAATTATCTTGCCATATTTATTTGAGTCATTGGTGAAACTGTTAGAGGAAATAAGCAAATATTTTCAGCAAGAAAATTATATGATACTTAATCTAAGACTGGCAAATAAGTAAACTATTTGCCAGAACTAATATAATATAAAGAGTAACTGCTGCAGTGATAAAATAACATGTTCTGCAAGGTTTTGATTTTACATTATGATTCAATTTGGTTTATCTTTCATAAAGTATGACCTTTTGGATACTGTGTATTACACATTCCATCAGATAGCTTTCTGCCACACAACTGAAATCATATAGACTTATCATGTCTATTTTTTCCTTTAGTGTCTCAAAAGAATTTTATAAACTGTTGCCATATAAATTAAATCCGTTGAATATTTGACAAAATGTTTAATACCCTTGCCTTATTCAAAGTTTAAGGATTTGTTTAACTATTTTTATATAAAAATTAACTCCAAAACTTCGCAGGTTAAAGCAACCATTTTATTTTTCTCACAAGGTTATGGATCAATTATATCTCAATAAATCTGAAATTAAAAAAAAGAATATGGAAGGGCTAAGGGTTCAGCTGGGTGGTTCTCATTTGGGGTCTGTCATGTAACTATAGTGAGATGTTGACTGGGACTGGAATTAACCCAAAATGACTCACTTACCTGGCAGACAATTGATACTAGCTACTAGCTGCGAGTGCAGATTTGGCTATTGATCAGAGCACCTGCATCTAACCTCTGCAGTTTGGCAGTCCCACATGGCTCAAGTATCAAAAAATGTGGCAAAAACTAGGTGGCTTTTTCTTGCCTAGTCTGAAAAGTAACACAGCATCACTGTAGCCATAATCCATTGTTACAAAGAAGTAACAAGTTATCCACAACCAAGCAAAGGGGAAATAGACCCCATTTCTTGATGTGAAGCCAAGTTCACTATGTAAGAACACTATATGGGATGGAATACTGTTGCAGCCATCTTTGGAAAACAATCTCTTACAGAATTCCAGGCAGTCTATTGTCTTACTGTAACACACCAAAGATATTAGAAATGTCACCTAAAGTCTGTATAGATATAAAATTAGTCCTCCATATGTATCATCTTTCAATTAATTTCAATAACAATAAGTTTTATTACTAATCACTAAAGAATTGATAGCCTTAGTACAAGATTTTGAATTTCCTTCATGGGCTCTGTTGAAGGAAGAGAATTGATAATAATGAGAAGTTTATTAGATGCAGGAGTAAATGGTGACATACAAATTATTTCTACCCATAATATATATCCCTTTAAAAGAACAGCTCTACAGTCGCATAGCACAGGGAGATCAGTTCGGTGCTTTGTGCCCACCTAGAGGGGTGGGATAGGGAGGGTGGGAGGGAGACGCAAGAGGGAGGAGATATGGAGATGTATGTATATGTATAGCTGATTCACTTTGTTATACAGCCGAAACTAATACACCATTGTAAAGCAATTATACTCCAATAAAGATGTTTAAAAAAAAAAAAAGAATAGCTCTTATGATTGCCATTTGGGATTAATCAGAAAAAAATAAGGAAACGTTTGATTACTTTATTTCAAGCAAGAAAACAAAGGAACTAAATGTATACTGAGTTACATCTGTCTGCTAGATTGTGCTAAGTACTGTATCTAGATATGTATTTACATTTAACATCTTTAAATATATCCATTTCTATATCTATATTCAACCCTCATTTCAACCTTCAGATGCAGAAGCAGAGACTGAGTGATACTAAGTTGCTTCCCAAAGTCATATAGCTGATTTGTAGCAGAGCTCAGGTTTGAAAGCAGTATTCAGTGACTTTAAAGCTTGTGCTCTTTCCACAACATCATTTACATTAAAATATTACTATAAGCACATACTTTTCCTTGATGTGGTGGTCATCTGAATATTTCCCCCAAATTACTTTTCCTTGACAACTTAAAAGTTCTGTAAGAATCTCTTCAACTACTTTATAAGTGTGCAACTTTGATAAGTGACACACAATGATTTCCTTGAATTACAGTCATTTGTTTCACACTGGCTTTCTCATTATCTGAAAATCGCAGAAAACTCAACATACAGTTGCAAAGGTGAGGACTCTTTTCGTTTATATCCGAACTCATTCAGCCATGGCTCAGAAATCCCATTGTAACTTGATAAAAGGAATACTTAAACACAACAGGGACCATGATTGTTTTCTCTTGGCATAAAATTTGTCACCAGAGAGGTAATTTTTATTCAAATCCTTCCAAATCACTTTACCTTGCTTGGATATCCAAAAACTTTACAAATCAGCTTACACAGGTCGTTAAAGAGAGAAATCTGAAAATGTGTAGCCACTAATACATTTCTAAAATCTCCATGATCAAATCTCCAAAATCTTCTCTGTTTCAGCATACGTATATCAATAGAACCTTTTAATTGCCATCTCAATAATACTTTAATAAATCAAATATTTTCAGAATGGTGTGTTATTATCATTCCCCTGGGATGACACAGACAGCCCTTCCATGCTCCACTGTGCCTAGGTTATGCCTGTGTTATAGCAATCATGAATTAGGTTTTGGAATTTTTAACTCTACTACCTTAGGCATTGTGCCATGCCATATTTGGGTCCGTGATGCCTACTGTAGTGTCTGACAGAGAACTGCAGCTGTGACCTGACAACTAACTTAGGAGTAGCTAATTTAGTTGTACACAAGTAATAGGTTCTTTACGGTAGTTAACTGTGACTTCCCCACCCTCCCTAAAATCTTTGAGGTAGGTGAGAATTAGCTATTCCTCTTTTTTTTTTTTTTTTGCTGTACGAGGGCCTCTCACTGTTGTGGTCTCTCCCATTGTGGAGCACAGGCTCCGGACACGCAGGCTCAGTGGCCACGGCTCACGGGCCCAGCCGCTCCGCAGCATGTGGGATCTTCCCGGACCAGGGCACGAACCCGTGTCCCCTGCATCGGCAGGTGGGCTCTCAACCACTGCGCCACCAGGGAAGCCCCCCAGACGTTTATTAAACAAGCATGTCTTAGCAAGGAGACACGGAGAGATTACCAAACCTCTTCTGTAAACTCAGTGAAATCCCAGCAGTCTGTCCTTCTGGGAACTCCAATCAATGCTATGCTGAAATGCTCACCAGAGGAAGAAGCCGCCACACTTCAGGGGAGGGATCTGGTTACTGCATTGTTACAATTGGTCGGCCAGAAGTCGTTCTAATCCCATAGGTGGACACAAGACCATTTAGGACTCTAATAAGACACTGCTTTCATGAATAAAACCCATTGTGTTTAGGAGGCTAATTACCTAGGCATCCGATAATGACTGAGTCCCAGCTAACTGAAGTGAATACAGTAGCCCCTGGGCCGTGAGGCCTTGTTGATGAACTGCAGTCTGTGCATTCTTTATTAGGGAAACTTACTGCCCCTGTAGTTGAAGTTTGCACCAAAGGGCACATTCATACTATTTACATGTTCTATGCTAAAATGTTTTAATGCGAAAGTGTTCATATGTAAGAAACATTAACAGTCGCTGCTCAGTAAATCACACGTGTATCCTGTCAACAAATTTTGATTTAACACCTACCACAGGTCAGACACAATGCTAGACACCATAACGTTAAATAAGATATGGTTCTTTTTTTTTTTTTTTTTTTTTTTTTTTTTTTTTTTTTTTTTTTTTTGTGGTACGCGGGCCTCTCACTGTTGTGGCCTCTCCCGTTGCGGAGCACAGTCTCCGGACGCGCAGGCTCAGCGGCCATGGCTCACGGGCCCAGCCGCTCCGCGGCATGTGGGATCCTCCCAGACCGGGGCACGAACCCGTGTCCCCTGCATCAGCAGGCAGACTCTCAACCTCTGCGCCACCAGGGAAGCCCCAAGATATGGTTCTTATCCTCAAGAAGCTTACAATCTAGTTGGAGACACATAAGCAAAATAATCACTATAGTATGAAGTGATAAATGCTGGATTAAGGGCACATCCAAGGTGCCAAGAGGATCCCAAAGAAGGGCAACTACATCAGACTCAAGAGTTTGTCTGATGTAGTTTTCTAAAAGACATGGTTCTTGAGGTAGTATCAGAACACAACTATGAATTAATTTAGATGCACTAAGTGGAAGAAACAATTTTGGACAAAAGTAGCAGAGCAATTCTGAAGGCAGAGAAGTTTGAAACCTCACAATCCATTTTCAAAATTGTAAGTAGTTCAGAATGGCTGGGGGATCAAGGAGAGTGAGCTGAGTGGAGAGAGAGGAGCTTAGGGAGACAAGATCGTTCAGGTTTACAAGTTAAGGTTGAACTTTTCTAAAAGATATGGTATGCCAAGGGAAGATTCTAATCATGGAAGAAGTGTACATTTTAGAAAGATCATTCCAACAGCAATACGTAGGATGGGTTGAAGTAGGACTGGGGAAGAGTCAGAGTTGACGAGGCGGTATGTGGTAAAAGCTTGAGCAAAGGCATAAGCAATCGAGACTAGTGAAAGGAACAGATTCAAAAGAAAGAAACCAGGGCTTCCCTGGTGGCGCAGTGGTTGAGAGTCCGCCTGCCGATGCAGGGGATGCGGGTTCGTGCCCCGGTTCGGGAAGATCCCACATACCTCGGAGCGGCTGGGCCCGTGAGCCATGGCCGCCGAGCCTGCGCGTCCGGAGCCTGTGCTTCGCAATGGGAGAGGCCACAGCAGTGAGAGGCCCGCGTACTGCAAAAAAAAAAAAAAGAAAAAAAAAAAAAAGAAAGAAACCAAAGGACTTGGGACTGAGTGGATATACAGAGTGTGAGAAAAATTTAGAGTACCTCTGCCTTGGGCAATTGTATGGATAGTGCTACACAATAGGTGTAAATGACTGAATGAATGAAGTAATGATCAAATGAACAGTGGCTCCAATATGGAATATTTATTCTTTACTATATGAAGACATCCAATACCTAAGTTGTCCTTAGAAGTCTGTATAACCATAAAGTAAAAGTAGGAGGCAATGACACAAGCTTCTTCTCTTATCAGTTTCTAATAATCCCTGTCAACCCATTGGATTCTCTTCTCTTGCTTGGCTTCTGTTATACAGGCTCAGTCCCTTCTACTTCTTTAAGCACTTTCACTGTAGATATTTTTTTCTTGCTGGTCAACCTAGTAGTGATTACAGTTTATCACAGTACATATTTTATTTTGCAAGCACTATAGCATAAACTGTAATCTCACAAATGCATGTTAAATAATCTGCAGTAAGCACAGCTTACTTTATACAATTCTCTCCTGAGGTAACTGACAACTTAAGATTGACTAGAAATCCAAAGTAATTAATAAACTAAGATGTGTTTTACAGCTGCATCTACATTATGAATTATCCTAAGTGACTCTCCCTGTGCAAAATCACTGGCTTATTAAGGACCTATGTTCATATACCATAAAATTTAAAACAGGAACATATACTTTTATCTCAGGTTTATACTCAGGTTGCTCCATCATACAAATGTATATTCTTTCCTAATTAAAATATAGCTAAAAGTTCCTAAATAATATCCCTTTTCTAATTAAATATAAATTTTCCCTGAAAATCTGTAAAACTTTACTTATAAGAATAGAAACAGTAAAATCAATATATAGAATTCAATAAACAGTATGGTTAACTGGAAAAGCAGTTCTATACCACAAACAAACAACTACCTTTTAAAGATCTAGAGAACTATGAAATACTCTTAACCATAAACTTCATGTAACATCGTTACAACATATAACAATATTTTAAAGCTAATCAAGGGATTTTTAGAATATGAAGACTATATTTTTAATATAATTTCAAAAGTCAATTATTATGTTGTGGATGTTTGAAAAATGTAACTTCTATTAAATGCTCTTCTATTAAATTGAATACTAAACAATAGATTTTTACTATACCAAAGAAGAATGCAGACAGTGAGGCAAAAGCATAATGATTTATTGTGCCACCAATTATAATTTAACAAACTATGCCAAATAACATATTGAACATGTATTTTCTAGCTCTACATGGAAATAACAGTGTAAAATAATAAGAAATTAACTACAAGAAGTTACATCTCCTAAATAGAGAAAATTCCTTTAAATGATCACATGAATATTTATATTCAGAGGGTGGAGGTTTACTGAAGAATATGCTGTTATATTAATATGTTAAATCCTGGAAGAATCTCCTTGCCCCCCTTTTTTTCCCAATATGACAGCCTATACATTTTCTGATTATATTCACAGGAAAATATGACATAACAATATTAAGAATAGATCTGTAAAGGAGAACTAAATAAAAATTTACCAATGAAAAATATTACATGCATACTGAACACCCAGAGTTATTAGTCATTTTAATGTAAAAACAATTTGTAGGGCTTAAAATGACTATAGTTGGATAAATGTTTCCAAGAAAAAGAATGTGACTCAGAAATAGTGTTATAGACTTATTTCTGTCAAAACATCTTCCAGCATATTGTTTTAATTACAATAACCTAATTGAAGAGGGAATAAAGAATTTAGCTAGAGAAAATAGCACTAAAATGTCCATGTATACTTTGTTTCTGATATTTCAGTAGAAAGTTTTAGTACCTCCTCGAATCTTGAAAAAGTACTACTTTAAATTTGTGGGGCTCACACACATCACATTTCTGATAATGTTGTCAAAGATATGAAGTTATATGCCAAAATTCATATTCTACACAGTATGTATTTTCATTTTTGAACCACTTCTTATTTTGCTTGACACTATTTTTTATAGTTTATCTTAATACATAAAATTTTAAATCATAAACTTGAAAATAACTCCATAAAGTTTTTTCTTCTCTCTGTATTTCCAAAGAGATGTGAGGAACGTAGAAGTATTTATAAAGAATGATTACATCTAACTGTTAAATAAGATCTATTTAGAAAAAAATGTTTCAGTTGTTTAGTATACCAAAAAGAGGTGTTATTTAGGATAGCATACATTCATTTTAGGACACAGATGAACTTTTTACATTTTGGTTAAGAATTACTAAATTATCCCTCAGTCCATACAAGTGATAACATACTTTTTGAGTTCTTTATTTAATATTCTAGAAAATATTTCTCTTCCCATTTTGTATTGTTTCTAGTTAAATAATAATTCTGTGCAAGTAATAGGAATTGCAGTTAAAAACAGAATAAAAGAACAAATAGAACTGGTCACCAGAATAATTACATTGTGCTCTACTGAACAAGCAATAGTATATGATTTAGAGGACAAGAATTCACAAGTCAGTGTTTAAATAAGGATTTGAGGGGTAAGCCTCCACCATTCTAAATATTTATGTACAGAAAACATCTATAATCACACTGCATGGAAAGTTTCTTTTGCATATCCTTTAATTCATTTAACATTTTCAGATGTTTGAAGCAAGCTGAACTATTTCAGTCTCATAGGCTTTGGGTCCAAGTCTAGTTCATCAAATTGAGAATGGTGGCAATTATATTTTGGGGAATGGGTAGCAAAAAAAATCAATGGACAAGAAACGTGGTTACTGTATACCTGCTCACCTATTGTTTGATACAGATGTTACTTTTCTATGAAGGCTAATAAAATATGACCTACTAAAGTTATTTGAATAATTACTTATTCAAGATAAGTAATAAATCAAAAAGACAGACCTTTATAAACTTATAAGCAGGCAAGCACTCGTACGTGTGTGTGAGTATACACATACCCTTACATCTATCTTTCTGAATACTTCTCTTTCCAGGTTCAACTTTTTTGAGAAAACAACAACAACAAACAAACAGAATAATGAGAGCCCTAGAAAAATACATTCCAGTGTTTGATACTTTAAATTCATCTCTCCTTTAAAATGCTTAGTACTGATGACATACTCATTTTAAAAAACTAGATCCCCCATGGAGTACGTAAGACATTAACAAAATCTTCATCATCTACTATCCCTATACTTAGACCTTCATAGTAATCTTCAAATTAACCATATGACACTTCATCAGACTTACTGCAGGCATCTTTCAATGTTTCTAGAAAAGATGTTTTGATTTCTTCCTCTGTGGAATGTCCTGTAAAATAGTACTATGAAACAATGTCCTTAAAAGTTCAGTGAAATGGCTGATGATGATAAAGAAATACTTAAGTCACCTGATGAAATCTTGCCAACAATTTGAAATCTTATGTCAAACCACCCTTCAATTTATTTAAACATTTTCTTGCATGAACTAGAATTTAATGGTGAGGACTTTAACACACATTTGAAGCATCTTTTAAAAGCGTCTGACAGGGTGTATCCTTATATATAGGCAAAATAACAGTTACTACTGTAGATATTCTTGTATTTGTTAATGTTTTAGAGAACTCGGTTTCATTCCCATTAGAAATGAGGAAAGAAGAAAACAAGTAAATAGTTTCACGATTTATAGGCTGATAACACAGTAATGCAATGTGTTAAAGACATTAGTTACTTTATGAAGCAGTTACTCATAACTGCAGCTAGAAAATATTACTGCAAACACAGGATTCAGAGGCCTATGAAAATCTTTGCTGGAAGAAATTTTACTTGATTAACTCATTCTATTTTTAATCTCTGACACTAAGTAGGCTATTTCCACTGTTCGGTTATACTAAATATGATTAAATTTTACCGATAGGAAGATGCATTGAGAATCACATATGTAACCAAAAACACTGAATTCTTTAGCTTGTTATTTAAAGTGAGAACATAAAATATCTGATTCATCCTTTTTAAAAAATTCATTTGATTTTTTTAATTTAGAAAAGGAACAATAAGCTATTTAAATAATACCTTTGATTATATTATGGCCAGTTAAAGGCAAGAGTGATCTCAGCTTAAATACTTTTTCCTTAGGGAGGAAATATTAGGATATTTTCTGTACCTTCAAATTTTGATAGACATATGTATGTTCATTATATGATAGCTCCATGCCTAGAGAAAGGCATTTGCTTATTCTGCCTTAAATCTTGAAGCATAAGCAGTTACAGTAAAACTAACTCAGAGAACTTGCACATGTAATTATCTATTCTCTAAATCTATTCTGTTCTAACTCAGTTTCATCACATCACTCCTCAACAGGAAATAGAAGTTAATCTCAATTATAAACATAAAAGAAAAAAATAAGTACAGATAATAGACCTAAGAATTTTTAAATTAAGAAGCTCTCCAGTCGCTGCTAATGTGTTTAAGGAGAAAGAGCTCCATGGCAGACCACTTACAGAAAAGAACTCATAGGGCTCAAGAACGCGTCCAGTATCACACAGGCAGTAAATGGTTAAGCAGTGAATTACATGGATCTCTCTGATTGGAATTCCCAGTTTTCCCATTAAACTTTGCTGTATCTCAGGAACGGCCTCAGCCGTTTATAGTAAAAGAACATACTAAAGTTTACTGTTTGGCTTCAAGATGGCGGAGGAGTAAGACGCGGAGATCACCCTCCTCCCAACAAAAACATCAGAACTACATCTACATGTGGAACAACTCGTACAGAACACCTACTGAACGCTGGCAGAAGACCTCAGACCTCCCAAAAGGCAAGAAACTCCCCCATGTACCTGGGTAGGGCAAAAGAAAAAAGGAAAAACAGAGACAAAAGGATAGGGACGGGACCTGCACCAGTGGGAGGGAGCCGTGAAGGAGGAAAGGTTTCCACACACTAGGAGCCCCTTCGCGGGCGGAGACTGCGGGTGGCGGAGGGGGAAAGCTTCAGAGCTACGGAGGAGACCGCAGCCACAGGGGTGCGGAGGGCAAAGCGGAGAGATTCCCACACAGAGGGTCGGTGCCGACCGGCACTCACCAGCCCGAGAGGCTTGTCTGCTCACCTGCCGGGGTGGGTGGGGCTGGGAGCTGAGGCTCGGGCTTCAGTCTGAGCGCAGGGAGAGGACTGGGGCTGGCGGCGTGAACACAGCCTGAAGGGGTTAGTGCGCCACGGCTGGCCGGGAGGGAGTCCGGGGAAAAGTCTGGAGCTGCCGAAGAGGCAAGAGACTTTTCCTTCCCTCTTTGTTTCCTGGTGCACGAGGAGAGGGGATTCAGAGCGCTGCTTAAAGGAGCTGCAGAGACGGGCATGAGTCGGGGCTATCAGCGCAGACTCCAGAGACGGGCATGAGACGCTAAGGCTGCTGCTGCCGCCACCAAGAGGCCTGTGTGCGAGCGCAGGCCACTCCCCACACCTCCCCTCCCGGGAGCCTGTGCTGCCCGCCACTGCCAGGGCCCCGTAATGCAGGGATAACTTCCCCGGGAGAACGCACGGCACGCCTCAGGCTGGTGCAACGTCACGCCGGCCTCTGCTGCCGCACGCTCGCCCCGCACTCCGTGCCCCTCCCTCCCCCTGGCCTGAGTGAGCCAGAGTCCCCAAAGCTGCTGCTCCTTTAACCCCGTCCTTTCTGAGCGAAGAACAGACGCCCTCAGGCGACCTACACTCAGAGGCGGGTCCAGATCCAAAGCTGAACCCCAGGAGCTGTGCAAACAAAGAAGAGAAAGGGAAACCTCTCCCAGCAGCCTCAGAAGCAGCGGATTAAAGCTCCACAATCAACTTGATGTACCCTGCATCTGTGGAATACATGAATAGACAACGAATCATCCCAAATTGAGGAGGTGGACTTGGGAGCAACGATATATATTTTTTCCCCCTTTTTCTCTTTTTGTGAGTGTGTATGTGTATGCTTCTATGTGTGATTTTGTCTGCATAGCTTTGCTTTTATCATTTATCCTAGGGTTCTCTCTGTCCGGTTTTTTTTTTTTTTTTACTTAAAAAAATTTTTTTCTTGATATTTATTTTTTATTTTAATTATTTTATTTTATCTTCTTTCTTTCTTTCTTTCTTTCTTTTCTCCCTTTTATTCTGAGCCGTGGGGAGGACAGGCTCTTGGTGCTCCAGCCAGGCGCCAGGGCTGTGCCACTGAGGTGGGAGAGCCAACTTCAGGACACTGGTCCAAAAGAGACCTCCGAGCTCCACGTAATATCAAACGGTGAAAATCTCCCAGAGATCTCCATCTCAATGCCAAGACCCACCTCCACTCAATGACCAGCAAGCTACAGTGCAGGACACCCTATGCCAAACAACTAGCAAGACAGGAACACAGCCCCACCCATTAGCACAGAGGCTGCCTAAAATCATAATAAGGCCAAAGACACCCCAAACACACCACCAGACGTGGACCTGCCCACCAGAAGGACAAGATCCAGCCTCATGCACCAGAACACAGGCACCAGTCCCCTCCACCAGGAAGCCTACACAACCCACTGAACCAACCTTAGCCACTGGGGACAGACACCAAAAACAACAGAAACTACGAACCTCCAGCCTGCGAAAAGGAGACCCCAAACACAGTGAGTTAAGCAAAATGAGAAGACAGAGAAACACAGCAGATGAAGGAGCAAGGCAAAAACCCACCAGACCTAACAAATGAAGAGGAAATAGGCAGTCTGCCTGAAATAGAATTCAGAATAATGATAGTAAAGATGATCCAAAATCTTGGAAATAGAATGGAGAAAATAAAAGAAGCGTTTAACAAGGACCTAGAAGAACTAAAGAGCAAACAAACAATGATGAAAAACACAATAAATGAAATTAAAAATTCTCTAGAAGGGAATCAATAGCAGAATAAGGCAGAAGAATGGATAAGTCACCTGGAAGATAAAATAGTGGAAATAACTACTGCAGGCCAGAATAAAGAAAAAAGAATGAAAAGAATTGAGGACAGTCTCAGAGACCTCTGGGACACCATTAAACACACCAACATTTGAATTATAGGGATCCCAGAAGAAGAAGAGAAAAAGAAAGGGACTGAGAAAATATTTTAAGAGATTATAGTTGAAAACTTCCCTAATATGGGAAAGGAAATAGTTAAGCAAGTCCAGGAAGAACAGAGAGTCCCATACAGGATAAATCCAAGGAGAAACATGCCAAGACATATTAAACTATCAAAAATTAAATACAAACAACAAATATTAAAAGCAGCAAGGGAAAAACAGCAAGTAACACATAAGGGAATCCCCATAAGGTTAACAGCTGATCTTTCAGCAGACACTCTGCAAGCCAGAAGAGAGTGGCAGGACATATTTAAAGTGATGAAAGAGAAAAACCTACAACCAAGATTACTCTACCCAGCAAGGATCTCATTCAGATTTGATGGAGAAATTAAATGCTTTACAGAAAAGCAAAAGCTAAGAGAATTCAGCACCACCAAACCAGCTTTATAACAAATGCTAAAGGAACTTCTCTAGGCAGGAAATACAAGAGAAGGAAAAGACCTACAATAATAAACCCAAAACAATTAAGAAAATGGTAATAAGAACATACATATCGATAATTACCTTAAATGTAAATGGATTAAATGCTCCAACCAAAAGACATAGACTGGCTGAATGGGTACCAAAACAAGACTCGTATATATGCTGTCTACAAGAGAACCACTTCAGACCTAGGGATACATACAGACTGAAAGTGAGGTGATGGAAAAAGATATTCCATGCAAATGGAAATCAAAAGAAAGCTGGAGTAGCAATTCTCATATCAGACAAAATAGACTTTAAAATAAAGACTATTACAAGACACAAAGAAGGACACTACATAATGATCAAGGGATCAATCCAAGAAGAAGATATAACAATTATAAATATATATGCACCCAACATAGGAGCACCTCAATATATAAGGCAAATACTAACAGCCATAAAAGGGGAAATCGACAGTAACACAATCATGGTAGGGGACTTTAACACCCCACTTTCACCAATGGACAGATCATCCAAGATGAAAATAAATAAGGAAACACAAGCTTTAAATGACACATTAAACAAGATGGACTTAATTGATATTTATAGGACATTCCATTCAAAAACAACAGAATACACACTCTTCTCAAGTGCTCATGGAACATTCTCCAGGATAGGTCATATCTTGGTTCACAAATCAAGCCTTGGTAAATTGAAGAAAATTGAAATCGTATCAAGTATCTTTTCTGACCACAGCGCCATGAGACTAGATATCAATTACAGCAAAAGATCGGTAAGAAATACAAATACATGGAGGCTAAATAACACACTACTTAAGAACCAAGTGATCACTGAAGAAATCAAAGAGTAAATCAAAAAATACCTAGAAACAAATGACAATGAAAACACAATAACCGAAAACCTATGGGATGTAGCAAAAGCAGTTCTAAGAGGGAAGTTTATAGCTATACAAGCCTACCTTAAGAAACAAGAAACATCTCAAATAAATAACCTAAACTTACACCTAAAACAATTAGAGAAAGAAGAACAAAAAAACCCCAAAGTTAGCAGAAGGAAAGAAATCATAAAGATCAGATCAGAAATAAATAAAAAAGAAATGAAGGAAACGATAGCAAAGATCAATAAAACTAAAAGCTGGTTCTCTGAGAAGATAAATAAAATTGATAAGCCACTGGCCAGACTTATCAAGAAAAAAAGGGAGAAGACTCAAGTCAATAGAATTAGAAATGAAAACGGAGAAGTAACAACTGACACTGCAGAAATACAAGGGATCATGAGAGATTACTAAAAGCAACTATATGCCAATAAAATGGACAACCTGGAAGAAATGGACAAATTCTTAGAAATGCACAACCTTCTGAGACTGAACCAGGAAGAAATAGAAAATATGAACAGACCAATCACAAGCACTGAAATCGAAACTGTGATTAAAAATCTTCCAACAAACAAAAGCCCAGGACCAGATGGCTTCACAGGCGAAATCCATCAAACATTTAGAGAAGTGCTAACACCTATCCTTCTCAATCTCTTTCAAAAAATAGCAGAGGGAGGAACACGCCCAAACTCATTCTACGAGGCCACCATCACTCTGATACCAAAACCAAAAAAAGATGTCACAAAGAAAGAAAACTACAGGCCAATAACACTGATGAACATAAATGCAAAAATCCTCAACAAAATACTAGCAAACAGAATCCAACAGCATATTAAAAGGATCATACATTATGATCAAGTGGGGTTTATCCCAGGAATGCAAGGATTCTTCAATATATGCAAATCAATCAACGTGATATACCATATTGACAATTTGAAGGAGAAAAACCATATTATCATAGGGAGTTTGGGAGGGAGACACAAGAGGGAGGAAATATGGAGACATATGTATATGTATAACTGATTCACTTTGTTATGAAGCAGAAACTGACACACCATTGTAAAACAATTATACTCTAATAAAGATGTTAAAAAAAAAAAAGCTCTCACATTTCTGGTTTAAAAAATAATTATTTATTTCCTCACTTAATGGCCTCAAGTCCATGCTATAAGTTAATATAATTTAAAGATAGTATTTTGATTAACTCACATTTTAGAAATCTAATGCATTTTGACTTGTAATAATTACCTGAAATTACTTGAAGATGCTTCTTTGCACAATAACATTTTCTTATGTCTATAACAGATGCACTGCCTGTTTTGTTAAAATCGATTTTCATAAAGGCCTAAATAAAGAGAGAAGTGTGATTTTTTTCTATGAAATCATTAGAGCCTAATTTTCTATTCTGCAGTAGGTTATTTTTGACCTCTAAACAAGACAGTTTAAAGTACTAAACTGGTATATGAAGGAAGCATCATGAAAACAGGGAGAAAGATAGTGGAGCAAGATATTAGGTAAACTGCACTTAAGGTGCACTACCACTTTCTAGCACCCTGACCTTGAGAAAGTAACTTAACCTCTGTTACCCTGGCTTTCCTCTTCTGCACACTGAGGAGTTGGGTAAAAGACCTCTCAGGTAACTTTCAGCTCTACGAATCACATGAAATTGATAAATGGCCAAGACAAATGACCAGGAGTATTTTGAGTCAAAAAGTAAACCTGCAAATATTCCATTACTAAAATCAATGAGAAAGTTAAATAATTCTTAAATGGGTTTTGTTACTCTATTTCCTGAAATTTAACACTACCTTTCAAAATGCTAGTTGTTTTATCACTCCTCTAATTCAATGCAATTCTGAGGATCATAAAATATATTTTATTGAGAGAGGAGTGTGTCCATAGAAACGTACAACTGACCAAAAGCAACATCCTACATGTGCAGATGAGTCAAAACTAGAATCAAGTTTGTTTATTCACAATAATGTCACAGGTATGTGGTACCTGTTATGGGCTGAATTGCATCCTCCCCCAAATTCATATGTTGAGGCCCTAACCCCCAGTACCTCAGCATGTGACTGCAGAAGAAGATAGAGCCTTTAAAGAGGTGATTAAGTTAAAATGAAATCATTAAGGTGGGCCCTAATCCAATATGACTGGTATCCTCATAAGAAGAGGAGATTAGGACAGTGACAACACAGACTGAGGGATGCCCATGAGAACACAGGGAGAAGACAGCCAGTTAATTACAAGCCAAGGAAAGCAGCCTCAGGAGAAACCAAACCTAATGACACCTTGATCTTGGACTTCTAGCCTCCAGAATTGTGAGACAACAAATTTCTGTCGTGTAAGTCACCCAGTCTATTGTATTTGTGATGGTAGTGCTAGCAAACTAAGTCTACTTTTGTCCTCTATTCCCAGGACCAAGACTTATGAAAGAGACAACCTTCCAGTTTCTACTCCTGATACTCACGCATATCACTAGGACATGTAAGGTAAAAATATATGCAAATTTATAAATGTTATGTGGTGAATTTAACATAAGGTTTTTATTTTGTCTTTTGGCCAGTAAAGATAAAGATTTTGACATATTCTATTGGAGATTTGTACCCAATGTAATTGTTCATACTACCCTATTCACAATAGCTTTGTTTCAGTATTAGATAAATATACATTTTATATTAGGTACATATACAAAAGAAAAAGAAAACTACATTGCTCAAAAGCATGCTCTAAAAATGGCTACCAGAACCTAAGTAATATCTTCTCTCCTACATAAGTCAGAGCTCCCGTTTTTAATTACAATTTAACATGATCATTTGAATCTTCATGTTAACATTTAGCATGCATATTTAAAAACTAGAGAAACGTGTTTTAGTCATCATCCTAAGATAATGTGCATTGAGCCTTGACACTGGGACAGCTATAATGCTCATAATTTTACATGTAATACCTTAGACCAGTTCTATGAGATAAGAAACTGAGGCTTGGAAATATTTAATAATAGATATAGACATATAGCTATATAGAGCCAGCAATTTATGGAATTAGTAATTTGTGAACTGAAATTTAATTTCAGATTTTATTTTCCTTTTATACTATTTTCCTAAAACATAGGCATATGTTATGTTGCTTTATTACTGGGTAGATTTGTATGTGTATGTATGTGTTTGTGTTTTACTAAACCCAAAATACATTACAGGGAAAGGAATTTAAAACATTTTCAAAGGTAATTCATTAAAGATTTAAAAGAATGAACCTAAAAATGTATTAAAAGTAGCTATTTGAAAGATTACTTCAGGTTACCTTTTGAACAAATGATTTCCTGTATTCATTCATTTCACCTATAATGGCACGCTTGAATTCTCTGTAATCAACCTTGTCATTGCCATAACCACTTAGAATTAGCCACAAAGATTCAAAATCCTAGAAATAATCACACAGAGACCACTGTTACACCTTTAAGTTATATATGGCCACAACAATAATCATCATAATAGCATTTTGTTACATCTGTTGTAGCCCTAGACAAGGTAATGGACTTAATAAGAAAATTCCAAAAAGTTACATATAAATCCAATCAAAGGCACTAAAAAAGCATATTTAGAGGAACTGTGTAGTGGACAGTTCCATAAAGTTAAGAAACATTTAAGAGTGGCAATAAATCACAAATGTATCTTCTTAATTTTTTTTAAATAAAAAATGCTTACCATTCACTTGAATTTGACCATTTAATTATCTTTAATGTATTATATCAGTGACAATTAAGAAGTCACTTCACTTACTGGAATGCCTCCAAAAAGCATTAAGATACTGACTGTACTTCTGCTAGTCTTCATACTTGAAAGTATAAGAGATTTGAATGACTCTAACAATTATTCCATGATTTACACTGAAAGGTGCTGTTTTGAGTAGATCCCTTATGCCAATTTATTCATTTTACCATTGCCACTTACTTCTTTGGTAAATGCACTATTTAATAGAATATTCTATTCATAAAGTTCCTAACAACAACCAAAAAAATACAGCATGAGATTTTCTTAAACTCAGATAAATAGATTTTCAATATTTCAGTCAAGTTGTTAGCTTTAAATGAGAATATAAATAAAACATCTAGCAAGGTGACTGACAAATAATGGTTACCCCCAAAATATTCTCTTCCATTTCCTCCTAATTTTTTCAATTAAAATTTTAATAAGGAAACTTAAGACGCCCTGCCCCCCCCACATTTCTCAACAACCCATACATTTTTTTGGTCTGTTGTAAGGCCCTGTACATAAAAAGACTTTAAGTTCTATAAAATGAGCTTTTAAGAGTGAAAATGAGCTTAATCTTTAAAATCATACGTAATATGGATAGAAGATGAATTTGCTCACCCAACTCAAGGGATACTAGAATTAAAAGATAATGCTAGAAGCTTAAAAGAAACATTTTTCAAGAATTGAATAATTTACCAAAAGTGACAACAAATTTATATAACTCTTTCTTTCTAAAATATGGTGCAGGATGGAAAATGATAATTCAGTTGAAAAAAAACTAAGGTATATTTATTGATAGTATCTCTATATAAATTAGGCTATTTAGGGGGCATACCAATTTTTTAAAATTTCAAATTAGTAGGAATGACTTTGCCTTCCCCAAAACTACTGCCAGAATTAGACCCAGGTTGGTGATTCTTATGTTCTTGTTTTTGCTTCTCATTGCATGGGCAGTCTCCAGTGATATTATAGAGGAAAAGAAAAAACAGGGTATAAGACACCACATCTTTCTGATTTTCTATTGCTGTTTTATTACTATTATTATTATTATTATTAATGCAAGGAAGAGATGAAGTTAGATAATCCCTAGTGTGTGTCACTAGGTGGGCCACAAGGTTAAACATTGTAAAAAACACAAGACAGGTATGGCACAGCAATGATAAGCAATACCATACTGGCACAGAAGTTTACAATTGATAAAGCATGTAATTTTCTCATTAGAGTTTCAGAGCAACTCTGACTCTAAGTGTTATCTCTGGATTACTCCAGCAGAGTCTGTCTGTCAGAAAGGCCTATTCAAGATCACACATTTCAAATGTTAAGGCTAGAACTTGAAACTTTATCTCATAAATTCGATTTCCAGTGTTCCTCCCACAAAATGTACTATATCTTGTGACAAGACAATTTGAAGCAAAAGAGAACAATGCAAGACAATGCGTTACCTAAACCCTTGAGGTAGACATGTTTCAAATTCATATACACTCAGGATAAAATCCAAACTTCTGAGCATAGCATGCAAAACTTTAATGTTATGGAACCTGCTAGGCTTATTTCTCTCCATTCTTCTCTTTTCCTTCCTCCCACCTATCTATCTATTTCAACTCATGCATCATCTATTTATTCAGCACCTGCCAAATGCCAGGTTCTATTCGAGGTATTAGAAGTAGAGCAGGAAACAAGAAGCACCTTGGTCTCTGCCCTGATGGGACTTCCATTCTACTGCAGGCAGAGCCAGAGAATATATACAAAGTGGTATAAAGAAAACGACATGGATAAATGGTATGGAGAGGACCAGGGATCAGATGGGATGCTCCTTTAGATGGAGATGTCAGTGTAGTGTTCTTAGCAGACAAAACCTGTATGATGAGAAAATTCAGCCATGCAAAGGTCTGGTGGAAGATTACTCACAGCAGAGGGAAAGGTAGGGGTGAAGCCTCTGGGGCAATTCCTGGAACCTGCCACACTCCCTCTCCCCTGGAAGCCTTCACATGTGCTTCTCCCTTTCCTGAAGTAGCCATTGTTGGATCCACGCTCCTCCTCCCCTCTTGTCTGCTTCATTCCTCCTCATCCTTCAAAACTCAGGTCTGACACATACCCAGCTCCAGGAATCCTATGAACTTCCTTCTTAACCTGGCTTGCAATTTATCTCACATGTTCTGAAAGCATTCTCTATTTAACACTTATCATGTTGTTTTGTAATCATTTATATTTTTCTTTCCTTTACTTATGAAGACCTTAAGAGTACAGAGTGTGTCTTCTCACAGTTTAGAACAATGCCCACTTATTAGGCTCTTAATAAGTATATGAGGGAGGGATGAATGTTGACATTTAAAAAATCAGCAGGACTTGCCTGATGGCTTAACACTGATAATGAGGCATAAAGAACGAGACAAATGAGCTACTAAAATTTCAGTAGAAAAGTGAATAAGACCACTGAAGAATATTATGTCATTCACTGCAGAGAATGATCTGTGGTACATACATTTTCAGACACTTCTAAGTGAAATACTTTTAAAGCTTGCTTAGAATCATCCTTATCTAAAAGTCCATTTCCTTCCTTGTCCAATTGTTGAAGGTATTTTCTCAATCCAGTCAAAATACGAACACCTCTTTTACATAGCTGTTCGATTAGCACATCTGTTTAAGAAGAAGAGAGATGGAAACTAATTATTCCTATGCACAAATGTATCAAATTGCAATTGTCTTTCCGGTAAGAAAATTAAAGTTGATATAACTGACATAAGGGATGTGACTATGCAACCAGATCATACGTATGACTGACAAAAGGCTTTGAAAAATAGAATGCTCTTAGTAAAGGGGGTTATATACAAAATCACATGTAAAATATAACAGAACAATAGCACCACTGTGTGGTGAAAGTGTTATATTTTATATATAGGAAAATAATGGTTCACTTTATCAGCATGAAAATAACCTAAATGTTACAAATAAAATCTTAGTTTTTAAAAAATTTCCAGGTTTCCTCTTCATCTATCAAGCCCATATCTTTAATCTCTTTCATCTTTCTCTGTAATTACCAACTGAATTACAAATTTTTGAGTGATCTGCCTGATATCAATTCATCAGTTCAAAATTTCTAAAATAGTTTGAAATCTTCAAACTGTAGGTTATTAAATAGCATCAAGGCTTTGGAATGCTATCCTATACTTATACATTTAAAGTAACCCTTTCTTCTAGGAATTTATAAAAAGTTATATTCTTAGGCTCATTCTCTTTGTGGGACAGATTTCATTTGATGCAGTTTGTGCCATCTTTACTTAAGAAAATATAGGTAACTTTATCAGAGCAGTTATTAAATATAATATATTAGAAGAAAAAACAAATGTCACTAGATACAATAGTGACAAATACCATATTGATCATGATAGAATAGAGAAAACTATTTAGTAACAATGGCATCGAGAATATTTGAGAGTTCACATACCAATCCCAGACAACTTGTTAATCTGTTTTTAGCCTTCTTACTCCCATATCATCTTTTATGATAAATCAGGATTTATCAAAACTTATAAATTATATGTTGACTTCTGTGATTACTTGTTTAATGCCTTCCTCCCTTCTTGACTATGAGATTCAACAAAGGACTTGTCTATTTGAGCCTAGTATACTGTACTGATTACAAGAGTGGATTCTAGAAACAAATCTATAAAATGTTTTACAGTACAAAACCTACATATATTTCACTTATCACCTACAACAACTCTGAAAGTTAATAAAGGAGGTTATTATCCCTATTTTAGATATAAAGAAAGAGGTGCAAGAGTATACACAGTCATATGTCTACTGAATGAAAGGGTCCAAACATAAATCTGGCTCCCAGTCTAGTATTTTTTTTTTCACACTAGGCCGCCACAAATCTCTTTAGGATATCATCTAATGCATAAGACAAGTACTATATTGCAAAAATCACTTTATATTCATTTCATGAATAAAACCCATACTATCTAGTACTTTCTAAAATTTTTAAATTCATAAATCATAAAATACTAGTTATTCAGTTAGACAGGATCATTAAAGTAGGAGAAATACTATAGATATTTTTAAATATGTATATGTGTGTATAAATTTATAAAAAGATAGGAAAGCAAACAGGAAATATAAATCAAGTGCCAAAAATAAGAAATATCTGGAAAATACTGCTTTACTACTTACAAAGAAAATGGTTGAAAATTAAAACTACTTGAGAGTATAGTAATGATACACACCTTGAATGGCCTTGAAAACCAGTCTGTCATTGGCTTCATTGATTACATCATCATGTTCCACAGAATCTGTTCTGCAATTGACATGTTCGCAGTGATAAAAATATATTGTTTTGCAATCTTGAGTATGGAAACTCTAAGCTTTCCCTGCTCTAGACTCAAATAAATTCTCAAATAAATTCTCACTCTTAATAAGCTCAGAAAATTGGAAGAGTGCTTAGAGATTAATCAAGTCCCACCTTTGCTCCCTGCTTTAATCCTTGGGAGAATTAAATATGCTAAATCAAAAGCTAAAATCCTTAAACCTTCCAAGAACTACCTTTAAACATTATATTCAGTTTTGTAGCTATTTCAATGTTCTTTTAAAATACTTAATTAAAACGATTAAATTTAAAAGCAGTTTTATCTTTAAATGTATAAAATGTAAAAATGTTATTTTAAAAAGCAAAAAGAAAAAAAAGCAATCATATTGAGCAATACAGTAAAAGACAAAGAAGCACAGACTTCCTTATAGCCAATTTATGGCAAATGGCCTCTAATGTACAGAGAGCACACCAATTATTGTTATCCTGATTATATTTAGCACCAAAAAACACACCACAAGAATGGCATATATGTTTTCTGTGATAAGAAAAAAGAAAAAAACCTCAAAATTCATTTAAAAGCTTTTGATTCATAGCATTGTTTTTTCATTATATGTATTATCAATCAATGAATACCACAAGCATGTGGGACCCAAGACTTTTTTTAGTGCTTAAAAAAAGGATCACACTAAAAATGTGGAAAAAGTTGTTATTATATTGTATTGTATCCCATCTTTTAAAATGTATTACTTTGGTAGCATTTGGTAAAATAAAAGTGTTATAGTACAGGCAAATTAATAAAGTACTTTAACAAACTTAAAATGGGACATTTTAAATTTCTACTTGATTATAACTGTTCCCACACATGGAATGTATTTGAGTACAAGATATAGCACATAAAATGGATATGTATAGCTATGCTTTATTTTTTTTAATATAAATCTTAACTAAAATCAAAATGATTTGATATAGAATCTCATTTTAATATAATAAAAATAATGTTTTCACTTACCTCCAAAATGACAAATGCATGTTTGACTTACCTGAGAGAATCCAAAGCTCTCTGATCAATATTTGTGATTCGAAGTGTAAGCAATGTGTTTTCTTTTATGCTTTCTGGAAGTCTGGGATGATCAGAGCTCAAAAATGTCAAGTTTTCACCCTAAAGAAATGAACAAATTGAATTATTTAAACTATAAAATATATAAGAAGTAAAATACAACTAATACTAATTTTAAATATTCAAGTTTGATTATATCTGATGTGGTATACTTTTATACTAATAAAAAGTTATATTGAGAGAATATTTAGAAACCACACAGGCTTCAGCTAATAATATAGGAAAATAGGAGAACTAATTTCCCAATCTCCCAATTAGAACAATCTTAGATTTAACAATTCATGTGAAAAAAATAAGAACTCCAATTCTTTTTTAGAATCAGAGGAAGAAAGGACAAGTTATTTCAGTGGAAATTATGACACCCCAAAATACAGAAATAAAGCTATTGATCCACAGAAAGATGTGCTCCAAATTGATGAACTATGACAGATTCATCACCCTCTTTCACCTGGTCTTTTGATGACAAACATTATATAAATGTAAAACTAATTTTAAGCTATTTCGAGCATCAAGGCTTTGGTGAAAAAATTCCCCTCAAAAATCCTTAATCCAAACTTAGAAAATTGTTATTATTTTAATTTCTGAGTTTCTCAAATAAATATGGTCAAATATGGACAAACACAAGTTTAAAATAAGAGGCTTAATTATCTCTTTTGAAAATAAGGGAAGAGATTTCTCTCCTCTCCTTTTTTCTGGAGCATTTACTTTAGAAAACTTGTAGCTATAAGTGCTTTCTTCACTCTTTGAAATGTATATAAATTTTCTTGAAATTATTATTTAAGCAATTAAAGAGACTACATGATATGTGTAGCAGGGTTATGCATATAAGCATATGTGTGTATACATCCATGTGTGCATAACGGTGCATCTATGAGGTCTGTGTCAGTGCATCCAAAGCAATATATGTATGTATGTGAGTGAACATATGTGGGTGCACTTTTATGTGTGTGTGTCTATGGACACAAGTGCATGTTTCTATAAGTATTATCTTAACAGCTGGCATTACAATTTATTTTAGGGAGTATTTAGAAAAAAGACCTTGATGGGGCATATAGAAATGAAAAACTAAGTTCTAGAGCAACACCTGGAAGGCAAAAGAGACCCAATGCCCCCCAAAAAGAAAGAAAAGGTTGAATATTTCTGCACAAAAAATAGAAGATTGTGGGGAAGAGCAAGAGGTGGAAGGAGTCAGAAGATTGAGAGGAGGGCCTTTACCATGGGAAATATTCAAAGGACATATTTTTAAGAATAAGAATATCTAATAACAAATTGTAAATTCCATACACTGCTGCAATATAAACCTCCCTCCATATCCCCTTCAAAATGTCTGCCACACACCCAAGGTATCATATATATAGTTTGTGTGTGGCTCTTTCTCTCTCTCTTTTTCTCTTTCCCTCTGTCTCTCTTTCGCTCTGTTCCTCCCTCCCTCCCTCCCTTCCTTCTTTCTTTCCTTCCTTCCCTCTTCTCTCTCTCTCCCTCTCTCTTTCTCTCTCTCTTTTTCTTGGAAATCATAAGAGGGAGCAAAGCTCCACATCTGGTTCAAGTAATATGGAACAGGGATAGTGAGAACAAATAAATTATTAGAGACAGCAGCTCAGGGCTAGAGGTAACTTTCATCTCTGGGATAGGCATTAAACATTCTTCCTACAGATTGTGAAATGTGAGTTGGAGCTAATTTTCTCAATGTCTAGAGGCTGGCTTAATAGACATACACACAGATATAGATATAGATAATAGATACAGATATAGAGTGGATGCATAATGTATTAAATCCAAGTTTGAGATGTAAAGGTTTTCCTCACCCCCAACTCCTCACCCAGCTGGTCACTACATCTTATGATTCTACTACCTGAAGATTTTTTTTTTAATTTTTCTGATTAGCTTCATAGCCACAGTCACTTGCCTAATTCAGGTTGTCTCAGCTGCCTTCCTAGATTAATGTCGTTCAATCCAATCTGGTCCTTTGTACTGGTCTTCAATCCATTCCCCACACTGCAACCGGAGAAGTCTTTCTAAATCACAAACCTGATGATGCCACCTCCCTTCATTTCATCCACCTCTCCCCTTTCAGTGACTCCCCAAGACATTTTCGACAAGTCTTTAACAAAAGGCCACTCTTAATAAGCTCTGACTTGTCTCTCGCCCACCCACACCTTGACGCAGAGTTCAACAACACTGAACTGCTTTCAGTTCTCAAAACAAGCCATGGCTTTCACGCTTTTGTTCCTTGCACCAGCTGTCTCCTCCACCTGGAAGCCTTTCCCTACCCTCTTCCATCTACGTATCCCAGCCTACCTAGGTCAAGGTTAGATGGCACTTTCTCCAAGAAGCCTCCTTTGACTCGACAAAACTGGATCATTTCCTCTCCTATCTGGCCCTTCTGACTGTTTCCCATTAGACTGTAATTCCCACAAGAGCAGGGAATGTTTTTAAGTTATTCACAGTTCCATTTCCAGTGATTTAGCCTATGAGTATATTTTTGTTACATGATCACTGTGGATAGTGCTACATTGTAATCATGAGATCACATGAATGTAACAATTTAAAATTTAAGAGCACTATACAAATTCTAACATTACATATGATGGACTCATGCTAGGGAATCCTTGTTATACGCTGTACACCAGGAGGTGTGCAAGGCAGGGAAATCACAAGGAAGATAAGCTAACTAGGAAATATATGACAGCTCCAGAAGCCAAGTGCCCCATGTGGAGAAAAATGTGTGTCCTCAGAAGATAAGCCTGCATTAGGTGGAGAATTACTCCTGGTACTATTGAAGTGGCCACTTACCCAGCGGTATAGCCTGGCAGGGCCTTTAAAAGTACCAAGAGACAAGCTCTCCTGGGCTTATATTGTGGGATTGGCGGTGGTGGAGGGAGTGTTACAGGGAATAAATGCTATGCTTAGATTCAGACCATTGGGATCTGGAGTTGAGAGACAGAACCTCCTGGGGAAATATCAACCATTAGCCAACACAAATGTCCCTGCTCAGGAAGGAGGGGAATAAATAAACTGGAAACTAGAAACTCTGCTCCACTAGCCCCACAGGATCCCTCAAAATTCAACACCAGTGAGTAAAACATATGCGCACTCACACACGCTCAACTTACAATATAAAAATCACCAAGTTGGTATTGTTTTCCTTTTCTTTGTCCATGCTGATGACAATAAATGTTTTTTTGAATAAAAGGAAGCACATTTGTTCTAGAAGTTAAATGACAAAAATGTAAAGTTATTCAGCTTCTCTGGGAAGTAATCATCTTGAGAGTTGCAACAACGTTTTATGGCATACCTATTTTTCTCCAATTGCCGATACTCATAAATTGTAAGGGACTGGTCATGAGTAAAAAAGAACCCAACCAGCTCTCTGCAAGCATCACGTCCATTTCTAGAAAAACAGAATAATATCAAAGATTTTCAAGTAGGATACTTTTCATATTTAATAATAAATGGATAGTGTATATCAAGGAGGGATAACAGGACTTGCTCAAATGTGTGGTAATGGGCAAGAGTTATGGAAAACCATGACAGAGCTTGCTGAAGTGTCAACTTAAGTCAGATTTGGATGGAGAAAAAAGCTTTATCTTATACTGATACAAATATGGATATATTACAATATAGGTTACTATTTTGGCATAGACTTAAGATACAGTGAAAGACCTTAAAAAAATGTTGAGCTTGCAAGAAGCCACTCAAAGATAGATATACATTTATTACCTTTTCTCATGGCAAGTTTAAAATCACTGAACAAATATAATTTTTTAAAAACCACCCTACCTTTAATATTCATGTAGAACATCAAGTAGCATTATGTATTACTGAAAGTTTATAAGACTGGATAACAGATTTAAGAATCATCTTCCTTGTCACTTTACATCTACCAATAGTTTAGTGTTAACTTAAGCCATTAAAATGAAATTAAATAAAGCAGCTTACATATGGGTTGATTTTTAAATGGTTTAGAATCTTCTAGTAGTAATATGTATCTTTAAAGATTCACTTGTAAATTTCTTTTTGAAAGACATTTTTAAATCACATTTTAAATAACTTCTAATTGAAATATTTGTCTTTTAGACATACTTCCCATAATTTTTGTAACATTAAATATATATCACCTAAAAACGTTTGTGCTAAGTTCACATTTTTCACTTAAATGTGACAAATTTAACTAATATTATTATTGCTATTTCTATTTGAAAAGAAAATACCTTTTTATAATCATAGGATTAAAAAGTTTAGTAAAATGACAATTACCTTGATATGATCCTACCATCAAATTGTACTTTATGAGAAAGCATACTTTCCGTTAATGTAGACTGAGTTCTTACCCTGTTAGGAAATAGAATTGTTAATAATTATATTTAAATTACAAATTTAAATTTGATGTAAATGATAAAATTACCAAAAAAATTAATATTTTGAAAATGCACATACTGGATAAAGATGAGGTATAAACCTCTTTTTATTCCAGATTGCTAGTTGTGGCAGACAGAGAAGAAATAAGCCAGAGCTATGGTATATAATACATGAATGACTTTAACGTTAGAACTTATATCAAAGTGCTACACAGTCAGTACGGAGCAGAGATAGCACATTTGTGCCTGGCACGGTTGCAGGGCTAGCTGACAGCCATTTCTAACCCTCTTCTTTGCCTCTCTCCCACCACAGAATTTGCTTTCTTAGCCTCTTGCAATTAGAAGTGACTCAGGGACCCAGTTCTTCCAGTAAACTTCCAGGAAAGACTTTCTTTTGTCCTCATAAGAGAGTGGCATGGGAAGAGTTCCTGCCTGTGAACATGGCAGGGATATGATGCTAGGAGCCATTGCAGCCATCAGGCAGCCATGTCGGAGAGGCCAATATGGTCTCAGGGAAGCCAGCCCAGAGCTGCGCCTCACTGAGCCACTGAACTAAAACCAACTTGCCTACCTCCAAGCAGCTAGTTGTATAAGGAAAATAAATCGTGACTTGTTTAAGCCACTGTCAGTCAGGTTTTCAGTTATGTGTAGCTGAAAACATTCTTTGCCAAAATAGAGTAGAGAAAAAGAGTACTGGATGAGGTTCCAGTCTTGGCTATAGTTCTAGCTGTGAAACTCAGATCAGTTATTCAATCTTTATGGCCTTTAGATATCTCAAAAGGACTGCCAGTCCTAAAATTCTATTTCATAATATAAAGCAAAACCCAATGACACATACTTTGACACCCTACTACCAATAATCTCCTTTATATTAAGAAATCTGAAGATTCAGTGATGTTTCTTTACTTCCCTTCCTAAGTAATTTTATGATATTCCCATAAAACTGTAGGTATAATGAAATTGCAATAATGTAAACAGTAAGTCTGTAGCTCATTGAGATCTTGAAAAGTTATACCTTTATAAAATCTAGGTCTCTATGAAAGGTAAGCAGGATATAGCAAATAAGAATCTGTAAACCAAATGAGAGTTTGTGAACACAGAGTGGAGCCATGAAAGCTTGGTCATCTTAATTCAGTTTAATCCGTTAGTATTAATGTGTTTATTGAATGCCCACTATGTGCCTGAAACAATTCTAAATGCTGAGAAAATGAAAGTAATAACAATAGCTATTATTTATTAAGAACTTCTTACACACTAGTCTGTGTTAAAATCATTTTAATGTGTATTGGTTCACTTAATGCTTGCAATAACTCTAGGAAGTAAGTACTATTATCTGCATCCTAAAAATAAAGTTTACAGAGTTATACAGTTAGCACATGGCAGAGTCAAAGAAAATTGCTCATAACCATTACATTATATTGCTTCTCAAAGGTAAACAGGACTCAGTTTAACAGTGATAGGTTGACATAATAGCTTCAAGGAGTCTAGAGTCTTTTTGAAAACATAAAAGAATTAAATCGGCATTTATATTATAAAATGGAAAGTTCCATGTTGGGGTTTTATGTATCCAATAAGTAGCACCAATACTTCTCCAAGTTCTTAACCAACAGAGAAATAAGAATCAGGCAGATGAAGACTTACATATGAATTTTATTATTGATAAAGCACTTGGAAACCATGGCTTAGAAATGTAACAACAATAACCTAAGTCCTTAACACTAGAATTAAACAGACTAAACCACTCATTCCAGCTGGGGAGGGACCCTGTAAAACTTAGTGCATAGGTGAGAATGTGCACTTCTGCAGACAGCTGGCTCCTAAGAAAAAGAAGGGAAGGGCTGCACTACACATGCCAATTCCTGCTTCCCACTCTATGAAGCAGAATTTTCTCCTCCTCCTCTGGGAATAATGAATAAGGGGAGTGAAGCCTATCACTGCAATAACTGTAAGCAATACCCCCATAGGACTTTTCATAGAACTAGACTAGCTAAATCTAAAATTTATATTGAAGAGGAACGAGCCAAGTATGCCAAGACAATATTAAAGCTAAACAAGCTTTAGGTATTTAATATATAACAATGCTAATTAAGACAGGATAATATTGGTGCAGGAATGCATAACAGGTAGATGAGACTGAAAAAAAAAGCCTAGAAACCAACCATACATTTATAACAACTTTACGTATGACCTAAGTGGCATTATGAGGCAGAGGGATGAGTTGGTGGTAGGGAGAGATTTTGTAAAGAAGACACAAAGGACACTAACAATAAATGGAAAGATTGGTAAACTGGTCTATAATAAATTTAGCAACTCTTGTTCATCAAAAGACATGGTCAAGAGAATGAAAAGGTGACCACAGGGTAGGAAAAGATACATCCAATAAATATAGCTTAAAAAGGGCACATAACTAGAATATAGAAATAAGTTCCACAAATCAATATGAAAAAGATAACCCAATAGACTTGGATGGACATTTCCTATAAGAGGATATCCAGATGACCAATATACATATGAAAAGTGTGCAACATCATTAGTCTCCAGTGAAATGCAAGTGAAAATCACCAATATATACCCATAAGAAGAACTAAAATGAAAAATATAGACAATTCCCAGCCCTGGCAAAGATATGGCGCCACTAGCACCTTCCTACTGCTACTGGTGGGAGTTTTAATTGCAGCAACCACTTTGGAAAACTATTTGGCAGTATTTTTTAAAGCTGAACATATGCATACTAAATGGGCCAGCGATTCCACTTGTAAGTGTGTACTAAGCAGAAATGGGTACATATGTTCACCAAAAAAATGCACAAAAGTTCATGGCAGCACTATTCATAAATTGCCAGATTTCCACCAACAGCTGTGAGTAAATAAACTGTGCTATATTTATACAATAAAATACTGTACAGTAATGAGAATAAAGGACAGCTACAAATAACATGGGTAAAATTCACAAACATAATGCTGAGCAAAAGAAGCCAGACACAGCGTCCAAATTTTGCGATTTCATGTAAGTATATAACCAGATAGTTATATTTACAATATCAAGGTAGAGAGGTTAACCTGGCATGGCAGAGGAAGTGGGCGGTAGCTGAGGGGCTGCACGTGGAGGGTTTCTGGGGTAACGTCCTATTCCTTGGTCTAGGAAGGATACATGAGTATTGTTCAGTTTGTGAAAATTCCTATGATGTGCATTTAAAATGTGTATACTTTGTGAATCAATGTTTTATTTCTCTAAAAGTTTACTTTAAGAAAGAGATGTTTAGGTATATGGTAGCTGAATGACGGCCTGCGAAAGATATTCATATCCTAATCCTCAGAACACGTAATTAGTTAATTTACATGATATGGTAAGAGGGACTTTGCAAGTGTGATTAAGTTAAAGATCTGGAAATGAGGAGATAAACCAGGATTATCCAGGTAGGTTCAATGCAATCACAAGCGGTTTCTTTTCTTTTCTTTTTTTTTTTTTTTTTTTTTGCGGTACGCGGGTCCGTCACTGTTGTGGCCTCTCCCGTTGCGGAGCACAGGCTCCGGACGCGCAGGCTCAGTGGCCATGGCTCACGGGCCCAGCCGCTCCGTGGCATGTGGGATCTTCCCGGACCGGGGCCCGAACCCGTGCCCCCTGCATCGGCAGGTGGACTCTCAACCACTACGCCACCAGGGAAGCCCCACAAGTGTTTTTATAAGAGGAAAGCAGAGGGATATGTGACTACAGAAGAGGAGTCTCAGAGTGATATAACACGAGCCATTACTGGCTTTGAAGATGGACGAAGGGGCCACAAGCCAAGGATTAAAGGTAGTCCCTAAAAACTGAAAAAGGCAAAGAAATGAATTCTTCCCTGAAGCCTCCAGAAGGAATGCAGCCCTGTCAACACCCTGATTTTAGGCTTCTGACCTCCAGAACTGGAGAAGAATAAATTTGTGTTGTTTTAAAGTACCGTTTGTGGTAATCCGTTACAGCAGCGATAGGAAATTAATACATGATACCTTCAAATATTTAAAGACATGGAAACAAAGCCTTCCAGAAAATAAGAATGAGATAAAAAGATAAAAGTTATAAGAAAGTACTAACAATTATGGCAGTCTGAAAATATAAAAGAACTGCTGCAGGAACTGGTGGGTTTTCTATTCTCTTAAATCTGAGGCTAGATGTCAACGGTCAGTGAAGTCACTGAGAAATTTCAGTGGACTGCACTAGCAGACTGTAAAAGTCCATACCAAACCAAAGATTTTATAAAGTACAAAGTAAAAGGCAGAAAGTAATAATTTTTAAACAATACTAATTTTGAATATGTCATTGAAATTCAGCCAATATATATTGTGCACATACAAATGTCTCAGTTACTATATTGTGTCTCTTCACACATATTATCACCTAAGGTTCTGGCTGTGATTCCTAAATTCTAAATACAAGATCTGGAGGGCAAAGTGTACCCCAATATCTTAAAGTGGCAGAACTGGGATCTGAACTCCAAAAATTCCACTTTCCTTTATATAGAAAAAAGCAAAAACATGCAGAAAAACTTTAGAAAGAGAAAGACAAATACCATATGATATTACTTATTTGTGGAATCTGAAATACGACACAAATGAACATAACTATGAAACAAAAACAGACTCACAGATATAGAGAACAGACTTGTGGTTGCCAAGGGGATGGAGAGGTGTGGGAGAAAAGGATTGGGAGTTTGGGATTAGAAGAGGCAAACATATATAGGATGGATAAACAACAAGGTCCTACTGTATAGCACAGAGAACTATATTTAATATCCTGTGGTAAACCATGATGGAAAAGAACATGAAAAAGAATATATATAAATATAACTGAGTCACTTTGCTGAACAGCAGAAATTAAACACAACATTGTAAATCAACTATACTTCAATACAAATTTTAAACATAATATCTGTTTCTTAAGGTTTTTATGATTTAAATGAGTTGATATTTTCCAAACATTTAAAATCTCACCCGATAGTTCTGGAAACAACACAGTGAATATAATTGACACTGAATTTTCCACTAAAAATGGTTAAAATGGTAAATTTTATGTATATTTTACCACAATAGAAAACAAACAAAATAGCTCCAGACACACAGCAAGAATTTTTTAAATTTTAAACTAGCACTTTATTACTCTGTATTATAGTTATTTGATGATTTGTATCACCTTTAACTAAAAGCTTCATGTGGATAGACTGTGAATCTAATTTGCTGAGAATTTGTAGCTCTAACACCTAGCATGGGTCTGACACATAGAGGTCCTAAAGAAATACTTATTAAATTAATGAGTAAGTTGTCCAGCAATGACATGGGCTGCCTAAGAGATGGTGACTTCCCTGCTAACATAATTATTTAAGCAGAGGATATGGTGATCACCTGTCAGTGATGTGTCAGATATGTCTAATAGAGTGGGACGAGTAAAAGGCTAAAATTTCTTCCTAATCTAAGTCTGCATTATTGTATTTATCTTGTGCTTTAATATAGCAGTTTTCATAGCCTAACAACAGTACCAACATAATAAAGGAATTCCATCTTTCAGCACTTGCCACCTTGACCCGCCACAATACGCTCTGGTCATACTAAAACACTTTTACCCTTTTTTGATCTCCTAGCATACTACATGCTTTTTCCTTTGTTTAGAATGCACTCTTTAACTTGTGTGCTTCACTTTCTTGATGTCACACTCCCCAAACAGGCTTACCTGGTCCTCAAAAAGGGTGTTAGTTGCCCCACACATTATGCCATAGCACTTTGGCTTTATATTTATCCATGGTATAAAGTCACCGATTTGCTAGTTCTCTAGACTAGCAAACTAGCTAGTTCTCTAAGCTACTTGGAAGCAGGGTTTGTGTCTTGTCCACTGGCCTTTCTCATCCACCTAACACACTACCTGATAATACATATTTATTAAAAGAATTAAGGCATGAGCGAAACCATCTTGTGAGGTCTACTGCTTTCAGTTGTGTACACCATAGATAATCTTTAAAAGCACATTTATTTTTAGATATTTTTTGGTCAGGCAGTTGCAATGCTTTCTTTGTGGCAAAATTCTGTTCCTATGTCAATGATTCTGAATATCTCCTTAATGCTATCCAGCACAAGTGTGATATGCAAATATGTACCCCAAAACGAATATTTGTTTTTATTTTGTGCCTACAACTTATATTCTTCAAAGCAAGTTTTCTTGAGCCAAATACTTGAAGCTAAAGAAACCAGGCCAAAATATGCTAGGACACTAGCCATTTTTGTCTGAAAGAAATGAAAACCAAAAAAAAAAAAAAAATGAGTTCTTACCTACTGTTAACATGACAATTTGTCAGAGAAGATGAATATTGATATTCCAGACATGCTGGTGAAAGTAAAAAATGAAAATATTTTAACTTTATGAGAATTTGATGATCCCTAGTCTACCCCCTACCTGCTGAGCTTTCCACTTTTCCCATTTATCCTGTGGTTTCCCACAAATGATCATTAAAACATTGAGAAAATCTCAGGAAGTTGGCCTAAAAGAGGATATTCTTCTGTCCAGGAGGAAAATAAAAGGAAGGTCTTGCATTAAATTCCCAACTTAACAAGTAAGGATTTTTTTTTTTGGTTGAATTTTCATCAGTGTCACAGAAGAATTAGAAGGTTCCTCAGACATGTTACTTATTCAGCAATTGGCATTTACTGGGCAGTTGACACATTAATAAACGATGACACATCATCTGGTGTCAGAAATCGACTCTGGATATTTAACTACATTAGTTTAGTGAAAAGCTTGCACTCATTTAACTCAAGCCTCTGTTGTGGTTAGTTCTGCAGACAGCTTTCACGAGCCTTGCCGCACTTCTGGTTTCCCTTCATCATTTCCCTCCGTTAGCGGGGAGGCGGGGCCAGACGTGCCTGCACCGCCCCTCCCCGTTGATTGGCAGGTCGCTGGGGCGGGCCGGCGCGTGCGCACTGGCCTGGCCACGGCCAGTGAACCATGGAGACCCCGAGGCGGTTCGCCTGGGAGTGGTTCGCCCAAAGGCTTCCTCGGGCGCAGACGGTTGTTTGGAAGGTGTGGCTTTGTGAGTTCTGGCTACTACTGCTGGGTTCCGGTTTGAACGCGCATTTTTTGCCACACGAAGAGGACGTAACGTTTATCAATGAATACGTGAATCTCCACAATGAGCTCCGAGGCAGCGTCATCCCCCGAGGGGCTAACTTGCGCTTCATGGTGAGGCCCTAAGGCGGTTGCCCAAACCTCCAACAGCCCCTGTCAGTACCGCCCCCTCGGCCGCGGAGAGTCTGGGTCGCTGAGCCTTAAGGATCGCGGACAACCGCGCTTAGAGTTTGGGTTTTAAAATACACGTAAAGTTTATATGTTCAAGAAATAAAAAACACTGTCACTCTAACGCATAGTTATTACCAAGGGTTTGCACAGGGCTTGGACTAGGGTCAGTAGAGGTACTCACCAGAGGTGCAAAATTCAAGGGAGCTTTAATTCGAGAAAATGATAGTCTAATGCAATTTTTTTTGAATTTAAAAATCAATGCAAAAGTATTATTGATGAAACAGAATCACTTTAAACAAAGACAGGATCTTTGAGCTTGAATTTGGGAGAGACCAGTGAGGCACTCTCAGGATAATGCAAATGAAAGGTCAGATTCTGTTCTTACTTAAAATTTTGAATTTTTATCATGGATGTTTTCACACTAATTTTGCCTATTTAAAATATTTTTTATCTTGATTATTGAGTTTTTTGGTATCCAGCCTAAATTTTGCTCCCTAGAGGGTGTTTCATTCACCTCGTCCTAGACCCGGCTCTGATTTCGCGTTCCCTTACAATATAGTTCTTGCTTTCCCATTTTTTCCCCGTGTTTCTTTGTAATGTCTCATTAGCTGTTCCCCTGGTGCTATAGAGTCTTCATGATTGCCATTAAAAACGAATGCAAAATGTATTGAGTAAATATCGGGCAATTAGGGCCTTCCAATTTATGTTGTAAATATTGCAAGGACTGTCACCCTAGATATGTCTTTTCGTCCTTCTGGATTAGTTCCTAAGGAAAAATTCCAGAAATATGATAAAGTATGTGATTTTTTTATTTATACGATACATAGCAATATGCTATACATAGCAATTGCATAGCAATCCCCTGCCATTTCCTGAAGGACTGCCAAATTAAGCAAATATCAGCAGTGTAGAAGTACAGTAAGTCCCCTACATACGAACGAGTTCAGTTCCCAGAGTGCGTTCTTAAGTCCAATTTGTTCCGAAGTCCAACAAAGTTAGCCTAGGTACCCGGCTAACACAATCGGCTATATAGTACTGTACTGTAATAGGTTTATAATACTTTTCACACAAATAATACATAAAAAAACAAACACAAAAAATAAAACTTTGTTTTTTAAAGATGTTGGGGGTAGGAGTTTATTAATTAATTTATTTATTTTTGCTGTGTTGGGTCTTCGTTTCTGTGCGAGGGCTTTCTCTAGTTGTGGCAAGCGGGGACCACTCTTCATCGCGGTGCACGGGCTTCTCACTATCGCGGCCTCTCTTGTTGCGGAGCACAGGCTCCAGACGCGCAGGCTCAGTAGTTGTGGTTCACGGGCTTAGTTGCTCCGTGGCATGTGGGATCATCCCAGACCAGAGCTCGAACCCGTGTCCCCTGCATTAGCAGGCAGATTCTCAACCACTGCGCCACCAGGGAAGCCCCCAAATAAAACATTTTTAACCTTACTGTATAGTACCTTGAAAAGCACAGTAGTACAGTACAATAGCTGGCATACAGGGTCTGGCATCTAGTGAACAGGCAAGAAGAGTTACTGACTGGAGGAGGGAGAGGAGGTGGGAGATGGTAGAGCTGAAGGATTGTCAGCAATAGGAGATGGAGGGCAAGCTGCAATTTCACTAACACCTGTAGTTGATGGCACAGGTTCTGGTTCCTTGCTGGATTCACTTCTATCTACCCTCTTGAAAAAGCAATCCAGTGATGTCTGGGTAGTAGCTCTTTTTTTCTTGTCATAGATGACATGGTAGCACTGGATTGCATTCTGAACGGCTGCTGCAACCTTCGTGTACCATTCTACGTTCAGGTCCTGTGCCTCAAAAACTAACAGTGCTTCCTCAAATGAAGAAAATCCCCTTGCCATTTCCTGTGTCATGAACCTCTTCTGTTCTTCAGTTACTTCTTCTTCCTCTAGTCTCTCTTTGTCCATTCTCTGGGCCTCCATTTCCATCAGGTCTTCATTAGTAAGCTACACAAAGTAAGTACACAAAGCACAACCACTTGTAGAGGATTCATGCACGTGACAATGTACACCAGACACGTGAACTAATTTACTGCACTGGACATGTGACATACCATACGTACATGTGACTGGACATACCACATCTGACTGGCTTGGGCATTTTCAGTCACTTGCTAAACTAATAAATTATAAAAGGGAACTTTGCTTTAATGTTAATTTTAAAATGTTATTTTGATTGGATGTATTTTGTACGTGTTTTGTTCTTTTTCTTTACCTTTTGAATTGTCAGTAAGTTTCCTCTTCTGTTTATATATTTTCTTATAAAAATATATCAATACTAGCATTGAATTTGCTGAAGATAGTTTTATCCAAGCCAATTCTAATCTTTTGAATTTAATTAGAATTTGAGGATATTTGAGAGTTATATCTATGTATTTCCCACCCTTTGTGATGAATTCTATTTCTTCCAAGTTTGAAGATTAGCATTCCTCCTGATAATGAATAAACATAAAATATTTTTAATGCAACTTTTTATAGGTTTTGTATTCCTAATGTCTAAAATTTTTATTTCAAACATAAAGCATAGAGAATAATATAAAGAATAATATTGTGTCCCCTCAATATATATCTTAATATGCGAACATTTTTGAAGGAATAATGTTTTGGGTACAGTTTAAAGCTCCACTCTAAATTTTATCCTTCTCTTGTTTCTAAAAATTTGTATATATTTTCCCATGGGTTTTACTAGGATGTAAATAATAACTGTAAATAGTATAGTCTATCATAATAGTATGGTCTACTTAGAACTTTTCCTTGACAGGTTTGGAAATCATACATTTTATCTTTATTATTTATTGGTTATGCTTAACATTTTTTTTTTTTTTTTTTTTTTTTTTTTTTTTTTTTTTTTTTGCTTTTACGCGGGCCCCTCACTGTTGTGGCCTCTCCCGTTGCGGAGCACGGGCTCCGGACGCGCAGGCTCAGCGGCCATGGCTCACGGACCCAGACGCTCCGCAGCATGTGGGATCCTCCCGGATCGGGGCACGAACCCGCGTCCCCTGCATCGGCAGGCGGACTCTCAACCACTGCGCCACCAGGGAAGCCCTGCTTAACATTTTAATGTATATACTTTACAAAGTCCAAAGTTGATCAACATCTATAACCTCCTTCTAAAGATTAAAAAGATACTACAACACATAAATTGTTTGTCTTCTGCCCATGGCCATGCTGTTGGTGGTGTCACCTGGTGTTTTTGTACTACCTTATTTTTAAACTCAAAACATTTATTGGGGTTTTTTAATTGTAAAATATACATAACATAAAATTTACCATTTTAACCATCTTTAAGTGTACAGTTCTATGACATTTAAATACATTCACATTGTTGTGCAATCATCACCACCATTCATCTCCAGAACATTTTCATCCTACCCAGTAGAAACTCTGCACCCATTAAACACTGACTCCCCATTCCCTTCTTTCTGCTGGCTACTACCATTCTACTTTCTGTCTCATAAATTTGACTACTCCAGGTACATCATATAAGAATCATAAGTGTTTCTCTTTGTGACCGGATTGTTTCACTTAGCATGATGTCTTCAAGTTTCCATTCTGGGACTTCCTTGGTGGTGCAGTGGTTAAGAATCCACCTGCCAACGCAGGGAATATGGGTTCGAGCCCTGGTCCGGGAAGATCCCACATGCCGCGGAGCAACTAAGCCCATGCACCACAACTACTGAGCCTGCACGCCTAGAGCCTGTGCTCTGCAATAAGAGAAGCCACTGCGATGAGAAGCCCATGCACTGCACGAAGAGTAGCCCCTGCTCTCCACAACTAGAGAAAGCCCACACAGCAACAAAGACCCAATGCAGCCAAAAAAATAAGTCTTTTAAAATTAAAAAAAAAAGAATTTCCATCCTTTTAAAGGCTGAATAATATTCCACTTTATGTATATACCACATTTTGTTTATCCATTTATCTCTCCATGGACAGTTGAGTTTCTTCCACATTTTGGTTATTGTGAATAATGCTGCTGTGGACATAGGTATGTGAATAAATATCGTACGAGTCCCTGCTTTCACCTTTACTAGGTATATACCCAGAAATGGAATTGCAAAAACATGTACAAATTCTATGTTTAATTTTTTGAAGAACTGACATTCCGTTTCCCATAGTGGCTGCACATTTCACATTCCTACCAGCAATGCACAGTGTTTCAATTTCTCCACATCCTTGCCAACACTTGTTTTAATGGGTGTGAAGTGGTATGTCATTATGGTTTTGATTTTCATTTCCCTAATGATTAGTTATGTTGAGCATATTTTCAGGTGTTTATTGGCCATTTGTATGTCTTCTTTGTAGAAATGTTTGCACAAGTTCTTTGGTCATTTTTTGGTCAGGTTGTTAGGGTCTTTTGGTTAGCTGAGTTGAAGGAATTCTTTACATATTTTGGATAAAATTCCTTGTCGAATATATGATCTTCAGACGTTTTCTCCCCTCCATAGGTTGCCTTTTCATTCTGTTAATAGTGTCCTTTGATACACAAAAGTTTTTAATTGTAATTAAGTCTATTCTTTTTATCTTGTTGCCTGTGCTTTTGGTGACATATCTAAGAAATCATTGCCAAATCCAATGTCATGAAGCTTTAAAACCCTTTGTTTCTCATAAGAATTTTATAGCTTTAGCCAGCAGGTACATAAAAAGGTGCTCAACATGACTAATCATCTGGGAAATGCAAATTAAACCACAATAAGATATCACTTCACACCCATTAGAATGTCTATCACCAAAAAAGACAGGAGATAACAAACATTGGTGAGGATATAGAGAAAAGGGAAGATTTGTGCATTGTTGGTGGGAATGTATATTCGTACAACCACTATGGAAATCAGTGTGGCGGATTCCTTAAAAAATTAAAAACAGAACTACCATATGATCCAGCAATTCCACTCTTAGGTATAAAAACAAAAGAAATGACAACAGGATATCACAGAGATGTCTGCACTCCTGAGTTCACTGCAGCATTTTTCACAATAGCCAAGATATGGAAGCAACCTAAGTGCCCATCGATGGAGGAATGGACAAAGAGGAAGTGGTGTGTATATACACAATGGTATATTGTTCAGCCATGAGAAAAGAAGGAAATCCTGCTATTTTCAACAACTTGGATGGAACTTGAAGGCATTATGCTAAGTGAAATAAGCCAGACAAAGATAAATATTGCATGGTATCACTTATATGTGGAATCTGAAAAAAAAAAGTCAAACTCATAGAAACAAGGGAGTAGATATTCCAGTGGCAGCAATTCCACTTCTGGGTATTTTTCCAAAAGAAAAAAACAAAAAAACCCCACTAATTCAAAAAGGTATCTGCACTCCTGTGTTCATTGCAGCATTATTCACAATAGCCAAGGTATGGAAGCAACCTAAGTGCCCATCGAGAAATGAATGGAAAGAGAAGATTATACATATACATATATATATATACACACACACACACACACACACACAATGGGATATTACTCAGCCATAAAAAAGAATGAAATCTTGCTATTTGCAACAACATGGATGGACCTAGAAGGTATTATGCTAAGTGAAATAAGTCAGAGAAAGACAAATACCATATGATTTCACTTATATATGGAGTCCAGAAAACAACAAACATAATCAAACAGAAACAGAGTCATAGATAAAGAGAACAAACAGGTGATTGCCAGAGGGGAGTGGGCGGGGGGATGAGTGAAATAGGTGAGGGAAATTAAGAGGTACAAACTTCCAGTTACAAAATAAGTTGAGTCAGGGGAATGAAATTTGGGAAATACAGTCAATAATAAGGTAATATCTTTGTATGGAGACAAATGGTAACTAGACTTGTGCTGATCAATTTGTAATATATGGAAATATTGAATCACTATGTTGTTCATCAGGACCTAACATAGTAGTGTTGTAGGTCAATTATACTTCAAAAAACAACGAAAACAAAAAAACTCATAGAAAAAGAGATCAGATTTGTGGTTATGGGGGTGGGGGCAGGGGGGATTGGATGAAGGTGGTTAAAAGGTACAAACTTCCAGTTATAAGATAAATAAATACTAAGGATGATGTCCAAATGATTAATATAACACTACTGCTGTATGTTATATCTGAAATTGTTAAGAGAGTAAATCCTGAGTTCTCATCACAAGGGGAAAAAATTTGTTTTTATATCTATATGAGATAATAGATGTTCACTAAACTAATTGTGTTAATCATTTCATGATGTATTATGCTGTACACCTCAAACTTACACAGTGCTGTGTTTCAATCATATCTCAATAAAAATGGAAGGAAAAAAACCCACTTAGAATAGTGACATAGTGCATTGTAAGCATGTGGTGTGTAAACAGTATGCAAAATTAGGCAGTAGAAAGATGGTCCTGGAGCATTGTTTGCAAATGGCAAAGAATCTGAAGAGCCATTAATAGTGAAACGGTAACCTTTATTACATGCTGCTAGCCATACTATGGAATACTATGAAACGTTTGCAAAAAATTAGGTAGATCTAGTTGTGCTAATATGGAACAATCTCTCTAAGTGAAAAATGCAAGTTACGGGCCAATAATATTGTGTATGGTATGATTAAAACCGTGCAAAGAAAAAAATCACAAAATACTCATCTAAAACACCCTAACATATCTTATATATGAATGTGTGTGTATATGGAGCTAGAGAAATTTATACATAAACAATTTTTTTAACAATGATTACCTCTGGGGAGGGAAATATTGTGGAGAGGGAGGGGATATGCTAAAGTTTTCTATAATATATTTTCTGTATTGTACTTCTGTATAATCTATGAAATTAACCAAGAAAACTCTAGGGAAATCTTAGTATTGTTTTTCAGAAATGTTTATTTTCAGATTTACTGTAATGTATATATATTTAGCATGTTGGTTTTACAAATATTTTGTTGATTTTTCTATTTGTGTTGTTTTTGTTCTTGTGCTTAACTAAACAATGAATTTAATGAGGCTCTAAATATGTCAGAAATACACATTTCTGGATATTTCCATAAATGGAGGGGAGCAGCATCTTGTGATATTTTCTTGCATTTCTGGGAACATCCATAAAACTTTACATGTGCCTCTTTTATAACATTTAACAACTACCACTATGTGTTAAAATTATATATATATAAATATATATATGTATGTATATATTATCCCAGGTTTTTCTCCTAACAACAGTAAGCAACTAGAGGACAAAATTTATGTTAACTTCATATTTTATTCCTCACAATACAATAATTTGCATATAATCAGTGCTCAATAAATAGTTCTTAAATATTTTAAATTATTGTATTATTACATATAAAAGGCATGAGATTAAAAATACACATTTTCTGAATAGACTACATGTAAGAGTATTATAACCATTTGCATCATCTAACAATCTGATTTTTTAATTACAAATATATGCATAAGACTTCATCTCAGGAAATAGTTGTTTCATTTATAATTGTCTCAAAACACTTTTTCTCCTACATAAATTCCACAAACCAGACTCATAAGCACAAAATAAGAATTGTTTTCCTTACATCTACTTATGAGAACTCAAGGAAAATAATTTAGAGCCCCCCCCAAAAAAACTTGTTAATTTTTCTTCTTTACTTTTTGCATTTTTTTTTCAGACTTGGGATGTAGCTTTGTCACGGACTGCTAGAGCATGGGGGAAAAAATGTGTGTTTGAACGTAATATTCATTTAGAAGAACTAAAAATGGCGCATCCTAGATTTAATGGTATTGGTGAAAATATGTGGGTCGGCCCTGAAAATGAATTTACTGCAAGTGTTGCTATCAGAAGTTGGTTCGCACAGAGGAAGAAGTACAATTTTGAAAAGAACAGTTGCTCTGATAACTGTTCTAATTACCTACAGGTATCTAATTTTATATTATTAATTCAATAGAGTCCTTAATTGCTTTACTACTAAGTTGTTATTGTGTTTCAATTCTATAAATAAACTCAAATGGTAAAATTATTACCTCTAATAGAATCAAAATTCTAATCAGTCCTAGATCTTCTGAATATTCATAATTTCTTCTATTATTTGAACCATGCAATTAAAACATGCCTTTAAATATAGTAAGTCTAATCTCCATACCCAAAGATGAAAGGTACCTTTCTAAAATAATGTACACTGGAAAAGAAAGAAACTAGCAAATAAAAATCAGTTTTAGTTTATTGACTATAAACATAAGTAAAAGATGATTTTTTTGCACAGATCAGTACACATACTACTATATAACTGATTAAAATATTTTAAATGCAAATACATATAATTATTTTCCTACCTTATGTCTAACAATTCACTCTTACACCTTGTACTCCAAGAATACTGAACCACTTTTTATTTCCTATACAAACATTTATTATTTCACATATTACATTGTTTTATAATCGTCTGTTTATATATCTAATACTACACTAAGGGCAGGGGCCTTGTCTTCTTATCCATGTATTCTCAGCACAGCAACATGACATTATTTAGGTCTTCAATAAATATTTGTATCAGGAATCAAGAAACTATTGAATTAACTTCCAAGCTCATTTAAAAGATGATTATTTTTCTGTCAATAGACTGTAATGTAGAACTTAAAATCTTGGAATTTTTTCATTTTGAACCCATGTCTTCCTGTTCCATCAAATGATTTATGTTTCAAAAATTTTTTAATCAATTTTTTCTCCTAGAAAGTTAGAGTGGTTCTCTACTGTCTTACTCATGTCAAAGCTAGACTCCTTAATATGACTTCAATACTCTGAGTAAAATAACCAAGTCTACTCCCTGACCTACTCCTCTGTATTTTTTCCTCCTTAAGTCTAGTTTCCTAGACATTTTCATTTCCTGAATTTGACCTGTTTAACTTCAACTGTTACAGACATTCTATTCTCTATTCTTTTAATGCATCACTCTATTTCTTTTGGAATCACTAAGACTTGAGCTATAGAGAAAAGGAAAACAAATGGTTTCTCCCTCTCCCACAGAGGTTAACAAAACAATTTTTTGTTGTTCACTTGTAATTATTAGGAATATTAAAGCCATTCAGAAATTTCTGGAATATCTTTAATTATTCTCATATTTTCACTCCAAGACCTATTTTGCAAGAAATTGTTTTATAGGAACCAGCTCTTGTACTCATTTTTTTAATGAAAGGCCCAGACTTCATTTTATTTTGTAATGGAATTTCCTCAATAAAAGAAAAGAAAAATGCTGATAACATTCAATTACTTTCTACTCTTGTATTTCTTTTCCTTCCCTTCTGTAATCTTACTATCCCCTCTTTTTTTCCTTTTTATTCACAACTTCCATTCTTCCAAAACGTTTTGTCTTCTCATTTCCCTCTTCCTCTTTGCCAATAACCTAGAACTCTCAGATTCAACAAAAGGTCGAAAATTGATTCAGCAGGTGTCTTCCTTTGGCTCTAAAACATTATTCTGGATCTGTTTTTCTCAGACTCTTTATCCTAGGAATACAGTATTGGTAGAACCTAAAGTGTTTCTCTAAATACAGTTTTGGAAATGCTTCCCTAAATCCATGATAATTCTCTACCTGCATCCAAATGAAGAATTGTTCATATTCCTTGAATTGCTTCATTATAGGTCCTATGTGTATTGAATATACTATTGTTTATACAATGGCAGAGTAAATGTTTAGAATTAAATTTTATGTTTCCTTTGAAAATTTTATTTTAGCTTGTTTGGGACAAGTCTTACAAAGTTGGTTGTGCTGTTACTCCATGTTCAAGAATTGGTCATATTAAACATGCAGCACTTTTCATATGCAACTATGCACCAGGGTAAGTTCCTTTAAATTTTTTAAATAATATAAAAATAAATTGGGGATTTTTCAAGGTTAAGTTTTCCTAACTTTCAACATATTCTTCTAAATGTCTTTGCAAACTATAAAAGAATTAAGTATGAGATAGCAATTAAAGACTTTATATTGAAATATTTTAAATTTCATAATAAAATAAGTCATATTTAGGCATATTGATTTTATGTATAGACTAGCCAAATATTACTTCCTGAGAGAATTTTAACTTTAGTATTATTTCACAGTACCTAGCCTAATTAACATAGGATTTAAATTATTTTCCAAAATTGTTTAGCTCCATATTTATTTTAAAAAGTCAAAAGAAAATAAGGTTAAGTGTGTTGAAATGTATGTTGTAAGAATTGTTTCAAGAGTACATCAGTTTTATAACATGAAGGACACTTTTACTTGACTATCCTCTGGAGAGTGTATTATTAATTGGGGCTAGTCTCATACATATAAGGAATCATAATAACTCACAGGTGGAAAAGTACTTCACAAATCTTCTAGTTAAGCTATGCATATGAAACTTGAATTCTTAACACTTACTTACCATGTGGTTACTTACCTGTACCTAAAAACTTTCCAATGATGGGAAAAAACTACCTTCCAAAATAGCCTCCATCTCTGGAGAACTTTGTTGGAAAGTCTCAAGTTTTCTTACAGGTCAATATGATACTATAAGTAATACTGTTAAAACGTCTAACTGAAGTGAGAAAATATCCTAATCGACATGCCAAGAAAAATTGACTACATGCTAGGATTGAGAAGGAATTTCTTAAAAATAAAATGCTTCTGGGACTAAACCAAAAAGAGAAAGAAAAAAAAAACATTGATTACTAATTAATGATTGTATTCCCCTAGATAGGGAAAATAACAGAACTATGATGTAAGTCGAATTAGATTCAGAAAACCCTTCTTAAATGGAAGCTTTGCTGACTTTGAACATAGGCATGCAAAACAAGTTTGGAATGTAGAGTAATTGCAAAACTGTTTTGGCCTCTTTCAGTCCTACAGACTGGAAGTACTGGGATGATATCTATTACGTGGAGAAACTTTTGAAAGTTAACTACTGATTGGTATTGAAAACTCAAACAGACCACTGGGCATGGGTGGTGGGGAAGGAAGAGGTTCCTCTGGGGTACTACTCTTCATTTACGCTCTCAGCAATTACATACAAGGCTCTGATCTGTCTACTGACAAACCAATAAAGACTGACCATACTTAGTTTGTAGTCTTGGAAGAGAGACAAACAATAAATAAGTGAACATAGAAATAAATGATATTTAACTAAATAATAAAATATGCCATAGAAACGAAGCACAGTAAGCAAATAGGGAATAACTAGTATAGAATATGGAGAGGATAGCTGCAAAAGAGGTGGTATTTAAACTGAAAGCCAAAAGATGAGGAGATGGCTAAAGAATATTTCAGGTGAAAGTGAGAGCACATGTAAAATCTCTGAGCTTGGAATAAGTTTAGCATGTTTGAAAAATGAATAACTGTGGTTAGAGGTAGGAGACGAGGTAGAGAGTTAGGTGACAACTAAATCAAATAGAATACCATAGGCCAGGTTAAGGATGTTGCTGCATGCGGGCTTTCTCTAGTTGTGGCGAGCAGGGGCTACTCTTCGTTGTGTTGCACAAGCTTCTCATTGCACAAGCTTCTCATTGCAGTGGCTTCTCTTGTTGTGGAGCACGGGCTCTAGGCACGTGGGCTTCAGTAGTTGTGGCGCTCAGGCTCAATAGTTGTGGCTCACGGACTTAGTTGCTCCACGGCATGTGTGATCTTCCCGGACAAGGGATCGAACCCACGTCCCCTGCACTGGCAGGATTATTAACCACTGCGCCACCAGGGAAGTTCCTCATCTATGTTTTGAAAAGAAAACTTAGCAATAAAAGATTGCTCTTGCTGTTGTGTTGATAATGAAGTATAGGAAAACAAGGGTACAAAGAGAAACAAGCACAATTAGGAGATTGTTTCTGTAGTGCAGGCTATAGACTGGTATCTTGGATTAGGATTTTAGCATGTGGATTGGTTTTCTATTGCTGCATAATAAACCACAAACTTAGTGACTTAAAACAGCAGCCATTTATTATTAAACAGGTCTGTAGGTTATAAGTCCAGGCACAGTATAGCTGGATTCTCTGCTCAGGGTCTCAAAGGCCAAAATCAAGGTGTTGACTGAGTTCTTATCTGGAGGCTCTGGGGAAGAATCTGCTTTGAAGCTCCTTCAGGTTGTTAGCAGAATTCAGTGCCTTGTGGTTATAGGACTTGGGTCCCCATTTTCTTGCTGGTTCTAAGCCAGTGGTTGCTCTCGTCTTCTAGAGGCTGCCCACATTCTTTGATGTGTGGCTTCCACCATCTTCATATCCACAAAGGCGCATCAGGTCCTTCCCATGATCCAAATCTCTGACTTCTCTTCTGTGACCAGCCAGAGAAAACTCTCTGCTTTTAGAGTGCCCAGGTGATTGGGTCAGGATATTTTCCTGGATAATTTCCCTATTTGAAAGTCAGCTGTGCCAAATAACATAATTTAATCATGGAAGTAAAGTCCATTACATTCACTTTCCTCAGAATTATGCAAGGCCTGTATAGCAGGGGTAGGGGAGCTTGTGCTCCATTTTAGAATTCTGATTACTATACCATGGAAATTGTGAAGAAAGGTCAGTTTCTGGATATATCATGAAGGTAGAGCTAAAAATACCAGTTGATGGATTTGACTTTAGGGATAAGAGGTATAGAATAAACTATGGCGATACCCATGCTTTTAGTCTGAACAACTGGATAAATGATGATACCATTAACTAAGATAAGGAAGAACATCAGAAGATGTGTTTTATGTTTGGACACATTAGGTAGAAATATAAATGTGGAAAATGTAAATGAATCATGAGAAGGAACTAGCTGTATGAGGGTCTGGGATAGGTTTTGAAGTAGAGGAAACTGCTACTATAAAGGCCCTGATGTAGAAATGAGTCACAGTCCTGAACAAGAACCCCCTTATGAAAGAGTGAGTATGGAGACTTAATTTAGGATTAAGTCCTAGAGCACTACAGTATTTCAACTTCAGGCAAAAGAGATAACAAAGGAGAGTGAAGAGGCTAACAAGATAAGAAGGAAACACAAACAATGCTGGTAAGGGTACTTGGAAATCAAGTGAAGAACGTGAGTCATGATGCCCAAAGTGGTTAACTGTATGAGATGCTCCTGAAAGAATGAAAAAAAAAAAAATGAGGAAGGAAAGATGACATTTCTGTTTGATAAGATGAAGGTATTTGGTGACCTTAATAGCAGTAGTGACTGCAGGGTTATCCCATGACTATAGTGATAAGATGAACCTACTAGTTGTTAGGATTACTCTTCTTTCCACTCACCTGTCCCATAGGCTTCTTTGTCTTGAAATTTCTATCAACCATTTTTTCCTTGATACAAACTTTGGAAAGTCCACTTGTGAAGGATCTAGGTTGGCACATATATTATGTGAGTCAACTCAATTATGAGTTGACTGAGTCAACTCAGTCCAATTTTATTTGATATGTACTCAAAATAGGCAGTCATAGGTATCTTTCTTAAGAATAATTGGTAGAAAAATCAATTCATCACAGTCTTATAAAATACTTCGTAGAAATGAAAATAAGAAAGCCAGATTGGGGACTTCCCTGGTGGTGCAATGATTAAGAATCCACCTGCCAATGCAGGGGACATGGGTTGGAGCCCTGGTCTGGGAAGATCCCACACGCCACAGAGCAACTAAGCCCGTGCGCCACAACTACTGAAGCCTGCATGCTCCATGGCCCACGTGCTGCAACTACTGAAGCCTGCATGCCTAAAGCCCATGCTCTGCAACAAGAGAAGCCACTGCAATGAGAAGCTCACGCACCACAACAAAGAGTAGCCCCCGCTCACCACAGCAACTAGAGAAAGCCCGCGCGCAGCAACAAAAACCCAACACAGCCAAAAAAAAAGAAAACCAAATTGAAAATTAGAATGTGTAATGGACTGGATGGTGGCCCCCACCAAAGGATGTATCTAGTTCCTAATTCACAGAACCTGTGAATATTAAGTTACACGTCAAGAGTAAATATTGCCTTATATGGCAAAAGACATGTTTAAGATAAGGATCTTCAGAGGAAGCGCTTATCTTAGATTATTCAGGTGGGACCTAAATGTAATTACTTGTGTCCTCATAAGAGAGAGGGAGGAGATTTCAGCACTAGACACACAGAAGAGAAGGAGGCAATGTGACTGTGGAGGGAGAGGTTGGAGTGATATATTCACAAACCAAGGAACTTCTGGAGTCACCAGAAGCTGGAAGAGTCAAGGAATTCCCTCTCTGAGCCTTTGGAGGGAGCATAGCCCTGCCAACACCTTGATTTTGGACTTCAGGCCTCCAGAACTGAGAAAATAAATTCCTATTTTTTTAAACCACCAAGTTTGTGGCATTGTTAAAGTAGCCACAGCAAGCTATACAGAATGGAAGAATAAAACAGATTTGGCAATAGGAAAAATATGAGTCAACCACGATCTTGAAAAATTTCAGAACACAAAGATGTAGAATAGAAGTAAAAGTATATATGGAAAAAGAAAGGAACCATGTAGGGTGATAAATCTATAAATTATTGCTCCTAAAGAAGAGAGAATAAATGGAACAGAAATAATAATCAAAGAAAAGAAAATAATAAGCAAAAGAAAAGAATATGTATAGATACCTATATAAAGATTAAGGTAGATTATAATGTGTCAGAAAAAGTGAACTGAAACAATATTTACATATGTCATTTTCTAGTGATTATTTTTCAATTTCAAAGATAAAAACTTATACATTTCTGGGAATCCCCTTGCAGTCCAGTGGTTGGACTCCGTGCCTTCACTGCCGAGGGCATGGGTTCAATCTGGTCGAGGAACTAAGATCCCACAAGCTACGTGGTACAGTCAAAAATAATAATAATAATAATAAAATAAAAAACACATTTCTAAGAAAAATAAAACAAAGTAAAATAAAACAGTATTAATTAGATTAGCCTTGAATTTCGGTATTGAACGGGGCACAATCAAAGATGAGCATTAGAGTTTAAGCTTAAGGGATAAATAATTTTATTAACTGAGTTAGGAAAAGATGTAGGGTGGAAGAAAAAAGGATTTGTTTTAGACATGCTGCATCTGCAGGTTCCTGCAGGATCTTTTATTTATTTAAATATGTTTATAGTAGGTACATTTAAACAATAACTAAGCAATAGAATTCCACATTTTTTACATGGTATTCATCCTGAAAACACTTATAGACTGTTGGGAAAGAAATTTAAAAAACAAAACAAAACACAACGTTAACCAAATACATACATCTGTATTTTAAATAGAAAAGATCTGTTGTAAAAGCAGGTATGAAATCATAGAAGCAGTTAGCCAGGATACAGATTCAGAAGCAGTTAAGTTTGATGCATAGAGGTGTGTTAGAAGGGAAAAGAGGCCAGTGGGGGAGGCAAGAGTTCTGAGATTGAAGAAAATGACTTGAATCTAAAGCTGGACCTTTAAAAGAAGTAAATTATAGTGTCCAAAGGTATTTAGTAAAGAAAATTTTCTTTATTTAAAAATTAAGGAAATGCAATCTGGCAGGTGGTGCCATTTTCTTTACTTTATGAACAGACAGCTAGAATATGTTTCCCAGCCTCCCTAGAAGTTTGGTTGGGCCATGTGACTAAGCTTTGGCCTGTGGAATTTAGGCCACTTCCAGGCCTGGCCTTTAAAAGCTTCCTACATGAACCTTCACACTCTTGGTCTTCCCTCATCTACTGGTTGGATACAGAGGATCTGGTGGAGGATTGAGATGTCCTAGAGGGCGGCAGAGCCACAAGATGAAATGAGCCAGTGCCCCAGAATCACTGCATGGAGGAAAGCTCCTGTACACTGCCAAAACCCATACTGTACCATGACATGGATTCTGCCTACATAAAATGGAAATAGCGAGGAAAGGTCAGATTCGGGATATAATTTGAAGGTGGATTTAACTTTAGGGGTGAATGGAATAGAATAATCAAGGATGACACCTGTGCCTTTAGTCTCAGCAGCTGGATGAATGGTGGTGCCGTTAGACAGGGAAGACTTGTGGAGGAGCAGAGCTTGAGAGAGGATCCAGTGTTTTGGCTCAGATACGTTTGGTGGAGGAATAGATGTGAGAAATGTGAATGAATCAAATGAGGGAGCTAGTCAGATGAAGGTCTAGGATGGGTTTTTAAGTAGTGGGAACTGCAGATATAAAGGCCCTGAGGCAGAAGTGAGTCACAGTCCTGAAAGAAATCACCTTGTGAGAAAATAAGTATGGAAAACGGAACAGAAGAGACTTAAGGACTAAACCCTACATCACTACAATATTTCAACTTCAGGCAAAGGAGCTAGCAAAGGAGTATAGAAAGAGACTAGTAAGGTAAGAGGGAAACTAGAACTGTGCTGGTAGATTTTTAAAATAACATTTAGACTTACTTTCTCATCAGTCTCTATTATATATGAGGTGGCTCTCTTTCCATGCTTTTCTTCATGCATAATAATTTATGATTCAATGATATATTATTGTGATCATTTTAGACATTTTGAATAGCAATTTAGATACATAAAATGCAAACAATGCATATAACCCATTTCAGGTATGACAGTATGAAAAGCTATGACAAGTTCACAATGTGCAGTGACAACCATATCACGTTCACTGCCTGGTCAACTGTGATTTTAAGATGCCATCAATGTTAAGATGCATCTCAATTTCAGAGGTGCTAAAATAAGAAAAGATGTACATCTTAGAATTATGAGGCACAGTACATAACTGAAAGAAAAGATTTACAAAACAATGTGTATCCTTGCTATGAATGATAAAATAAAAACATGTTATCAATATATGAAATAGTATATTATTCACAGTTAAGTACAGCTTTCTAGTCTGTCTTATATTCTAAAATATTGGATGTGAACTGTGAAGCACTAAATTTGATTTCATGACCTATTAATAACTCATAACTTGCAGTTTGAAAAATAATAATGCCAGTTTAGAATATTCTATATAGATATTTGGCAACGAAGTAAAGGAAGGTGTGTAGGTGTGTAGAGTTGAGTGAAAGTTTTTGTTTTATGACTTTGGTTTCTAATGTATTTTTATAAGCTAAAGAAAGCCATCGCAAATAGAGAGTAATAGAATATATTAGAACATATGAGAGATGGGGGAAGAATTGAAAAAGAAAGTTCTATCTGGAAAAAAAACAGGAGGAGAGAAGTATAGGAAGAGAAAATTAGAGAAATTCTTAATAGTGAATATTTTTCTTCCTTTCTTGCTCATGAGGGTTTAATCTATTTTATTGATCTTTTGAAAGAAAAGATTTAGGGGGTTATTTATCCTTTCTCATTCCTTTGTTTTGAGATATTTAATCTTCCAAGTACTTTTTAGGGAGAGGGGCTGTTATATGTTGCTGTTTTTATCAAAATATATTACATTCATTTATCTTTAATCCTACTTAATAGTGAAGATATTTACAGTTATATATTTTCCTTTGATTACAATTTTTACTAGACCTTAGGATCTCGTATGACATAGTCTCTTTCTCATTGCTTTCTATGTATTGTAATTTTAGGTCATTTAATAAATCATGTTTAGTACTTGATATATATTCATGATGGAAAAATCTATCCAAGGAGAAAATAATGTTCCCATCCTTGTCTTTCAGTTACTCTCTCCAAAATTTTATCCTAAAAAATATATTCTGTGCATATAGAAAAGTATATCTAATCTTTGTGTATGTGTGTCTGGGTGCACAAATGTGTGCATTTCCATAATTCAAACAGGAGTGCACTACGTTTCTTGTGATGTTATTTAATTTTTTACTTGATATGAACTGGAAGTCTTTCCATTTGAGTACGTGAAGAGTTTTTAGATTCTTTTTAAGAATTTCACAGTTGTTTTTTTTTTAGTGGATTTACAAAAATTAATTTGAATAATGCTCTCCTTCTGATGGACGTTTAGGCTATTTTATTAATTTTATTTCAAGCAGTAATTATCCAGTTAGACATGTAATTCTGATATGAGTTAGTAGCTATAATATAAACGTATAGTCATGGAAACCCTAGGCCAAAGAGAATGTGTACTTTTAATTTGCATAGATATTACTAAATATCTATTCATCATAGTCATGCCATTTTTTCTATTACAACTTTTTTTTACGTCAGCATATAAGAGGGGCTATATTTAAACTCCCTTGCTAAGATAATATATTTTCAAATATTTTTCTATTTACTACTATGAGTTATGTATATATTTAATTTTCATCTTCTATTTTTCATGAGTTTAAGTATATTTTTTTATATTTTAGAATATGTGGATTTCATTTACTGGGACCTGAGGGTTCCTATACATTTACTGTTTTTCTCTTAAGTTGTTGGACTTTTTTTTTTTTTAACTTGTAGGAGTGTCTTATGTACAAGAAAATTAGCTCTTTTATGTAATATAATTTACAAATATTTTCTAGTTTTATGTTTAACTTTTGACTTTATTTATAATGCAATTTATTTTTGCCAAATAGAATTCTTTTGTTTCATTGTAGAAAAAAATGTATCAATACTTTTTTTTTTTTTTTTTTTTTTTGCGGTACGCGGGCCTCTCACCGTTGCGGCCTCTCCCGTTGCGGAGCACAGGCTCCGGACGCGCAGGCTCAGCGGCCATGGCGCACGGGCCCAGCCGCTCCGCGGCATGTGGGATCCTCCCGGGGTTCGTGCCCTGCATTGGCAGGCAGACTCTCAACCACTGCGCCACCAGGGAAGCCTTATCAATACTTTTTTCATGGGTTTTGAGGTTTGTATCATACTTAGACAAGCCTTTCCCGAATATTATTATCTCACATTTTCTTCTAACGATTCTTTTTTTTTTTTTTTTTTTAACTTTTAAATATTTGATCCACTTTGCTTCTGGACATTATGTAAGCTGGTATAAGAATTAGCCTCCTGGGCTTCCCTGGTGGCGCAGTGGTTGAGAGTCCGCCTGCCGATGCAGGGGACACAGGTTCGTGCCCCGGTCCGCGAAGATCCCACATGCTGCGGAGCAGCTGGGCCCGTGAGCCATGGCCGCTGAGCCTGCGCGTCCAGAACCTGTGCTCCACAACGGGAGAGGCCACAACAGTGAGAGGCCCGCGTACCGCAAAAAAAAAAAAAAAAAAAAAAAAAAAGAATTAGCCTCCTGCTTAAAGTAACTATAAAGACTGGACAAAACATATAAAATAACTGTTTTTAGGCATTAGAAAACAACCAGTACAGGGCTATGATCTTTGCAAATAGAAAAGAACTCAGTGGGAACCCTATATGTGCCTTGGTTTTCTCTCTGTGAGCATCCTATTGTACAAACCATAGCCAAAGCAAGCAAAGATTGTGTATTTTCTGGGCAAAGGAGATATCAGTGTTGATTGATGTTAAGTTGTCTAGGATTTAGGACAGGATCCCAAAGAGGAGGGGGCTGCAGAGAAGGACCCCCAAAAGTCTGTGTACAAGTTCTCTGCAAGTCCTTGGGCAGCTCCTAAGCTGCACTCCTCAAAGCGAGATTCTGGAAGGATTAGATAGGAACAGTTACTTGCAGGCTGAAGACCTGCACAGAGATTTCAGAAGTTGCACAGTGCTGAGAAGACAGAGCTGTAGTTTGGGCCTAGCCAAAATGGAGAGATGTTGACGAAAAGCCTGACCAAGCAGAACATTAAAATCCAAAAAACATGTATCTGATTTTATAAAAATTTCAAACTAATTAATGACTAAAGAAATACTATAGGTAATAGCCAAAGAAAAATTGATATACTGGAAAATATGTGTGGAATATATGGCAGAGACAGTCCCCTTAATTTACAAAGAATTCATACAAATTCAAAAGAAAAAAAGAAACAACCCAAGAGAATAACGTGCAGAAGATATGAAGAGGTCATTTACTAATAAGAAAAGAAAATGACCATGAGTCATATGAAAATATATTTAGTCTCACTCATAATTGAAGTAATTCAGGTAAAAACAAAAATAAATGATCACTTTCCACTCATCCATTTGAGAATATAGAAAAGCTTAATTGATACTCTGCATTTGCAATAGGGCAATAAATTGGTACCGTCTTTCTGGGTCTGGCAGTGTAACAAAATTTAAAATATACTTACCATTTGATCTTGTAATCTCCTTATCAGGATTTTATCTTAGTAATATCTTCATGAAAGTTGGCCAAGATATACATACAAGGATACACATTGGAGCATGTTTTAATAGCATGAAACTGAAATTAAAAAAACCAACGACTCCAGCAATAGGGGACTAAGCAATTAATTTACTGTACATTATTGTGTAACCATTGAAAAAACTGGTGTACTTTTCTATGTCCCAGTACGGAAAGGTCTCACTCGTTAGGTGAAAAAGTAAGATAAAAAACAATAATAGGGCTTCCCTGGTAGCGCAGTGGTTGAGCGTCCACCTGCCGATGCAGGGGACACGGGTTCGTGCCCCGGTCCGGGAAGATCCCACATGCCGCGGGGCGGCTGGGCCCGTGAGCCATGGCTGCTGAGCCTGTGCGTCCGGAGCCTGTGCTCCGCAACGGGAGAGGCCACAACAGTGAGAGGCCCGCGTACCGCAAAAAAAAAAAAACAAACAAAAAAACAATAATAAGTAAGAACAGGTCTTTTTGTTATAACAGTTACTATTACCAAAAGATGTAGTGATTCAAGATAAAAGTGGGAAATTTCAGTTTGGTGGGTAGCTGTGCTCCATTAGTCATTCAAAGACCCAGGTTGCTCCTATTTTGTTTCTTCACCATCCCCTGGGAGCAGTGTCTTTGTCCGCATGATCAAATCCAGGGCACAGACATAAACTAGCTCAAGCTCATAGTAAGGGAAAAGAAACATGTTGGCAGCATGAGTACCAGGTGCGAAGTGGTGCACATCACTGCTACTGCCATTCCATTGGACATAAAATTAACCTCATGGCCACATCTAAGTTTCAGGAGAGGTTGGGAAATGTACTGAGACTAGCCTTAATGTGCCAAGGTAAAATACTGTTATTTCAGTACTTCAAGAGATATTTAGATTGACAGCTAGCAGTCTCTATCACAAGCATGTAAGCACTGAGAATTTTTATGAAAAACTTTCTTCTGGAAGGACTCATAAGAAGATGTTAACAGATGTTATCTCTGGAGAGACAGATGGCAAGTGGAGGATGGAGACATTTTTTCCCCTTTAAAGGTGCCCTTTTCTGCTTCCTCCTTTCTATCATATACTTATAAATAATATATATGTATTACTTTTATCTTTTACATCAGCAAGGGATGTCTGGATTGAGATTGGAGACATATTTAAGACATTTCCAGAAGGTATAAACAACAAGATTTGCAGGTCATTGTATTAAGTAATCAGAGAGAGGAAGTAGTCAAGGAAGATTCTCAAATTTATGATCAGGCATGAATGGTATTGGCATTAACTGCGAAGGGGAACACTGAACATTTTCGGAGGGAAGATAATGAGTTCCCCTTTGTACATAATGAATTTGAGTCGGCTGTGAAATACTCACTTTGAGATGTTTAGTAAGCAGGTGGTTATTTAGGTCAGAAGCTCATGAGTGAGGAATGGCATAGAAGAAATATTTGGAGTGCCAGGAAACATAGGGTAATTTAAATCATGGGAATAGATGAGAATGCTTAGCAAGAGAGTATGGAATGAGAATAGAATAGGACCTGTGGAATGTCATGCCAACATTTAAGGGCAGTTAGTGGAAGATAAGTGGGAGACCTAAGAAGAGTGGCCAAACAGGTAGAAGATAAAGCAGAAGAGTATGGTATCAGGGAAGGTGTGGGGAAAGAATAGTTTTAAAAGGAAAAACTTGTCCAAAATTTCAAATTCCAAGATGTCAAGCAGAGTCAGGACTTAAAAATATCAGATCTAAAGAGAAGTTCATTAATAAACGTAGGAAAACTGTTTCTATGGAGTAGAGGAAACTGATGCCAGGTTGGAATGAATTGAGAACTGTTTTGTTGTTTGTATTTTGTTTTGTTTTTAAAATGGGGAGGCTGTGAGCCTATTTAAATATTGACATGAAGGATCTAATACAGAAAAAAAGTAATTCTTTATAAAGAATAAAGGCAGGGTATATGTAAAGATACAAGTCCCTGAGAAAACAGAAGGCTTTAAAAGAGAAAAAGGAAGGCTTTAAAAGAGATTAGGGGGGCTTCCCTGGTGGCGCAGTGGTTGAGAGTCCGCCTGCCGATGCAGGGGACACGGGTTCGTGCCCCGGTCTGGGAGGATCCCACATGTCGCGGAGCGGCTGGGCCCGTGAGCCATGGCCACTGAGTCTGCGCGTCCGGAGCCTGTGCTCTGCAATGGGAGAGGTCACAGCAGTGAGAGGCCCGCGTACCACAAAAAAATAAAAAAATAAAAAAATAAAAAAAATAAAAGAGATTAGGGCTAAAAAAACTATACTTAAAAAAAAAAAAAGCAGACAGAACGGTAGGACAAATGGTAAAAGCAAAGCTATACAGACAAAATCACACAAAGAAGCATACGCACACACACTCACAAAAAGAGAAAAAGGAAAATATATATATATATATATATATATATATATATGTATATATATATATCATTGCTCCCAAAGTCCTCCTCCTCAATTTGGGATGATTCGTTGTCTATTCAGGTATTCCACAGACGCAGGGTACATCAAGTTGATTGCGGAGCTTTAACCCGCTGCTTCTGAGGCTGCTGGGAGAGATTCCCCTTTCTCTTCTTTGTTCGCACAGCTCCCGGGGCTCAGCTTTGGATTCGGCCCCGCCTCTGCGTGTAGGTCGCCGGAGGGCGTCTGTTCTTCGCTCAGACAGGACGGGATTAAAGGAGCCGCTGATTCGGGCGCTCTGGCCCCCTCAGGCCGCGGGGGATGGAGGGGCACGGAGGCGGGGCGAGCGTGCGGCGGCGGAGGCCGGCGTGACGTTGCATCAGCCTGAGGCGCGCCGTGCGTTCTCCCGGGGAAGGCTTCCCTGGATCCCGGGACCCCGGCAGTGGCGGGCTGCACAGGCTCCCGGGAGGGGAGGTGTGGAGAGTGACCTGCGCTCGCACACAGGCTTCTTGGTGGCGGCACCAGCAGCCTTAGCGTCTCATGCCCGGCTCTGGGGTCCCCGCTGATAGCCGCGGCTCACGCCCGTCTCTGGAGCTCGTTTAGGCGGTGCTTTTAATCCCCTCTCCTCGCGCACCAGGAAACCAAGAGGGAAGAAAAAGTCTCTTGCCTCTTCGGCAGGTCCAGACTTTTCCCCGGACTCCCTCCCGGCCAGCCGTGGCGCACTAACCCCTTCAGGCTGTGTTCACGCAGCCAACCCCAGTCCTCTCCCTGCGATCCGACCTCCGAAGCCCGAGCCTCAGCTCCCAGCCCCGCCCGCCCCGGCGGGTGAGCAGACAAGCCTCTCGGGCTGGTGAGTGCCGGTCGGCACCGATCCTCTGTGTGGGAATCTCTCTGCTTTGCCCTCTGTACCCCTGTGGCTGCGGTCTCCTCTGCGGCTCCGAAGCTTCCCCCCTCCGCCACCCGCTGTCTCCGCCCGCGAAGGGCCTTCCTAGTGTGTGGAAACCTTTCCTCCTTCACGGCTCCCTCCCACTGGTGCAGGTCCCGTCCCTATTCTTTTGTCTGTTTTTTCTTTTTTTCCTTTTGCCCTACCCAGGTACATGGGGAGTTTCTTGCCTTTTGGGAGGTCTGAGGTCTTCTGCCAGCGTTCAGTAGGTGTTCTGTAGGGGTTGTTCCACGTGTAGATGTATTTCTGATGTATCTGTGGAGAAGAAGGTGATCTCCACGTCTTACTCCTCCGCCATCTTGAAGGTCCCCCCAATGGAACAGGATAGAGAGCCCAGAGATAAACCCATGCACATATGGTCACCTTATCTTTGATAAAGGAGGCAAAAATATACAATGGAGAAAAGACAGCCTCTTCTATAAGTGGTGCTGGGAAAACTGGACAGGTACATGTAAATGAATGAAACTAGAACATTCCCTAATACCATACACAAAAATAAACTCAAAATGGATTAAAGACCTAAATGTAGGGCCAGACACTATAAAACTCCTAGAGAAAAACATAGGCAGAACACGCTCTGACATAAATCACAGCAAGATCCTTTTTGACCCACCTCCTAGAGAAATGGAAACAAAAACAAAAATAAACACATGGGACCTAATGAAACTTAAAATCTTTTGCACAGCAAAGGAAAACATAAGATGAAAAGACAACCCTCAGAATGGGAGAAAATATTTGCAGATGAAGCAACTGACAAAGCATTAATCTCCAAAATATACAAACAGTTCATGCAGCTCAATATCAAAAAAACAAACAACCCAATCCAAAAATGGGCAGAAGACCTAAATAGACATTTCTCCAAAGAAGATATACAGATTGCCAACAAATACATGAAAGGATGCTCAACATCACTAATCATTAGAGAAATGCAAATCAAAACTACAATGAGGTATCACCTCACACCAGTCAGAATGGCCATCATCAAAAAATCTAGAAACAATAAATGCTGGAGAGAGTGTGGAGAAAAGGGAACCCTCTTGCACTGTTGGTGGGAATGTAAATTGATACAGCCACTATGGAGAACAGTATGGAGGTTACTTATAAAACTAAAAATAGAACTACCATACGACCCAGCAATCCCACTACTGGGCATATACCCTGAGAAAATCATAACTCAAAAAGACTCATGTACGACAATATTCATTGCAGCTCTATTTACAATAGCCAGGACATGAAAGCAACCTAAGTGCCCATCGACAGATGAATAGATAAAGAAGATGTGGCACATATACACAATGGAATATTACTTAGCCATAAAAAGAAATGAAATTGAATTATTTGTAGTGAGGTGAATGGAGCTAGAGTCTGTCATACATAGTGGAGTTAAGTCAGAAAGAGAAAAAAAATACCATATGCTAACACATATATATGGAATCCAAAAAGAAAAAAGAAAAAATGGTACTGAAGAACCTAGGGGCAGGACAGGAATAAAGACACAGATGGAGAGAATGGACTTGGAGAGAATGGAGAGAATGGGAAGGGGAAGGGTAAGCTGGGACGAAGTGAGAGAGTGGCATGGACATATATCACTACCAAATGTAAAATAGATTGCTAGTGGGAAGCAGCCGCGTAGCACAGGGAGATCAGCTCGGTGCTTTGTGACCACCTAGAGGGGTGGGATAGGGAGGGTGGGAGGGAGACATAAGAGGGAGGAGATATGGGGATATGTGTATACGTATAGCTGATTCACTTTGTTATACAGCAGAAACTAATACAACATTGTAAAGCCATTATACTCCAATAAAGATGTTAAAAAAAATGTAGGACCAACAACAACAAAAAAAGTGCAAACAATTAATTATATGACTTTTGAACTTAAAAAAAGAGAGATTAGCCTTAGAAAGAATGAGGAGCAGTTCTTAGGTTGTATTAGAAAGGAGAGGGTAGGTATATTTGTCATATTTAGTGAGAGAAAATTTCTCGAGTTCCAATCTAATAGCTGTTATGATTCTCTGTGAAGTAGAATAGATCATGTCCTGAGAATAAAGGGAGAGACAGTGAAGCTGGAAGTTTGAGGACTGGGAAGATACGAAATAGTTATTATGAAACATGAAAGCAGAAGCTGAATAGAGAATGCTAGAGATATTCTCTACCTAGTTTAATGATTTTCCTCCAGCACCACCCAGCAGCCCTGAAGTAGGAATGGAACATGCAGACAGTAAGATTCCTTCACTTTTTCCAACACTGGGGTTTTGTCAGGTGGATGTAAAGGAAAATAGTGCAAGGAATTTCAGGATTTTAGGTAGAGAACATGCAAAGTGATGGACCTAAGCTGGATTGAGAAAAGACAACACGATGGATAGGGAGAAAAATAGGAGAGAAAGTACACTGTGGAAACAGTGAAATTAATGGACAAGTGTGACGGGAGTGAATGAGTTAGCAACCTGGAAGGACAGGAGGTTACAGTCAATGAGTGGAATGTGTGATTTTTATGGGTTCAGAGGTAGAGCAGATTTAGGAGATAATAAGATGCAGAATGTGGCTACAAAAGTGACAGTTATGGAGCATTAGGAAGTTTTATGATGGTGAAGACATTCAATAACATAGAGACCAAGTCATTGGATGAATTCTCCATTAGCATATTGTAATCCTCTAGGTCCCAAATTTGTAGACAACGGCACAATTTTGACTAAAAAGCAAAATGGTGAGCCAGATACCAAAGTGAATAAGGAGGCATGATCAGAAGGTAAATGGTATCTTGGGGAGGATTAGAGGACGGTACAACTACATAATATCAGCCTCAAGGAGCTTTATAGGTGTTTAACTGTGTTCCCTGGTCCTTTAGGTGCAAGATGTGGAAGTGAAGGGAGGAGATGTGACCAACTGATTTTCACAGAAAGTGATATAAAGTGAGGTAGCTTTGCATATACAGGGATAATTTGAGGCAGAAAACAACAGGATCCATACCTTCCTTGACCTTGAATAGGTCCAAGAAGTAGTCATGGAGTTTTGGGCAAAGACAAATATATTAGATGAATCAGAAGAAGAGCCAGATAGAATCTCTAAAAGATAATCTTTGCTGCTTATTGCATTGTATTTTTCTCTAGCTTATTGGGATAGGTTCTTTAAGTCTCTTGGGAAATCTATAGATGTTTGGATATGAGCCAGAAGCCAGCACTGTGATATTTCTCAGTGCCATATGGATGTAGTAAAAGTGAAAAGAGTTACTGTAGGTGGCCTAGTTATTCTGGTTGTATAATATGGAAAAATCAATATCTATTTGATGTACTCTGGCCATTGTTCCATGGACAATATACAGACTATATGAGTCTGCACATGGAGAACTTTGAAGAGAAGAATCTATCTACAAATTGTAATTCCTAGATTGTCAATCCATGGAGCTGGATTATCTCCTTCATGAACAAAGTGGCAGGCAATAAAAGTTTCCATCACCACCAGAGTTGTGTTCTCATTCTGGAACAATGTAGATCTATTATAAAATTTGAATAATGGTTTTCTAATGGACTTTGGGTTGGGCATAGGAATAGTTTACCCATTGGGCTACCCAGGTGACATGTCCTTATCTAGGGCCTGGACGCATATCCTATAGGTGGCAATATACTGAAGATATGGCCAGATGCAAGTCTAAGAAAAGTTCCCGAGGACAATGTTCAGAGTCAGGACTTGGTCTCAGCGAATGCTTGGGCTGCTTCTCGGAAAAGGCAGATGCCTAAAGACAGAGAATATCATCTATTTCTTCAGGCACCACCAGGGCAGCTATGAAATTTCAATGGACTTTGCTAGTTGTAGATACTTATCTGTTGTTTCCTCCTAATCCAGCCCAATAATTCCAATTACAGTTGTGGACTTGTAGATTCAGACTCAAGTTGCTTTAGGTTAAACTTTTTAGAAACTCAGAACAACAGGAAGATTAACATGAGAGAGTATTAGCTTGCCATTTCTGGCTACCTAATATAAACAGTTTTATAATATTCATATCTTTGAAAAGGAGGGCCCATTGTATTCTAGCACAATGTGAATTTATTTATTTTGATTAATTCATGTATTTATTTATATATTTATTTGCCTTTCCAGAGTTATTCCAGACCATGGTTATCAGACATTATGGTCATGGGATGATCGGCCTATGCTCCAGGTTTTGGGGTTGTTGTTTTTTTTCACATCTTTATTGGAGTATAATTGCTTTACAATGGTGTGTTAGTTTCTGCTAGTTTCTGCTTTATAACAAAGTGAATCAGTTATACATATATCCCCATATCCCCTCCCTCTTGCGTCTCCCTCCCTCCCACCCTCCCTATCCCATCCTCTAGGTTGTCACAAAGTACCAAGCTGATCTCCCCATGCTATGCAGCAGCTTCCCAGTAGCCATCCATTTTACATTTGGTAGTGTATATATGTCAATGCTACTCTCTCACTTCATCCCAGCTTCCCCTTCCCCCTGTGCCCTCAAGTCTGTTCTCTACGTCTGCACCTTTATTCCTCACGTGCCACTAGGTTCATCAGTACTGCATTTTAAAATTCCATATATATGCGTTAGCATACGGTATTTGTTTTTCTCTTTCTGACTTACTTCATTCTGTATGACAGATTCTAGGTCCATCCACCTCACTACAAATAACTCAATTTCGTTCCTTTCTATGTCTGAGTAATATTCCATTGTATATATGTGCCACATCTTCTTTATACAATCATCTGTTGATGGACATTTAGGTTGCTTGCTCCAGGTTTTAAAGGCAGTCTGTATAGTGAGTAGCTTTTTGCATAGGTATAAGAACAGAGGTCCCCCACCCCAGGGATTTTAGAACAGTATAAGCTCTGCTTTTGTGTTGGAGACATCTGTTTCAGTGATAAAGAATTAAGGCAGTAAAAGTAGACTACGGTATTAGGTAAAAGTGACTGGATCAATTCTTGGATTTCTTGACAGCTAGTATTCTGGCTGGGATCCAAACAAAATTCATTTCTTTCTTGAAATGGTTTGATTGTGGAACAGTGAAATTAGAGAATGATATATGATCTGCAAATAACAATAGATATCTGTATATCCTTGATGTACTTGAAAGCTTGCCATTTGAGGGTGTCAGATATCTTATTGGGTATCATCAAAAACTTCTGATAAGATGTGACTCAGAAATTTGATATTCACGTTTTTGAATATGTATTTCTAAGGTTTGGCCATTCTTCTAGATGGCCAAGAGTGGCCTAACCAAGGACCTAAATGCCTAATGTTTGTTTTTATAGCTTGCAACTATATACTGAGTAAATAAGCAATCATGTTTAACCACAATTAATGACCCTCTTCTCACTCAAAAATATATTTTCCCTATCTATCTTCTCTATCTTTCTTATTCAGATATTTTAAAATACGCTTCACAATTCATACCTATTTTGGGGCCTCTTTTCCTAACTTACCTCTGGGCAATTGATGTAATAATTTTTTACTTCTCCCCTGTGCTCTGTACGATGGATTAAACCAACTTTGTAAAATCCCATTTACATTTATTTGCTTGTTTATATACTTATGTATTTTTCATGTAGACCTCAAAATAATCCATGCAGCTGGGTATTTGTGCCAATAGGCATTTCAGGATTTTGCAAATTTTTCAGAAAACTAATATATCATTTATATATAGCTTTTTATACGTATGTGCCAATCAGAAAGCAATTAGTTATAAAACATTCTATAACATCCATTTTTAATGGAAAATTTTGATACAAAATAAAATGAAAGAAGCTTTAAAACCCCCTCATATTTAAATTACAATACTTTAAAATTAATGCGAATTAGTTTCAGAAGACAGTATTTCTGGGGGGAAAAAAGGGGGGGAAGATTACATCTCCAATTTAAGTACTCCCTTAAGTCCATTTTTTAAATTAAATCGCCTTTATGAATTAACTAAAAAATGGTTAACCATATTATTTAAATAACATAAAATTTGAGACTTTTTCTAACAAAATGTTTTCTGCTTTTTTGTAGAGGAGGTCTGTCAAGAAGTCCCTATCAACGAGGATTAATGTGTTCTCAATGTAGCAACTATGACAGATGCACAGATTTTCTATGCAGTAAGATAAAGAAAATAACTGAAACATGAAAAAAATCCATAATGCATTGGATAACAAGAAAAAGAAGTGGTGAACTTTCATTGTCATGTTAATATTGTTCCTTTGTTCAGAATGGTATTGTTATATTATCAAAGGTGGTATCAAACAGTATCATCTTTAGATTATTTTAAACTACACAACCTCTTCTGCCCTCTCTTACTATTATTCCTGCCCCTAAGTACATACTAGAATCTGAAAGAAGGAAAGAGAACTAACAGTTATGCCCTGAAAAAGCTTCTCAGTTAATTCCTGAAATAGCGGCCTGTATGAGAGTGACTGCTCTAAAGGATAGGATATTCCAAAACATGCAGAAAGAGGAAAGAAGTAAAGTAGCAAATATTTAATAGCCTTTTATTTTCATTTTTCCCCTAAACATTCAAAGGATAAAAGTAGAAAATATGTTTTGTTAAATTTTTCTTTTAGTTTTTCTAAACATGAGAGCATATAATCCAAAAGTATAACTATATCTGGAATATATGATGCTTAGAGGAATGTGGTAGGCGATAAAGTCAGACAGTAAATAAGGGGCATATTAGGCTTTTATGTTAAAGAAACTAGTGAACAATTTCATTATAATGCCACTGCTGGAGTGACTCCACATAACATTTCTTCCCCTGCTTCCTTTGAATCAAGATGCAAAACCTTGCTCTTCCTCTTCGCCTTTTCTTTCTCTTCCTGCAAATATCCAGACCTAAAGCCATTGGGTAGGTCAGAAAGAGGTAGGCATCCACACAGAGGGCATCCAGATGTGATATGTTAGAACCTAAGCAAGAAGACAAGGGATTCATACATGATGTGGTAGGCATGGGGAAAGAGCCTAAGTAGGGTGAGAACAGTGTCCACATGGTATGGCCTTGTATGGGAAGTTAGAGCCCTCATGGAATGAGGTGAGTGTACCTGCATGAGGTCAGACTTGGGGTATAAGATCAGGGTAAAGGGATGTCCATGCGGGAGTGGCTCACTATGTGGTGTCAGAGTCCAAGCAAAGTGAGGATAGAATCCACGTGGGGTGGGAAGGAGAAGCCTGACATAACGTATCATTTAAAATAACGTCAAAGATCCACCAGAAGTTCAGTTCATCTCCAAGGTGCCTGAGGAGTGATTTCTAAATTTTCCTCTAAGGGTACCATCATTGCAAGACAAAGCCCTGGTTGACATTGGGCTCTCTATGGGTGAGACTGCATTTATTCTCCCACTCTCCTTTCTAGTGGAATCTGAGAATGATTGTTTGAACTTCTCTGCCCACGTGAGCAGAGGAAGGGAAATTTATTTCCTGAAAAGTATTATGATAACATTGGGCTAGATAGCAAAAACAAGGAATACCAGGCTCTGTAGTTAACCTTGCCATCTAGGAAATGAAGGGCAACTGAAAGCTTCTGAAAATAAGAATTAAATGAATAAAGTGAGTAGATTCAGAAAATTAATTTTGAATGATCTTGGGGGGAAGTGGAGAGAAGAGAGATAAAAATAAGAGATGTTCTAACAGGACATTGCAAATTAACTATACTTCAATTTTTAAAAAAGAGAGATGTAGAATTCTAGAATGTCAAAGATGGAACAATCTTTGAAAGGCAGGAGTGGAGTGGCTTATATAAGTTGTCAGGATTTAGAGACGGAATTAGTACTAGAATCCACACCTCTTCCTCCTGTACTTCCCTGCTCTCTCTGGTAGGCCAGGAGGACTTTTACTAAAAGAAAATATGTTGTACTTTACAATTGGCTACTGGTTGAAGGGGAGACATCAAAGATGAGAGCATGGTGCCTGAAAACTAGGAGAATGATATTATTATTGTTGAGAAACATATCTTATATTCTAGAAAAAGAAGAAATTCTATGTAACTTTATGAACTTTCTTTTTCTTTCTAGGTAACGCAGATCGTGACCAAGCCATATGTATGTATTGTTGTCCTTTATTTCTTGAACGATTTCACTACTTTATGTGAAATCCAGCTTTCAATTACTTCTTTATTTACAGATTACCAATTTTGGTATCCAAGATGGGAAGTACCCCGGCCAATTGTGTGCGATCCACTGTGCATGATTATTTTATTTCTGAGAATGCTGTGTTTTTCACTAAGTGCCACAATTGTTTTGATAATACAGTCTCATTTTCCAAATATGTTTTTGGAAGAAGAGATAGTTTTTATCCCTGAGGTAACTGGGCCAGCAAAGGAGGAGGAAAAGGTAGAGAAAGAGGAAGAGGAGGAGGAGGGGGAGGAGGAGGAGGAGGAAGGGGAGGAGGAGGAGGAGGAGGGGGAGGAGGAGGAGGGGGAGGAAGGGGAGGAGGAGGAGGAGGAAGGGGAGGAGGAAGAGGAGGGGGAGGAGGAGGACAGGACAAAATAGGAAGAGGAAGAGGAAAAGGTGGAGGAGGAGGTGAAAGGGTGAGATTTACCACTATCATAGGACAAAAATGTAATACAAAAAAGGCAAAAATAATAAACACTGAAAAAAAAACCCACTGAGCTTTAACAAAAGAGAATATGCACAAACCACAATTGCAACACCTTTTATTCCCTTCTCTTTCCCATATTTATTCAACAAATTTAAATTTGAAAAATAAAGAAACAAACAAAAAACATGTATTTTATAGTAAGTACTGTAAGGCAAGTTCTTGGACACTAAGAACAAATAAAGATGTGATGACAGAAATACTAAAAAAAGATTTGACCAGTCTAATTAATCTTAAGATTTCACTATGTTATTCTGATAAAGAAGAAATTTCCACTTTCTAAACATGTTTCTATCTCTGTGTTTTTTTGTTTTTTTTTTTTTTTTTGCGGTACACGGGCTTCTCACTGCTGTGGCCTCTCCCGTTGCGGAGCACAGGCTCCGGATGCGCAGGCTCAGCGGCCATGGCTCACGGGCCCAGCCGCTCCGCGGCATGTGGGATCTTCCCAGACCGGGGCACGAACCCACATCCCCTGCATCGGCAGGCGGACTCGCAACCACTGCGCCACCAGGGAAGCCCTATCTCTGTGTTTTAAGTATTTTAAATGGCTTAAAAAAATTCTTGAGTATTAAATAAGATTATACATGTAAGGTGCTTAGGACCATTCCAAGTTCAGGACAACCATTTGATAACTTTTGATTTTGTTGTTTTTATCATTCCTATCACAGTTGTTATTGGTGGTGATGATGGTGGTGATATTTTCCATGTGTTATCAAGGCTTCTAATACCATTATTTATCTTTGTAGTATATGTGTTTTGGAATGGCTTAAGTGGTATTTGTACATGCTGTTAGGAGACAAATTTATTATTTCTACTTCATGTTTAATATTTCATTAAAGCCTTGCTGTACTTCTTTACTAGGCTGTACAATTTGTTGACACCAAGGGCTAATAAATGTCAAAAGTTTAATTATTTGTGATTGAGCAATATGGCTGCTTCCAAATTTTTTTTTTTTTTTTTTTTTTTTTTTTTTTTTTTTGCGGTACGCAGGCCTCTCACTGCTGTGGCCTCTCCCGTCGCAGAGCACAGGCTCCGGATGCGCAGGCTCACGGGCCCAGCCACTCCGTGGCATGTGGGATCCTCCCAGACTGGGGCACAAACCCGCGTCCCCTGCATTGGCAGGCAGACTCTCAACCGCTGCGCCACCAGGGAAGCCCTGCTTCCAAATTTATGTTATAAAATAAAATAAAAATTTTTAAATAGTTATTTACTTATAGTTATTCAATATCTATAGTAAAAGTTCATAACTTAGTAATATAAATTAACTACTTACCACTTGTAGTACTAATAAATGAACTGAGTAAAAATGCGTAACATAAGCAAAATACATCAAATGGTATAAACTTGATGTTTATTAACTGTATTATATCAAAAGCCTGTTCTTAAATGGGACAACATGAGAATTATATAAAAAAGCAATGAACTATCCTCTTGTATTTGATAGTTTCTGGGTTTTTGTTTGCTTGTTTTCACTTGCTTTGTTTTGTTTTTCAAGAGCTCTGAGATAGATATAGATATATAAAATTTCCATGAAGTCAGCCTCTTTTCTACCCAGCCTCCTGAGAAAAAGCCTGAGGTAAAGAAAAGGGCTGGTTCTCTACAGTGATTTTATTTTTTATTATTATCTTATATTTATGTATCATTTCATAGCTTCTGAAGTGCTTTCACATAATTATTTAATACTCAAAGCCACTCTGTGGAGTTGGTATTGCTTCCACTTTTAAACTGAGAAAACTTGTTTTGCATTTGCAAAGTGGTTCAATCTAGGACTGAGAACAAATTACTTTCTGAACATTCTGATGCATTTATAAGCATAAATTCCTCACCATACCATGTTCTATTCCCACTGCGACAAACCTTGATCTGTATCTATAATCTGACTCCTACTCCTCTACATCTACTCTTCGCCATGTTCTCTGGTGATTTCATGGAATATGATTGCTACAGGCCAGTGGTTCTTAACTGGGGGCAATTTTGCCACCTCTCCACCAATGACATTTGGCAGTGTTTGGGAACATTTTTGATTGTCACAACCAGGAAGGTGCTGCTGTTGTCTAGTGGGTAGAGGTTAGAAATGCTGCTAAACATCCTGAAGTACACAGGACAGCCCTCACAACAAAGAATAATCTGGTCCAAAACACCAATAGTGTCATTTTGTTTTTGTGATTCTCTCTCCCTAGTTTGGGTGATGGTCTACTGACCACAGCTGGGCCCAGTCATGGTGTTTGGTTTGGGGATCCAGACAGACATTCAAGGCAGGTCCTCCTTGGTGGCTAAAATTTTAATATGTGAAGCTCTGAGGCTATGCAGCATACCACATGGAAAGAAAGAATGAAGTCCAAACACAGAGAGAAGCAGTGAAAGACTGTTTGTTGTCTCTGATACCTAGTTTCATCCCAACGTTTCACATGAACTGTTTTGTTTTGTTTTTTCAGAATATATCCTAATTTTATCCAGTAAGTTTTCCTCTTTTCTTAGGTTATTTTGAATTCAATTCCTCTGATTCAACTGAAGGACATTCATACTACAAATTTATTTTAATTAAAATTTTCATTATCCTGAAACAGCATGAACAAAAACTCAATTTATAGATGTTCTTCATATCATCATGTGGTCAAAGGAACAGTTTCTTAAGTTTTATTTCCCAAATCTTTGTTTTTGGTATCATCTCTAGCTCTCCTCAAAATGGATTAAAGACCTAAATGTAAGGCCAGACACTATAAAACTCTTAGAAGAAAACTTAGGCAGAACACTTTTTGACACAAATAGCAGCAAGATCTTTTTTGACCCACCTCCTAGAGTAATGAGAATAAAAATGAAAATAAATAAATGAGACCTAATTAAACTTAAAAGCTTTTGCACAGTAAAGGAAACCATAAACAAGATGAAAAGACAACCCTCAGAATGGGAGAAAATATTTGCAAATGATTAATGAAGTTTAATAGTCCTGCTTGGGGTGGAGTAAAAGGACTAGAATGAATATGAGAAGTTTGAGGCCAATTTGTTCATTCTTACACTGGTAAGATTCTTCTTATTATTATTATAGTAATCTAGTACATTTTCTCATCTTTCTCAGAGGAATCTCTCCTTATCCTTTCCTTTTTCAAAATTTTTTTGCTCTTCCCAATCTTCTGAATTGGGATTATTTTGTTAAGTTACAAACAAATCAGTAGTATCTTTAATTGGGATTATTATAATTGTGATTGTATTAATTTATATTATACATTATTGAACTTGACACTTCTCAATGTAGTTTTCCAATTCAAGATGTTAGTTCCAGATTTATTTCATGTACTTTTGTACTGTCACTCATTTCTTAGTTGCTTTCCTCTAAGGGACACTATTTTTGCTCTGTCTCTTGGCTCCTTTTCTTCCACTCTTTTTTCTATTTCTTCCCTGAGTCCTTCTTTCCCACATTCCTTGCTTTTTCCTCAACTCCTGCTGTCATGATACATTACTGTATTATAACCAGGTAATATGTTTATGTATATATTTGAGTCCAGCTTAATAGTTTTCTAATTTATGCATAATTATTAGGACTTAAATAAAAGTTAATGGTCTCATTTAATAGTTAATTTAATGTCAAAGGGACTTTTGCATAAACATTATTCTGTACCTATTTTAATGCTAAATTTATTATTTATATTCTAATAAAAATTATGAACATTAATTTTATTAAACATGTATTAAATATTTACCTCTCCTTAAAAAATAGATTATAATTGCAGCTTTAGAATGAGGTGTTCTATTGAACTATTTATATAACTTAAAAGCAAGACAGGGGCTTCCCTGGTGGCGCAGTGGTTGACAGTCCGCCTGCCGATGCAGGGGACGCAGGTTCGTGCCCCGGTCTGGGAGGATCCCACATGCCGCGGAGCGGCTGGGCCCGTGAGCCATGGCTGCTGGGCCTGGGCGTCCGGAGCCTGTGCTCCGCAACGGGAGAGGCCACAATGGTGAGAGGCCCGCGTACCGCAAAAAAAAAAAAAAAAAAAAAAAGCAAGACAAAAATAGTATTTTTGTAAATATAATAACTTAAAAACTTTGTCCTATTCTAAAATCTCAGTACTCTGTGTTTATTTATTTATCTTCTATTTCTACTTCTGATTCCCTTAGAGGGGTATAATCATGTTTATGTTGCTACCCTCCCAGGATGACACCGAAGAAAACTTTCCTCTAAGCAGGTTCTATCTTATTATTGTCCTCTCAAGTTCTGGAACTCAAGAATTAACATCTAGTCTTCCCTGGTGGCGCAGTGGTTAAGAATCCGCCTGCCAATGCAGGAGACACAGGTTTGAGCCCTGGTCCGGAAAGATCCCACATGCCACGGAGCAACTAAGCTCGTGCACCACAACTACTGAGCCTGCACTTTAGAGCCTGTGAGCCACAACTACTGAGCCTGCGTGCCACAACTACTGAAGCTCACATGCCTAGAGCCTATGCTCCACAACAAGAGAAGCCACCGCAATGAGAAGCCCACGCACCACAAAGAAGAGTAACCCCTGCTCGCCGCAACTAGAGAAAAGCCTGAGCGCGGCAACGAAGACCCAATGCAGCCAAAAATAAAGAAATAAAATTTTTTAATTAAAAAAATAAAAAAGAAATAAAAAGAATTAACATCCCTCAAATCTGGGTTGAATGCTATGTTAGTTTCCTAGGGCTACGGTAACAAACTACCACAAATTGGGTAGCTTAAAACAAGAGAAATTTATTCTCTCACATTTTTGGAGGTTAGAAGTTCAAAATTAAGGTGTAGTTTGGGCTGTCCTCCCATTGAAGCCTCAAAGAGATTAAGCTTCCTTCCCTCACCCAGCTGCTAGTAGCCCAAGGCATTCCTTACCTTGTGACAGCACGATTCCAGTCTCTGCCTCCGCCTTCCCATGGTCTTCTCTCTTTGCCTCTGTGTCTGCACATGGAATTCTCTTCTCTGTATCTCTTCTCCACTTCTTATAAGGACATTAGTCGTATTGGATTACAGTCCATCCTAACAACCTCATCTTAACTTGATTACATCTGTAAGGATCCCATTTCTAAATATCATTATGAGGTTCATGGGGTTAGAGCTTCCACATATCTTTTGAAGGGGCTCAATGCAATCCATAATAGGTGCCTTGACTGGGGATGCTGATATCTCTCTGAATAACTTCTGTTAAAGTAGCTTTTATCTTTCAGCCTCCTACACAAAGCAGAAACTTGCTATCTCCATCGTATCCCCAGTCTGATATAGGCACCATTCCTTCTTTTCTTTTTCTTCTTCATACTTAGAATGTGGATGTGAAGCTGTAGGTGGAGCACCTGTCTTGTGACCATGAGATAAGAAGCATGAGTGGAAAAGCCACACGCTAAAGATGACTAAGCAGAAAAATAGGAAGAGCTAGAGACATTGACCTCATGTTGCCACTGCACCAGCCCTGGACTCCCCACCTTTGGACTTACTATTATTTTAGAAAAGGTATAGCCCATTGTAGTTAAGCCACAGTAGATGAGTTTTTGTGCAACCCTCCCCCCTTCAAAAACAACCTCAAAACAAAACCGCTGTGTTAATGGCCTGCTTCCCCTGGCCTCATTGCTCATGCAAGCTGCATGAAGTCAATCATGTTTATCAGTGATTTAGTACTGGCACATCTTAGCAGCTCAACACAAGCAGCTGGCATCTTACTTTAAATAACAAATAGTATACGTTTTAGTTCTGTTTTTTGTTTTCTTTCTGTTTTAAATCAAAGTGTGACCTTCTCCATTTCCACACCTATTTGCAAAGTTGTCAGTTAAAGTCCCATCGGTGACAGGTGTCCGCCTTACAAAAGGACTATCAGTACCAGCTCACTTGTCCATGTGTCTGACTTCATCTTTGCTAACTTTGATTCTAGATGTCAAATGACCTCAGACACTGCCCACTGACAAATTTCCTGTTTTGGTTTCTGCTTTGACTGGCTACATTTCTCAATCCTTTCTTTCTGCCTGGTTCAGCTTTCCTAACACTGACTTTGGCAGAAGCTTTTAACTCTCCTTACAACTGTCAGCCTCATGGCATCCTGGCTGAGCCTACCTACAATGAGAAAGGCTGACTGAGGAAAAAAAAGAGACAGAAAACAAAAATCACCAGTATCAGGAATAAACAAGGGACACTACTAGAGGTCTAGAGAAATTAAAAGAATGATAAGCAAACATAATGAATAACTGTTTGTCAATAGATTCAACCATTTAGATGGAATGAGCAAGTTCTTGAATGAGTCCACTTCCAAAACCAACACAAGAATAAAGAAAAATATTTGCAATGGCCTCCTGTCAAAAACTGTGAAAGGTCTGAGACTGTATCCTGCAAGTTAACAAGTTAGTCAAGGATACTTAGAGAAAATGCAAGACTTCTGGGTCAGAGACAAAGGACAGTATTTTACTCACAACAATGATAATAAAGCTTTTAAAAACATGTTTGTTTCTTAAATTTTATTTATATTAAAGATATACATATGCATACTTTAAGAAATCAAATAATCCTATAAGGCCTGTAATAAAAACAGAGCGTAGTCGCCCAGAACCACACCTGACAAAACATGTTTTAGAAGATGTTTTAGTAATGAGACTGAAAAAAAAAAAAAAAAGTTCAAAGGAAACGGCTAAATTGCTGTTGAAACCACCATTTCCTTAGGGTAGAGCAAGTTCAAAACAATTTCCTTCTCAGAAATGAGAAGTTAACTAGACTAAAATGTGTAGCTAGTTGAATAGTGTTAACATTGGATAAGTCTCAATGCTACAAGATTATATTGGCTACATTATCTCTTTGACCATTTATGTCTTGTATTCCTACCTGTAAACACTCAGTTTATATTTAGAATGCCTAGCAAGTTTAACTCAGGAATGACTAAATCTAGCAGTGTTATTCAGTATAATGTAAGCACTTCATAAACACAAGCATTAATCTATTAATATTTATTCATTTCTGGATGTTTATTGATTTGGAAAGTACATTTATATCGTGTTTGAATTTATAATGATTTTGAAAACGTGGCCATCATAATTATCTTATGATAACTGGTACTGTATCAGAAAAGGACTGTTCAAAGAAAACATACATTAAATGAGCGTCAAAAATTCAAAATAAAATGTGGGAGAAAATTATTGAAATGGAGTTTTCTTTTAAAAAATGAACGTGCAAGGATTAAGTGTTAGTGATAAGGGAATAGGAATGTTTGAATTGGAAGTAATTGTATATAAGTTTATTAACAAATTTGTGTGTGTCTTATGACTGCTTTAGAACTGTGCCACCTTGTAACTGTGGTGACGATATGAATACTTGGATAATGAGGATGCTATATATTTTTTTTTTTTTTTTTTTTTTTTTTTTTGCGTTATGTGGGCCTCTCACTGTTGTGGCCTCTCCCGTTGCGGAGCACAGGCTCCGGACGCACAGGCCCAGCGGCCATGGCTCACAGGCCCAGCCGCTCCGCGGCACGTGGGATCTTCCCAGACCGGGGCACGAACCCCCGTCCCCTGCATCGGCAGGCGGACTCTCAACCACTGCGCCACCAGGGAAGCCCGAGGATGCTATATTTTAATTGTTACGCAAGAATATGTTGGGACAGAATCTATAGAACCTTCTGATAATGAGGTGGACTAGGCTTGTCACTAAGTTCTTTCTAATTTTAATCTCATATTGATAAGAAACTAGAATTTACTGTACAGTTTGGAGAATTATAAAAAATGAAATATTCTTATAAGTACAGTTTTATACACAAAGTTCCTAGGTGATAATATTTCTTAACTCTATCAGTCTATACTTTTGTGTTAGTCAGTATATTCATACTGATCGTCGTGGGTTATTTACTTAAAACATCACTGTCTAAAGAAATATAATGCAAGCCACACATGTTATTTTAAATTTCCTTGTAGCTGCTTAAAAAAGTAAAAAGAAGCAGGTGAAATTAATTTTAATACTAGATCTTATTTAGTCCAACAAATTCAAAATATTATCACTTCAGCATGTAATCAATATTAAAAGTATTAAGGAGATGTCTTATATCCTTTGTTTCATACAAATTCTTTAAAATCCTGTGTGTATTTTACATTTCAAATACCTCTCAATTTAGACTAGCCACATTTCAAGTGCTCCTTAGCCCATGTGGCTAGTGGTTATAACACTGGACAGCACAGATTTAAAGACTGAGCTCTTGAAAGTGCTTTAGCTCTAGAGCACATCTTATCCAATATCCAAGTAAGCTTCTGTTTACTTTCTATGCTTTGAGGTGGGGATTCCAAATTAGAGGGTGCATTGACTGAATGTTTGTGTCCCCTCCACATTCACATGTTGAAGCCCTAACCCCCAGTGTGATGGTATTAGGAGGTGGGGCCTTTGGGAAGATGAGGCATGAAAGTGGAGTACCCATGATGGGATCAGTGTCTTTTCTCTCTCTCCCCCTTTTCCTCGCCTTCTCCCTCTTCACCGTGTGAGGACAGAGTGGGAAGGTGACCTTCTGCAAGCCAGGAAGAGGGCCTCACCAAGAGCCAAGCCAGCTGGCACACAGGTGGTGGGACATCCCAGTCTCCAGAACTGTGAGAAATACAATTCTGTTGATTCAAACACTGGGAAGAGCTGATTAGAAGCAGTGATGGGTTATCACAGTGTGGACATTCTAATGCACCCCGAGGTGCGTGAGTCAGTGGTGTAAAGAAGCGAGATAACCTTAAGTTTAATTCACTTCTTTCATTTACTAACTGTGTGAATGTCAGCAATTTACTTAATGCTGGCCCCTAAATGTAGCTGTATAATACACACTTTCCAGGACCATAATGAAGTAAACATTAACTGAGAACAGGCTGGGTCATGCTATGCCATGTCATGGATCTCTGTCTTGTGAATGGACCATAGTGAACTGCCAGAAGATACCTGCCTCTTGGAGTAGTCCAGCATGCAATTAGTAGGCTTCCCCAGTCTTGGGCAAGGCAGAAGCTAAAGGCAGAAAGAGAAGGCACAGTGCTAAGGTAACTGTACCCCAGCTCCCTCAGCCTCTCCACATGGCAGCTGATTTTCTTGCACACAATTTGCAGTTTGTACAGAGATCTTAGCTCAGCTGCTGAGGCCAGTAGTATAAAAACTGAAGCATATGAGTCATTCTCTGAGGTTACCCCAGCAGAGAGGCCCTGAAGGAACTTGACAGAGTACACGGTAAAAACTTCTCTCTTGCCTTACGAAATCAGAACAGCATTACTCTATAGTGAAATGGAAAAGGAAGCACCAGGCAGACTTTTATGCCGAAATTGAGTTAACTCAAATTTGGACTCTTATGAAATTAAGAAATGCAACAAGAGGAGGTGAACCCTCAGTAAATGTTTTCCTCTGAAACATATCTATGCTAAAGAAAGTGTTTAGAAATATTTATAGAAAGACAAGTGCAGCTATGTTTAAGAGTTTAGCAATGTTATGTTGCTCAATTCTCATGTTAACATTATCTTTGAATTCATACTTTTAAAAGTGACCACTCTGTTTAAGTATGAGCAGAATTGATCCCAGTGCTTATAACTTTGTTTGGGTGCTGTTCCTTTTGCCATATCGTACAACAAATCAAAGGCAAAATTTAGAAATTCCACTGTGGCCTCCTCTTTGGACAAACTATGCCTCAAAGTCAGCTAAAGTTAGGAGATGATAAACTAAAATCCGGCATAGAAAGGGAGAGAAAATGGGAAGCACCCAAATATGCATATTGACAAGACACTCTCCCTGACCGAACTCTTTAGTCAGACTTCTCTAAACTCTGTTCCTGACTAGGCCTTGAATTTGCATCCTTATCCCCATCCTTGCCAAATGTGCATAGCCCAGTTTTAGCAAGAATCCTGCCAAATCAGTGTAGAGAAAATCTCCCCCACTCTTCAGATCTGATCACTCTAAATAGCTCATCAAATATCTCCTCCCCAACCCTTGCCACCTGATTAGTCTGGCATGCTACTACTAGTAATTTTCCATCCACCAAGTCTCTCCTCCCCCACCCTTGCCACCTGATTAGTCTGGCATGCTACTACTAGTAATTTTCCATCCACCAAGTCTCTCCTCCCCCAGCTCTGTTCCTTGGCTATAAATCTTGGCTGCCTTGTATTGAGCTCAGTTCTAAACTGAAGTCTCTTCAGGGAAGCAACCTAAATGTCCATCAACAGATGAATGGATAAAGAAGATGTGGTACATATATACAACGGAATATTACTCAGCCATTAAAAAGAATGAAATAATGCCATTTGCAGCAACATGGATGGATCTAGAGATTGTCATACTGAGTGAAGTAAGTCAGGAAGAGAAAGACAAATACTGTATGATATCACTTATATGCAGAATCTTAAAATGATGCAAATGAACTTATTTACAAAACAGAAACAGACTCACAGGCTTAGAGAACGAACTTATGGTTACCAGGGGGGAAGGCCGGGGGGAAGGGATAGTTAGGGAGTTTGGGATTGACAGGTACACACTGCTATATTTAAAATGGATAACCAACAAGGACCTACAGTATAGCACAGGGAACTCTGCTCAGTGTTATGTAACCACCTAAATGGGAAAAGTTTTTTTTTTTTTTTTCTGTACACGGGCCTCTCACTGTTGTGGCCTCTCCCATTGTGGAGCACAGGCTCCAGACGCGCAGGCTCAGCGGCCATGGCTCATGGACCCAGCTGCTCCACGGCATGTGGGATCTTCCCAGACCAGGGCACGAACCCGTGTCCCCTGTGTCGGCAGGCAGACTCCCAACAACTGCGCCACCAGGAAAGCCCAGGAAAAGATTTTGAAAAAGAAAAGATACAAGTATATGTAAAAAAAAAAAAAAAAAATTGTTCCACCTCCAATAATAAAGGGTAAATTAAAACAAAAGGAAAAAAAAAAAAAAAAAAACAACTGAAGTCTCTTTTCCCCTATTGCAATAGTTTCTGAATTAAATCTATCTTTACTGCTTTAACTAGTGTCTGGCTCTGGTTCTCTTTGACAATATGCACAAACAGGTACATATATACACATAGTTCTGATGTTAAAGATAATATATGGTCTCAATGTCCATATGATGATAATGGAAGTATAAATTAGTACAAGTTCTGAGAGGGTAATTGGACATTCTGTATCTGAAATCTTTATAACACTCATACCTTGTTACTCAGTAATTCTATTTCTAGGAATCAATCCTACTATATATGCCTTATATTTAAAGATATCCACAGCAGCATTATTTATAATAAAGAAAAATTGAAAAGAATCTGAATATCCAACAATAATTTGCTATGTAAGTTATGAGGCACTCATAATGGTTTGAGGAGACATTGTGCAGCCCTCAAAATGTTTGTGAAAAGTCATAATAACAAAAGACATACTTATGAAATGGTGGTAAGTAGAGAAAAAAGCAAGATACTAAATTGCATAAAATTATGCCCTCATTTAACAAATTTCTGCATGCGTATTATATAGATATTGAAAACGTACATATATATGTGAATGTATATATATGAACGTAAAACACTGAAAGAAGTACACCAAAATGTTAAAAGGTGGGGAGGGTCTTCTGAGGTGGACTGATAGATTTTTTTTTTCCTCCTCAAAAAGTCAAGATTCTTGTGACTTCCCTGGTGGTCCAGTGGTTAGGACTCTGCACTTCCACTGCCAAGGGCCCAGGTTCAATCCCTGGTTGGGGAACTAAGATCCCGCAAGCCACTGGGTGTGACAAAAAAAAAAAAAAAAAAGAAGAAGTCAGGATTCTTAGTTGCAAACAAAAGAAGCCACTCTGGCAAAATTAAGCAGAAAAATCATTTATTAAAACAAATAAGGTAGCTGACAGAATGATTGAGGGGGCTGGAAAAACAATCCCCAGACTCAGCTTCCTAAAGCAATCCCCAGGTCTGGTTGATAAGAAAGCCATCATCACCGCTGATGCTATGTAAGAAATGCCAACAACAGGACTTTTCTACAACTGCTGGCTGTCAGCAATTCTAGAAAGCTACTCTTAAACTGCAAACCCCAGAAGCTGTACATGTCTGATGCCACCCATCCAGCAAAAATGGAAAAAATGCGGAGGCTATTTCCTCATGTTGCTCATCTCCAAGTGATCAGAGGAGTGACATAACTGACTGACACTGTAAAAGGATAATTCTGACTGCTGGGAGGAGAATATAATGTAGGGGATGGGGAGGAAGTGAGAAGACTGCTTGGGAGGTCATTGTGATAATCCAGGTGAGAGGTGAAGATAGACTGGTAGAAGGGGAATGGTGAGAAGTCGTTGAATTCTGGATATATTTCAAGGGTGACTCCTGGATATTGGCCTGAGAATTTGGAAGACTGGGCTGTAATGTACTGAGATGGGAAAGATCATAGGTGGAGATTGTAACCAAGCAATGGGCTGGTGTGCCCGCAGCGCAGAAAGCCAAACTCTGACAGCAGGTGTTTGGAGCAAAGTAAGGGTTTATTGCAGGGTGATTTTGCAAAGCTTTGTGGTCTTATTTTAGGCAGTTGTGAGCAAGAGACAGTGAGGTGTGTGTTACTAATCTAACTTGATATGGTTGGCTCTGCTTGAGAAGAAAACTCCGGTGTCTCAGAGGAAGCAGTCTACACTGATATCAGCTACTTCTCCTCCTAATCAATGTGATCTGAAGGTCTCCAGCATTTGTACCAGAGCAGATGTCAGGTGCAGACTTCTTTCTTTAGCTGTGAAGTGTGTACCCAAGGCACAAGCCCCTGAAGTTTGACTGCCATCTAGGTAGTGAGGAGGACTTTTCAAGGAGATTCAAGGGTAATCTTTGTTATTACTGATTCCAAATCAGAAGGATGGAAAAAAATTGGAAATGTTAGTTTGGAGAGTCCAGATAGTTGAGGAAATTAGAATTCAGGATCCAGTCCAGTTTACAGATAGTACAAATCCACAGAGATAATTAACAGGGTTAGAATCTAACATAGAGAAAGGTAAAAACATAACTTTTCTCTCTACCATCCCCCTCCATTTTTATCAAAGGTAACCTTGGTAAAACTAATTTGCTTGCATTAAACTTGGCTTGATAATTTACATTGACTATATAAGCTCTTTTTAAGGCTGCCTTGCTGACACAAGGCACCAGGTGGATGTTTCCAAGGGGCTTTATTGGCCCCATAATGTCAACCTTCGTTCCTTAAAGCTGTCTGGTCATGTCTGAGTCTAGGCATATCTCTGTCAAATGTGACAATCCAGTCAACTCCTGGTAATATGGCCCATGTTTTCAACTGTGTCCTGTTACAAGGAGAACAGATTCTTATTGAACTTATGCAAATAACTAACTGTATTGCCATGAAAAGAATACTTAAGGGTTTCCAAACTCTGGAGAAAAAGTAAATATTTCATCTTTGTTTACAAAGGTATACTTTACGAAAATGCTGCAAGACATGGATAGCTTGCAAGAAGTTTCCTTAAATTTGGAAAAGCAAAACATAAAAGAATTGGCAAGTTTAAAACAGAAAGTCATAAAAATCATAATCATCCTCATCAGTTTATTCAGTCTGATGTAATTAATACTTGTTCTACTTGAATCTAGTTGTTCCATTAGTTTTGGAAATTTTACCCAGTTCAGTTTTATGATCTTAAAGTTATCAGAAACCTGTACTTGTCAAAAGCCTTTGCATGAATTTCTCTGAAGATGACATATTTTTGCAGAAACACTTCTGCTGAAGCATCTGAGTAAAACGGTAACTCTGTAAATGACAAAAGACCTTTGAAAACTGTTCATTATTAAAGATCTGATGAGAGTGCATTATAATGGAATTTTCAAGGATATTTGGTTATTTCTGTAACATACTGTTTTATGATAATATCTGATCAGTTCACCCAAGGTGGCCGTCCCCTTGTTCTCTGTACAGCCCTTTCTCCTAGTTCTGCTTTACCTACACCCTCCTCACAGGACTGATCTTTCCTCCTTTTTTTTTTTTTTTTTTTTTTGCGGTACGCAGGCCTCTCACTGTTGTGGCCTCTCCCGTTGCGGAGCACAGGCTCCGGACGCGCAGGCGCAGCGGCCATGGCTCACGGGCCCAGCGGCTCCGCAGCATGTGGGATCTTCCCGGACCGGGGCACGAACCCATGTCCCCTGCATCGGCAGGCAGACTCCCAACCACTGCACCACCAGGGAGGCCCTCCTCTTAATCATAGATCCTACTCAGTAAATGCCTGAATACTTGTCCCAGGCCCCAGCTAGTGGTTGTTCTAAAGATTAGGGATGGCTTATCAAAGGGACAGACGGTTACGGGCGCGCTCCTCTGCTGTTTTCCCTGGTAACCAAAGAGCCAACCTGAGGTCAATTCCCTCTATAACTGGTAACTTCTCCCCTTTGCCCCAGTGCCCCAGCCCCTTACCCACCACCCCGTAGCAAGGACTACTGCCATGTCCTGCCTGCTGTCTACCACGCACAGTGGGGTGTTGCTCCAGGACTGCTTCAGACACGGAAGATTCCACCCCTACCCACTAAGCCATTGATGTCTCTGTCACTGACTCTGTAAGAGGGCAGAAACTTTGTATTCTGTTTCAAGTTAATCACTAAAGGGATGTTGCCCATCAGCTTCAGTTATACGTAAGGGTCCATCTGTGGGAACTCTGCCTCTCAGGTAATGAGCATTCAGCTAAAATACCTTCGTTCAGCTCACAGAAAACATCCTGACCAGGCCCACCTGTGAATGACAGCAGGCGGGAAGAAATTAACACACCCACCCCAGAGGCTGATGGGAACCAGGAAATGCTGGTCTTCACTCCCTCCACTTTTAGTATAAAAGAAGCCTGAATTCTAACTCAGGCAAGCTGGTTCTTTGAGGTAGGAGTTCACCGTCTCGTTGGTTGGCCGACTTCCCAGATAAAGTTGGCATTCCCTGCCCTAACGGTTCCTCTCTTGATTTACTGGCCTGTCATGTGGCGAGCGGTTCAAGCTTGGACTAGGAAACAAAGTGTGGCACCGCCAGCAGGGTCCTTGCTACTCCTGGCTAGCCGGACTGATGGCGGAATTTTCGGGTAAGGCCCCAGCAGCTGCGGGATCACTTGTGGTGAGGATATTTCCTTCAAAATTCCCCAAAGCCAGAAACTAACACAACATTGTAAAGCAATTATACTCCAATAAAGATATTAAAAAAAAAATTCCCCAAAGCAGCACCGGCTGCCCCAGTGCTTGGCATTGGAACAAGGAATCAACACTTGGGAGCAGCTGACAGGCTCCATGCAGCAGGGTAAGTCCGTCCAGTGTATACAGCTGGAAACTTTATTTCCTCTCTATCTGGGGCTTTTTCTCTGGAATAAGCAAATCTGTTTTGTATTTGAGTAGGGTACCTGTTGGAGAGAGAAAGAGATTTTGGACTTTTACCGGATTTGTGAACTGGTTCATTTGTTTATTTGGATACTAGCATTTGTGTGTGCAGTTTGTGCTTTGTCTTGAATTTCTGTTTTTAAAAATGGGGAATGGGGCTTCCCTGGTGGCGCAGTGGTTGAGAGTCCGCCTGCCGATGCAGGGGATGCAGGTTCGTGCCCCGGTCCAGGAAGATCCCACATGCCGCGGAGCGGCTGGGCCCGTGAGCCATGGCCGCTGGGCCTGCGCGTCCGGAGCCTGTGCTCCACAGCGGGAGAGGCCGCAACAGTGAGAGGCCCGCGTACCAGAAAAAATAAAAAAGGGGGTGGGGGGGAATGTTTCAACTATCCCTAAAGAAAGTCCTCTGTGGCGCATTTTGGATAAGTGATCTGATTATAGCTGTGAACTCATGGGTGAGAGGAAGATGCTATCTTATTGTAACAGTGTGTGACCACAGTACCTGTTAGGATCTCCACAAGGGGTGTAGGCAGGGTTATCTTGGGACCCTGTGCACCATGTACTGTTACTGTTGCTGTGTTAATTATGTTGTTTATGGTCTCCTGTGTCATTGGTATGTGTAAAACCCCAAGACCAAACTTGAGGGTTTATTTAGGATTTTCTGTTAGCCCTTTGGGTTTTCATTTTGTTTAGTACTGTTTCTCCATTTACACCTGATCTCGGGTGGCCTCGGCCTGCAGCGGCTTGAAGCAGGGTTTCGGTTCCCGGCCAGTGATTGAGGTCGGGACACAGCAATGAGAGTACCGAATCCCAGCCACTAGACCAGTGGCCAGTGACAAGGCCCTGGCCCTATCGCTTTGCAGAAAAAGAATTCTCACAAAGACGGAAAGTAGTGAAACAAGTAAAGTATTTATTAGGAGAAAAAAGAAGTACAGTACATGTGGATAGACACACGGGAGGGCTCAGAATAGCACCCTCCCTCGTGGCAATTTGAATCACTTTTATGGGCATTTCTTCCAGGTTTCTTTTGGCCAATCATTTTGATTTGTCTGGTTCAAAGTCTGTATTTGGTAGAGCTCAGGATTTTCCCATGTGTGCACGCGCATCTCTTAGCCAAGATGGATTCTACCGAAGAGGCCTAAGGGTAGGTTTGGCAACTTGGCATCACTCCCCTTTTGACCTCCAGGGAGCCTTTCTGCACATGTGTAGTCGGGGAGGTCTCTTGACTTAGAGAATGAGGAACATGTGGTCTCTTGTCTTCTATCTGGGCAGGGCCCAGCCTCCGCTCTCAATTGTCCTGTTATTCTGGTCTCGGGAGTATTGAACTCTATTTGCCCTGAGGGCCCATCTGTCTCCTGCCTCACACCCAAATCAGCTTTGTGATATTTAAAACGTTTACTGATGTCAAATGGAGGAAAAGAACAGGAAAAAAAAAAAAAAAACACCTTTCCTTGTTGAAGAGTGGGACATTCCCAGGAAGAAAAAGTTTCTACTTGGTTCCTAAAATCAGCAAAAGCTACAAATAGAAATAGACGTGTCTTTTCCATAAATATTAGTAAAAAGGGCTTAGCTATCTAAACAGGTGAGCTTGATTTGTCTCATCTGCCAGAAACCCAATGTGAATCCAATCTATTTTGTAACTGAGTTTTGTAAGGTCGGATCTTAACAGATGGCACCGCGAAACAGAGGAAAGCTTCACGTGAGATTTATTAGGGGGCGCTCCCGGGCGACGTTCACTGGTCCGAGAGAAAGGGGCCAGAGAAGTCGCCCCCGGCCGAGGGCTGGGCAAGATTTTATAGGGGAAGAAGGGAAAGGGGTGTGGTGAATCTGGGAGGGCGCAGGGAATTCCTTATCTGGTGGTCTCTTCGGGTGTCGTGGCACTATCTGGTGCCGGTTACATCAGTCTTGGGACCCCTAGTCCCGTCCCTCGAAAGGCGGCAAGGCTGGGCCGGGTGGAAAGCCCCCAGGTCAGTTCCTGGAACTGGGTGGTCCTGAATGTCTCCAGGTCAGTTTCTGGAACTGGGTGGTCCGGAGAGTTTCGGTCTGATGCAACCTGTGAATCTGATTGTGTTCCCCTGCCTCGGGCCAGTTGGCCTTACAAGTTTTACAGTTGTATCTGATTCATGGCTGAAATTTTGGAATGGGAGCTATGAGGTCTGTGTTTGTAGGTGTGTTATAGATGTGTGGCATTACCGATATTAATTTGTAAAAGAGCTCTGCTTGATTGACTTAAAGGAAATTAAGTGCTTATATAAATGCTCAAAATATAAAACTGGCCAGAATAAATTTTGGGTTCATGTGATCTAGGAAATATTCAGTATTGAATTAATATCTAGTATTAAAGTTAGCTCGAGCTTGGTGGTTTGATTAATACAGACCGATCTTTAGGGTTGTCAACATTAAGTATAATACTTTTATTGTACCCAGGTTTACTAGAAATCAATAAGAGCTGATTATTCCTGTTACAAAGTTTGTCAGCAAGAAAAATAACAATACGACAAAGCTTTTAAGTAAATAAAATAGAGGTGAATGAGGTAAGAGTTTTAGGTGAACTCTATAGGAATAATTATGTTTTGGGAATGTCTATCTATAATAGTCTCTCCAGATTTTTGTAACTTTAAACTAAGTTAAAAGAATTCATTGACTATCTGGTTCATTTCAAATAGGACAAAATATTAGAACATAAGTTTATCAATCAGAAAATGCTGTTATGACAGTTTACAATTACTTGCATCTTGGTTTTCACTAGAGATTAAGGTTTTAAGATTAAGAATTATGAGGGAAACATTTCAGTATGAAAAAATGTAGGATGTTTGTCTTCAGCAAAGAAGGAATGAGGAGTTGAAACAGGAGGGAAGAGGACAGCACAACCTTTGGAAGAATGACATAGCCCGAGAACATGGCATAAACTGATTAGAAGCAAATGGGTCCAAGATGGCGGACAAGTTGACTTTCACGAGATCTTGAGCCTCAGTTTAGCTCTTCGTAACACATCAGCGAGCTAAATGACACACCCACAGGCACCATGACAGTTCTAAGCCTGACCCTAAAGGTCAAAAAGTGACCAGTGGCCCAATTTCTGGTAATCCCCACACCTTCCCCAAAATAGCTGGAATATTCCTCCTGCTCATTAGCCTATGAAATTACCCACCCCTATCAAAACTGACAACTCCATACCCTGGTGCCTTTCTCACCTTCTGTGGTGACCCACACTCTGTCTGTGGAGTGTGTTTCTCTCTAAATAAATCCACTTCTTACCTATCACTTTGTCTCTCACTGAATTCTTTCTGTGATGAGACATCAAGAACCTGAGCTTCATTAAGTCCTGAAACCAGGTGTGTGAGCTCAGTTGGAAGACTGTGGGTTTTGCTTGGGTTTGAGTCCTGGCCGCGTGGGTTCACGTCCCAGTCTGATGTGCATGGTTTCAGCATGAAAATACATTTTGTTAAAGGGAAAAAGGTGGTCCTGTCCTAGAGCTGGTTGTTTTTAAATGGAAAAGAAAGGAACAGATAAATAAGGATACAGAAAGTTGTGGAACGCTGTGGAGGAGGAACGCTGAAAGAGTTTTGTGCATTGTCAGGATTGGCTAAGGTAGTATTGAACTTAAATAGAATTTTAAAGGTAAAGTGGTACAAAACCTGAATTTGGTTCTCTAAGAGGACAAAGTTTTCTTGAAATATTGAACTTACGGTAACTGAGTTTCTTTAGGTGATTTGTATTTGCCATTGAGATCTTTTATTATTACTGGTTAAAATGTTTGATATTTCTGACAGGCTTCCCAAAGATCAAATTCTAAATGAAGCTCACTTGACCTCTAGTTAACTTTTGAGATTTTTCCAAAGGGTCCCTGGAACACCTCAAATTATTTGTATTCTTTCCATCTCAGAGAGAGGAATATTAAACTAACTAGGCTTACTTGGTATGTTAAATTACATGGGAAGCACTGTCAAATAAATGGTGATAAAACTTCTTAGATTGTATCACGGGTAAACACTTAATATACACATTCTGGAAATTATATGGAACTTCTAAAGTCCTGGAATATCCTGGTAAATGATATCACTAATAATTTTAGTAATTATCTTAAACTGTATGTCACAGCAGTAACCAATTTTCTTTTCAATTGCATTGTAATCCTGGCTGGTTGATGCCAAAGCAAAAAGGCATCCCTTTAATGGTTAGAGATGATCAACTGCTATTTATGGTTTTACAGTGACTTTTGAATGACTATAGCAATTTTGTACAGAAGCGGGGAAGGATGATAAAATCCTTTATGTTCAAGTATTTGTGCTATTACATCACGGAAAATAAAAGGAAGGGAATGAGAGTGAGAATATGTTGCTTCAAACCTAACTCCATTGACTGAGCTCGGGACTTCCCCTCCTTCTAAGGATCAATTAGAAAATCCTGTGTTGACATAGAGAACTGACTTATAGTTGCCAAGGGAGGGGGGGTGGAGGAGGGATGGATTTGGAGTTTGAGATTAGCAGATGCAAACTATCATATATAGAATGGATAAACAAGGTCCTACTGTATAGCAAAGGGAACAACAGTCAATATCCTGCAATTAACCATAATGGAAAAGAATATGAAAAAATTATAGATAATTGAATCACTTAGATGTACAGCAGAAATTAACACAAAATTGTAAATCAACTACAGTAAACTTAAAAAAAGAAAAAATCCCGTGTTTAGTTTCTGGGACACAGGGACTTGGTCCGGTATCGCCATCTAAGACCCAACAGGGCACCCAGTTTGGGCCAGGAGCCACTCCCAGGGCAAGGCACTTTCCATTCCTGTTATCTTACATGAGGGCTAAATGCAAATGACCAGCCAGCTGGGTTTCTCAGACTTGTTTAACTGGAAAGATTGCAACACTCATTTATGGGGAGGATCCACTACACCTGAAAGCCAACTGGCAGCACCCACAGCTCAGCCAAATTGGAGCCCCAATGAGGGAAGAATGCCCTTGTTAGAGCACTACTTATTAGTGCATCTTGGCAGGGCTTTGAAAGAGGGAACCAAAGCAAAAGAGTTTGAACAAAATTCAAGAAACTCAGCAAAAAAACAAATGAAGACATACTGCTGCTATTATATCTGAGACAAAACAAATCCTTAAAAATCTGATCAACTTTCCAAAGAATATTCATGAGTTCTTGAAAACTGTCTTTCTAATTTTTACAAATTCCTTACCTCTTAGTTATCTTTTCTTCTCTGACTCTGTCCGATTTTCAAAATTGATAATCTCTAATTTCTCCCTGATGGAACCAATACCTGTAAACTCTAAACCAATATCTGGAACATTGGTTTTCACAGCATGTCACTCTTAATATATCACCAATAACAAAGAATGATCCACAAAATATTAACAATTCTTTCTCTCTGTTTTTTTCCTTAAGTGTACATGCACATGAAGTTGTAATTCTATCGAAAAATACTAAACAAATGTCAATTTAGACCTCTAATTTTTTCTAATTTTATGAAAATCTTTATTTTTCACCTTTTCCTTTTCTTCAATATTTCACATTCAGAAAACTTGCAAATGTCTCTATTTCTTATACAGATGGGATGTTCTACCACAAACTCAAACTCAACAGAGCAAAGAAAAAAACCCCACCATTTTCATCTCTCCAAATTTTGTCTACTCTCCATGACATTCTCTTCTCTTCTATGACTAGCAAGATTTCATTTTTATATCAAACTCATAGATTTGGGGAAAGCCTCTAACAGAAAATTATTACGTTTCCAAGTATATCTTTTACTAAAATGTTAGGTTCTGTTCCCCAACCATAAACATCACATAGAGATATATTGCAGATTAAGAATTCCAAGCGTGGTGGGCAGACCAAACTAAAAAAGGCTGGTACCTGAATTTGACATTAGCTCCCTATACTGTATCAAAAGATTCTGGAAGCCCCAGTAGTAAAAATTCAAGGCAGACAGGTAAACAGAGAATTGAAAAGGCATTCCATTTAACGAGAGGCATAAGAAACAAGTGTACTGCTTGACTCCCAAAAGGAACTTAGTTCTCATAACAAGAACACAGATCAATAATATGGATGTTAAATTAAAAACAAAGCACAGAGTGTAAGTAAGTCCAGATATGAACTAAACCAACGCATAGGCCAGAGCTATCCTGTAACATTTCCCAAACCAGGACTTACATTGCTCCTAGGATGATACACCTGATAGTTCAGTGGCCCTCTCAGTATGGATTGCTGGGGACACTAGAACAGATCAGTTGACAAAATCAATTGATTTTTTTCTTATCAATTCTATGTCAAGCTTTTCTTTCTGCTCTATCATCCCTCCACTTGTATAGATAGGACTGTGATTTTCTCATTAGCCAAGGACAATTGGTATTCTTTTCATATTTTTCTGCCTTAAAATCAATTTTAAGGTTATTTTTTCTTTTGTGCTTCACTACTGTGTAATTCTCCATTTTTTCCCTACCTCACTTTCTAACTTTAAAACAATTTCTCTTGAGAATATTTAATCATCTACTATTCCGTATTTTTCTCCTACTCTAAATGGTCCCTTTGCTCATCTTTATTCAACTCTTTCTTTTCTCTCTACCTCATCTCTTCCTTTCTGTGAGGGATTTTCATGGGTTATGATACTTGCATCATGTTCTGAAAACATTATTTTTCAACTGAAGCAAACCAGGCCTTCCAAAACTTATCCCCATATACAAAGAAAGCTAGGAAGTGCATTTAGCTCCTGTGTGTGGACTGAAATGTATGTGTCCTTGCTTTGCCAGTTTATGCGCCACCCCTGTCTCTGATCCTAGGATCTAGTTACATGATTTTTCTTCTAGATATAATTCTTACAATTTTATTTGTCAATTATACCTCAATAAAGCTGAAATTTAAAACAAACAAACAAAAACAAATGAAGACCTGAATTTTTGGAAAGGTTTATCAGGCCTACTGACATCATCTTAATGCATATTGTGAGGCCCCTGAAAATATAAGAATGGTAAACTTGCCCCTTTTTGGGGGGCACGGGGAGGGCAAAGTGCTTCAGATACCAGGAGAAATTGCAAGAATTAGATGGTGCATTTGGACTAAATCCTTCTCAATTGGTGGATGTTGCTTTTAAAGTGTTCAACAGGGTGAACAGAAGAAAGAAGATGCAAACAAAACGCCACTTTTTTGGCAGCAGTATTGTATTCCCAGAAGGCTAGTTACTTGAAGAGAGGTAAGCCACTATTCGAGAAGGAACATGTGCTTCCTGTAAGGAGAAAGAACATTGGAAAACAGATTGCCCTAGGCCAAAACATAAGAAAAACAATAAAAGACTTTCTCATATAGTAGAAAGAGAGGAACATGATGAACAAAGAAACCCAGGGGCTCCCTTGGACTTAAGGCGCCTAATTCCCCACAGGAGCCCCATTTAAAAATTGACAGTGGGGAATGAGCTGATTAACTTTCTGATGGACCTCACCCTGAAGCTTTCCACCAGAACAGCTTGACATCACAGTCCAAAAATAATAAAATGACTGCTGTCAGACCTCCCTAGATGGGGACTCAGAACAGAGGAACCTGCCACACCAAGGACTGGAAAATAGACTTTACTCAAATACCCTGAACTGCAGGAAATTCCTGATAACCTGCTAGTGTTTATGGATACTTTTTCAGGATGGGTGGAAGCATATCCCACCTGGACAGAAGTCTCTGAAGTGGTTAAAGCCCTCCTAAGGGAAATTATCCCCAGATTTGGGTTAAGGCATTAAAACTACTTTCATCCTGCAGACCACAATCGACAGGGAAAACCAAGAAAGTGAATCACACATTAAAAAGGAACATCTCTAAAATATGTCGAGACTAATTTAACCTGGGATAAGGCCTTGCCAGTTGCCCTGATACAGATCGGTGGCACCCAGAAGCAAGTTTAAATTAAGCCCCTTTGAAATATTGTATGGTAGGCCATTTCCAGATGTCTGCCTAGGCGAGAGAATCTATAAATGCTCTAAGAGACCCAGCAATTGACAATTACCTTAAAACTGTGGGCAGTATACTAACCTCTTCATGAGTTTGCCCCCAACAGGTCTGCCTATCCAGCTGAAGTAGATGGTAGTTTCATTGTAGCTGGAGAAGAGTCACCCTACCTATGTATGTCCAAATAAATAGCACAGGAATTTAGTATATGTATTGGGAACTGGAACAAAAACTCCAAGTTCAATTACAAATTAGACAACAAAGTGCTAAGGGGTTTCATCAGGTTCGAATAGTTGTAGATAAAAGAGGCCTGACTGGGCTTCCGTGGTGGCGCAGTGGTTGAGAGTCCGCCTGCCGATGCAGGGGACGCAGGTTCATGCCCCGGTCTGGGAAGATCCCATATGCCGCAGAGCAGCTGGGCCCGTGAGCCATGGCCGCTGGGCCTGCGCGTCCGGAGCCTGTGCTCTGCAACGGGAGAGGCCACAGCAGCGAGAGGCCCGCGTATCGCAAAGAAAAAAAAAAAGGCCTGACTAAAGATTCTAAGGAATATTCATCACCTCCATTCAGCAGAAAACCAGGGAAGTCTTCATCCCTTTCACCACAAGCCTGTGGAAGGGATATTGACAGTAGGGTACTGTAATAGGGAAGAACCTTTTGTATTTCAGGTTAATCACTAAAGGGATGTTGCCCATCAGCTTCAGTTATACGTAAGGGTCCATCTGTGGGAACTCCGCCTCCCAGGTAATGAGCATTCAGCTAAAGTACCTTCGTTCAGCTCACAGAAAACATCCTGACCAGGCCCACCTGTGAATGACAGCAGGCGGGAAGAAATTAACACACCCACCCCAGAGGCTGATGGGAACCAGGAAATGCTGGTCTTCACTCCCTCCACTTTTAGTATAAAAGAAGCCTGAATTCTAACTCAGGCAAGATGGTTCTTTGGGACACGAGCCCAACATCTTGGTCTGGTGGCTTTCCAAATAAAGTCACTATTGCTTGTCCCAACAACTTGTCTCTTTTTTTTGTGTGGTACACGGGCTTCTCACTGTTGTGGCCTCTCCCGTTGCGGAGCACAGGCTCCGGACGCGCAGGCTCAGCAGCCATGGCTCACGGGCCCAGCCGCTCTGCGGCATGTGGGATCCTCCCGGACCGGGGCACGAACCCGTGTCCCGTGCATCGGCAGGCGGACTCTCAACCACTGCGCCACCAGGGAAGCCCAACAACTTGTCTCTTTGATTTATTAGCCTGCCAAAGGGTGAGCAGCACTAGCTTGGACTGGGTAACATCTCCGGGCTCTTTCTTTAATCTTGAGGCTGGGCAAGTGCAGGACTTGCAGGCCTGAGGGATGCAGCCCAATAGATAATAACTGGCATTAGGACTGATAATATTATATCAGGACATGTCAGATTTTCAGGAATTTCACATAATTTCCAAAACACTTATATACCTATATAAACACAACATAATCCTAGATCACATTAGCTTAGTTTCTGTTATTTTAATTTATGTAAGTGCTTTTTAAGCCAATTAGATAGAGCTCTTCTATAAATTAATCTTCACAATACCATCCAGTGGTAGATATATGTCTCACATCTACTATCTATATAAACACACATGAACATACAGACAGATGCACAGACCTTATAGACTTGTTCTAAAATTTCAGCCATGAGACAGGTACAGTCATGTAAAGCTCATTAGTTATAAAAGTTGAATCTAAGTTTTTCTGGTCGATGGAATAAGTTAAGGTTACCTGGTTAAAGCCTTTCAATAACATCTGTGGAGAAGCACTTAAAAGATTTTCCTATTTGCCCAAGTTTCAAATTACCTTTCCCCCTTTTGTTTTCCTTCTAACAAGAATTACTTCCTTTAAGTTTATAGAATATTTATATCTCAAAGTACAGGGAAGGAATGCAAGTTCCTCCAAGAAGGACTTTGGTTTCCCAAGGCTAATATTTACAGACCTCTGAGAGGGGAGGTTTTGGGATTGGTAAAGGAATAAGTGAAATTTGAACTGTCTCCAGAACTGCATTTCTAGTTTTACAAGGAACTTAGAGATAAGGAATTAAGAGCAACTGTCTTTAAGCAATTGGGTTGTAACTTAAATGACACCAGAGGTTGATCCACCCAAAATCCTTTTATGAGGGTTTTAGATAGTTCTTCTTTCTCTCTGGGGATGTGGTTTCACTTTAGCTTAGAGGAGGAGGCTTAAAAAAATTCCCTTTAGGCTCTGAATATCAGTTTCCAATTCGGCCAAATTTCTGATCATAAAGTTATTAAATCCTTTCAGAGAAAAACAAATACCGTATGCTAACACATATATATGGAATCTAAAAAAAAAAAAATGGTTCTGATGAACTTAGGGGCAGGAGAGGAATAAAGGCAGACTCCTAGAGAATGGACTTGAGGCCACGGGGAGGGGGAAGGGTAAGCTGGGACGAAGTGAGAGTAACATTGACATATATACTCTATCAAATGTAAGATAGATAGCCAGTGGGAAGAAACTGCATAGCACAGGGAGATCAATTCAGTGCTTTTCACCACCTAGAGGGGTGGGATAAGGAGGGTGGGAGGGAGACGCAAGAGAGAGGGGATATGGGGATATACATATGCATACAGCTGATTCACTTTGTTATACAACAGAAACTAACACAACATTGTAAAACAATTATACTCCAATAAAGATGTTAAAAAAAATAAAATAACAAAGTTATTAAATCTTTTCAAATATCTTGCCAGGTTTCAGTTGGAACAGACAGTAAATATTTCTGGCAGTATTAAATAACTCCATGGACCCAAAAGGCATCTTAGTGTGCAAGTTACCACATTCCCAAGATCTAGAGTCACTCCCATAGATAGCTAAAGAACCAATAACCTGCTTGTCCCAGGCAGGCAGAAAGCCAAGCCAAGCTCTTAGGACACAAAACTAGACAAGTAAGAAGGCAATAGTTGTCCCTGGGAGAGGAAGCATAAATAACCAATAGGTCTGGATTTGGAAAAGAAAGGGACAACGTGAAATTCTACTCTTCTCTCTCAGCTGATCATTACAGAGATTCAGGAGATTGGGGTAAGAATTCTCACCCTTCAACTGGCTTCTGCCAGTTTTTCCAGGAATCCCCTCTGCAGACTGGTTTCTTATTCATTTTAATTTTAACTTCCCTTGGCTATTTAAGAAAATAGCATAGCACTTTCCCAGGGAATCCTTTGGAGTCTTGGAGTCCCATCAGTTCTGGAAGGGGCCTATAAGGGGGCATACCTTTAGGGGTGGATTATGAAGGCATTTGAATTGATGTTGACAAATCACCATAGGCTCTTGAAGGGTAACCTCTTTTCTAGTGTCTCAGTTGATTACAACTAAAACAACAGTCCCTAGGTCAGTGTTTTAATGACGGGCCCGTAGGAATGTGCCCTGTGGGGGGCCAGGTGTTTTAGGTGCTTGGCCCTGAAGCTGTTGTACTTGTAAAGCTAATGGTTTGGTGAACTTTTACTTATGATCTCCTGTCTTTAAATCTTCATTTGTCTTCTGCAGCAATCTTTTTTTTTTTTCCCCATGAAGCTATTTTGGAATTTTGAAGGCTTTTGGATTCCTCTGTGTACTAATTAAAATAGCTATCCCATTCTGCTTGCTTAATTTCGGAACCCTTACTTTCTTTTTTTTTTTTTTTTAAAGAAGAGGTTGAGGGTAGGAGTTTACTAATTTTATTTATTTATTTTTGCTGTGTTGGGTCTTCGTTTCTGTGCGAGGGCTTTCTCTAGTTGTGGCAAGCGGGGGCCACTCTTCATCGCGGTGCACGGGCTTCTCACTATCGCGGCCTCTCTTGTTGCGGAGCACAGGCTCCAGATGCGCAGGCTCAGTAGTTGTGGCTCACGGGCTCCGCGGCATGTGGGATCCTCCCAGACCAGGGCTCAAACGCTTGTCCCCTGCATTAGCAGGCAGATTCTCAACCACTGCGCCACCAGGGAAGCCCCGGGAATCCTTACTTTCAAGTGCACTTTTTAAACGATCTTGTCTAATCCGAATGTTCTGTCATGGCCATTGTAGTCTAGGTTATAACTCCCCAAGAGCTGGCAGCAATTTGGTAGGACCTAGGCTGAAAATGGAGATTAACCCACATCTCTGTCCAGCCGCCAAACTGTTTGACCCCCAACCTCACGGTTACCAAGCCAAATTCTTGGAGCTTCCACGATAAATAGTTCTTACCTATAAAATAGGTAGGTGTGCCGTAAGGTAGTGGCACTTAACTCTTTGGATTTTAAGGAACCCATTTTTGATTTATTTAGTTAGTTAAACCTTTGCGTCTCTCAGCGTCAAACTAACATCTAAAAAGTGACGTGCTGCTGAGTTGGAAATTGTGTGATGTTTCACAGTGTACCTTCTCGCACAGAAATTTTCTAGAGGTTGGCGGGTGACCTAGTGTCAATCTAACCCATTCTGTGACCAACTTACCCTAACACAGGAGTTTTCAGGTTAAGTGGTGAGTGCTGTAACAGTTCTTAAATGCTCAATGCATGCCCAGCCATTTTTGCAGCTTTTTGTGACTCAAGTTTCTCCCATTATCAACTAGACTTTGCTGGACTTAGTCCAGTTCAAGTGGGACCCAATCCAACCTCAGACTCAGTTGGGTTTTTAAGTTGGACCCAGTCAACTCTGGCCAGTAGCCAGCATGGAATCTGGGGATTGGGAGACAAAATCAAGGTCAGAGTTTCCAACCAAATAGGGAACTGCAGAAAGCCAGTTAGATGGGGAGCTCCATGCAAAGAGAGTGGAGCTTAAAACCAAAAGGAACTTACCAATGGCCCTCAAAAATAACAGGAAAGACAGTGAACTCAAAGGTTGTATGGGGGTACCACACCTGTTTCTCTTTGTCCCTAAATGCCATCAGAAGATAACTTTGGATCCCACTGTCACTGCCACCAAATCTGTTAAGTAACAAAAATTCAACTGAGTAAATGTGAAGGTCTAACTGGCTTTATCCAAGAATTGGGCAGCAACCCATCTAACAGAGAGAAGCTCAGAGGAGCTGTACAAAATGGAAAGCTCATCTTCTTTTGGCCGATAGAAAAGGGGCTATGTGGCAGATGACCTCATTGGCACTGACCAGAAAATTCCAGACTGAGCAATTAAGACTACATTTCTGGGGGAGGTTCTAACTGCAATTAGGTTAGGTATTAAGCCTTCGTGAGCTCAACATAAGTGAATCCATTTGGGGCCTGTGGTTTCTTTTTTTAACAATTACACAGATCCCATGGTTCTCTGAAGTAAAAATTTCAGTTTATTTTCTAATTATAAAAGATAGTATATGCTTATTGTAAAAAAACAAAAAATGTAAATAACACAGAAAGGAATAAAAAAGTGCCACTATTCAGAGATAAACCCTGAAAACAAATCTTTCTTAACACACACATACTTTCAAGGAGATCATGGTGAAGATCCATGATAAGAAAAGGAAAGACTTGGCAAAGTTGTGAGCCTGTTGAAACAGGTAAAAGTTCCTGTTGTTCTGAGCAAATGACTTCTTTGGGCTTTTGTTGTGGGAATGTAGTATGAGTTAAGAAGTTTGAGGGTTGTAGCTTTGAGGAGCTAAATTGCTCTGCATAATCATGGAAAAAATGGTCTCAGTAATAGCAGACTCCATTTTGCTTATTTTTGGAAATTAGAGAAAAGTAATTAGTTTATTTCATTACCAAGATAATATTGCTTATTCTTGGGAATTGTACATGTACAATGTGGTTTGCTGAAGCAACCACAAAACATCACTGAATTTCCTTGCTTGCAAGTTCTCACCTCTCTTGTTCTTGTGTTCAAAACCCAGGCAGTCTAGTTCAGAGACCCAGAACAAGATGGAAAGCAGGCTTCAGGCCTGGTTACCAACTCAAGCTGGAGGAAGGTCTAACTGTTGATTGTCACTCCCTTGATCAAAAGGTTGCCTCTGAGCCCCACACAAGGAGATGCTTACCCTAGGTCAATATAATGGAAAGGAATGCTGGTATAAATTAGGCAGCCTGGACATAATTGAAATTATAATATATGAGTACCTTGTGAGGTGATTTTTTGTGCATGTGTGTGGCAACAATAATTCCACCTTAGGTTTCTTTACTTTTTAAGAGTTGCCATTAGATATTAATACCTCCCCCACCCCATTCCATTCTCCATACCTCTTGATTTTCTAAAACACTGGTGTTCTCTAAAACCAGATTACACCCCACCTATAGCCCTATAGCTAAAAATCTCTCCTATAACTTCCCAGCAGCTTTGTGATAAAATCCAAATCACTGGCAGAATCCAGAAGTCCTCCGTAATCTGAGTCTTATAGCTCTTCCTGATTGGCATAAAAGCACCATTTGGATTCTAAATTCCATGAGACCAGGTATCATGTTTCCTACCAGGCATAAGCAATACTTGAAGTCATCTTTATAGAGAGAGACGATGTGAACTGGCTCTTCCTCTATTCTTGTCATGACATCATGTTTCCAACTTCACAACTAGAAATCCAGTTCCTATCCCCCAAATTTCCTTCATCTCTCCATCCCTTTTTCATTTGATCAACAGCAACCCAGCTCAGTGAAGACCTCACTGCTATATGTAGGAAGCCATCTCTACTTTTCCCAGAATGGGTTAAGCATCCTCACCTGTGAGTCCTTAGCCCTTGTTCTCCTCTACCCCGGTCTTCAACTCTCCCTGTCTTTGTCACCACCAGCTCACAGCTCTTACCACTGCGAGCTTCTTGAAGGCAATGACTATGTTTTTATCTTGTATTACTAACTTGAATACACAGAGCAGGAATTTAGTTGTGTTGAATTAATATGTTAGCTAGTTCATTTGATCCTCCCAAACCCTCTCTGATGAAGAAGGTGTAACAGAAAAGGTCCTCTTAGTCTCATTCAATAAACAGGCAGCTGAGGATTAGAGAGTTTGATAAGTCATCTGAGGTTTTACAGCTAGTTAGGAACAGAGCTTAAACTGAAATCTGAAATTGAGACCAGTATTCTTTGTACTGTTCTCTCTCTCTTCGCCCTCTTTCTCCTGGGCATGCTGTCACCCCCTCCACACACGTATATGACACACATGCATCTGTGGGGAGGGGAAAGTTATCCCCTTCCCCTCTTGATTCTTTTTGGCTGGTCATATAATTAAAATGGCAAAAAGGAGATTAAGAGGAGAAAATCAAGTTTAATATGTACATAAGGGGAATTCACATAAGCATGAGGAATTACAAAGATAGTAAGGCAAGATGAGGTGTATATGTCCTTCTGGACCAAGGAGAAGGAGGTAGAGGTTTGGGACTTCTAGGGGAAGTAAGATAATCCACAAGAAGATGAAAAGAGTTAACGCTTAGTAAACAAGTGTTTGCTGGGACATCTAGAGATAGTGGGACTCAAAGAAGACTTTGATCAAACAGGCCTTGCCAGGTTCTTTCCTGTCTACCACACCTGGTTTATATTATACTATAGTTATCTATGGTGATAGTCCCTTCTTGAAGCCGGCCTTCTAGCTTATCTTAGTGGCAACAATAATTCCACCTTAGGTTTCTGTAATGTTTCTTTACTTTTTAAGAGTTGCCATTAGATATTAATACCTCCCCCTTTTTAAAAATTTCATTTCCCGTCTTGAAGCAGTTTGGTTTGTGTGTGTGTGTTTAATCTATTTATTTATTTATTTTTGGCTGTGTTGGGTCTTAGTTTCTGTGCGAGGGCTTTCTCTAGTTGCGGTGAGCGGGGGCCACTCCTCATCGCGGTGCACGGGCCTCTCACCGTCGCGGCCTCTCTTGGTGCGGAGCACAGGCTCCAGACGCGCAGGCTCAGTAGCTGTGGCTCACGGGCCCAGTTGCTCCGCGGCATGTGGGATCCTCCCAGGCCAGGGCCCGAACCCGTGTCCCCTGCGCCGGCAGGCAGACTCTCAACCACTGTGCCACCAGGGAAGCCCTAAGCTATTAACTTCTGATTGGAGTATTTTCAGGGTTTGCATAGCAGTATTGAACTCTTCTTCCATTACTGCAGAGAGATTGCTTTTTCCAATTCATAATCTTTAAAGCTTGGGAATAAGACCCTCAGTGCTGAAAAGACATTGGGATTGTGATACGCAGCAGATTCCCTGTGATTTCTCGGCAAGCATGTTTATGTGGCACAACTTTATGAACAAAGGAGCTCATGTTTGTAATTTGGCTGGCATTTAGGGTGGAGTATTTGGTGACAGAAGGGGACTGGTATCCAAATCCACATGGTCCTGACCATTTAGTCAGCAACCCTTTATACATTTGGTTGTCACATAAAATAAAAAGACTAGAGTGGTTTATAGACAAGGTTAGAATGGAAGCTGTAATTCCCAGGGTCTGGGGTATTCCATGACTTTTGCCAGTGGTGCTGTAGTGTCCAAACACCTCCCTTCTCCATGCGCTCCTGTTGACATGTGAGAGTGAAACAGATTGCAAAATAGCTGATATAGGAGGTCTGTTGTCTGGTTTTGGCAGCTGTAAAGCTTATTTCTGTCACCTAACTAAAGTAAGTCCAGATTTTTGATCCACCCATATGTAGTTTGTGGTTTGGGGCAGCTTAATCATGGGGGCAGCTGCAATATCCTAAATTGTACAAGGGTGACTTCTGAGACATCTGGAACATGTGGTGATTTGGCAGACATTTGTTCCCAAAATGGTGGTGCTAGAGTCATTTGCAATTTCCTTGAGAGGTTTAAAGATGTCACTTATGGAATCAAACCACAGAATTTGATTTGCAATATTGTCCCGGTATGTCACCCAAGAAAGGTCCCGTGTCATGTTTGCTTTTAATGCAAAGGGAAAATTTTTCTCCTATTTATCTGAGTAAGGGACAGTCTTTGGGCTTCTACAGATTATTTTCTGGGGCCCAAATGACTCACTAAAAGAAGATGAAGAGTGATGATTTTCTTGTCATGGATATCATACCCTGCCGCTCATCCATCTTACTTAGCCCACCACGTTCACATCAGCAGGAACCAAGACTAGTTCAGGCTCTTTTGCACTATCCAGATGTTGACATAATCAACAGTCAGGCTGAGTTAGCGTGGCCAGGGTTTGGTAAATTAGCATAAGGGGGTAAGGGAGGGTTAGTAAAACAAAACACAGGTTGAAAACGAGCCCAGAGTGGAGACTTAGAGGAGAAATAAGATAGAGACAAGCACTCTCCAGTTAGCCTTCTAATAAATGATTAATAAATGCAGAGAAAGGATTTGTTAATAAGAAAAAGTGTTTTGTTTTTTAATGTGTGTGTATAGGGAGTCTTAAAAGTGGGGAAAGGGAGATAGGTGAAAGTGAGGCTTCTTGATCTGTGATCTTGGGAAAAGCTGTCTACTTCATGATGCTGGCTGCTTCTGGGGCCTGGGAATTGGCCCTGGAAATCTTTAAAAGTCACCTGGGGGGGCTTCCCTGGTGGCGCAGTGGTTGAGAGTCCGCCTGCCGATGCAGGGGAAACGGGTTCGTGCCCCAGTCCGGGAAGATCCCACATGCCGCGGAGCGGCTGGGCCCGTGAGCCATGGCCGCTGAGCCTGTGCGTCCGGAGCCTGTGCTCCACAATGGGAGAGGCCATAACGGTGAGAGGCCCGCGTACCGCAAAAAAAAAAAAAAAAAAAAAAAAGTCACCTGGGGGATCTGTCTCCCACTTGTCTTGAGAGGGATGTTCTGGGCCTATGTTGGCATGGCTCGCATGGATCCAGGAGGATTTTCCTTTTGACGACAGTGTAGGTGGTTGGCAGTACCTCATAAGGTCCTTCCCAGGGAGGTGACAGCACATGTTTTCTTCTAAAGACCTTGATGTACACTTGATCTCCTGGTCGAAAGGATGGCGAGGCTTATCAGTTGATGGAAGCCAAGCCCCTTTTACCTCCTTCATGTACATTTGTTGTTGTATCTAGCTAGTCATATCATCAGGTTGTTCACTTAAGTTCCCATAATCTTCACTTAACCCAGGAATGGAAGGTTTAGAAATACCAATGGACATTGGGTATCCAAAGACCATTTCGGAAGGGGTCAGTCCATGTCTCTTATTTGGAGTATTCTGGATCTTTATAAGGGCCAAGGGCAAAGCTTCTGGCCATTTAAGTCCAGTTTCTTGACGGATCTTTCCTAAAGTTTTTTTATGTCTAGATTTTTATGTTTCACGTTCCCTGAGGATTGAGGATGATATGGGGTCTGAAACTGTAATGAGTACCCCAGAGTTTTTGCAAGCAAGTGCTTTATGTTGTAAAATGAGTTCCTTGATCTGATTCAACCCATAAAGGAATGCCAAAGTGAGGAATAACCTCAGTTATTAATGTCTTTACCACTGTTGTGGTTGAGGCACGTCTAGTCCAATAGGATTCAGTCCATCCACGAAACATGTAGACAACAGCCAAACGGTGAGAATAGCCTAAAGCGGGGGGAAACCTATAAAATTCATTTGGAGTGCCACAAAGGGGGATGTGGGTCTTGGAGGATTTCTTGGGGGTATCCCAGGTATTTCCCAGAAACTTAGGGAGATTTACAAGTAGTGCACAGGGAAATACTTTGGTCAGAAATTTTATGGATGCCAAGGCAAAACCAATTGTCTTGTAGTTCCTTAATTCTCCCCCATCTGCACATATATCCCACTTGATGGGATATAAGCCAAAAGGTTAAAGGAAAGGGGGCTATAGGAAGTCCATTTGGCCTGATGTATCCATCTGGTAATTGCTTAGCACCCTTTTGTACCCATTTGCCTCTTTCAGACTGCGGGGCATTTGCTTAACAGTTGATAAAATCAGTCAAGAATAAAGGCAAGTTTAAAAATTCGGTAGAGAAGGAATAAGGGTGGGGCTTCCCTGGTGGCGCAGTGGGTGAGAGTCCACCTGCCGATGCAGGGGACACGGGTTCGTGCCCCGGTCCGGGAAGACCCCACATGCCGCTGAGCGGCTGGGCCCGTGAGTCATGGCCGCTGAGCCTGCACGTCCGGAGCCTGTGCTCTGTAACGGGAGAGGCCACAGCAGTGAGAGGCCTGCGTAGTGCAAAAAAAAAAAAAAAAGAAAAAAATAGGGTGTCCATTTTGAGCTGGATTTTAGCAACTCTGTCAGCCTGATCATTTCCTAAAGGTATAACATTTCCTTGGTATGGGCTGAACAATAAACAACGGCAGTTTTAGGAGGTGAGTATCTTGTAATAAGGCAGCTGCTATACGGTCATTAGCAATAAGATTACCTGCAGAAGTTAAGAGGCCACGGGATCTGCAAATTGTGCCAACAGCAAGACAGACTCCAAAAGCACATCTGGAATCTGTGTAAATAGCGGCAGTTTTCTCTTCTGCTAAGGTACAAGCTCTAGTAAGAGCTATGAGCTCGGCAGCTTGGGCTGATTTTCCTGTGGTATCAGAATGAGCATCAGGAGTCCCACGAGGGGAAACTGCAGCATAACCAGTTATGTTTCCCAAGAAATTTCATTGACGGGAGCCATCACAAAATAGAAGTCAGGCTGGGTTACCTAAAGGGGTGTCTGAGAGAGCCTCTCGTGGCTTTGAGACCATTTCTACGGCTGCAAGGCAATCATGTGTGATACAGCGGGGCTCTCCATCAGCGAGGGATAGTAAAGTAGCTGGATTCAAAAGGTTACAACGATGTAAGATGATGAGAAAGTCAGCTCATAAGTGGCCTGTCACAGTGTAGAGAGTTGCTGTATCCTTTGAACTTGTAGAATAGCTGACACAGCCTGGGGAACATAGAGATGAATAGGGGAGCCTAACATGCACACTGGCTTTGTCAATCAAGGCGGCAGCTGCAGCCACTGCACAGAGGCATGGGGCACAGCTAATGCCGCAGGAGCTAACTGGCATGAGAAACACGCTACAGGGACGTGTCTTGAGAAGCAGAAGATTGTCCTAGAATGCCTGCAGCAGTCCCATTATTTTCATGGCAGTATAGATGAACAGGTTTGTCAAAATTAGGTAAGCCAAGAATTTGGAGTGTGGACAAAGCTAATATTAAAGCTTCAAAGGAGGGCTTCCCTGGTGGCGCAGTGGTTGAGAGTCCGCCTGCCGATGCAGGGGACATGGGTTCGTGCCCCGGTCCGGGAAGATCCCACATGCCGCGGAGCGGCTGGGCCCATGAGCCATGGCCGCTGAGCCTGCGCGTCCGGAGCCTGTGCTCCGCAACGGGAGAGGCCACAGCAGTGAGAGGCCCGCGTACCGCAAAAAAAAAAAAAAAAAAAAAAAATGCTTCAAAGGAGATTAATGCCTGTGAAGGGCCAGGACATAGGCTCTGTGTTGTGATCTAGGAGACAAGCACACAGAGGTTTGGCAAAGGCTGCAGAATTAGGAATCCATTGGCAGCAGTAGCCAGCTGCCTCCAAAAGCTCACGTAACTGGTTTTTTCATTTGGGGAGGGGAATGGACAAGGTCGATGTAACCCCATCGCAGTCACCATCGTGCATGGATTCTGGGTCGAGCGATGATGTTAACCAGATATTCTAACCACGGTGTGCTGATGTGACTCCAAAAAAAATGTTTTTAAAAAGTATTTGGCAAGACCTTTATTGAAATAAGAGATGTTTTTGCTTAACCACCAGAACCTCAGTAAAAATTGGGACTATTATTTCTGGAGATTCCAGAACTTCCTTTGGAAACATCCCCCAACTCTAAAGAAAGTCTGATGTAGCCTCGTAAAAATCCATGTTGTAATAGGTGCTGTGTCACTGAGAACCACCGAAAAGACAGGGTTAAGGGCAAAAAACGAGCTGCAAACCATATATGGAGAAACCCTTTTCTTCACACTTGTGATGAACTCATGTTCTGCTTTCCGTTTTCTCAAAGCTGAAGTCGACTGTGCTTTGTAAAGCTGGCTCACCGACCCTCGGGACCTGCAGTGCCTCTGGATTCCAGCCTGCGGGTCTCCACGCCAGACAGTCTGAGCATGCGAGTCACACTTGCTGTGACAGCCTGGATGCTCTCTGTGGTCTCCAGTTCTTCCTCTCCAGCAAATACTTTGCCAGATATCGAAAATGAAGATTTCATCAAAGACTGTGTTCGAATGCACAACAAGTTCCGATCAGAAGTGACTCCAAAAGCCAGTGATATGCTCTACATGGTAAGAAAAACATGAGTGCTTGTGGCAGAAGTCAGTCAAAAACAACTGATGTGGATTGATTTTGGTGGTGAATCCTTGGTAATCCTGACCAGTGCTCTCGCGGTGATGAAGGTGTGCTTTAACTTCACCACCTGCGATCAAAACAAACCCAGTTTCGCTCTGCCTGCTCAATGCGTGTTATAAAGCAAGTGTGTGTTACTTCTCTTTTTGGACACGTCCTTTGCACACGTCCTCAGGTGCAATTTATGTCTCTTTTTTGCCTGTTAATTTTTGTGAGGTTTTTTTTGGTTTCGTTTTTTGTCTCTAGGTTGACTTTTTTTTGTTGCCGGCAGAGTACTGACTTTCTCAGGGAGGCCGCAGGGCATCTGGGGGAAAGGCTAGGATTTTGATTCAGTCAGGCTTGGGTTTGAATCCTAGGTCTGTGGCTTTGGCCTGGTTTTTAACCTTTCTGAGCTTCTTACGATAGGGGCTATTGTAGGTATGAAATTACAGAAAATATGTGAAACCAGCATATGTTATTTTGCAACATAATAGACCTTCAGTGAAATGTTGTTCTGTGTCACTCACTTTGATTCTAAATTCCTCGAAACTAGATTATCGTGTCTCCCACTAACCCTAGTCAAAACTTGAAGACTATAATGTGATCCTCCACATATGGAGGACCTACATGTTTGTGGTCCTTCTCCATTCGGGACATCGTGCCTCACCTCCCATGCAAATTCCCACTTTGCTCATTGTGGTTACAGCGTTGGGTAACAGGTTCCATTCTTGACCCTCCTAGTGTTTCGTATTTATTTCTGCAGACTTGGGACCCAGTACTAGCCCAAATTGCAAAAGCATGGGCAAGGAACTGTCAGTTTGCACACAACATACAGCTGAAGCTACCCCACAAGCTGCACCCAAATTTCACTTCACTGGGAGAAAACCTCTGGACTGGGTCTCTGCACCTCTTTTCTGTGTCTTCAGCCGTCACAGACTGGTACAACGAAATTCAATACTATGACTTCAAGACTCAGAAATGTGACAAGGTCTGTGGCCATTATACTCAGGTAAGTATCTGCCTTATATTCTCTTGAAGCCGTCATTTCAAGGGTGAGGAGAAGGCTGGAATCTGGTGTTAAGAAAAATGTAGAGTAAGGTAATGTCCCTGTAAATATGAGAGAGTAGGGATTACAGGCTTACTTTAAAAATAAATAAATGGAACAGACCCCAATACCAGAGGAGATAGTGCTTGAAGAGTGTAGTTACATGGACATAGGTGAAACGTGAGGCCCACCAATCTGCACAGCCTTTGAATAATTTTGATCACACCTGTCTTCCCGTGGTATTTTGTTCCATTTGTGAGTAATCAAAGGACCTTATGAGTAAATGGATTTATTCCAGGTACAAGTTCTCTAGGAAATTTGAGTCAGTTGTTCTGGGACTATAAAACTGGGAGAAATAAGCCTCTCAGACAGAAGCATCAATAAGAATTGAAGGGGGCTTCCCTGGTGGTCCAGCAGCACAGACTCTGTGCTTCCACTGCAGGGGGGCATGGGTTCGATCCCTGGTCGGGGAAGATCCGCATGCTGCGCAGTGTGGCCAAAAGAAAAAAAAAAAACTGTGGTAATAATAGTTATGCTTCCATATCCTCTTAGTCTTTCAAACATGGCCTAAGAATCTATGATGTGCCACATAAAGAGGAAAAAAAAGTCCCAGACCCAGTGGAGAGGTCAACATATAAATTTGTACAAATAATCCTGTAGCTACCCTGCACCCACATCTACAGTATTAGTCTCAATAGCCACATTCAGAGCTTCTTGATGAGATATTTTTTTTTTTAATTCAAGCTGGTTTTGGCTTCCTAACTCTAACTCACATTTGCAACATGGTGGAAACAAATCCCTAGGAAAAGTCTTCTATAATCTTCTTAATATACTGCCTCTCTATACTGGCCACGTTTTATTTATTTTATTTCCTGGCGGTCCTTGTCAAACCAATAACTAAAGGTAGTGAACCTATGTTTGACTGTTTTTTTGTTGTTGTTGTTTTATTTGCGGTACACGGGGCTCTCACTGTTGTGGCCTCTCCCGCTGCGGAGCACAGGCTCCGGATGTGCAGGCTCAGTGGCCATGGCTCACGGGCCCAGCCGCTCCGCAGCATGTGGGATCTTCCCGGACCGGGGCACGAACCCGTGTCCCCTGCATCGGCAGGCGGACTCCCAACCACTGCGCCACCAGGGAAGCCTTGACTGGTTTTAATGTAGAAAAAAATTGTTGAAATGACGTCTGAGGGCAAAAGCATTTCTAACAAGCCAGTTAACTTGGAATATTAGGTGTTTTTAAAAAGCAAAATGTTGGTAGAAAAACTCAATATAGTTCAGCCTTATAAAGATTCTGACCTCACTGGTGGTGTTACAGATGAAACACGTTTGGCACAGTTATAGGAAATTGTTATAATGAGAGGGAAAGGGTTGATTTCAGTGAAGTTTTCATCTTAAGGTTATTGTAATCAAGGAGGAGCTATGACATCATCAGTAGCCTTGGTCCCTTTCTTGGAAATATAAGTAAGGTCTCCCCTAGACTTGCCCAATAAGCCATCAATTTTGGTTTATATTAACAAATAAACTTAACCAGAAATGAAATTTCATTGGATTCCCACAAATCCTAAAGGGCAAGAAAGCTAAATCCAGAGTGCCTACAAGTGGTATCTGGTGCCATTATGCACTATGGTATTGATCTCCAGAAGTAATTGTCAGTCTGAAGGCGCTGACTCTCACTCAGTCAGTGTTTAAGCTTCTCCCCTATTCTAGGCACTTTGTAAGGTACAGGTCATGCGTTGTAGTCCAGACTCCTGAAAAAACAGAGCCTGAGATAATAGCTTATGTGCTAAGATTTTACTTGGGTGTACGATTGCAGAGAAGTGAGAGGGAGGAGAAATGGCTTGTGGGGCAGGGAATGAGGGGCACAGCTGGGAATGGCCCCTGACTCTTGGGAGGTGACTTTTATTTGGAAGAGACGTGTGTAAGTGGATGTATTATAGCGCATAGCTAGTGCAGCTCGGAGAAACTGACAAGGTGCCATGGGAGCAATGGGGAGAGAGCAACTGACCTGGCCAGAGGGAGGTATGGAGACACAGGACTTGTCCATACAGCAGGAGACATGTACGTTGGTTCTTAAACTGAGTGAGAGTTTGTCAAATGAAAAGGAAGGGAAAAAGAACTCCAGGCAAAATTAACAAGGTGTAGAAGATGTACAATGTGTACAAATGGCCTTGGCATTTCAGAAGAATGGCAAGCAGCTTAACCCACCAAATACACAGTGATCCAAAGACTGTTAAATTGACAACAGTCTCCTAAACCCTGCAAGTTAAAAGACACTTCATGTCCATCATTCCAGGAAGTCAAAACAAGAGGAGGAAACTTCATTATATGTCATAGAGGCCTGAGATCTCAGAGGTGGCCCTCCCCAAATTAACAGAGCTTACTTGTAAATCTTCCTTTTGCATCTAGGGGAAAGAAAAAAATGGCTAATATTTGGGACATAAGAAAACATTTCCTAAAATCCAGTTCCTTTCAGACAGGTAGCAGAGCCCAAAGTGAGTGATCCTAACCTGTTCTCTTTAAGAGACCACTACAGTCCACCCCCCAACTCAAATGATGGAGAGGATGTCCAGAGACCCCCTGGGTCTGGGAGGAGGCAGCAGCAGCAACTACTTTTTAAGTGAATGTGGTCCTTAGTTCTCTACATTTAAGATCTCATTCAACTCTCACCACACACCTCTAAGAGATGCTATTGTCCATAGATGAATAAACAGGCTCAGAGGGGTCAAGAAGTTGTTATCCCAGTGTCATTTAGCTAGTAAGAGGAAGAGCTGCGACTCAGATATATGTTGCTTATCTAGTAAAGTAGTAGTATTTAGTAGTCATTGAACAAAGTTTAGATACCTTCCATGAGCCGTTTTTCCATCAATTGGAAGAAAGCTCTGACAGCTTGATTGAAGACTTCCTGTTGTTGGTTTTTGTTTGTTTTTGCACTACGCGGGCCTCTCACTGTTGTGGCCTCTCCCGTTGCGGAGCACAGGCTCCGGACACGCAGGCTCAGCGGCTATGGCTCACGGGCTCAGCCGCTCCGCGGCATGTGGGATCCTCCCGGACCGGGACACGAACCCGTGTCCCCTGGATCGGCAGGCGGACTCTCAACCACTGCGCCACCAGGGAAGCCCAAGACTTCCTGTTTTTATCCTTGCAAGAAATCTTGCTGGGAGTTCCAAGATTACTCAGTTGCCATTTTAAATTCATGCTGGAAATTACCTCAAGCGGCTATTTGTAACTTCCCACTTACCCTCATCTTAATTGTTAATAAAAAGCAAGCTATTTTCAGATTTTGGCCAGTGAGCAGTGGTTGTACAGAGTAAAGACAGTAGATTCAGATGCATTATTACTTTTTGGCTGCATTGCTGTGCGTAGGCTTTCTTTAGTTGCGGCGAGCGGGGGCTACTCTTCATTGCGGTATGCGGGCTTCTCATTTCAGTGGCTTCTCTTGTTGCAGAGTACGGCCTCCAGGTGCACGAGCTTCAGTAGTTGCAGCACCCGGGCTCTGTAGTTGCGGCACGCGGGCCCTAGAGCGCACGGGCTTCAGTAGTTGGGGTGCGTGGGCTCAGTAGTTGTGGCGCACAGGCTTCAGTAGTTGTGGCACGCAGGCTCTAGCTGTGGCGCATGGGCTTAGTTGCTCTGTGGCATGTGGGATCTTCCCAGTCCAGAAATCAAACCCATGTCCCCTGCATTGGCAGACGGATTCTTTTTTTTGTTTGTTTTGTTTGTTTTTTTGCAGTACGCAGGCTTCTCACTGTTGTGGCCTCTCCAGCTGCGGAGCACAGGGTCCGGACGCGCAGGCTCAGTGGCCATGGCTCACAGGCCCAGCCGCTCCGCGGCATATGGGATCTTCCCGGACCGGGACACAAACCCACGTCCCCTGCATCGGCAGGCGGACTCCCAACCACTGCGCCACCAGGGAAGCCCATGGCAGACGGATTCTTAACCACTGCACCACCAGGGAAGTCCCCAGATGCATTATTACTTCATGAAAGTGTGATATTTCTTGACATGTTAACGCTTTAGTTATGTCTTCACTAGAGATTTAAATTGTGGAAGAATTCTGGTGTATTAATATGGAAGATTATTTAGGTTAGATATTTTGTTGCCGACAGTGCATCTTTGTAAAGTTTGGGAATAGTTTGACTTAAATAGCTGGGTGGGGGACTTCTCTGGTGGTCCAGTGGCTAAGACTCCACGCTCCCAATGCAGGGGACCATTTTAAATTCATGCTGGAAATTAACCTGCTCAGGAAACTAGATCCCACGTGCCGTGACTAAAAGATCCCGCGTGCCACAACTAAGAGCCGGTGCAGCCAAATAACTAAATAAATACTAAAAAAAAATAGCTGGGTGGGCAGCAGCTCAGGCTTGATAGTGCTAAGAATGCCCACTAGATGGCACTAGTGATCTCATTTCTTTTTATCCCCACCCGTTGAAATTTTTATTTTTACACCCTCCCAAAACCAACGGAAGTGTGCGATGTTTCACTGTTTGTCTAGCTGATTTTGTACATGTTGCATATTACTGATAATGAGTCAGATGGACTCATACTGAGAATTGAAAGGGGAAGATGGTGTAAAGGGGTTGTTAGCTAGAAGGAAGAGACGTGCCTGCCCCCACTGGGTTGGGCTCCCCAGATGCAATGCTTTTGTTAGGTATAGGTTCCTGATTCTGCTAAAAAGGAAAGCACTCTGGAAGCATCTTGCTTAGGGCGTGGACTGTCCTCACGGCACTTTGTGGTCAAGTAGCATTAAGTTCCACCCCTCATCTAGGAAAAATTGGGGCAGCATGTATTTATTGATTTGTTATGCGGTTAAACATGTTGCATGTAACATGCTGAACACCATCCGGCCACTAGGAAAATTCTCAATGAGTAGCTCTTAATTTTTTAAAATTATTTTTGTTTACCATATTAAAAAATGAAAACATGCAACAGGAATCTGCCTGATTAAAAAAAAGTTTTAAAACAGAAGAAAATTAGTCATAAGAGAATAAAACATGAACATCTGCTGAGAGCTTGCTAAGTTCCATAAGCTGTTCTAATCACTTTCTTATTAGCCCATTTAAAATGTCAAAATAAGCCTGTGGAGTAGGTGGTGTTACCCTCATTTAATAGATGAGGAAGCTGAGGCCAAGGTCACACAGTGGGTGGCTGAGCTGAAATATGAACTTGGTCTTTGTAACCCCAGAGCCCACAGAGTTGAACCCAGAATCTGAATGCCCATGAAGCTATTAAAAAGAGGCCAACTTGAATGGATAAATAAACTGATACATCCATGCAATAAATATTACTCGGCAATGAAAAGGAGAGTGACTAGTAATGAATCCAACAACGTGAGTGAATCTCAAATGCTTACGCTCAGTGAAAGAAGCCAGATTGAAAAAGCTACATTTAAACTGATTCCATTTATATAACATTCTGGAAAAAGTGAAACCACAAGGACAGAAAATAGATTAGTGATTGCCAGGGGCTGGGGGTGGGAGCTGACCACAAAGGGGCACAAGGGAGCTTTGGCGGAAATGTTCTAGATATTGAATATGGTGGCGGCTGCACAACTACATGCTTTTGTCAAAATTCATAACCTAAAAAGGATGGCCTCTATGTTAATTACAACCTGATTTAAAGAGAGCCCAACTAAAACACAAGATGAATGGTAACTAACATTTGCACTGTCTTGGAAAAAAGAGATCAGAAATGTAAAAGAAAGTAGAATAAAAGAAATAGCATAAAGCATTAAATGTGTGTGGGAGGAACCCAAAGATTAAGAGTACTTGAGACTTGAGATACAACACTGGAGGAAAGTGCTCAAAGACCAAAGGATCAAAATATAAAATGATTGACTCAGGCGATTGTACTCCCAATATGGCCCATTAGCATGCATAAGAATCACCTGAGGAACTTGTTAAAACAGAGAAACTTTTTGGCTGAATAATGTTCCAATATGTGTGTGTGTGTACCTGTGTGTATGCGTGTGTATATAAATATACTACATTTTCCTTAAGGAAATCCTGTCATTAGCATAGATCTACAGGTATTATGCAAGTGAAGTAAGTCAGACAGAGAGACAAATACCGTATGATCTCATTTATGTGTGGAATCTTAAAAAAATAAAACAAACTCTTAGAAAACAGATTGGTGGTTGCCAGAGGTGGGGGATGAGTGAAATGGGTGAACGTGGTCAAAAGGTACAAACTTCCAGTTATAAGATAAATAAGTCCTGGGGATGTAATGTACAGCATGGTGACTAGAGTTAACAATACTGTATTATGTATTTGAAAGTTGCTAAGAGTATATCTTAAAAGTTCTCATCACAAGAAAAAACTTGTAACCATGTGTAGTGATAGGTGTTAACTAGATATTGTGGTGACCATTTTGCAATATATACAAATACTGAATCACTGATTACACTGTACACCTGCAACTAATATAATTTTGTATGTCAGTTATATCTCAATTTAAAAAAAATACAGATTTCAAGGACAATTCCAGTGACTCTCATGCAGTAGGACTGAGATGGGCCCAGAAATCTGCATTTTAAACAAAGCACCCCAGAGGAAGTCACTTGGAGGTGCAGTGAATAGAAATGAAGAAATTTAAAAATAAATACAAAAATGATTGGGAAATTAAAGTACAAGCATCACACCTGAGAATGGTCATAAAACTAGGTGCTCTCGGGGAGATAGAGGCCTGATTTACTTGGTTACCTGGCGTTCCCTGCAGGGGATTCCGGGGTGTGAGATGGGAAGGGAGACACCCCACCTCAGCCAGGGAGGGCCGTCCTTCCCCAAAGGAGAGCGCTGATCCTCTGTGGGCGACCAGCACCTGCCTCCCCGGGTCCTCCCCAGCCGTCACACAGGAGGTGGACAGATTGCAGAGCGTCCCGGCGCCCGGCACTGCCCAGCCCTCGCCAGCTCCTCCCCCACCTCCTAGTCCGTCCGCGAGCCTCGGAGGAGCTGCCTCCCTCCTCATCCCCTCCCACAACTCTACACTCGCTCCCCAGAGAGCTGCCCTTAATTGATTTTTTATTTTTGAGTAAATTTGACCTTTTTCAGCAGACACAGCGGCCTTGCCTCAGTTCTGTGCGTCTTTCCCACCTCGGGGCTGGCTCACACAGCTGTGCCCTCTGCTGGGAATCTTCTCTGGCCTCCCGGACCAGCTCACTTTCCGCATCGGCCTCACTAACTCACTCAGAGCAGGATCCCTGCCGTGAACCCCCTGCGCGCCCTCCGCTTCCCCTTCACAGAGCTCAAAACCCTAGCCTGACGGTTTCTTGACTGCTTTTCTCTGCATTTTGTGAAGGCACCCGCTGGCTCCAGCTCATTCATCTCCCTGTATTTGGTACAACTAGTCACAAAGTTGCTAAATATATATATATATATATATATATGTGTGTGTAAAAATAATGTAAAATTCAATTTCGTATCACTGTAATAAAGGAGTGCATTTAATTGCTGGCTTAAACCCACATACTAGATTTTTAAAATGCTTTAAATACTTTTTTCTTCCGCCTTCTATTACAGCAAACAGTCTCAGTTAGGATGAGCTGTGTAAGTTGTGTGGCCTAATGCAAAATGAAAACGTGGATCCCCTTGTTCAAAAATCATGGGAAAAGTGCCACTGAAAGTGCTAAAATGCGTGACAGCACTGAACTAAACCAAGTGTGGGGCCCTTCTGATCACGGGGTCCAGTGGGACAGCACGCCCTCTCCCGGAAGCTGGCCCTGTTCTTGCTTTCCCTCCTGGGCCACCAGCCACTCCTTTTCAATGTTTTGCTGGCTGTTGTTTTCTTTATCCCATGCTCTCATTTAGTTGTTTATTATCTTTGCTTACAAGATCTAATCCATTCCCACGTCTTCCAGGTTTGTGTCTCGAGCCACGCTCTGCCCTCTGACCTGCAGATGGTCGTCTGACGGGCATCTCAAGAGTAGCAGGAACTGAACTGAACCCCTTGTCTGCGTTCCCACCCACTTCCTCCTTCCCTCATTTCCCCCGTCTCAGCAAATGTTGTTCAGACCCAAACATTGACCTGATTTTTCTCTTTCGCTCTTACCCCACCCTCAAACCCAAAGCAAACCCTTTCAGCTTCACCCCTAAGCTGAACCACGAACCTGGTCAATTCTAGGGAAGCCCCTGCCACCACCGCAGGGAGAGTCACCATCTGCTCTTTCCAGGACCAGTGAAGCACTCTCCCCGGTTCCCTCCCTCTTTTCACCCTTGTTCTTAGTCCATCTAGTTTAACAACCAAAGTGACCTTCCCAAGACCTGGAAAAGGGACTCTCCCTCCCTCCACTGCAAGATTCCCATGAGCTGCTCCTCTATCTCTGACCTCATTGCCTGTGCTTCTCCCCCACTCCTGGATCCCAGCTCCGCTTGCCTTTATTTATTTATTTTTGGCTGTGTTGGGTCTTCGTTGCTGCGTGCGGGCTTTCTCCAGTTGCAGCGAGAGGGGGCTACTCTTTGTTGTGGTGCGCGGGCTTCTCCTTGTGGTGGCTTCTCTTGTTGCAGAGCACGGGCTCCAGGCGTGCGGGCTTCAGTAGTTGTGGCTCACGGGCTCTAGGCATGCGGGCTTCAGTAGTTGTGGCACGTGGGCTCAGTACTTGTGGCTCACGGGCTCTAGGTGCGCGGGCTTCAGTAGTTGTGGCACACGAGCTCCATAGTTGTGGCTCGCGGGTTCTAGCGTGCAGGCTCAGTAGTTGTGGTGCACCAGCTTAGTTGCTCCACGGCATTTGGGATCTTCCCGGACCAGGGTTTGAACCCGGGTCTTCTGCATTGGCAGGCGGATCCTTAACCACTGCATCAGCAGGGAAGCCCCACTGCTTGCCATCTTTCTGCCACTCTTGCACGCAAGCAGACTCCACGCCAGGGCCTTCGCCCCAAGGGCTCCCTCTGCACGGATGCTCTTCCTCCATCAGTTGGTCTCCTGCACGTTTTGAGCGCTGCCTCCTCATCATTCAGGCCTCACCTCAAATGCCGCCTCCACACTCGAGACGCCTTCCCTGCACACCCAAGTGAAAGCAGCCCTCTTCCTCCCCAGCAGTCACTCTCTATCCTGTTAGCCTATTTCTTCATTGCACTAGCTGTCAAAATTAGCTTAGTTATTATTTGTTTATTTCACACACACACACACCTTGTACACACACACATTGTACACACACACACACACACAACTTCCAACCAAATTCTGACTACCTAAAACTTCCCTGGTGGTAACTGCTTTACCTAAGTAGAGTTAATATGCCTCACTGTGTTTACGAAGGCCTAATCATACTCAAGTGTTCATTTTAGTATCTCTCTCTTCTTAACAATCCGTATTTTCTTTCAGATTGTTTGGGCAGATAGTTATAAAGTTGGCTGTGCGGTACAGTTTTGTTCTCGAGTTTCTGGCTTTGAAAGTCTTCGCAATGGAGCACATTTTATATGCAACTATGGACCAGCGTAAGTGCCCAAATTAACCTCTTTCTGGGGGAAAAAAAAACTATTTTAAAAGTATTTACCTTCATTACAGAAAATAAATCTGGGTAATAAAGAAAGTGTAAAAGAGAAAATTAACGTTACCCTTAACTTCTCTGCCCAGAGATCTACTCCATTTACATTGATACATTTTTCTTTGTATGTGTGTGTGTGTGTCTGTGTGTACACCTTTATAAACACTACATAAACACACACACACGCGAACACATTTTTAATTTATTTATTTATGGCCGTGTTGGGTCTTGGTTTCTGTGCGAGGGCTTTCTCTAGTTGTGGCAAGCGGGGGCCACTCTTCATCGCGGTGCGCGGGCCTCTCACTATCGCGGCCTCTCTTGTTGCGGAGCACAGGCTCAAGACACGCAGGCTCAGTAGTTGTGGCTCACGGGCCTAGTTGCTCCGCGGCATGTGGGATCTTCCCAGACCGGGGCTATGAACCCGTGTCCCCTGCATTAGCAGGCAGATTCTCAACCACTGCGCCACCAGGGAAGCCCTGAACACATTTTTAAGAGTAGGAGAGGGGCTTCCCTGGTGGCGCAGTGGTTGAGAGTCCGCCTGCCGATGCAGGGGACACGGGTTCGTGCCCCGGTCCGGGAAGATCCCACGTGCCGTGGAGCGGCTGGGCCCGTGAGCCATGGCCGCTGAGCCTGCGCGTCCGGAGCCTGTGCTCCGCAACGGGAGAGGCCACAACAGTGAGAGGCCCGCGTACCGCAAAAAAAAAAAAAAAGAGAGAGGAATCCATGAACTTGGATTAGAAAAAAGTTACATCTTTTTCACTAACTTCTATTGAAAGTAACATTTCTTTATGAAGATAACACTCCAATCATTATCAGCAATAGCTATGACTGTACTGCACTACCTGTATCTTTATCACAGATATGTTCATATCACTTTCTAGTTGCTGCATCTCTCTCAAAAGTTTTTATCACTACCTTGAAATTACTGTAATTATTAGACTCCCTGCTAGCTCTTACCTAATACTTAATAGAGAAGTACATATTAGTAGATCACAAATATTTTTAACAGGTTAATAACTATTTCAACTTAATTTGTTTCCTTTATAATCCTATGAACTTTATTTTAGGTATTTTTAAACTATTTTGAGAAAGAGCCCGCACGCTCCACCAGGCTGCCAGAGGGCACAGGACACAAAAAAGTGAAGAACTCCTTTCCAAAAGCAGAGTTCCAAAAAAGATGAGAGCAGTGGCAGGCTCACTGAAATAAATGTACAGCCTTTCATCATTGCTACTCCAGAGATATTCATGGGGACATAAAATGTTTGGTTATTATTTCATTTTCTAATCTGTGATCTTGGTCAATTACTTGCACTCTGTGCCTCAGCCTCTAGCTATGGGGATTAAAAAAATTATAGTATCTTCCTCATAGGGTTATTGTGAAGATTGATTCATTCGAGGATGCTTAGAACAGTGCCTAGTACACGAAGAGTATTCAGTAATTATCTATTATTCATATCACATCTTTTATGTGAAAACAAATTGCATTATAGAAACTCCCCCATATTTCTTGTTATATTCTTTTAGAAAGCTCTTTCCCCAGCCAAATGGCTCCTATCCAATAAAAACTATGGAGGTTTGCTAGACTGAGGAGAAAAAAATGTGGGTCATGGTAGCTTTTCTAAGACGGACAGTTTTTTGGATGGCAGTGATCACACAGGCCAGAAAGTAGAGGGAGTACTGCTCTGAAATCAGACAAATCTAGGTTTCGTTCTGACTCTGACATCTGTACCTTGTGATTTTTGGCAAGTTACTTTATTTTTTTTATTTTTAGTGGTACGCGAGCCTCTCACTGTTGTGGCCTCTCCCGTTGCGGAGCACAGGCTCCGGACGCGCAGGCTCAGCGGCCATGGCTCACGGGCCCAGCCGCTCCGCGGCATATGGGATCCTCCCGGACCGGGGCACGAACCCGTGTCCCCTGCATCGGCAGGCGGACTCTCAACCACCGCGCCACCAGGGGAGCCCCCTACTTTATTTTTTAGAGGTTTAGTTTCCTTATCTGTAAAATAGAAATAAAAATAACTTCCTCCCCAAGTTGCCTTAAGAATTAACTGGGATGATTAAGACACAGGTTCCTAAACGCAGGCACCTAGAATGAACTCTGCAAATAGTAGCAGGCTTCCATTTCTGCTTCCCCCTCTCCTCTCCTCTTCCCCACCCTCTGGATCTGCTGACTTCCATCCTAGGATTTAGCCAAGGACCATAATAAATTGCAATTGAAAAAAAAAAAAGACAGAAACCAAAAACTCTCCTAATGGACAGTTTTCCTCTACTTCACAGAGGCAATTACCCAACCTGGCCATATAAAAAAGGATCCACATGCAGTGCCTGCCCCAGTAACGACAACTGTCTGGACAATCTCTGCGGTGAGTAAAAGGAGCAATCTACCAATAATACAATGTGTTCAAAACTCTTGTAACTTTCTACAGAGCTAAGAATGCAAACATTTGTTTTATCCTAACAGCTATTTTCAGGGAAAGTGGCATCAGGTAGCAATCAAACCAGTGGCTTACTGTCCTGGGAATGAATATATGGTTCAAGAGAAATTTAAAGAAGCAAATAATATTCTTTAGTTAGTGCTAATCAGAAAAGCAACAAACGACTCTGATGCTGGGAAACTGTAGACCCAAGATTTGCTAATTTCAGCAAGATCAAAAATTTGTATAACAAAGTTAACCAAAAGAATTCTAAATTGTGTGATACTACCTGTCCAAGCACTCAAGACTTGCATTTTCATCTGCAGAATCAGATAAATGAAATAAAGCTGCAACATGGCACTTTTTACTAGACAGCATTTAATGAGGAACAGTGTAGGCCAATGAAGCTACGTTTCCAAGGATGCTTTACCTAACTTTGAAATATTAATACACCATTGGCCAAGAGTCTATTTATGGTTCCTGTCCCAGACACATTCCTTTCCATCTCAGTATGGTTTTTTTTTTTACTTTTTGCCATGGTGTGAAGGAAAACCTCAATCAAGCTACTGCAGTTGTGCAAATCCTCTATAGGACTTTTGTGTCCAGACCTGTAACCAACTGAACCCCTCAGGGCTGCAGGGCTGGGGCGGGGTGCTAGGAGCAGCAGGGTAGAGTGGACTGAGTTTAACTGCATACATTTTTGTTTGGCCAAAGTGTTGCATTGCTTACACGTTTCCTAAGGTCCCTTCCGGGTTTAAAATTATAAAATTCTTTTCAACTGCTTTTCCCTTCCTCCTGATTTGTAAACACTGAGTTCTCATTTTTACTCCAGCTACAGAGACGCTTTTTCTACCGGCTTTCTGAGCCAGTCATTTCTCTCCAGTTCAACCATTCTTTCCCTCATAATTAGTTTTGTTTAGAGAACTCACTAACATGTAGCCATAGTGCAACAAATCCCTTCTCAGAGCACCAATATGTTAACTGAATTTTTCATGTTACTCCAACACTACGAAAGCATGTCTTTTTTTTTCCAAGTTAGGCAGTATGACATAAGAGTTAAAACCACAGATTTTAGAAACAATATTTGAGTTCAATTTCCAGTTCCATGATTGTGACGCTGGGCAAGTGTCTGGATCTGTTTCCTCATTAATGAAATGTAGACGGTGGTACCTCTTCACAGGTTTAGTGAAACGAATGAAAAAAAATTATATCTAGAACAAGTGCCTGGCATACAGTATCACTCAATAAATAGTGTCTATTATCCCCAAATTCATCCTTCCTGTAATCTCAGATCTTGAGTTTACTCTTGGTATTTTGGTGTCTTCTTTATGCCCAAAGTCTTAGATGATATGTTTTTATGCTCATGAACAAGACTCATGCTTCTTTAGAATCTGTGATGAAAACTGAGACAATAATGTTAAATTATGTAAAAAGTAATTTAACTGTTGCCACTGGTTAGCTGTCTTTCCCACTAGACTCTGAATTCCAAACAGGCAGGAATTATGCCTATCTAATTCAACTTTGTAACCAAAGTGCCTAGTCTGGAAGGCAAATAATGGCTAATTTGCATATTTCCTAAAAAAAATCATTCTCTATAAAAATCTAGACAGTAACACCACCACCAACACAATGATAACAAGAAGAAAACTGCTGGAGTTTTAGCTTTTGATCTTAGAGATCTAGCTTGAAATGGTCTCTAACCTTGTGGGATAAAATTCAGAAAATTAAGGCTGTAGTCCAATAATGAAAAGTCCCTGGGCTCTTAAGAGAGACAAAGGAAAACGCATGCTAATTTGCAGGGGGGTAAGGGTTAGAGGATAAAAGCTTTTATTTATCAGATTTCGTCTCTGACAAATTGTGGCAAACACTGGAGGAAAAAAATCCCTTTGTGGTCTTCTAGATACTGGTAGGTTCAATAAATACCAATGGAGGCCAAATCAGGATGGTTTTGCAAAATGTGCTGGGCACACCAATGGTACACAAGCTGATTTTAGCTAGTGCATGGATGACATTTGTTTCAATATTCAAAAGTTGAATGTTTAACAAACATTTTAAAAATATATATGTAAGAAAAAATATAACTAGCAAGCATATCATACCTTGATTTCATGGATATAACTGCCAAGAAAAGTTAAAGAAGCAGAAGCTTCGTGGCAATTCACCACAGACAAAGCCCAGTCAGTCACAGGTATGATGACCAGGGATGCTCACGAGTACCAGAGGGTCAGCTGCTTGATGGATTCCACCATAGGAATGCAACAGCAGCTGGCATAGAACCAGTGTAAAAGAGGTGTCTGACCATTTAAAAAGTGTAAGGCTATGGCAGATGTGGAATTCTCTTCCCAGTGCTCTGAATGTCAAAATCTTAATAAAGCTCAGTGGAAGGAGAGGAGTAAATACGACTTTGATATCCAAATGCCCTGATATACTAATGACAGACTGGAATGTACGAGAGAGGCCGCTGTCTCTTCATTACTGACTGATCGTAGATAGTAGCATTCTTCTCAGGAGAAACTTATTTTCAGGAAAATGTTTTAATAAATTGCTCACACTGATTATTACTAATACTTATTTTTGATTCTGTTTTATTTTAATTGCATTTATTTTATCTGCCAGTTACATTATGTAAAATGATTTTCCATTTATAGTAGTGGTATATAGAAAGTTTATATATAAAGGTTATATAAACAAGTTGATTGCAACAGTCAATGGTTATAATTAAGAGACTTGGCTTTTAAAAAGAAAACAAAAGCCTCACCAATATCCATTCTTTTAATTTTTTTCTTTCTTCTGATTTTATAGCTAACCCACAACGAGACAAAGTGACACGTATGTATATAAACCTTAAATTGTATAAGCTCTATCTGAGCTATGTTACTGCATTATGAGGAATAACATTTAAGAGGATATTTTATGTTTGTTTCACAGGTTACTACTCTGTTGTGTTTCCAGACTGGCCAATATTTCCACGTAACAGAAACATGTCTCTTTTCCTCATTGTTACTCCACCAATCCTAATACTGAGTGTTATAATTATCAGTTTAGTCAAGCACAAATACCCTCATTTAGCTCTTCTGAACTAATACAATCCGGGGGGGGAAAAGCCTCAATCATACATGGCTTTAAAAAATAAATAAAAATTGGGTGTATTTCTAATTTGCAGCAAACCCTTACTCAAAAGAAGAAATGGTTCAATTTCCTAACATTAGAAGATAAACTCATCTTTACTTTCCACTTTTTATGAAGAAGCATTGTTTTCAGGCTGCCACAGCTGTGACTTTCAGTGAGTAACCTATCCCCTGTATGCCTTAGCTTCTAAATATGTAAAATCAGTGAGCTAGATTTAGGTGAGTCCTGGCCCTCATCAGTAAAAGCATTTCTATATAGCCTGTTGCATGCTGCTTCAACTCCAAATATCTGGTTTCCCCTGTTCTCTTGCAAATTTGATGTCTTTCTGGTTTACTATTTCCTCAGACTCATATTGGAATAGTAATTAAGGGAATTAATTTAAAAGGCCTTGCACTTTTGGATTATGGATTAATCTTAGAACAAAATGTAAAATGAGATTACAAAAAGGGATAAACCTAAATGTTTACTTGTTGCCATTAGAGCACTGAAAAATCTATTTTCCTCAAAACCAAATGCTGGGACATGATTATATTTAAAGACTAACCAATGGCCTCAGACATTGGATTTGATGGATAATAACAGTAGCCACATTGCAAAAATCTTTACATAAACAAACAACCTTAAGAAGTACCCCTAATACCATGCCTAGACAAAACGTGCCTGGAATAGATTAGGTGCAATGCATGTAAACACATATATACCACCTTCTAGTATATAATTTTTCAAAAAACATGGAGAATACAGTAATTTATAAAGAACTGCTGTTTATATAAAGAACAAAACAAACTCAGAAAAAAGTGATCAGGGTATTACTTCTCATGGATAAGGCAACTAATGCCCTAGTATCTCAAAATCCTTTACAAAAGGAGATAGCTTAATAAATTCTAGCTCAGGGTTTTTTGTGTTTTTTTTGTATGTTACTTGTTTTTCTTCTTTTTCTTTTCATCTGCTTCCATTTTAAGCTTAACTTCTTCAGCTGTAAGAGCTCCCAGTTTCTTACTCTTTGCTTTCTTAACCTTTTCCTTGATGGCGCCCACATCAATTTTAGTTTCAGTAGAAGCTAAATAAAAACAATACATGTAATTCTTTAGATTATACCAAATAAAGAATACATATATAAGAATAATTTCAGAGTACTGTTGCAACTGAAAGATCATGTTATAAAATATAAAACACTTGCTTAAAGGAAAGTTAGAAATTTCTTCTAACTAGGAGAAAACAAAGTACTTTAAAAATACATTAGTGAAAATATACACGAAAATGGCATTACACTTTAACTATTTGAACCAATTACTGGATTCAACTATATTAAAATTACATTTTTTCCCTTAAATTGTTGGTGATAAGATTATTTTTATTTTCCATATTTTGGAACTTTAGAGTATTCCTTAAAAAACTTAGTTTTCTGAATATTCAATTAATGACTAGTAGTATTTCATTTAACAAGATTTTGGTAATAAAGACAATAAGCTGAGAGTATCTGGAGGTCCTCCTAACAGAACCCAACCCCATGTATTTAACACAAAAAGTGTGAACAAAACAGAAAAGCAGTGAAAAGAATAAAACTTTTTCTTATTATTTAAAGAACAGGACATAAAAGAACCACAAGATAAAATGTCATCAAACAACCCAGCAACTTGAGAGCAGACTTAAAGCCTCCACTAGAGTGGAATAGCTACACTTTAATCAGTAATAAACCGAGATTAAACTAGCTATTGAATACCTTCAGAGTACATAACTGACAGATTGTACAAACTAGAAATTATAATGCTTATGATATTTTTAACTTTTATATAACCAAGGATCTAAATAGAATACAATACTTTTAAAGCTGTTAACACTGATATAAATGAACAAACCAGTACTGTTCCATGCGGCTTTGACCAGCAGGTCATGTGCAAGGCCGCTGGGTGACCTCCCTCCCCTCACTGTGCCACTGACCACTTGGGAGAGTCACCTTACAGAGGAGTACACATGTTACTAGTGGAAAAGAAAACGCGAAAGAGGAGAAGATAGATCAAAATGAGGCTAGGAATGAGAAGAAAAGGCATCAGCGTGTTTTCTGTCTTTTTAAAAGCCCCTGAGTAAGAAAGATCGTCCTGCTATTTTGTTGGTGTCTTTTAGCCCAAGTGATGAGAAATCCACGCTAACCGTACAGAAATCAAATTTTAAGCCACAGATCACGTAAGTAAAGAAAGTACAACTTTTGATAAGCTCTTTTTAAAGGGCATGATAGCAGAGCTCAGGGATCTTACTGTTTTATTTTTACAGAAGATTCACTGCCCTGGTTTATATCTTTCACAACAGAGTCCTTCCTCAGCACAGAGGTCAGGAAGGGACTGTCAATCTGGGATACTCTTAAATAGGCATTAGCTGCTACTAAATTATAAATTATCTCAGTAACCGCTTTTCCCTAGGATTTGTGATTAATGAAATGCTAAGAGAATAACACTCAAAGAGCTTCAGACAAATCCACTATGGGTTTACTTTTCCTCTAACAGACTTTTACAGCATAACAAGAGTTGGAAAACAAGCATTACCTTCCTTAGGTTTCACAACTGGTTTTTCTTTAGGTGGAATAAATGCTTTGTTTCTTTCCTCTTGCCTCCTACTAAGAGCTTCTGCTTGTTTAGCCTACATCATTAATAAAAAAACTACGTTAAAAAACGCTTTTGTAGTTAAATAAGAATTCAAGTATCTATACACTTTGCAATTAGTGTTGTAAGCTAGACATAGTCTTACCTTTATTGCTTCCATTTTCTGTCTCCTCTTTTGACTTGCCTTCAGAAAGTATTCACCAGTAGCCAATTCTTTATCAATCTATTGAAATCAGTATTTACAATACATCATAAATAATGTAGATGAGAAGTCAATTCCTAAGAAATTCACAATGACCTTAAGGTAAAGACAGTGGGGTCAAAACTATGATTACTCTATAAAGGTAGCAACATAAAAAGAAGGCAATGTCGTTTAAGCTGAGGGGAATATATGTGCACAAAAGCATGTAGGTAGGAAAGTAGGTGATGTGTTCATGAAATACACAACACACTGCTTGAGGTGGGGAGGAAGGTCAATGATTCAGAAAAGTGTGAGAGGAAACGGGAAAGACAGTTCTGCGGAAGCATGAAGAAACATGAATGACAGGTAAGGGAGATGGGAAATGACTTAGAAACGACTGAAGGTTCCTGAGAAGAGTGAAGAGAGCAAAGTAGCACTTTATAAAACGTACAGAAGAAAGGAGAAGAGAGAAAAGCCTGTTTTTAAAAAAAAGGTTGCAGCATACAAAATGAAAAGCAAGAATTGTCAGGATGTGGAGACTAATTAAGTACTAATTAGAGCAAGCAATAGCAAATTCATTAAGTGGATAGTCAACATATAATTAATTGGTCTACCTAAGGCAATGTTCTACTAAACTCTAACACTAAGCTCTCTACAATGACTAACTCACTTAATCCTCATTAACAATTCTGAGACAGGTATGATCATTATTCCTGTTTTCTGTACAAAGAAACTGAGGCATGGATGGGTTAAATAAATGATGCCCATAATTACACAGCAAGTAAGTGGCAGAATAAGTCAAATGAGACATCGCTGATTCGAGAAGCTTTACAGTCATAGGAAAAAAAGGTAAAATGACAACTACTAACTACAGTACAGGGCTATACAAAATATATTGGGGGTTACAGAAGCACGGTTTAGTAACTGGATCACTCCACTTTCCCCCAACTAACACTTTCCTTCTGGCTTCACTTTCTTTGTTTTCCAAAGTAGACCTCAAGATCCAACACTTCCACTGTTTGTTTGTTTTTTTACTATGATGATCATCATTCCTTTTTTACCTTTAACCTTTCATCAAACCTTCCTGGAAAACTACAAACACCGGGCTGTGGGGAAGACAAGATATAGTACACAGAAAGAGATGGGGTTTACATGCTAAGCACAAAGAACTCGTAAAAAGGGAAGACTTTAACATACAGCCAAGGAAGGGAATAATGAAGCAAGACACCTCAGAAGACAGGTAAAGACAGAATTCAAAGAACAGGCAAAGAAAGGACTGATGCAGATGGAAAAAAAATTGTGAGATAAGAGGAAGTTGAAATAGTTCTTGCCTCGTAGTCTCAAATACTTCTAGTAGATGACACTGCACTTTATTTTACTGCAGTGGGAGGGTGGCTAAAGAATTAAGAGGACACAGAGCTGCCAGAGAATACTGAAGACCTATCTGAGGTTGGAAACGTGAATTTTTAAGGGATATAATCCAAAGATATGACTTTCTTCAGCTATGTTCAATAGCCACGTTATGGGAAAGAAGTCAAGTTTTAGGACTGATCCAAGTTTTAGTTTTGCTGGGCAGGTGTGATAGAAGAAAAGGGAGTATGAAAGAAAACAGTGATGGGCAAGAGAGAAAAGGAAATTTTAGAAAGAGAATGATGCCAGAGGACAGTTGACAAAATTAGACGCATTCATGTCTTAAAAAAAGGATAGATATTAGACTTAAGATTTCAAATCCAGAGCAATCCTATATAGTACATGGTCACATGAATGATGCTAAAGCAGAGTAGAAAGCATTGTGGACTAAATCGTTGAATTTTTTTTAACCATGGAACATTTATAGTGGCTACAGATACACAACTGACACCACCCACCTTGACAGAGTTTACACTCAAAGTATGAAGCTTCCACTCCCCACCCCCATACAATTAGTTCAAAATAAGCCTATTCACACTTACCTTCAGTTTCTTATATCTCTACACATCCAAACGTACATACACAGAAATTCCACCCAAAATACCCTCAAAGTTTCTGACAAAAATAGATTAAAATGGTTTCCCCCTCATGTAAAGAAATTCAACATTTAATACTGACCTGACTTTCTGGCTGTGGTGGTGGGAATGGTGTATACTCCTTCTTAACAGTTTTCTTCTTTGGTTCCTTGCGTTTATTCACATTTTTGTGCTTGAACTGTGGCAAAAATCTTTCCCAACTCTGTGATCTTAACTCAGAATCTTTCGCCAACTCTCGTTTAATCATTAAGGTCTTCAACCATGGCAATATATGAACAAAGTAAACTTTTAATTTAATTCAATTTTTTTAAGATTTTTTTTTGATGTGGACCATTTTTAAAGTCTTTATTGAATTTGTTACAATATTGCTTCTGTTTTATGCTTTTTGGTTTTTTGGCCACGAGGCATGTGAGATCTTAGCTCCCCAACCAGGGATCGAACCTGCACGCCCTGCACTGGAAGGCGAAGTCTTTTTTTTTTTTTTTTTTTTCCATTTTTATTTATTTTTTATTTTTTTATTTTTTATTTTTTTATTTATTTTTTTTATTAGTTTAAACATTTTTAATTTTAGCAGTCATATGTTTCTCAACCTAAGACATTATCAACATTGTTCCTATAAATAATAAAATTAAAAGGAACAATTCTTAGTCTCTTCAGTAGGATTAAACCAATTCCGGAAAGAAAAAATATATAATCTCAAACATGCATAATTAACCAAGCATCAGAAAACCATTAGAAATTTAGAATTGTTAAACTGAGATGAAAATAAGACTCAGTTTTTCAACCATTATTTCATTAAAACCTTTAAAATTCAACCTAACAATAACAGGGAGAGTTCTTAATTAGTGATGTTTCCTACAAGCAGGAAGCTTTCAGTAGCACCTGAAATATCACAGGGAAAGAAAAAAAGTTTCTCATGATCAACAAAACGAATGTTTTCACACTTCCCCTACTCCATCTGAATTTTATAGACATTGAAACATCAGAGGATGCAAACTAGGCATCAGATGCAAGACAAGCTCTCTTTATCTTTAATGTCCCAATGTAACTCAAAATCGTTTTTTCACCCCAATCTAAGAGTGACTTTTCAACTTAACTTCATTAAATTCAAGGATTGTTTAACAAATCTCCATCATAAAACAACTCATTATACCATGGTTACATTTCCGAGAACAATCATGAACTTTATGCATACAGGGATACAACAGATCTCTCTCGAAGAGCCTATAATTTGAGTGTTAAATTCCAAAATAGGTTTTAATGCAATCTCAAATATTGCAGACTTTACTTATAGAAAAAGGCAGAATTCAGGACTTCCCCGGTGGTCCAGTGGTAGAGAATTCACCTTCCAATGCAGGGGACATGGGTTCGATCCCTGGTCAGGGAAGATCCCATGTCACTGGGCAACTAAGCCCGGGCGCCTCAACTACAGAGCCCATGTGCCCTGGAGCTGGCGCACCACTAGATAGAAAACCCGCACGCCACAACCACAGAGAAGCCCGTGCGCTGCAATAAAGGATCCTGCGTGCTACAATGAAAGATCCTGTGTGCCGCAACAAAGACCCAACACAGCCAAAAAAAATCTTTTAAAATAAATTAATTAATTTAAAAAAAGGCAGAATTGTAAAAGATCACATCTTTAAATATAATATGTGGGCTCATACCCTAAGAAAACTGGATTGGTACCATCTACTACAAATCCTATGAAGCTTATTTTATTTGTATTGGAAGTGAATCACTACATTACACTGTCCCCTTCAATAGCTTTCAAACTGTACTCCAGAGGCCTAAACTTCCAAAGAAGTAACTACAGGACTGGGATAGAGTTGAGTGGGCTGAACTCTATCCCAATTTACCCAAAATAGCTCTGCTTTATCTGTTTTGTATATTAGGCTTTCATAAAAGATTTACTTTCAAGAAAGGTTTCTGTAGCTAAAAACAATTTGATAACCACTTTGTAGGAGTATATAGTGAACACTCACTTTAATGTTATAAATTGGATGAATATTCTTCATAGTGTCTAGGACTACTTTTCGAACCTGAAATTTGCAAAGAAAAATGAATCAGTCATGTATAAAGATTTTAGTGAACTAGGTAGACGAGGATTAATGTATCACAAAATAGCCTATGAACCAGGCAATGACTACCAAATTGGATACTGTAGTCCCTTCAACTGTTCTGAGTGGCTTCTAGATCTTTCATAATAGTCAACCTCCCTTGGATACAGTGAAGTCTCTCAACTTTACTGATAAAAAGCTATACACAGAATTAACACAACACTCTGGAGCTGTAAAATTTAGGGGGAAGAGGGCTGGATTTAGAGTTAGAAAATATGCACTCAAGTAGTGGGACTGCCACTTCATACGGCAAAGGCACTTAATTTTCCTATTCCAGCTTTTTCATTGTAATATGGAAATAAAACTACCTTAAGGATCTGTCATAAGAACTAAATAATATACTTGGACTCTACAAAACTGTGAAATATTCAAAATATTTAAGTTATTATTGCCCCATGAGAAAAAAGCAGATAACTTATGAGAAAGAGGTCCAATAGAATTAAGGTTAAAGGCCCTGGAAAGCAAGTAAGACCTCACTGCCAGATACAGACAACAAAAGCCTCAAAAGGAGTTAATAGAAACAGTATCTGCTCCACAGATTTTCTCATAACATCTGACAAGCTAAAGAAGATGTTCATAAAAACATTAACATTCAAAGAAAATATATCTTAAAGGAAGTTTTCTGAGCCTGACCTCTACTGGCTGAATGCATTACTGCAAAGAACAAGATCTGTTCAATTCTCCAGTCATTAAAGTGCACGTAGGGGCTTCCCTGGTGGCGCAGTGGTTGAGAGTCCGCCTGCCGATGCAGGGGACACAGGTCTGTGCCCCGGTCTGGGAAGATCCCACATGCCGCAGAGCGGCTGGACCTGTGAGCCATGGCCACTGAGCCTGCGCGTCCGGAGCCTGTGCTCCGCAACGGGAGAGGCCACAGCAGTGAGAGGCCCGCGTACCACAAAAAAAAAAAAAAAAAGCATGTAATTACTTCATGTTTCTTATGTTTGCTACAGACTGAGACCTTAAATGCCCACTTAAAATGCGAGTGGAGGGAGTAATGATGTGCAGACCTCCTAATTCATAAATGGATCTCTCTTCAGTTACCAAAGGTTGGCCATAATATGTTAAGGTCCAGGAAATTACATGAATTCCCTCAAAATACATGAAGAATTTACTAATGGAAAATCAAACAAAGCATATTCTAAAAATATATATATAAAACAATATATTATCCAATGAACTATTATATTATTTCATTTATTCTCTGTGGAAAATTAACTGAAGAGAATAGTTCTCACCTCTTTTAAGCCACTAAAAGGTCCAATGGCTGAAACCGTGTTTCCCTGTACCATAATGTAACAGTTTGTTAAGAGTTCCAACGCCTATATCAAAAGAGCAATAAGTTGAAGTTCAGTACACTTAAAAACTAACAAAAGAGGAAGACATACTTTTTCACTAATAAAAAGTACCTTCAACGTAGATCCTTTGGGACCAATAAGCCGTTGTCTTCTTTTTACAAATCTTTCTTTATTTCTAACTAAAGAACCTATTTTAATGATGTCACATGCAACATCATCCTGAAGAATTCGTACTGCCTTTTGGGAAAATAAAAAAGTACTCCATCAATATTCTTGACAAGTACATATCTTCTCCAAGCCAAGAAATTTAAGCACAAAATGACATTTAGGCACAAAAATGAAAACTTTATGTTGCAGGAGGAGACGCAGTGTTATATGCTGTCTCTAATGCTGATGCAAATAAAGCAGTCTCTGTAATTCTAAATTTACCTGTTCAAATGAAACACTCCTTGCTAACAGTTTTATTAGGTCTCTGGCCCTAATGATGATATATGGATCAAATGTCTTCTTTGTTGTACAGACAGTCATGCTGCCCTCAATCAGGTCCAGGGTTGCATTAACATGCTACAATACAAAAAGGGCAAACAAGCAGTTGTCTAAAAATGAATTCAATTTTAGATAATTACAGGGCCGATCCTAACCAAATTAATAATCTCTGTGCCATTAAGCTATCTCAAAATTCATTAACTCTCTCCTTGAATAAACTAGAAAGTTAATGTAAATAATGAATACTTGATTACTTTTAGACTTCAAAGAATATAAAAAACTCAGGCAATTGAAAACATTTGTAATTGGCTTTAGAATAATTTATACTTATTGGAATAAAGATTATGTCTAGTTTAAAAAATATATATCAATCAAAATGAGGCTACATTTAAAAATTAAGGTAAAAATGTAAAGCTATATGATTTCCCTACCCTGGCTGGATCCAGCTCTAATCTCTAATCTGCTCCCTAGAGTAAGAATGGACTTTGCCTTTCAAACTTTTTTCTAGCTGGTTTGTATTAGCTAAATACAAAGTAAAAACAAATTATCATAGGTTTAAAAATAAAAGCAGTGATTATGATTACTACAGTGATTAAAACTACACACTAACTTTCAAATGGAAGAATCAGATTTCAACAAAGCAAATAAAAATGCTGTTTTCTAACTTGTGAGCATAATCTGAAGAATATTTCAATATAGTGAATGACGAACAATTAAACCTAAGGTTAGCTGTCTATGAGTTTACAAAAAAAAAAAACCAAAATTGAATCTAATCTCCGATGTAGACAGCTGTAAAACACGCCTGCAGTTTGCTAAACCACCCTCATACCTAATGCACACAAATGACTCTAGAGCAGTGCCACAGCTGAGAAATACATTTTCTATCAATCTAGTGTATACACACACACAGGTGAACCAAAAGCTTCATTAAATGATACTTATCCTTACCACTTGTACCACACATTGATGTATTTTTTTCTGAAGGCTCATTGTATCCACTAAATTGACTTCGTGATTCACTAAGGGGTCTCAATCCAGTTTGAAAAATAAAATCAAACACACTGCTCTAGGGGCACGGCAGAGGAAAGTTGGTCACATCCACATCTTTCATTTACAATGAAAGTTAAACAATGCCAGGAGTATGCCTCAGCTCAAACTGTACAGGTTCATGGCAACCATTATAGTAGAGAGTAGACATTCTGAAATTTGGAGTTCACAAGTGAGTTTCAGACCATCTGTGAATTCCCTAAATATTTAAAGGCATGTGAATTTTTCCAAGTAATCTATTATTCACAAAACTAAAAACAAATGAACTGTAAAGATAAAGCTTACCTAGTCTGTTTAAAATATCAAAGGAATCAAATTAACCAGCTATGGTAGCACCTTTAAAAAAAAATCCATCAGCACACATTCAGTTACTTAAAAGATATAAGCAAAAACAAAATCTCAAAGAAATACATAAGATATGCATACATGTTCACTCAAGGCTTTCTGTACCAATGGCCAGCACTCTTTCAAGTAAGCCTCTCTATATTTTGGAAACAAAGTTGCAAAACTGCTCTCCTCCAAGAGTCCTCTGGGATTGTCCTCTTTGGAAAAAGCTGGCTCCTTCCAACCATCAGGAACAGTGAGGAGTTCTGATTCATCTACAAAGGGGGAAGAAATCTATACATCAGATATAACTTCTTTTGGACCCTTTTTGAACACTTGTATGCATACATTCACAAGCTTCCCAATACTCTCCTCGCATTTCCTTTTCCCCTGCTTTTTATATTATTCAACAGTCCAAGAACATGTCTCTGTCATTATCACCAAAATACTGTATTAAAATTGTGTGTATTTCAGTCGCCTCAGAAGACAAAGTTCCTTCAGGGCAGGGACTCTTCTTCGATCCACACTTATTGGCATACACCTGGTACATAGTCAATACTTACAAACTTCTACTGCACCACACTATCTCAGAGTTGAAGATCCAAACACCATTTTGTTTATATTACTATTTTAAATATAAGTAACCTTTCAGACTCAATGAAGTGCAGCCTATGTGTATATATATATATGCATGTGTGTGTACATAAAACTTTCAAAAGCTTGATCCCAGTGTACCCTTTCAGTTAATGTTCACTAGTACAGGGTTTTAGGTTTTCCAAAGAGCTTTCATGTGCCTTATTTCTGTATACTCTCACGACTACAAAAGGTAGGAAGAACTGGTATTATTATTCCCATTTTATAAAAGATATTAAGTTCAAAAATTTTAAGTGACTTGTGTAAGGGAATGTGAAGCGAAGTCTAGGTCGCCTCTCACGAGAACAAGATGCCACCTAAGGGCTATAAATTATTTCCCATATCATTTATCAAAACTCCTGGTCCTGGATTTTAAGAACCTCTTAAATCCAACAGCTGTACTTCAATTCGGTACTACTCAAAGATATGATCCACAGGCCTGAAGCACCAGCATAAACTGAGAGTTTGTTAGAAATGCAGTTCTTGGGCTCCATCCAGACCTACTAAATGTGAATCTCTGGGATGAAGCCCAGGAATCTTTCTTAACAGTCTCATGAGGAGATTCCTATGCATACTAAAGTTTAAGAAGCAGGTCTTACAGTTCATGTTATCCACTCCAGTCCGGTAAACTTGCTTTCTGTTTCTCATACTCACATCCACTTTGTTACTTCTGGTTCAAATCACAGAGAATTAGCTAGTCTTTATTTATTGTTCACTTCTCAATATCCCCCCCCAAAACCCTCAAATTCTACAATAGTGATTACTTAAAATGCATATCTGACCAAGATCCTACCCAATTTAAACACTTCAATGGTTATGAATTAAAAAAAACAAAGGAAAAAAAAAACCCCATTGGCTAAGGAAATCAACAGGAGTTTCACAATAGAGGAAGTACAAATAATAGCCCCAAAACATGTAAAGATGTGTAACCTCATTGGTAATCAGGAAAGTCTGATTTAAAACCAAAATCAGATATGATTTCACACTTAACAAAGTGACAGAAATGAAAAATTCAGATAACAGCAAGTGTTAGTGCTCATCTACCGATAGCGGGAGTGTAAAGTGGCACAACTCCTTTGGGAAGATGTAGCATTATTTGCACATCCCCTACCCTACAATTCAAGGATTCCAATCCCATGTAAGGTACATAACCAGAGAAACTCTCTAACATGTCAACCAGGAGGTATGTACACAGATGTTTATACCACATTGTTTATAATAACAAACAATGGGAACAATCCATATGTCCAGCAACATTAAAATGAAAATATAGAGATAGCCTCATCCACCGGAGGGCAGACAGCAGAAGCAAGAAGAACTACAATCCTGCAGCCTGTGGAACAAAAACCACATTCACAGAAAGATAGACAAGATGAAAAGGCAGAGAGCTATGTACCAGATGAAGGAACAAGATAAAACCCCAGAAAAACAACTAAATGAAGTGGAGATGGGCAACCTTCCAGAAAAAGAATTCAGAATAATGATAGTGAAGATGATCCAGGACCTTGGAAAACGATTGGAGGCAAAGATCAAGAAGATGCAAGAAATGTTGAACAAAGACCTAGAAGAATTAAAGAACAACAGATGAACAAAACAATAACTGAAATGAAAACTACACTAGAAGGAATCAATAGCAGAATAACTGAGGCAGAAGAACGGATAAGTGACCTGGAAGACAGAATGGTGGAATTCACTGCTGTGGAACAGAATTAAAAAAAAGAATGAAAAGAAATGAAGACAGCCTAAGAGACCTCCGGGACAACATTAAACGCAACAACATTCGCATTATAGGGGTCCCAGAAGGAGAAGAGAGAGAGAAAGGACCTGAGAAAATATTTGAAGAGATTATAGTCGAAAACTTCCCTAACATAGGAAATGAAATAGCCACCCAAGTCCAGGAAGTGCAGCGAGTCCCATAGAGGATAAACCCAAGGAGAAACACGGCAAGACACATAGTAATCAAATTGGCAAAAATTAAAGACAAAGAAAAACTATTGAAAGCAGCAAGCGAAAAACAACAAATAACATATAAGGGAACTCCCATAAGGTTAACAGCTGATTTCTCAGCAGAAACTCTACAAGCCAGAAGGGAGTGGCATGATATACTTAAAGTGATGAAAGGAAAGAACCTACAACCAAGATTACTCTACCCAGCAGGGATCTCATTCAGATTCGACAGAGAAATCAAAAGCTTTACAGAAAAGGAAAAGCTAAGAGAATTCAGCACCACCAAACCAGCTCTACAACAAATGCTAAAGGAACTTCTCCAAGTGGGAAACACAAGAGAAGAAAAGGACCTACAAAAACGAACCAGAAACAATTAAAAAAATGGTCATAGGAACATACATATCGATAATTACCTCAAACATGAATGGATTAAATGCTCCAACCAAAAGACAAAGGCTTGCTAAATGGATACAAAAACAAGACCCATATATATGCCGTCTACAAGAGACCCATTTCAGACCTAGGGACACATACAGACTTAAAGTGAGGGGATGGAAAAAGATATCCCATACAAATGGAAATCAAAACAAAGCTGGAGTAGCAATACTCATATCAGATAAAATAGACCTTAAAATAAAGAATGTTACAAGAGGCAAGGAAGGACACTACATAACGATCGGAGGATCAATCCAAGAAGAAGATATAACAATTATAAATATATATGCACGCAACATAGGAGCACCTCAATACATAAGGCAACTGCTAACAGCTCTAAAAGAGGAAAGCGACAGTAACACAATAATAGTGGGGGACTTTAACACCTCACTTACACCAATGGACAGACCATCCAAAATGAAAACAAATAAGGAAACACATGCTTTAAATGACACAATAGACCAGATAGATTTAATTGATATTTATAGGACATTCCATCCAAAAACAGCAGATTACACTTTATTCCCAAGTGCACACAGAACATTCTCCAGGATAGATCACATCTTGGGTCACATATCAAGCCTCAGTAAATTTAAGAAAATTGAAATCATATCAAGCATCTTTTCTGACCACAACGCTATGAGATTAGAAATGAATTACAGGGAAAAAACCGTAAAAAACACAAACACATGGAGGCAAAACAATACATTACTAAATAACCAAGAGATCACTGAAGAAATCAAAGAGGAAATCAAAAAATACCTAGAGACAAATGACAATGAAAACACGACGATCCAAAACCTACGGGATGTAGCAAAAGCAGTTCTAAGAGGGAAGTTTATAGCTATACAAGCCTACCTCAAGAAACAAGAAAAATCTCAAACAATCTAACGTTACACCTAAAGGAACTAGAGAAACAAGAACAAACAAAACCCAAAGTTAGCAGAAGGAAAGATATCATAAAGATCAGAGCAGAAATAAATGAAATAGAAACAAAGAAAACAATAGCCAAGATCAATAAAACTAAAAACTGGTTCTTTGAAAAAATAAACAAAATTGATAAACCATTAGCCAGACTCATCAAGAAAAAGAGAATCAATAAAATTAGAAAGGAAAAAGGAGAAGTTACAACAGACACCACAGAAATACAAAGCATCCTAAGAGACTACTACAAGCAACTCTATGCCAATAAAATGGGCAATCTGTAAGAAATGGACAAATTCTTAGAAAGGTATAACCTTCCAAGACTGAACCAGGAAGAAATAGAAAATATAAACAGACCAATCACAAGTAATGAAATTGAAACTGTGATTAAAAATCTTCCAACAAACAGAAGTCCAGGACCAAACGGCTTCATCACAGGTGAATTCTATCACACATTTAGAGAAGAGCTAACACTCATCCTTCTCAAACTCTTCCAAAAAATTGCAGAGGAAGGAACACTCCCAAACTCATTCTATGAGGCCACCATCACCCTGATACCAAAACCAGACAAAGATACTACAAAAAAAGAAAATTACAGACCAATATCAGTAATGAATATAGATGCAAAAATCCTCAACCAAATACTAGCAAACAGAATCCAACAACACATTAAAAGGATCATACACCATGATCAAGTGGGATTTATCCCAGGGATGCAAGGATTCTTCAATATATGCAAATCAATCAATGTGATACACCATATTAACAAATTGAAGAATAAAAACCATATGATCATATCAATAGATGCAGAAAAAGCTTTTGACAAAATTCAAAACCCATTTATGATAAAAAACTCTCCAGAGAGTGGGCACAGAGGGAACCTACCTCAACATAATAAAGGCCATATACAACAAACCCACAGCAAACATCATTCTCAATGGTGAAAAACTGAAAGCATTTCCTCTAAGATCAGGAACAAGACAAGGATGTCCACTCTCACCACTATTATTCAACATAGTTTTGGAAGTCCTAGCCACAGTAATCAGAAAAGAAAAAGAAATAAAAGGAATACAAATTGGAAAAGAAGTAGGAAAACTGTCACTGTTTGCAGATGACATGATACTATACATAAAGAATCCTAAAAATGCCACCAGAAAACTACTAGAGTTAATCAATGAATTTGGTAAAGTTGCAGGATACAAAATTTTTTTTCTTGTTTTATTTTTTATTTCGACCCCGTTTACTTTTTAAATTAAATTTTCATTTAAGATCATTGTAGATTCACATGAAGTTAAGAAATACAGAGGAGTCCTGTATTGTTCACCCTGTTCTCCCCAATGGTAAAATCTCACATAACTATAGTACAGGATATTGACATTGACACAATCCTTTGATATTATTCAGGTATCACTAGTTTCATGCATGTAATCACCACCACAGTCATGACAAAAAGCAGTTTCATTGTCGCAAGCATCTCTTGTGCTGCCCCTTTATAACTACATCTATCTCCTTCAACTACCCTCGTTCCTAACCCCTGGCAACCACTAATCTGTTCTTCATCTGTATAATTTTGGCATTTCAGAAATGTTATATAAATGGAATCATATAATATATAGTCTTTGGGGATTGGCTTTTCTCAGTCTGCATAATTTTCTGAAGATACATCCAAGTTGTTGCAAGTACCAATAGCTTGTTCCATTTTATTGCTGAGTAATATTCCATGATATGGATGAACCAGTTTGTTTAACAATTTACCCACTGAAGGACATTTGGGTTGTTTCTAGTTCTAGGCTATTACAAGTAAAGCTTCTGTGAATATTCACATCACATACAGGTTGCTGTGTGAAATATAAGTTTCATCTGTCTGGGATAAATGTCCAAGAATGCAATTGCTGGGTCATATGGTAATTGCACATTTAGTTTTATAAGAATTTGCCAGATGCTTTCCCAGAGTGGTTGTATCATTGTTAAGGTCCTATTAGCAATGTATGAATGATCCAGTTTCTCCACATATTCTCCAGCATTTGCTGTTGTCATTTCTTTTTGTAATTTTAGTCATTTCAATAGGTATGCAATGATATCTCTTTGAAGCTTACATTTGCATTTCCCTAATAGCTAATGATGGCAAACATCTATTCATGTGTTAATTTGCCACCTGTACATATTCTTTTTTTTTCACACACATTCTGTATTTTACTTTTACAAGGGAAAAATAAACTGACACCAAGCATTGTAAATGGATGACCACAACAAAAGCAACAATGATTGCAATTACCAAACATGAAACACACTCATACTATGTCATAATACTGACATTCAGTCCAGTAATCCTCCACTGTAACAGGTCCTTTACTTTGCAGTGAAAATTGATTTGTATATTTTTTGCCTCTGAGTCCTTGTGGGATTTTTTTTTATTCAAACAGAAAATTAATGCACAGAAATCTCTTGCATTCCTATACACTAATGATGGAAAATATGAAAGAGAAATTAAAGAAACCCTCCCATTTACCATTGCAACAAAAAGAATAAAATACCTAGGAATAAACCTACCTAGGGAGACAAAAGACCTGTATGCAGAAAACTATAAGACACTGATGAAAGAAATTAAAGACGATACAGACAGATGGAGAGATATACCATGTTCTTGGACTGGAAGAATCAACATTGTGAAAATGACTATAGTACCCAAAGCAATCTACAGATTCAATGCAATCCCTGTCGAATTGCCAATGGCATTTTTTATGGAACTAGAACAAAAAATCTTAAAATTTGTAATGGAGACACAAAAGATCCCGAATAGCCAAAGCAGTCTTGAGGGAAAAAAACGGAGCTGGAGGAATCAGACTCCCTGACTTCAGACTATACCACAAAGCTACAGTAATCAAGATAATACAGTACTGGCACAAAAACAGAAACATAGACCAATGGAACAAGATAGAAAGCTCAGAGTTAAACCTACACACCTATGGTCAACTAATCTATGACAAAGGAGGCAAGGATATATAATGGAGAAAAGACAGCCTCTTCAATAAGTGGTGCTGGGAAAACTGGACAGCTACATGTAAAAGAATGAAATTAGAACACTCCCTAATACCATACACAAAAGTAAACTCAAAATGGATTAGAGACCTAAATGTAAGACCGGACACTATAAAACTCTTAGAGGAAAACACAGAAAGAACACTCTTTGACATAAATCACAGCAAGATCTTTTTTGATCCACCTCCTAGAGTAATGGAAATAAAAACAAAAATAAATGGGACCTAATGAAACTTCAAAGCTTTTGCACAGCAAAGGAAACCATAAACAAGACGAAAAGACAACCCCCAGAATGGGAGTAAATATTTACAAACGAATCAACGGACAAAGGATTAATCTCCAAAATATATAAAGAGCTCATGCAGCTCAATATTAAAGAAACAAACAACCCAATCCAAAAATGGGCAGAAGACCTAAATAGACCTTTCTCCAAAGAAGACATACAGATGGCCAAGAAGCACATGAAAAGCTGCTCAACATCACTAATTATTAGAGAAATGCAAATCAAAACTACAATGAGGTATCACCTCACACCAGTTAGAATGGGCATCATCAGAAAATATACAAACAACAAATGCTGGAGAGGGTGTGGAGAAAAGAGAACCCTCTTGCACTGTTGGTGGGAATGTAAATTGATACAGTCACTAAGGAGAATAGTATGGAGGTTCCTTAAAAAACTAAAAATAGAATTACCCTATGACCCAGCAATCCCACTACTGGGCATATACCCACAGAAAACCATAATTCAAAAAGACACATGCACCCCAATGTTCACTGCAGCACTATTTACAATAGCCAGGTCATGGAAGCAACCTAAATGCCCATCGACAAATGGATAAAGAAGTTGTGGTACATATATTCAATGGAATATTACTCAGCCATAAAAAGGAACGAAATTGGGTCATTTGTTGAGACATGGATGGATCTAGAGACTGTCATACAGAGTGAAGTAAGTCAGAAAGAGAAAAACAAATATTGTATATTAACGCATGTATGTGGAACCTAGAAAAATGGTACAGATGAACTGGTTTGCAGGGCAGAAGTTGAGACACAGATGTAGAGAACAAACGTATGGACACCAAGGGGGGAAAGCCGCGGGGGTTGGGGATGGTGGTGTGATGAATTGGGCAACTGGGATTGACATGTATAGATGTGTATAAAACTGATTACTAATAAGAACCTGCTGTATAAAAAAATAAATAAAATTCAAAAATTAAAAAAACGAATACTAAACTTACTTTGGGTTATTTGTACGGAAATGTGTTAATATAAATGTTTCAGACATTACATGAAATTCCTAAAAATCTTACATGTTCTGGTATAATGTTATAGGTCATAATTCTAGTTATCATTTTAAAATGTGTATCTCAGAAATAACTAAATTTCCCTGTCAATTGCATTATTATGAACTTTCATCAAATCTTTAACTGTGGTCATTTTTTAAGTCTTTTGTCATTTACAGACAGTTCTGGGTGTACTCTGATGCTTTTGCAAAAATGTTCCTATAAGAGGGTTTCATCTTCAAGGAATTCATGGAAAAGACTCTGACAAGTACAGGTTTCTGGTAACTGACTATACTGCTGAACTGAAGGAATAAGCATTTTCAGAACTCTAATGGAAAACTGATGAATTCATAAAAATGCTAACAAAAGATCAAGATGAAAAAAAATTAATTACATGGGACTGAGTGAACTGATGAGGATGACTGTAATTTTTGTGACTTTCTGTTTGAAGAAGAAAAAAAAGAGATTGTAAACGTTGTTGTTTAAATTGTATTGCTTTTGTGGATTTAAAGTGGGTTTATAATTGTATATTATAATATATTTAGTATAAAAATAGAATGTAAAAAAAAAAAAAAAGACACATGCACCCAATGTTCATTGCAGCACTATTTACAATAGCCAGGTCATGGAAGCAGCCAAAATGCCCATCAACAGACGAATGGATAAAGAAGATGTAGTACATATATACAATGGAATATTACTCAGCCATAAAAAGGAATGAAATTGGGTCATTTGTTGAGACGTGGATGGATCTAGAGACTATCATACAGAGTGAAGTAAGTCAGAAAGAGAAAGACAAATATCGTATATTAACGTATATATGTGGAACCTAGAAAAATGGTACAGATTAACTGCTTTGCAGGGCAGAAATTGAGACACAGATGTAGAGAACAAACGTATGGACACCAATGGGGGAAAGTGGCGGGGGGGTGGGGGTGGGGGTGGGGGTGTGATAGAAAAAGAAAATGAAAACATAAATTAGCCCATATTCATACAAGGGAACATCATACAGTAGGAAAAAGAATAAACCACCAGCTACAAGTATTGCCCTGATTGAATAATAACAACAAAGTTTAGCCTAAGAAGCAAGACACAGAAGAATATCTACAATCCTTTCTCATTCATATAAAATTCAATAACTGACGAAATTAAAACATTCTGTGCATAGGTGGTAAAGATCATGAAGAAAGGAAACAGAATAATCAACACGATTCAGAATGGTTACTTTAGGGCACGTAGTGGGCTTTGGGGGTATGGTAATGCTCTATTCTACTTAATGGTCTGAGTGCTCCTTTTCACCTGTTGGTTTTATTCTTTAAGCTGCATATATACCGTCCTCTCTGCCATACACTTAATTAAAACAACAACGAATCACGTTTAATATCTCCCTTATGCCTACAGAATGAGAGTTCAAGGTTTTTAACACTTCCAATAAGTCTGGCTGAGCAGGCCCCGGGCTATTTCTCTGGCCTTTCTGTCAATCATACAGAAGTTAACGGATAAAACAAGATTGCAAAGCAAGAGAGCAATTAACGCAGTTGAAAGAACAGGAATTGTGTTGGCTAATACTTCAGCAACCTGATAAACACGAACAATAATAAACGTTCCGAAATTTCTTCACTGGCTGACAAACTAGCGCTAAAGACACCCCTGGTATCTCCTTCTATCACTATGTCCGTCTCAGTCCTTCATTATCACTCTATCACTCGTTCACTCATATGCATAACGACCTCCTACTCCCACCTCATCCCATCCCTCACTCTGCCAACGATTTCCAGACACCGCCGCGAGTTTAAGGTCCCGAAGGGCCTTCCTTATCCTTTTACAGAAGACGCATCCAGCAAGACCCCTACTTTGGGGGCTTCCAGCAAAAGCGATTAGTTAGGAACACGCGGTCGGCACCGTACAGGTGGACTTGAGCTGCAGTATCGACTCCCCTGGGTCTCCACCCTGCTGGCCCACCCTGCGAGTCCGGCCAACAACCCCAACCTTCAGCAATTACAGGTACTTAACTTCAAGGCGGCGTTACACGTTCCCAGCCAGCGAAAGGAAAAAAACCCAACTCAAAACCCCCAAACCCCAGTCTTTGGTTTTCAAACAACCTCACCTCGGCTCTCCGGCTTCGGCTTCTGGCTACGAAATTCACTTTTCCTAGACGCTGTAGCTTGCCCGTCCTGCTTGGAGGACGCCATCTTCAAACTGCTTCCGGTGTTACCGGAAGTGAACCCTTCCTTAAATCCTACCGGCTAAAATCCCCGCGCTCAAAATGAGTTCCGCAGAACTCAGAAGAGATCTGCGCAGTCTCCGTGCGTGCGTAAGCTAGAGCCCGCGTATTTGCATAAACTACTACGCTTCTCCCGCGGAGCCAATGGCGAGACGGAGACTTCTCTTCCCGGACGCACTGAAACTACGGAATTTCACAGCATGCTGGGAATTGTAGTTTAGCACTGGTGGGGGGGCGGGTGAGCCGGAGACGGTTTTATCTATCGTTTTCTCATGGCCTCAGGGTCTAACGCGGAAGGCATTTAGCCAGAGTGCAACCTGAATCTTACTGATGTCACTCGTTCACTCATTCGATAAATATTTATATGATCGACCAATATATGCTAGGCGTTGGGAAGGGGTACAGATATGAGAATATACGGTCCATGACGGCAAGAAGCGACAGTAATAGCTACCATTTATTGTGAGACTACTTTGTGCCGGGCACTTTATTTGCATTATTTCTAATCCTTAAAACGAAAACAAAGTTAAAACCTCTCTCAGGTTGATTTTTTTTTTTTTTTTTGGAAAGTAAGCTTTCAAAGTCATTGCTTCTGATGGTTACTTTCTAGGATCGTGGCATTTCTCTTTGTAAGCCAGAGGTGTAGTAACTAAGCGACCCTTCTGAAGTTTTTCACCTAGCCTAACATTTCCCAAAATGACTAACTCCTGTGTAACCCAACACTGCATATATAGCTGACGTCAAGATGTGAGGTTCATCTCTACTACAAATCTTTATACTTCTCGGAACCTAAAAGTTCTTACACACGATAAAGGTAAGACTTCTTTTGTAGAATGGTCTTATTGCTCGCCGTTTTTAAATTTTTCTGCAGCACAAATAGGGAAAGTGTTTGATAGGTTGAATTTCTTGCATTAGTGAAATGGGGCGCTTTTATCTGAAAATCACCCTCTTGTATCTTCTATAAAAGATTTTCTTTTATAAGATACATGAGTAAAATAGACAATTACTTAGGGACAGAAAATCACAAGACACATAATTATGTAAAGGGTTTTGCTTTTATCCTGTGTGTCTTCTAAATGACAGGCAGTGATTTCATCCCTATATTCTTAGCAATTTGATAAAACTAAAAAAAATTTTTTTTAAAGGACAAATCCCTAAAACCTAAAATAGAACAAATAGCAGCAGGTGAAAGTGATAAAGTGAGAAGCAACAGCTTCAGTGTTCCCAGAAACCCTATGAGGCAAGTTTTTGGTATCCTTATTTTAAGGAACTCAGTCACTAGTAAGTGGAGAGCTAGACTTCAGGTCCAAGCATTCTGACCTTTAATAGCTCCAGAAAGGCTACTATACCAAAAGGATTAGTTGTTGCAAATATGTTGTCAGGAGGGCTCGGTTTTCTGCCTCATAGCTTTTGGACTTGAGCTGCAGTATCGACTCCCCTGGGTCTCCACCCTGCTGGCCCACCCTGCCAAAAGCCCACATTTTGGACTGTTCATGCCTCCATAATCACCTAAGTAATTATATATTCTGGGTCTCCTCCCTGCTGGCCCACCCTGCCAAAAGCCCACATTTTGGACTGTTCATGCCTCCATAATCACCTAAGTAATTATATATTCTGTGTCTCTGGAGAACCCTGACAAATATAGCAATTTATAGTAGAGCAAATCCAAATGGCTGATGAACATGACACTCTACCTCACTGTCAGAAAAGCACAGAGACATAACAATAAAATATCACTTCTCACCCACTACATTGGTAAAAAAACATATATATATATATAAAATATTTTTTAAATGATAATATGCTGAAGGAAAGAGGACTCTCATATACTGTTGGTAGAAAGGTAAACTGTTACTGCCTTTTTGCAAAGCAACTATCAATATAAAGTATACAGGTAATGTTCCACAGTAATTCCACTCCTGGGAAACTGTCAACTAGAAATAAAGCACCATTCCATTAGGATGTATGTACAATGGTGTTGATTACTGCCTTGTATAGAACTAGTTCTGTGAAAGGTACTTTGGAGCCATACTGACTAGTTTGCCATCTACTAGCTATACAGCCTTGGGCAAGTTTCTTATCCACTCCTGTTCAGTTTCCTGCAATGGAGAGAATAACCTTAATTCAGTGACTTTATACACGTAAAGTGCTTACAAAAAAAGGCTTTGCATGTGGTTCACACTCAGTAGGTGTTAGCTATTATTTCTTTACTGTGGCAAAAAAGTAAAATCATCTTGACTATCAATTAGGGATATAGTTAAATAAATTGGTGTTGCCTTCATAACTGTGAGATATTATGCAGCCATTCATAAGAATTAATTAATCTATATGGAGAGATTATCTAGAGGAATTGAGGGATAAAAGCCAAATACAGAAAGATGGGATAATTATATATATATATAGAAAGAATAATTATAATAATTATATATACATGTATATAATTATCCCACTTTTATGAAGCAAACCATTCATTCATTTAACAAATATTTATTGAGCATCTATAATGCTGCAGACACTGTTTTAAATACTTGGTTCTGTTCTATGTTCTGCACATAATAATAATTACATGTGTGTATGTGATTATACAATGAACAAAGATTTGCAAGGATACACATTAAGCTTTCAAGGCTACCTTAAGGATGAAGATGATTAGAAAAGAAAAAGGAACTAGGCAAAAAGACTAAAAAAACTAGACGTCCATGGTAAAACAGCATGCATATGTTTCTATTTATGTAAAACTGTCCATATGTGTGTGTGCTCCTGTGTGCTCATAAGGAAGTCTATGAAAAAACGGTCACCAAAATGTTGACTACGTTACCTCTCCATATAGAGACATTTCAAAGGATGGCAATTTAAATAGCAGTCCAATGTAAATCAGTCACAATTTACATCATTTTATTTTAACTTCCTTGGAAATCTGAATATAAATATGTACTCAGATCTGCAAGGTTATTTCCAGAAATTGCACAAACAACACTAAAAGGGGAAAGCAAAATCGCTGTCTCTAGGGTTTCTTGGCACAAATCAGGCTCGGACGGTCTCTCTGGCAGGCAGACCCGTTTTGGTTTTGACTTCTCCCCTCCTTGGCCTGTTAAGCAACCTAGACCCACGTGCAGCCATCCTCCTATAGATGATACCTTTCACCAGTTCTTACCCTGCTTATTCATTTTCCCATGAAAAGCAAATTGGCCTCACAATTCTCCTTTGGAATTAGAGACCTTAATTCCCACAAAATTAACCCAGAGGGTAATGGGCAGAGAAGTCAGGATGTATGGCCTAATGTCAGGGGTGTGCATTTATTTCTTACTTTACAAAGCAAAAAAAAGTAGGCAAAGAAGTGTGATTTGTTTTCCATTTAACATTTCTATACTCACTTATCAGAGATAAAAATATTTTTTCACAGTAATCTATTGTGGGGTATTTTTTTTGCTAATTTTTAAAAAATAAGCCATGAAGAGAGGGTGTCTCAAATACAAAGCTTTGACACATTTTTATTTTCTAACACGGATAAGCTGCTTTCTATTCCAGACAACCTCACAGACAGGTTTAAAATCTTCAATCAACATTTATCCATCAACATGAATAACAGTAATTTAATAACTGTGGCTGTAAAATAAGGCCTCTTCTAACTCCAAGTGATTGCATATTAAAAAGGGACCTCATGATAACAGTTGAAAAGAAAAAACACAATAAAGCAGCCCAGCTGTAAACTAATCATGTTATTACCCTATCTTTTAAAAAGTAATGTCAATAAAAGTGAAGTATTCTGCATGAAAACCTAGGAAACCTGGGAATCCAGGAGAGAGACCAAGTTAGAGAAACATATTCATCCAGTCCTGGAATGTTTTCTGCTGTGCAGCAGAATGTTTCATGTGCCAGGGTGCTGGGAAATAGCTGCAGGATTTCCACCTCTTCCTGCAAGGGCTTGCTTAGCAAACTGTCTGCATAAGGAGTTGTGGTGTACTGCCTGGGCTGCTAACTAGCTGTTGGATCTTGAGTAGGCACTCACTCAACCTCTGTTTCTTCAGTTGTGAAATGAAGGAGTTGAGTTAGATTACTGTTTCTCAAACCTTAGTCAACATCAGAATCACATGGAGGGGTGACCCCACTCCAAGTTTATAGTTCATCAGGCCCAAGAATTTGCAGCCCTGACAACAATTACACAACCCCCAAATGTCAATAAGGCTAAGGTTGAAACACTCGGGTCTACAGGTGTTCTTAACTTCTATGATTCTCCCTCAAAGGGCCAATTAGGGTTTTACTCTCCTAATCAGGCACACAATGGAAACCAAGTTATTTTCCACTCTTTTTACCTACCTAGGGCAGAGATTGCCTGGTATCAAAAGCCAGAGTTTCCAGATGGCTGTTCATTATGCTGGGATCCTCGGTAGACAACCCTGCTCCACTTCCCTCAACTCTGCCCCGTCCTTCTGGAATTCTGTTGTCTTATTACCCAAATGAACAATGGGACTTGTACATACAGTAGATGCTTGGGGTCTAAACCACTCATTACTGCTTGAGTATTAGTCTCCCCAGGCCCCAGCCCCACAAAACATCAATATTTCACTGGGAATCTAATCTAGCCTCTCCAACTGTTTCCAGGGCAATCTTCCTTCTTTTTCTTCCAGATTGTTGTTGTTGATAAGCAACAGCTTTTGATTTAATGTTCAGTTATAATATTCTTCTCCCTAAAGGAAAGCTGGAACACATTTCATGATATGAGGTTCCACCATAGCAACAGAAGGCTTTTTAATGCATGCATGAATATTCAAGATCTAATCAGTGGCATGTGAATGTATTGATGCTGCTGAGAATTATTATTCTATGCAGATAGAACAAGCAAACTACAATCTTTTATTTGTTTACATGACACTGGGGGGATATTTGAACTTTTCTAGGATGCACTTTCTAGTCATTTGTTAAATCTATATGCCTCTTCCATCCTTCAGATAGTGGAAACCACAGATGGCCCACAATGAAATGAACTTTTAGATGAAGTATTTTAAACATTTAATGGGTTTTTATTTAAACAAGTAATTTCATGGTAGTAATAAGATGGTGACATTGCTTCTTCATTGTTTCAAATTCTCTAATTAAAAAGTCTAGCTACCTGACACACTTAGAGTCATGGAAACTCAGACTTTAACACTATATTTTGCCTTTGATCATCTATCAGGGATATAACCTCTTTTGGTTTACCAGTCCCTTTACTAATGTGATGAAATCTATAAACCCTTTCCCCAGAAAGCACATATATTTGGGTACACATAACATTTCACCCACAATTTGATGGGATGTTCACATATTCTTCATAGAACCCCCAGAGGATCAGGTTATTGGGCTAAGGACCCTTGCCTCAAAGCAGCATGGGAGGAGTGTCTCAGAAGCCTGGATCGGATCTTATGAGCTCTCCAGTTCCCTGCTCTTAGAGCTCCCCAGGAAAAGCAGGGCGGTTGGAGGGGCTCCTTTACCCTAAGTAGGCACATACCTTCTACAGTTAGAATTTTAGGATGCTTTAGTACTTGTCTATAGGTATGTGCAAGTTTCCTTTGACTGCAGGTCATAGAAACTCAAAGTAACAAGTGAAAAAGAGGATTTATTGCCCTGCATACCTGGAAACTGGATCTAGGACTTCAACAATGGCATGGAGACATTCATGCTTTTTCTCAATCATGATCTTGAGACCTCTCTCTCTCTCCCTCCCTCCCTCCCTCCTTCCCTCCCTTATCTTTTGGTTCTGCTTCCTCTCTGTTATCTTTATTCTGAAGCAAAAAATGGCTACCAGCAGCTCCAGGATTAAATTCTCAACCAAAGAGGAGTTTCTTTCTTTCTAAGAGTTCCATAAAAAGTCCCAGGAAGACTCTCAGTTACCAGTCCCAGATCACATGCTGCAGCCAGCGGTGGATCATAAACCATGTGGGCTGGGAACAGGAAGGAATGATCACTAAGGGGACATTGAGAGCTGCTGCTAAAGGAAGGGGAATGGATGCTGGCCAGAGGGGCAAACACACAATGTGTACTACCATACGGAGAGCAAGTTACCAAGGGATTAATAAAATGTTAGGCTTTATCCATCATCTTCCCTCATTCTCATGTCACCATTTCATTAAAATAAGCCACACACTTAAAGAATGACTTAGACTCAGTCACAATATAGATGGAGGAATTATTTGCTAAAATTTTACTGGGGGAGGAGGATAATAATTCTCTATATTTGCTGTGAGGCTTTAAAAATGCATTGATTGGTCTAATAAGTTGATTAATATTTCTCCAGGTACATGTGGTGATACTGAAAGGGTGATCTCCTGAAGTTGTGGTGACTTGGTGTAAACTTCTTTAAAAGGACTATTCTCCCGTGTAGCATATTTCCCTATGGTAAATGACTATATTTTTTTCTTTTAATTTTGAAAAAAAGAATAAAAAAGGAAAATGCAAGGAACAATGCAGTTGTCATCCAAGACCCCTCTACCTATAATTAATAAATGTTAGTATTTTGTCATTTTTGCTCCAGATTTACATAAATGTTTATACAATAAAATCTTACATAAATGCAAAATGAAGCCACTCTCCACAGTCCTATTTCTCTATTTTCTAGAAGCAATAACTATATAATTTGGTTTTTTAAGAAACTATTTCAGACTTAAAAAAAGCAGATAGACTAATATAACAGATGCTTTGTAGTCATACTTACACTTAAGACATCAAATATTGCCAGTTGAGGCCCCTGTGTGTACACCTCCCTAATCCCATTCCTCCCCCGTTCCACCAGAGGTGACCACTATGCTGAGTTTGGTGTTTATCACTTCCATGACTAGTTTTGTTTCTATGGCTACTACTGCTACTACACAGACACATACACACACACACAATTTTTAATCAAGATAAAGTAGACTAAGTATTTTATATATGACATTTATATATTATACATTAATAAATTTATATTTACTTATATAATCATATAAGTATTTTATATTAGTTATAGGTATATAAAGTATTTACTATACATATACAAAGTTCTATACATATAAATGCTGTATGTATTTGTACAACTTGCTTTTTTAGTGGAATAGTTTGTTTTGAGATTTACTTATGTTGAAGCTATGTAATTCTAGCACATTCACCCATGGTATGTTACATTTGAAATTAATCTGTAAAAGACATTGCAGCTTCTGGCTTTCTCTCTCTCTCTCTCTCTCTCTCTCTCTCTCTCTCTCTCTCTCTCTCTCTCTCGTGCTCCCCCTGGGAAAGCCAGCTGCTGTATCTTCAGCAGCCTCGTGGACAGACCCACATGGTAAGGAGCTGATGCCTCCAGCCATCAGCCTCCTGAAAGGCACTGGAAGCACATCTTGTAGTGTAGGCAAGCTCTCCAGTGTCTGCAGCCTCCTGAGAGACCCTGAGCCAGAAGCACCCAGCTAAGCTGCTCACGAATTCCTGACCCTCAAAGAAACTGTATAAATATTGTTTCCAGCTGCTAATTTGGTGGGGGGGTGGATTTTTACATGACACAACTAGAACGATATTGAAGCAAGTCTAAGCATTCATCAAAACACCACATTTTGATGGAGTGCAGACGTGAAACTTTTTCTCAGGAGGAATAATTTTCCCTGATTCTTACCACTAGAGGGCAAAATAGTCACAAGCGATGGCTTGAGGAAAGAGTTGAAAGGCTTTTTCTCTTTCCACGGAACTACAGATGTCAGAGACACAGAAAAAAACCTCAGAGATCATCTGGTCCACTCTGTGAGGTCACAGATGAGGATTCTAATGCCCAGAGATATAAACTGACTGGTTCGAGGTCACACAGACTTAGGTCTAAATGTACAAACTCAGCTGCATATAATAACACGTAGACCAGGTAACTGTCAATCAATTCTGTTGTTTTTTTTTTAATCGCTAGGTACAGAATAGAGAGAGAAGCCTTTTTAAAATCCTCTGTATTTCAATTAACCTATTAATATCCCTAAGACCAAAAAATGTATAATTGGGTGCCTATTATGAGCCACTTACCAGACCTTATGTACTATACGTCTTCTCATTTAATCTGCACAACAAAGCTTTGAAACTTATACTTATCAATGCATGAGGGACAGTATTTTCCAAGGACATATAGCTAGAAAGAAGGAAAACAAATTTGACTCTGGTACAAGTTAAATCTCACTACAATAATTTTGGCAGGGGTGAGGAGACAGCTCAATCTTTGATTATACCAGGAGTTTGTTGCTTCTGGAAATCTTTTAGTACATTAAGATACTTAGGTGGTTGCCATATAGCATTAAAGAGGAAAGAAAGGAACAATTTTGGTGACTCTCCTTCATTGTTTCCCCGAGGACACACTCTCTCTCTCTCTCTCTCTCTCTCTCTCTCCCCCCTTGCCTTTTCCCTTCTTTCCATCTGACCAGCTGTGTGATCTTCGTTAACCTTCCTGGAGCTTCATTTCGTTGCACCCCCTTCATTTCCAAAATGAGAATACATCCACCTCCTTCAGACTTTCAGCAGGGATGCTGTGATGATTAATGAGGAAGTCGTTACGAATCTCATTTGATTTTGCTGAAGACAGGTGTTTAATAAAGCTGATGAATCATTATAATGGTAATCAGTCATATTTTAGGACATATGGGCAGGTGTCTGGCAGCAGTGACTTGGCTGGAGCTGTCACCACACCAAAGCAATACAGCTCGGTCAACGTGTCGACTGCATCAAGTTAGGAACAAAAAGAGTGCAATATCTGCCCAACTCACACACTGCTTTGATCACCATCCCTGCCTGGCACATACTGGTGCACAGTCACAACAGTCCCAAGGCAGGCAGGCATGCAGGCAACCCTGGAAGAACCACCTTATTACTGTGATATATAGTCTCCAAGGAGAGCCACCATTGATGCCTTCTCTCCTTGTATATGCACACCATTCCTCGTATATGCATGTATATGCACGTCACACCAAGAGATTGAGCCTATTTCTCCTCCCCTTGAATCTGGACTGACTTACACCAGTAGGTTGCTCTGGCTATGACTCTGCTTATTCCAGGTCAAGCCTTCAGGAGGCTGGCAGCTTCTGCTTCCTCTCTTGGAAGAGAGCTGCAGTGCAAGGAGTCACTAGGAGGAAGCCCAAGCTAGCCAAGTGGAGAGACAGAGACAGAGACATGCCAACCAGCTCTCAGATGTTCTAGACATCACATCTGACATTATGGACATGAGGAGTGAAGAAGCAATCTTAAACATTTCAGCTCCAGTAGACACCATGTAAAGCCAAAGAACTCTCCAGCCCAGACTGCCGAAACAGGAGAATTAATACATATTTGGGGACTTCCCTGGTGGCGCAGTGGTTAAGAATCCGCCTGCCAATGAAGGGGACACGGGGTTCGAGCCCTGGTCCGGGAAGATCCCACATGCCGCGGAACAACTAAGCCAGTGCGCCACAACTACTGAGCCCATGTGCCACAACTACTGCAGCCCGTGTGCCACAACTACTGCAGCCCGCGTGCCTAGAGCCTGTGCTCCACAACCAAGAGACGCCACGGCAATGAGAAGCCTGCGCACCACAACAAAGAGTAGCCCCCACTCGCCGCAACTAGAGAAAGGCCGCGCACAGCAACAAAGACCCAACGCAGCCAAAAAATAAATAAATAAATAAATAAAGCTGAGAGGGACCTAAAAAAAAAAAAACATATTTGGTACTGGGAAGCCATTTTGTTCTCAGGATGTTTGTTACCTGGCGATAGATATTTGAAACACCTATCACCATTTAAAATAGGGTTATATACCTCTTGACACTCTCTTTGCTAAAGGAAATAGAATATTCCTTCAGAGAAATGAAATGAGAAAAGTTTCAGTTGGGTAAAATGGAGGGGAGTAATTCCTTTTTAGAGGATAGTTTTTAGCCTCATAAAAGTTCTGTTATAATAGAGCATTTATTCCTTTCTGCATTCATTCACTCAATAACTATTTGTTGAATAAATTTATTGTCTGTTGTATATCTGGTACAGTTCTGGGCATGGAGTACATAGTGCTAAATGAGACACATATAGTGCTGACACCCTAATTGGAGAAGACAAACAACAACTACAAAATAAGATTTTTTTTTTTTTTTCTTTTTGCGGTACGCGGGCCTCTCACTGTTGTGGCCTCTCCCGTTGCGGAGCACAGGCTCCGGACGTGCTGGCTCAGCGGCCATGGCTCACGGGCCCAGCCGCTCCACGGCATGTGGGATCTTCCCGGACCGGGGCACGAACCTGTGTCCCCTGCATCGGCAGGCGGACTCCCAACCACTGCGCCACCAGGGAAGCCCAAGAATGGAACATTTTACTGAAGATCTCTCTATTTCCCTTCACTCACAGATTCACAAACAGGGGGTACTTAAATGCTCCTCAGTCCTGGGAAAGTGGGTGATGAGGAAGGTCAGGAATGGAATAGGTAGAAAAATCTTCCCTAGTCTAACACTGAATTGGCTCTTTACCCAATTTCTGCTGATGATCTGAATCACAATGCCCTTGAAAATACTGGTGTTTGGGAAAAAAAGATGTCAACCTCTATCAGGTGTTGCTTAGCCCCTTCAGACCATCTAGTCTTCCATTTACTGACTCCATAAAAATACATCAAGTATTTACTTTATCCCCAAAGTTGTACCAGCCCCTAGAAAAATACTGTATTTAATAAGACGGACATAGTCTGTGCCTGCACGAGAGTTTACAGTGTAGAGGTGAAGGGTACTAAACAGATGTTTGCAGTCAAGTGTTGCATATACACTGTGGAAGTGTTCCCACTTCTTCCAACGGGTAGAGTAGAAAAGGACACCAAAGTTACCCTCGTCTGGGTATCCTGGTGCAAATAATTTCATGGGATTCAATCAATTTCCTCAGATGAAAGTAAGAAGGCTTGGACTAAATGAATTCTAAAGGTTCCTTCCAGTGAAAAGGTGCTAGAATTCTATTCAAATCTCTTCAATCCCAATGGCATACTCAAGGTCTTTCTCTTAAAGGGTAATTTGAGAACTTCTTGGGGACTAAGGACAGACAATAGTTATGTCTTTAGTCATCCCTAGAGTGGCAGCTATGAAGCTCCAATTCAGAATCCTGAGATGCTCAACAACATCTTGTGGAAATATTCCGGGAATAAGGTCCCTGTGGTACCCCATACGGTTTTACTTTCTGTTTCCCAAAGGACCCCTTTTCTGTGTATGTACCAAGCTGGGTGGGGACACTACTCTCTTCTGGTTCATAGTGAGCTGTCACATGCCCCAAAGGTGCCACCTCAAAAGGTTGCGCCCTATCATTTTCTCCCTGAAGTAACCAAATGGATTAGCAAGAACCCAAATTATCTTCTTAGACCTTTCATTTACCAAAATATGTGATGAGTCATACACACAAACAGAGGCAAAGAAACATCCCTATGCTCTCCATAGTTTCTGAGGTAAACATGCAAATGACTTCTGTAGTCACCGCCATCGTATGGCTCTTCCAATACCTTTTCCAACCCTTCTCTCTTGTTTTCTCCACTGTTGAGGCTAGAAAACAAAAATGTTCAACTCTCAACCTTTCTCTCACCTAAGCGTAGCTATGTAGCTCAATTCTGGCTTATGAGATGTAGATGGAAGTCCCTGGGGACTGAGGGCTTCTTGTTGCTTTACTTTCCCCTATTTTTCCTGCTCGAAACATGCTTGTGATGGCTGGAAGTATAGCAGCCATCATGAAACCATGAAGATGAAAGTCATCACTAAGGTTGATGGAGCAGAAAGAGAACAAATTTAGTTCTTTGCTGACATTTAGAGATGCTGCCTCAGCCTTGGACAGTCTACACTAATCCTGATATTTTAAATGTCTTTTGGGTTCTGTTTCTCACAGATTAATATCATCCTAACTTACCAGCATCTACTAATAATTGATTATATACAGAAGGGTCATATATAGAAACTTTAGAGTGGCCTGGTGTACTTAGCAAGAGCCTGAAATTGATCAGAACATGCTTGCATGTGTTTGGGTGGTGTAAAATCATCTTGGTTCTTTCATAGCACTTTATCTTTTAAGTATGAGATTTTAATCAATAAACATTGGAATATTTGAACTGAATGGAAACAAAGCTACCAGCACCAACCTATCTCAACAAGAAGATAAAAATACTTTTAATTTTGAGAAGCTCAGAGTTGTGACCACTCTGAATTCAATGGTGAGGTGTTGTGCCCCGTTTTGAGGAAGAGTCTGAGCTTGAAATATGTGTTTTTAAAAATGCAAGCCTGCCACAAGTTGCATATTATGGGACATATTAAATACAAGTTTCCACTCTGGAGAAGACATTTCTCAGCTCTTAAACATTTGAGGAATATGAGCAGTTCCTTGTGTCTTATTATACAAAATGTGTTTTGAAAATATTAATATCTCCACTCTAGGCATTAGAGTCAGACTACCTGGTTCAAATCCTTGCTTAAATTCTTACTGGTGGTGTGACTTTGGACAAGTAATGGAACTTCAGCAATGCTCAGTTTCCTCATTTGTATAAAAGAGTAATAACAGCAATTACCTCCTAAGATTGTATACATTGTGCAGTGAACTGAATGTTTGTGTCCCTCCAAAATTCGTATGTTGAAATCCCACTCCTAAATGTGATGGTATTAGGAGGTGGGTCTTTGGGAGGTAATTAGGTCATTAGGGTGAAGCCCTCAAGAGTAGGATTAGTGCCCTCATAAAAGGGACCCCAGAGAGCTCTCTCAACCCTCTTTCCATCAAATGAGGATACAACAAGAAGATGGCCATCTGCAGCCTAGAAGAGGGTCCTCACCAGAACCTCACCCATGTTGGCATCCTGTTCTTGGTCTTCCAGCTTCCAGAACGTCAATAAATAAATTCCTGTTGTTTCTGAGCCACCCAGTCTATGGTAGTTTGTTATAGCAGCACAAACTGGCAAAGCCATATTGTATGCAGGTAAATTTCCAAGTGTTATCTATTATTATAATTGTCAGGATAGAAGCTTTACTTTGAAGGTTTGTTTATATTTCATTTTAGTTGATATAAAATTTCTTTGTGTGTGTTTAAGGTATATCAGTCTTTATGTGGTCATCAGTTATATTTTTAATAGATGAAATATAAGCCCACTACACTTGTTGAAGTCACTGGAACTCCTTGGAGGCAAAAAATATTTTTGTCCAGTGTCAAACATAGTGTCTGGCACATAGTAGGCGTGTAACAAACATTTGTTAAATAATCAACTGAATGAATGCTAGGAAAGAAGGTAAGAGGAATTCCCATGGGCAACTTTTTATCACATTACATTTTTGAAGGGCCAAATACAAGAGCTATCATTAAAGCATCAAGCCTGCAATGTCTCTGTGTACTAATTTCTGAGTTCCCAGAACTTGTTTTCAGCTACAGTATTATTAGCATTATGAAAAGACCTCAAATTGCCTGGGTTCTCTTTGTTATTTATTTATTAGCATTGTTTGGTTTGTTCAAGTGGGATAGCAGTAGTGTGGGAATTAACTTTAAGCCACTGAATTATTCATTAAAATCTAATGTTCTCATGCAGGGAAGAACAGAAACACAAAACAAGAAACAAATTTCATCGACTCTCAGTAAGCTATTTTTGGGTTTCTGCTGACACCACACATAGAACCTAGGCACCTAATTAACAATAGATTAATACTTTAGATAAGAATAACCTAAAGAGAAAGTCTTGAAGGTAAAATTAAACAAAAATCATGAAAAATTATTTGGTTAGCCACAGGCCTTCTATGAAGTTTTTAGGCTATATTTGTTGGTATTCATTGTTCATGAACACAATGTAAAATTGTAGATGAAAATATAAACTAAGAGGAGTGAGTTCAACTGTTGACCCTGATTACTCTAGGCATGCAGGGGTTAGCCAGAAACTCTTGCAAAGAGACAATAAAATGATGATTTCAGATTCTGTCACTACAGAACAGGAAGAATAAAGAAATTCCTGAAGATACTGAATTACAATTTTCTGAACTTCAGGTTAGATAAAAAGTTGATGTCTGCCACTTTGTTGACATAGGACATATTCTTAGGTATTCTGTATACATTCTTAATTGCATTAATTTTGTTTGGTTACAAGTTTTAAATTAACCCCAAATAGTCACAGCTTAAACTAGATAGTTAATTTCTCTTTCATGTAAAGGGGTCCAGAGTGAAGCAGTCCTCGACTGGAGTAGATATTCTTGATAAACATTTATCTCCAAGGCTAGGGAGAAACTTGTGTATTTTAAATAGAATTTTGGCAGATCAGGGATATCCCATGTGATTGTTTTGCTATGTTTTGATTCCAATGAACTCTATGTGGCTCTTAGCTAATTCCAAAACTCACATTCACCCTGAAATAACAAAACTTTGTCACAATTTAGAATATTTCAAAAAAGTAATATAGAATACTATATCAATTTAGGGAAGATGTAACAGAGACATTAATATAAAAAGAAAGCAGGTTCAAAAATATGTTCAGATATACACACACATGCACACGTGTGTGTGTGTGTGTGTGTGTGTTCCTGGACCACTAAATTGGAATAGACAAATACATTTTTTTATATATGATCCTACAATTTCTTTTTTATTGTATCCATTCAACAGATATATTTGCCCTCAAACATCCTAGGTCTGCAATGAGCAAGTCACCTGCATATTTTTTAAGATGTAGTACTGGCCCTAAAGGAGCTCCAAATCATAAACATAGAATTCCAAAGTCACATGCTATGTTCCAAGTGGCAAGGGCTATCCCAGAAGTAAACACAGATTGGGGGGTGGTTGGTAGGGGAATCCAGAGGGGCTTGTGGCTTTCTTTGCCAGGTGACAGGAGAGAGACAAGGGCTGCAGAGAAGGCGATCTGGCAGAGCTTGAGAGTCTTGGGCCAAATGGCGGAGCACCTTGCAGCCATAATTTTTATTCAGCCAGATCACGTCTTTAATCAGCTTTGCCAGCAGCACCTTTGAGGCAGTTCAGCCACCTGCAAAGAAAGAATTCCTAAATCTGGCTTATGGGGAGTGAATAGGAAAAGCCCATCAGTGCTTGCTTAGCAGCCAAACATCTCTTTAGCAAGCATGCAAGGCTGGAGCCTCACTGCCAAACGAGAGGCAGCAGGGTGTGACCAAGAGAGACAAAAATACTGAAATAGCCCTGTTCTTCATGCCCTCGTCTGCAACCTCATTTAAAAGAAGAATGTAAACTGAAAACTCTCCAAACATAAATTCAACTCAGCCATTCATAACTCTCTGCTTTACGCTGAATTTGCTAATATCAATAAGTTGTATGTGTCCTTTTCAGTAATTCAATTTATTAGGAGACTAGATTTATCTACCTCCAATTTTCAATTCCATTCTGACCATTTTCCATACCCTCATCATCTTCAGAGACAGCATTACACAGGGACACAGACGTGCACCCAGGCTGAAAACATGGTTTGCTCATTCTTCTACTGATCAAAGCTCTTTACCAAATATAGCTTTAACTCTTGGGTAATGTATGTAATATGTCCAGAATAAGGCATAAGACTCTTTCATAAGAATAATTTTTTCCATGCTTTCTTTAAAAAAATCCAATATAATGTTGAATAGAAATATCACAGTTTTAAACATCCTCTGATTAATCAAATATATGCACACCTGTGTATAAATATATTTCATTTAAAAGTCAATGTCTGTTTAGATTTTAATTACGAAATATTTTAGACACACAGAAAAGTACAGAAAAAATAAAACTGTCACCTACTAGCCACTGCCTAGAATAACATTTTGTCATATTGGTTTTCGGAATTCCTAATCCTTCACGCCCAGTGATTATCACTGTCCTAAGGTTGGCAAGTGTCTTCTCCATGCATATCTTTACACTTTTATAACATATAAATACACCCATAATATCATACAGTACTGTTTAGTGCAATTTTAATGAACATAAGTATTGTACTGAACATAATTTACAGCATGCTTTTTTTCTCAATATGCATCCTCATCAACATTTTACCAATCAGATAGTCACAAAATAGTATTACATTGCATTGCAAACAACTTCTCCCAGTATACAGCTTTTCTTTTCACTTTTTTGTGGCATCCTTTGATGAACATTTAAATTTTAATACAATCTAATTAGTAACACTCTTCCTTTATGATTTGCAATTTTTGTGTCTTGTTTAAAATTTTTCTCTCCATAAAATATGATTATAAAATATTCTCATTTTTTTCTCCTATAGCTTTCAGGGTTTTATTTTTACATTTTGGTCTTAATTCACCTTGAATTGATTTTCCTGTGTGATGTAAAGTGGGAATCAAATTGTATTATTTCCAAATGGAAAACCATTTGTCCTAAGACTATTGATAACACTATCCTTTCCTGTGGCTTTGCAATGCCTCCTCTGTCATAAATCAAATTTCCACATACAGGCTTTCTAGTCTGTTTCACTGCTTTACTTAGCTATCTCTGTACTAACACTATACTTTTAAAAAATATATAAATAACAATATATAGTAGTGAGATTTTCTGCATCTTAATCCTTAAAAAAAATTTGCCTGGGCTATTCCTGCTTCTTTATTGGTTAATTAAATGTTTTAGAATCAGTTCTCTAGTTACAGACACACACACACACACACACACACACACACACATATTGGGATTTTATTGTAATTGAAGTGAATTTAAAATTAATGGAAGGGACTGACATCTTTATGTATTGAATTTTTTATCGATAAGCATGGTATAATCTTCCCACTTAAGTCTTCTTTAAGGTGTTTGCATAATATTTCATACACTTCTGCATATTTTAAGAGGTATTCCAAGGTATCTAGCAATTGTGTTATTTTATTTATTTATTTAAATTTATTTATTTGTTAATTTGTTTATTTATTTATTTTTGGCTGCATTGGGTCTTTGTTGCGGTGCACGGGCTTCTCACTGTGGTGGCTTCTCTTGTTGCAGACCATGGGCTCTAGGCATGCGGGCTCGCCTAATAGTTGTGGCTCGTGGGCTCTAGAGTGCAGGCTCAGTAGTTGTGGAGCATGGGCTTAGCTGCTCCACGGCATGTGGGACCTTCCTGGACCAGGGCTCGAACCCGTGTCCCCTGCATTGGCAGGCGGATTCTTAACCACTGCGCCACCAGGGAAGGCCTGTGTTATTTTAAATATCTTTTAAAGTTACATTTTCTGTATTGTAGATAGTTAGGAATGTAATTAATTTTAACATATTAATATTGTATGTAGCAAGCATTCAAGATACTCATAAATTTTATTTGTAGATTCTCATGGGATTTTTACATAATCAATAAGGTAATCTCTCTATAATAGTAGTTTTGTTTCTTTCTTTCCAATCCTTAACCTTCTATTTCTTTTTCTCACCATGCTGGAGTGGACATCCAATATAATGTTGAATAGAGGTATCACACATTGTTTTAAAATATCCTCCAATTATCCAAATACACCACACACATACATACATACATATATATTTGTTTATTTTAAAGTCAGTACCCATTTAGATTTAATTACATGTTTACCATTTCTTTGCTCACTACTTCCACACTCACATTACAGATTCAATTCCTTGCTCACTGAAGTATAGCTCTGAGTAATTCTTTCAGTGTGGGTGTGTGAGTGCTAAACCCCACCTCTTAGCCTTCTTCAGATAGTGTCTTTATTTTATTCTCACCCTTGAGGAAACTCCCTTGGGTATAGAATTCTAGGGTTACATATTTCAGCATTTTATGGATATTTTTCAATTGTCTTTCTGCTTTTATTCTTTTTTAATTGGGATATAGTTGTGTTACAATGTTGTGTTAGTTTCTGCTGTACAGCTAAGTGAATCAGCTATATGTGTACATATGTCCCCTCTTTTTTGGATTTCCTTCCCATTTAGGTCACCACAGAGCACTGAGTAGAGTTCCCTGTGCTATAGAGCAGGTTCTCATTAATTATCTATTTTATACGTAGTATCAGTAGTGTATATATGTCAATCCCAATCTCCCAGTTCATCCCACCCCCCTTTCCTCCCTTGGTGTCCATACGTTTGTTCTCTACATCTGTGTCTCAATTTCTGCCCTGCAAACCGGTTCATCTGTACCATTTTTCTAGGTTCCACATATATGCATTAATATATGATATTTGTTTTTCCCTTTCTGACTTACTTCACTCTGTATGACACTCTCTAGGTCCATCCATGTCTCTACAAATGACCCAATTTTATTCCTTTTAATGGCTGAGTAATATTCCACTGCATATACATACCACATCTTCTTTATCCATTCATCTGTCAGTGGACATTTAGGTTGCTTCTATGTCCTGCCTGTTGTAAATAGGATTAAAGACCTAAATGTAAGATCTGCCTTTATTGTTGCTGATAGCAATATGGCTCTCAGGCTAATAATTGTTCCTCTGTAGCTAATCTGTGCTCTTTCCTCTGGTTGCTTTAAAATTTTTCTCTTTATCACTGGAATTTTGTAGTTTCACTACAGTGTATCTATATATGGATTTTTTTTCTTTATTCAACTTAAGACCTGTGTGCTTTCAGTCTGTAAACTCATATTTTCATTAATACTGAACCTCTTCTTCTATTTTCTCCTTAAATACTATCTCTTCCCCACTGCTTCTTTTCTCTTTCTGGAATTCCCATTAGAGTTTTGTGGTTGTCATTATGTACTCCATTTCTCTTAACTACTTTTTCATATTTGGTATCTCTATGTGTCTCTATTCTTCATTCTAAACCAGTTCCTTAGAAATGTCTTCCAATTCACTATTTCCCTTTTTAGTTGTATCATTTTTATAAGTTTTATTTAGTTATTTCTCTCTCTCTCTTTTAAGTATCTCATGTTTTGCTTTTGGTCTCTAGTCCTTCTTTCATCTCTTAAATACATTAAACATTTATTGTTTAATGTATTGTTTGTTCTAGTGGTTCAAATTCTTACAAGGTGTTAATCCTCTTAATGGTTGTTATCTACTAATTTTCCCTCATAACAAATGTTACTTGTATAGTTAGTCATTTTTTCCTATTGTGGACTCATTTTCAATTAAGGAATTTTTTTCTCCTCTGGGAGTCTTCAGCATTCTGTGTTTTTGAACTGTTGGTTCCAAGAAGATTTATATTTGTCTCTACTGGTTACCTCAAGGTGTTCATTGGTCCAGACTCACATCATTGTTACTCTTCAACCTAAAGAATCCTACACAAAGCTAGTAATATATATTTGGATTCCATGTCTGTGTCTGAAACAGGATCTTAGTTTTTCCAATAGATGCTTTTTCCCATTCAGCTTTAGGCTAGTACAAACTTTCCTGTCACTCATCTAGCAGCCTTGCCAATGTTCCATATAAACGTCAAGGCATTTTCAGTTACAGTATCTCAGTTCACAACAAAAGATCAAATTTACTATATGTCATAATGTGGACACTAACAATCCTAACTGCCAACTAGGATCCCCTGAGGTATCCGATCCCAAGGCTGTCATACTAGATGTAAGTTTTCTCTTCTGATGACTTAGAATTTCCCTTTCAATTAAAAAAATCAGGTATTTATTAGTGTATGTGCACAGACTTGTCTGTAGGTTGTGTTATATTTTGTCTAGCATTTCCATCTATTTTTAACAACAGGGGCTACATACTACATTGGTCTGCATTGCTGACAACTTTTTAAAGACGGGGAAACTTAGACTACATAGAACATTCCATTTGTGAAACTTTTTGTAGTTCTCCCACAGTGCTAAGATAACTTGTATACACAAGCAGAGTCTCAACCACGTGCTTATTAATAACTGTCCAGACCTATAGGTTCATCTCTAAATCCTGGTTCTCAGCTAAAAAAGGCTCAAAGTTTCTTCATAAATAAATGTGTTAGAAAGGCTATTTATATTGTAATACTACAAGTATTGATAATACATTATAATAGCTGTTCATCTTATGAAGATATTTGAAACACAGGTCTTAGGTAACTGGAAGTAAAATAAGTAAACCAATAAGGATTGCTTCCAACATGTCATTGTTTCTGGGAGAATAAATGGTTTTGGTTGAATATCATTTGTAAATAAGAGACAGACAAGATCTTCTCCTGCTTTCACTGATAAAGTGTCTATCTCATTAAAATAAAAATAATAGTTTTTTAAAAAAAATTCTAATTTCCACAATTGTCTATTTAATGTAAAGACTCCTAAAGATACTGATCTAATTTTGTTATTTAAAATCCTTTCTTTTTATATCATAAAATATGTAACTGTCCTTGTGCCACTCACTGCAGGAACACAAGAATAAATGACAGTTTTCTTGATCAAAGAATGGCCCAATCATAGAAACGAACATGTAAACAAATGATTATGTTTTGACAGATGTAACACTAGAGGTACATGATCAAGAGTCATGGGCTCTTAGAGGAAGAGGATGATTCTGTGGAAGACTTCATCAGAATATCATGTTTAAGCTATATTTTTGAAGGCTGATAGTGAGGGACTGGAACAATTCAGTACCATTCAGCCTGGAGTATGAAGTGGGGAATGGTAGGAAAGACAGGCTGGGTCATGGAGAGCAACATTGAATTCCATGTGAAAAATTTCACATTTTATCCTAGAGATGGTGGAAAGCCATTGAAAAATTTTAGGCAGGGGAGTGATGTGGTCAGATTTCATTTTAGGTAGATGATAAATCTGAGGAGTCAAACCTAAGAATAAGGAAACCAGTTAAGAGGCTATTGTAACATTTTAGGCAAGAATGTTCCCAGTCTATATAAAGTGCTGTAGCAATGAAGATAAAGGTGGAGGGAATAGAACTGATAAATATTTAAGAAGCAAAACCATCAGAACTTGGAGACTGATATAATCAAGAATGTGAGGGGGGAAAAGACAAGTCTCAAGTAATCTCAGGGCATTTGGCTATAGTGATGTAGTGGGCAGTGGTACCATTAACTGACATTAGAAAACAGAAGGAGAAGCAGATGTGGGGAAACTAATGACCATTAAGTGCTTAGCAGACTCAAGATATATATCCTTAGTGCATAACAGAGAAGGCAGGGGTAGACAATGAGATTTTTGCATCATTAATATATTGACCATGGCTAATACTACAAAGAAGCTGAGTATATCTGAGGGGAACCTGCAGAGTAGAAATGACCTGGGAACTGGATCTTAGAAAGTATCATTGTTTGAGAGCAAATGGATTATGAAATGAAAGGGAACTGTCAAGAGTGGGAGGAAAGTCTTATAAGCCAAAAAGGCAGAATTTCAGAAAATGAGTGTGTGTGCATATGTGTGCATGTACTTCTAATGCAGGCCCCACTTAGGTACTTCTAAGATACATCTATTCACTATCCTCACTCTTTCTAAGAACTCTTGATGGACAGCAGGGACTCTTTATCTGGAAATGCAAGTATTAAAAGCAAATAGCTAAAACCTTGAAATTCTTGGGTGCAGAATTAGAAAAGAATGAGAGTTTCATTATGCAGCTCTTTTTCTTATCATCCAGCAAGATACTACCATTATTGTTCATAGATATTGTTAATAGAAGAGCTAAAAAGCTATTCTTGAAGGGAAAGACATTCCCTTTACTCCTATAGTAGCCAACTAAATATCCCAGCTATTACACAAATTGAAAACCAGGAGGCAAATTTTAATTAAAAACATTTATAGCAAGTGGAATACCAGCTGCTAGTTTCTCTCACCCCTCGTGAATGTATTTTGCAGCTGGCCATAATTCTCTTATTTCAATCAGCTTAACCAATAATAACAACTGTTCATTAGGCAAGGGACATTCTATTATCACCCATGTGATATGTAGATACTGGTGAAGACATCCTTAATTGAATAAGTTTTTTAAAGAAATACACTTTGATTTGAGGAATCATTGTTTCCTAAAATAGGTAGAAAGTTCCTTTGACCTCAAAAGTATCTCCATCATCATAAGGCTCAAACATTTCTACAAATTTTCTAATCTATTCATTTAAGACTATAAGAACAACAGCAATCAGAGAAGAAAAAGAAATAAAAGGAATCCAAATCGGAAAAGAAGAAGTAAAGCTGTCACTGTTTGCAGATGACATGATACTATACATAGAGAATCCTAAAGATGCTACCAGAAAACTACTAGAGCTAATCAATGAATTTGGTAAAGTAGCAGGATACAAAATTAATGCACAGAAATCTCTGGCATTCCTATACACTAATGATGAAAAATCTGAACATGAAAGTAAGAAAACACTCCCATTTACCACTGCAACAAAAAGAATAAAATATCTAGGAATAAAACGACCTAAGGAGACAAAAGACCTGTATGCAGAAAATTATAAGACACTGATGAAAGAAATTAAAGATGATACAAACAGGTGGAGAGATATACCATGTTCTTGGATTGGAAGAATCAACATTGTGAAAATGGCTCTACTACCCAAAGCAATCTACAGATTCAATGCAATCCCTATCAAACTACCACTGGCATTTTTCACAGATCTAGAACAAAAAATTTCACAATTTGTATGGAAATGCAAAAGACCCCGAATAGCCAAAGCAATCTTGAGAAAGAAAAACAGAGCTGGAGGAATCAGGCTCCCTGACTTCAGACTATACTACAAAGCTACAGTAATCAAGACAGTATGGTACTGGCACAAAAACAGAAATATAGATCAATGGAACAGGATAGAAAGTCCCGAGATAAACCCATGCACCTATGGTCAACTAATCTATGACAAAGGAGGCAAGGATACACAATGGAGAAAAGACAGGTTTTTCAATAAGTGGTGCTGGGAAAACTGGACAGCTACATGTAAAAGTATGAAATTAGAACACTCCCTAATACCACCATACACAAACATAAACTCAAAATGGATTAAAGACCTAAATGTAAGGCCAGACACTATCAAACTCTTAGAGGAAAACATAGGCAGAACACTCTATGACATAAATCACAGCAAGATACTTTTTGACCCACCTCCTAGAGAAATGGAAATAAAAACAAAAATAAACAAATGGGACCTAATAAAACTTAAAAGCTTTTGCACAGCAAAGGAAACCATAAACAAGACCAAAAGACAACCCTCAGAATGGGAGAAAATATTTGCAAATGAAGCAACTGACAAAGGATTAATCTCCAAAATTTACAAGCAGCTCATGCAGTTCAATATCAAAAAAAACAAACAACCCAATCCAAAAATGGGCAGAAGACCTAAATAAACATTTCTCCAAAGAACATATACAGATTACCAACAAACACATGAAAGAATGGTCAATATCATTAATCATTAGAGAAATGCAAATCAAAACTAAAATGAGATATCATCTCACACCAGTCAAAATGGCCATCATCAAAAAATCTACAAATAGGGCTTCCCTGGTGGCGCAGTGGTTGAGAGTCCGCCTGCCGATGCAGGGGACACGGGTTCATACCCCAGTCTGGGAGGATCCCACATGCCGCGGAGTGGCTGGGCCCGTGAGCCATGGCCGCTGAGCCTGCGCGTCCGGAGCCTGTGCTCCACAATGGGAGAGGCCACAACAGTGAGAGGCCCGCGTACCGCAAAAAAAAAAAAAAAAAAAATCTACAAATAATAAATGCTGGAGAGGGTGTGGAGAAAAGGGAACCCTCTTGCACTGTTGCTGGGAATGTAAATTGATACAGCCACTATGGAGAACAATATGGAGGTTCCTTAATAAACTAAAAATAGAACTACCATATGACCCAGCAATCCCACTACTGGGCATATACCCTGAGAAAGCCATAATTCAAAAAGAGTCATGTACCAAAATGTTCATTGCAGCTCTATTTACAATAGCCAGGGCATGGAAGCAACCTAAGTGTCCATCAACAGATGAATGGATAAAGAAGATGTGGCACATATATACAATGGAATATTACTCAGCCATGAAAAGAAATGAAATTGAGTTATTTGTAGTGAGGTGGATGGACCTATAGTCTGTCATACAGAGTGAAGTAAGTCAGAAAGAGAAAAAGAAATACCATACGATAACACATATATATGGAATCTAAAAAAAAAAAAGGTCATGAAGAACCTAGGGGCAAGATGAGAATAAAGACACAGACCTACTAGAGAATGGACTTGAGGATATGGGGAGGGGGAAGGGTAAGCTGTGACAAAGTGAAAGAGTGGCATGGACATATATACACTACCAAACGTAAAACAGATTGCTAGTGGGAAGCAGCCACATAGCACAGGAGGATCAGCTCGGTGCTTTGTGACCACCTAGAGGGGTGGGATAGGGAGGGTGGGAGGGAGACGCAAGAGGGAAAAGATATGGGAACATATGTATATGTATAACTGATTCACTTTGTTATAAAGCAGAAACTAACACACCATTGTAAAGCAACTATAAGAACATCTTAGACCGCATTAAACAAAACTAAGAAAAACATAACAAGAAGGGGGGGGTTGGGAGGAGCTGAAGAGTGTATACAAGGATGAATCTGATGCAATATTTGTGGTGTTTCTTAAGACCATGTTACTAGAGATATTAGCAACCTCATTCATGAATGCAAAACACCACTGAGTCAGGGTCTAATCACAGCTTTTTGTTTGTTTGCTTATTTGTTTTATTTACAGAGTTGCCAGTGTTTCTGTGCCTTGTAAGACATCCTATTCTAGTTAGTGAAAAACAGAAAAGTCAGACAAGAATTCAATGAAATGAATGGAAATTGTTTAAACCAATGACACACATTAGGAAAAGGAATTCAGCAAATTTAAGACATGCATTAAGAGAGGAAACTTATGATTCACTTGAAGGGGACCCACAGTAGAGCCTGCTGTTCAGAGCTTTTTGGGTGAAGGCAACATTGCCCTGTTATTTATACAGACCTGATTAGTATGATTTAATAATGGAAGGAAAAAATCTTTTCTTCAAGAAAAATATACAAAACAAGCAAAAAATATATATATATATAAAACAGATTCTAACAGAATTCATGGTCCTGTTGTCAGGGGAGACAAGAAAAAGCTGAACTGAAACTTTATTCCCATAAACAGATCAAAGGTACCCATAAATGGGACACACTCAGTGTGTCGAGGGTTCCTTTTATATACTACTTTCTAAAAATATTCCCAGCTTCCACTTATTAGAAACTATTATTTATGGAATTCAACTAGATACCAGAGGTCAACTTAATCCCTTGTTGTATTTTCCAAATGTCTTACAAATTAAACTTTTTTTCTTACTTGAAGCACCGAAGGGATTATAAAAAGAACACCACCCAAAATGAATAAAAAATTTTTTCTGACTTACATGTACCTTTTAGTCAAAACAGAGAACAATGAAGGATATTTTAAGGTAGCTTTCTTTTCCTTTGTATTTAAGTATGATGCTTCTTATGAAGAAGCAACCTTTTTTTAAACGAAAGGAAGTAGACTCAAATTGTAGAGGATGAAAGCCAGAAAGCCAGAAGAAGGAGACTGGGAACTGAACCACCTGAGTCCGAAGCACAGACTTTATTTTTTTGGGGGTGGGTGCCTCAAAGTATTTCTCTTTTTTTTAATTTTATTAAAAAAAGTTTTTTTATTTCCACTCCCATTTTATTTATTTATTTATTTATTTTTGAGTTAGTCATTGTCTAATTACTCTCTTTTTTAAATTAATTTTTATTGGAGTATACTTGCTTTACAATGTTGTGTTAGTTTCTACTGTACAGCAAAATGAATCAGCTATACATATACATATATCCCCTCTTTTTTGGATTTCCTTTCCATTTAGGTCACCACGGTGCATTAAGTAGAGTTCCCTGTAGATAAATAATGGTTATCTATTTTATACATAGTATCAATAGTGTATATATGTCAATCCCAATCTCCCAGTTCCTCCCACCACCCCCGGCTTTCCCCTTTGGTATCCATACACTTGTCCTCTACATCTGTGTCTTACTTTTGCTTTGCAAATAAGATCATCTATATTATTTTTCTGGATTCCACATATATGCGTTAATATACGATATTTGTTTTTCTCTTTCTGACTTACTTCACTCTGTATGACACTCTATAGGTCCATCCATGTCTCTACAAATGACTCAATTTCGTTTCTTTTTATGGCTGAGTAATATTCCATTGTATATATGTACCACATCTTCTTTATCCATTCGTCTGTCAATGGACATTTAGGTTGCTTCCATGTCCTGGCTACTGTAAATAGTACTGCTATGAACATGGGGGTGCATGTATCTTTTTGAATTATGGTTTTTCTCTGGGTATATGCCCAGTAGTGGGATTGCTGGGTCATATGGTAGTTCTGTTTTTAGTTTTTTTGTTGTTGTTGTTTTTGTTTTGTTTTATATCTGTGTTTTTATTTTTCTTTGCCTTTTTAAAATTAGTTTCTGCTTTATAACAAAGTGAATCAGTCATACATATATATCTGTTCCCACATCCCTTCCCTCTTGCGTCTCCCTCCCTCCCACCCTCCCTATCCCACCCCTCCAGGCGGTCACAAAGCACCGAGCTGATCTCCCTGTGCTATGCGGCTGCTTCCCACTACCTATCTACCTTACGTTTGGTACTGTATATATGTCCATGCCTCTCTCTTGCTTTGTCACAGCTTACCCTTCCCCCTCCCCATATCCTCAAGTCCATTCTCAAGTAGGTCTGTGTCTTTATTCCTGTTTTACCCCTAGGTTCTTCATGACATTTTTTTTCTTAAATTCCATATATATGTGTTAGCATACGGTATTTGTCTTTCTCTTTCTTTTTTTTTTTTTTTGCGGTACGCGGGCTTCTCACTGTTGTGGCCTCTCCCGTTGCGGAGCACAGGCTCCGGACGCGCAGGCTCAGCAGCCATGGCTCACAGGCCCAGCCACTCCGCGGCATGTGGGATCCTCCCGGACCAGGGCACGAACCTGCGTCCCCTGCATCGGCAGGCGGACTCTCAACCACTGCGCCACCAGGGAAGCCCGTCTTTCTCTTTCTGACTTACTTCACTCTGTATGACAGACTCTAGGTCCATCCACCTCATTACAAATAGCTCAGTTTCGTTTCTTCTTATGGCTGAGTAATATTCCACCGTATATATGTGCCACATCTTCTTTATCCATTCACCCAATGATGGACACTTAGGTTGTTTCCATCTCTGGGCTATTGTGAATAGAGCTGCAATGAACATTTTGGTACATGTCTCTTTTTGAATTATGGTTTTCTCAGGGTATATGCCTAGTAGTGGGATTGCTGGGTCATATGGTAGTTCTATTTTTAGTTTTTTAAGGAACTTCCATACTGTTCTCCATAGTGGCTGTATCAATTTACATTGCCACCAACAGTGCAAAAGGGTTTCCTTTTCTCCACACCCTCTCCAGCATTTATTGCTTGTAGATTTTTTTGATGATGGCCATTCTGACTGGTGTGAGGTGATACCTCATTGTAGTTTTGATTTGCATTTCTCTAATAATTAGTGATGTTGAGCATCTTTTCACGTGTTTGTTGACCATCTGTATCTCTTCTTTGGAGAAATGTCTGCTTAGGTCTTTGGCCCATTGTTGGATTGGGTTGTTTGTTATTCTGATATTGAGCTGTATGAGCTGCTTGTCTATTTTGGAGATTAATCCTTTGTCAGTTGCTTCCTTTGCAGATTTTTCTCCCATTCTGAGGGTTGTCTTTTCACCTTGTTTGAAGCACGGACTTCTTATAGATGCTCTTTCACCTTCATGAAGACCCCACTCAAGCTGTGAGGTGGTCAGTTGCAAAAATCTGATTAAATTTGTAGCCAAGAGTCTTTCTCTTTACCAGTCTTTATTTTAACGGAGGGGAAAGGGACTTGCTTCATTTTCTATTTCCAAGTAAAATGAATGACTCTAGATGACTTTAAAGAATTCTTCTTGTTCTGATTTTCTTCTAAAACACTGAGTGCCTCTACTTGACTGGCTGTACTAAATTTACATGGCAGGCACAGAAATAGTAAGTCAGTCAGTAAGCCAAATTTACTTCTAAATGGGCCAGAAACTTCATTTTAAAATAGACAAGAATTGGCAGGAAATAGGAGTGAAGTCAGTGTAATTTATAAAGAAGGGCATCTGATTTTTTTTTGAGATGAAAGTGGAAAAACAAAATTAAGGGGAATGAGACAGAGGAAGAACTTGTGACAATGGGATGCTTTTGTTATTTCATTTATATGCTTAGAATAACTGACGTGTTTGAAGCAATCTGACTTTATTTTTAGTGCAAAGAAAAAAATACAAATTTAGGGCTTTGAGATGGTAACTTAACAAGCAGAAATGATGACAAAAGAATTCTTCAGTTTTTCTATTACATTTGGCTTGACCTCCCCATTGAGACTATTTACTGGCTGCTGTGTAATCCTCATGTTGATAAAGGGACATGCTCATGATTTTCTGATCCGATCAGGACAGAATAATTAAAGTCTGCAAGTACAAGTGGTTATCTCTGCTCTAATTCCATAAACACCAGGGGGATTATCAATTAAAGATGTCCTCTCAATCTGCTATGAAAAAATGTACGTGTTGGAAGCCAGCTGAATTTTGATTATACCAAGTTCCCTGTTTCCTACACTCTCTTCCACAAACTGTTTTTCAACCTTGGATGAACTTTTATAAATATGCCACCCATCTTGATTCATGAAATTGTAAGCTAACCATAATACATGGAGCAATGAGGGATATGATTGTATCATAAGGCTATACATCTCCTGTTATCAGATTAGTGTTATACGACATTAAAGATCTGTTTTTTTTCCTGTCTCTTTACATGTTTATTTTCTTTTAAACCAACTTGCACCTGTGTGACTTGTGTCTACTTTAGCTCTATCACATTTATCCTTTAACTGCATTGTTTCAGAAAATGCAAGCCATACTTTAAAAAGGGTACTCATAGAACTTCTGTAAGAATTTTCTTAATGGCTTAGCAGAGAGAAAGAAGAGAGAAAAAAGAGGTCAGTTAGAAAAAAAAATCAAATCATTCCTCTGTTTTCCTTTCTTACTTCTGACTTTTCCTTCTGGCTTCAGAAACTGCGGCAGGTAAAGGGGCTCTTAGATTTGTTTTTCATATAACTCATTCTTTCTGAACCTTATATATGTAAAAAGTTTCTTTTACTCACTCACTAGTAGGAAAAATATCTTTTTAAAAAATTAATCAATTAATTAATTATTTTTGGCTGCGTTGGGTCTTCTTTGCTGTGCACAGGCTTTTCTCTAGTTGCTGCGAGCGGGGTCTAATCTTCATTGCGGTGAGCAGGCTTCTCATTTGGGGGGTTTCTCTTGTTGCGGAGCACGGGCTCTAGGCACACAAGCCTCAGTAGTTGTGGCTCGCAGGCTATAGAGCGCAGGCTCAGTAGATGTGGCGCAAGTGCTTTGTTGCTCCGCGGCATGTGGGATCTTCCAGGACCAGGGCTCAAACCCGTGTCTCCTGCATTGGCAGGCGGATTCTTAACCACTGCGCCACGAGGGAAGTCCCAGGAAAAGTATCTTGATTCATGTTCTGTCATGAAGTATTTAGTGATCTTATGTTATTTTAATCTAGTTAATAACCAGAGGTTCATTGTTTTATATTAAATACAAACTAAATATTTCTGGAATGTTGGACTCACAGACTGCAATTTTCCTCTCAAATCTGCAAAATGGTAAAGGAAAGAAAAAGATAGTTGGGGAGGAAAAAATAAATTGGACACCAGACACATACAGATGCCAACATTTACTAGCGTACACTGTTTGCCTGGCATAGTGCTAAGCACTGAGTGATGAGGAGAGAGTTACGGAAAACTGAAACTGTCCAGGAGTTGACCCTGTAGGTGATGAGATAGATATATTCATCTTGATTGGCTGAAACACCAATGCACCAATGAGAGGTGTTGTTAGTAAGGACTTTGGGAATTTAAAGTTTGGGGAAATCAAGAGTGAACCCTGGTGGTATAAGAAGATCACCAAGAAGTATTGAATAAAGGAGGAATGATTGTGACTGAAAAGATTATCATTATTTTCCTATATGCAAAAGTGGAAAAGATGACATTTTGGGTGAAGAAAAGTGAAAATCAAGAATATGGCTGAATCTGGGGCTTCCCTGGAGGCGCAGTGGTTGAGGGTCCGCCTGCCGATGCAGGGGACGCGGGTTCGTGCCCCGGTCCAGGAGGATCCCACATGCCGCGGAGCGGCTGGGCCCGTGAGCCATGGCCGCTGAGCCTGCGCATCTGGAGCCTGTGCTCCGCAGTGGGAGAGGCGATGACAGTGAGAGGTCCGCGTACCGCAAAAAAAAAAAAAAAAAAAAAAAAAAAAAAAAGAATATGGCTGAATCAAAGAGTTATAAAAACCAGGCTTTGCTGGAGTGAAGCATTTGGGCTGGATCAGCAGAGTAGGTAAGAAAAAAAGAGAGTGAAGAGGGATTTTGGAGGACTTTGAAGGTCAGGTAAAGGGGTCCGGGGAGAATTGGGTCTGAAACTTGTCTTTGTGGGTGGTGGGCAGTTGCCAAGGGGAAAAAAGTCACCTGGAGATGTCAGATTATTGAAGTAGGAAATACATTGTTTTATTCAGACAAAATTAAGGAAGTGAATTACTCCAAAGAAATTTGGTCTTCTGAATTTCTTCCCTTGCATATACTGAGGCTCTTTAATAATCAGTTGATCTGAATTTATTTAATCAATAACTGTTAGTTGATATCACAGTAAATTAGCATGTGTTGAAGAATCTACTGTATGCCAGAGTCCTTCATATAATCCTCACAACACCATGTGGTATGTTAGCATACACACCTATGTTATGCTGGCTTTACAGATGGTTAACTGACTGCTAGCCCAAGGTCTCAACACTTAAGGGATGAGCAGGACTTGACCCCAAGTCTTCCAAAGGAAAATTTCATTCTCTTTCCTCTGTTTCACTCCATTTATAATCTGTGCCAGGCACTGAGCTGGGTAATTTTTTATTTTAAAAGCAAAGCAGCATTGATGCACAGTTACATATTAATATTTTTACTTAGAAACATCTCCATATACTTGGAGACAAACAGTAGTAATTTTAGGATTTTTAGTAATTCCCCCAAATCAAGAATAAGGCAAACTTTTGGATACTTCAAAAAATAACCAGTAAGAAATTGAAAGGTTTGATAAATGAATACCCATTTAAAAATTTATTAAGTGTCATGTTTTATAGAAACTATGTTTTCACTAAAAATAGAAATTCTGTTGTTTGGCACTTTTTTTATTTCATAAAAGAATTATACTAGGGTATATAATATGTCTGACTCATTCTTAATAGTTGGATTCTACAAAGCATAAAAAGCTTACCAGAATTACTTTTAGATATTCTCACATAAAATTAATCCAATTTTTTCCAAATGTAGAATTAACATAGATAAAATTATGGTGAATGTTTAATAATTGACTCTTTGGGAAAAAGTACTGAATTATAGTATTTGCCTATTTCTGTAGGGCAATGGCCTACAGAAGCCACTAGAGGGATCTCTGTTTTCAAGATACTTGGATTTTTCAAGCCACTAGAGGGATGTCATTGAACACAAGTGGGGAAGGGATGTACAGTGATAGCACACCATTATACGGCGTGTTTACCACACAGATAAAATAGATATAAATAACCTCAAGAGTACAGATAATAGTAAAATTCAGTGAAACAATTAGGAAGTAATGAGTTTTGAGTATTGACTTTGTTTAAATGTAATTTATTTAATCATACGTTCCTTTTCATCTATTTTTTGTTATTGGCAGTATTTAACAATCAGATCTCAAAATTCCTAAAACTTTAACAATTGGCTCTTGCGAGCCAGTATAAGCTGGCTTTAGCACACCACTGGGAGAGCAGGAAAAAGAAAACAGGCATCAAAACACACAGGAATATTTAGGTAAAGACAAAAACTCCATGAGTCTATGTGAGTCATGTGCATGTTGGGTCAATTAGATATTTATTAATATTTATTGGGAAATTACTAAATACCAGGCAGATCTTTATGTCAAATTTCTTCTTCATTCTTCACAACCATCTTATAAAGCTGTACCACTATTATTACTTTTTGAGACAGGAAACAGATTTGGAGAAGGAAAACAACTTTTCTGGTAGGAAAGCACAGATCAACTCCAGTTTTGACTCAAATGCCCCTGCTCTTAAAGAAGTATATACCACCCTGATGCCTCAGTGAAAACCTCACACCCTTCAAAGGCTTATAACCCTCAAAGCCACTCGGAGCTCCAACTTAAAAGGGCAGCGGATTTGTTCCTCCATCAGGAAGGTCTTGATTAGCAAACAACATATGTAGTAAGTAGATTATGAAGATGGAAACAAACTTCACTCTGACCCTCTTCCACCTAAATTCTAAGAGTGCACACACTGCTCAGATCACTACATTGTTTACTTTCTGGGATTTTCAATTTCCAAAGAAATAAATACAATCCAGTAAGGCTAGATGCTTTTTTTTTTTCCCCCATTTTTCTAGATTTCCAATGATTGTTCTGGGAAGAGTGGGCTCAGTTCTTGTCTGCCTGTCAGAGTGATTAATTAGATTTAATTTCATGCTGTCTTCTCTGCCATCCTGTCCCTGCCCCTGGTGACTAATAACTCCTCTACAAAGTCCAAACAAATGGCCACAGTATCTAGTTTTTTATTTTTGGAAGTTTTCCCCAGCCAAAACGCATAGAACCTCTTCACAGGCAGTGGTTTAGAAATTCCTGGCCAGGATTCCTGCTCTTAACAGCCGCACTTGATATGCCTAGATGGCCAGTTGACTGATACCCTGGGTGGCATCATGCCAGCTCAAAAGTTGTCAGGCTATTTGAATCAAGAATCAGCACAGGGCAGTGATATATATAGACGGGCAGCCTACAAAACAGCTCCACGAGGGGCCATATCTCCTTCAGGAAGTACCTTTGTGCCAGCACTAAAGCATTAACACCACATGTCTTTTTCTACACTTGACATCTGTGGACACTTAGAGTGTGTGACAAAAGGAGGAAGAGGATGAGAGTAGAAAGGAAGACAAGGGAGTTTATAGGTGAAGCTAGCAAATCAGAGAAGGATGAATGGCAGCTGGGGCTCAGGAGCCCATTAGGATCCCCCCGTCCACTGGCTTTTTTAGCATGAGGTGTGAGCACTAACTACAGGCAACTTGTTTCAAGGTAGAGCTTAGCACAATTGAAGGGAGAGGTCAGGAATGAGCAAGTCACATCTCTGTTTCTAGCCACAGACCACCCCCGCCAAAGGGTCCATGAGTCATATATGCCAAGTGGCCACCAGGTGAAACCTTAGGATAGGAAACAGCCCCTTCCCAAAGAGTTAAATCTTCTGAACCCAGATCTCTGCATCTCAAGGGGGCAAGAGAACACGGCTGTTCAGACAATTCCAGACATCCAGACAAGCTTGACATAGCTTTAATAAATTCATCAGGGAAATGAAGATGTCTAGTAGTCTAAATATGTGTGTGCACATGGGTGAACTTCAGATTCGAGATTTGTGGGACTGAAACTCTGCCCTGTAGCTTATTTAAGGCTCAAGAAGGTTAACAGCTGGCCCAGTATCGTTTTACAGATAATCCTCAATTTCCTCAACTGTAAACTGAGAATAAAATTAAAATATACTTCGCAGCATTGCTATTAGGCTCAAATGAGATGATTTGTGCAAACCACTTTTTGAATGGCAAAGCCCATACGAATGTATCATTGGGGTTATCTTAGGGGCAGCTCACCCCTTTGTAAAAATGAGTTACGACACTAATCTCCATTATCAGTCATTTTTAGAAATCATATATAAAACATACTTTATAAATCGTGACTCTATTATTAGCACTACAATTGTTTTTAAATTGGTAGTGTTTTAAAAGTCATCTTGGGATACTGTATCTTCAGACTAACAAGGAAGTCACTGTATTTCTAAAAAGTCACCTCGCTGAGTTACCTTCAGAACCTATGTACAAAGTGAAGAAAAAGTCAGTCTCAAAAATCACTGCTCATTTATGACCCAAAATATTATCTGCTCTATTTACTTGATATACTCTGAATGACTTTAGGCTCAGATATGAAATCAAGTTCATCCTTAAGGAAGGTGTTTGTATCATGCTTCATAGCAAGAATTTCACATAACTTCAGCATTTGAACCTCTACAGTTCTTTAGGGCAGGCAGGGGCATGCTTACAGACCTCGTTTATAAAGAAACTGAGGGTCAGAGAGATGGAGTTCTGATGCAAATTCTGATTTCCTATCTCAAAAGGAATTTCTTATTCCAGGGAGAAATTTCCCCCTATTCTTTTTTTGTGTGTGTGTGGTATGCGGGCCTCTCACTGCTGTGGCCTCTCCCGTTGCGGAGCACAGGCTCCGGACGTGCAGGCTCAGTGGCCATGGCTCACGGGCCCAGCCTCTCTGCGGCATATGGGATCTTCCCGGACCGGGGCACGAACCCGTGTCCCCTGCATCGGCAGGCGGACTCTCAACCACTGCACCACCAGGGAAGCCCTCCCCCTATTCTTTAGGTTTGTTCCCACTGAAGTCCTCAAATCATTAAGTGAGTTCTAAAGTTTAGTTGCAAGAAATATTTTGAACAACAGTAGCACCACTGGAATATAAGCACCATCCCTCAGAGTAACCATATTGAATTACTAACATTTCACAACTGTGTCCTGATATATTAATTTAAAAATCAGTCTGTTGGGGTTTTTTTTGTTTGTTTAATCTCAAAGCCATCGTATGCATTATCTATTTCTAAATCTCTCATTTTTAGAAGAAACAGGCTCAGAATGTTTAAGGGTCTCAAAATATTCATTGGTGTTTAGATGAATTGCCAAGGTTACACAGCAACTCAGTATTAAATCATTAGGAAACATACAATAAACCCAGATTGTCTTTTTAGAAGACAAAAACAATATGGTGGTTTTTAAAAGAAATGCTGCCATATGTATATGGCATTCTGAGTGTGAGATTATTTTCACATTTTGAACTTATTTTCCAATCTTGAAAATTCACTCTGTATTGACTCTATTTCTTCTTAACATGTCAAAGTTAATTCCTAGCAACACAGTGTTGCTTCTTCAGGGAAGCCCCTCATTCTCTCCTCCAACCACTACAAATGGTTTCTTTCTGTGTGTTCCAGTAGCATTTATGGTTTATGACTAGTTGTGCTTTTGTGTCAAACTCCAGTTTACTGGGAGCTTCTTAAGGGCAGGGGCTCTTACTGGTTCCTCTCTCTCAGCACCTAGCATGATGCCTGGTACATAATAAAGCGTGTTCAACAAATTTTTGATGAATAACTTAATGAATGCAGAAATTTTAAACTGTAAGACAGTGTAAATAAACAAAAAAAAAAAAGTTTACACCCTGTTAACACAGATGCGGCCTGATCAAACACTTATCTGTTTACTATTGTCTCCTTATCTCAGGAAAATATCAGGCTTTTTGATTCTGAGTATTCTGAAGAGCATGCAGTCATAGCCACCTCTGAAGGACCTGGGTTGAGGATACTGCCCTGAGGATTATTGTTATTACTTGAATTATTTTTAGCACTTCTATTTAGTTGAACGCATTCCTTTGTGGGGAATTTAAAGTGCTTCATTCGCATGTCCTTTAACTGTCACACTCCTGTGAGCTGGGTAGGGATAGAATTATCACCTTATTTCATGAATGAGAAGGCTGGAGGAGCCTGGCGTTCAAGGCCACTCAGGTGGCTTTTAGGAGGGCGATGAGAAATACCTTTCTTATTCTTGGTGTTTCTATTGTCTGGAACTGCCACTAGCTTTATTAATTAATTTATTTTTGCTGTGTTGGGTCTTCGTTTCTGTGTGAGGGCTTTCTCTAGTTGTGGCAAGTGGGGGCCACTCTTCATCGCGGTGCACGGGCCCCTCACTATCGCGGCCTCTCTTGTTGCAGAGCACAGGCTCCAGACGTGCAGGCTCAGTAGTTGTGGCTCACGGGCTTAGTTGCTCCGCAGCATGTGGGATCTTCCCGGACCAGGGCTCGAACCCGTGTCCCCTGCATTGGCAGGCCAATTCTCAACCACCGCGCCACCAGGGAAGCCCCTGCCACTAGCTTTAGCATCGGAGTAATCAAAGCTCAGCTCCTCCTGAGGGACTCAAACATTCACCTGGGTACTGACCTAGGCCTCAGACAATTCAAAGCTGCCCCAATCAGGAATATACTATGTCAGATTTGTTTTCCCTGATGTGCGGGGCCTGGAGGTATTTCTGTTCGTTCCTTCTTCAGGACCAGCTACATAATTTGCAGGGTCCAGTACAAAGTAAAAACATGGGCTCCTTGTTCAGAAATTATTAAGAATTTCAAGGATTCTGCAGAGCTTTCAACCCTTCTGAGGCTGCAGTCTCGTGAAAATCGCCATATATTTGCTCTTCTCCTGTTTTCTTCCAAATTCTCATAAAGTTTTACCTTTATGCTCCTAACACCTTCTGTCTTCTCTACCTGCTTTCAGTAAGACCCAATTCAGAGTATCCTCTATGCTTACACGGGGTGAAATTTGTAAAATAAAACTCTGATGAGGTCATCACCTTGATTAAAATCTTTCAGCGATTTCTCGTCATCTCCTGGATAAACTTAACTTCCTAGGCTTCCCTTTCAGTTCTCTATCACTGCATGATGAACCACCCCCAAACTCAGTGGTTTAGAATTACAACCACACACCTTCTCATAATTCTGGGTCTTCCTGTGGTATTTGCAGGGCTCACTCATGTGTTTTGTGTTTGTCAGGTGGCAGATCAGCTAGGGACTGGCAGGCCCCAGATGACAGTTGCCTGGGGATGTTGGCCGGGGTGCCTCACTTCTCCTCCACGTGGACTCTCCTGCAGGCTGTCTGGGATCTTCTTGGAAGGCAGCTGGATTCCAAGAGAATGAAAGTGAAAGCTGGAAATGCTTCCTGGGGGCTCAGTGCATCATACAGTCACCTCTCCCACATCCTATTGGTCAAAATAAGTCACAAGACCAGCCCAGATTTGAGAGCTTGGAGAAATAGATTTCCCTTCCTGGTAGAAAGGGCAGGAGCACCACATAAGCAAAGGGGTATGACTAGAAGGGTGTGAGGAATTTGTGGATATATTTTGCAACTGACCATACTTTGCTGTGTGTCCTTTCTGATCTACACTTGCTGACCTCTCCTTTCTGTCTCCGTTACTCTCACAAGACAATGATCTAGCCTTGGTAACATGATGGTAAAGATAACCAGTACCACAGATACAGTCACCGAGTTCTTTCTTTGTCTCAAACACTGTAGCTGATGTTGTGCATATATTATGGCACTTCATCCTCCAAATTCCCTGTCATGGAGGTATTTTTATTCCCATTTTTGGGATGACAAAACTGAGACATTCAGGAGCTTAACAGGTCTCACAAGGAAGAAACTGAGTTGGGATTCAACTCAGGTATGTTTGATTCCAATATCCATTAAGTTTTTACTATGCCACACAACCACACCAAAATATTTGCCTTATTTGATGTGTACTCATATGCCTTTGTGACTTTCACATGCCTTCCCTTTGCCTGAAAAAGCCTCCATCTCTCTCTCCTCTCCTCTTCCTTTTCCTTTCACCCCTCTCTCCACTCACCATGGAAAAGCACACACACAACTCTACATGACAACTCTCATTCCCCCAGGCAGAGTTAGATGACCCAATTTAGGATCCTATAAAACCCCTTTTTCCTCCTTCTTGACCATTTTCTCCTTGACTGTAGGAATCTTATCTTATTATTATTACTTATTTTTGCATCCCCCTGGCCTAGTACAGTCATTGGCTTATAACCATTGGTTGATAAGTGACTATTTTTTTTTTTTTGCGGTACGCGGGCCTCTCACTCCTGTGGCCTCTCACGCTGCAGAGCACAGGCTCCGGACGCGCAGGCTCAGCGGCCGTGGCTCACGGGCCCAGCCGCTCCGCGGCATATGGGATCTTCCCAGACCGGGGCACGAACCCGCGTCCCCTGCATCGGCAGGCGGACTCCCAACCACTGCGCCACCAGGGAAGCCCGATAAGTGACTATTGAATGGAATTTTCAAAAGCATGCTAACTTGGGCTTCCCTGGTGGCGCAGTGGTTGAGGGTCCGCCTGCCGATGCAGGGGACACGGGTTCGTGCCCCGGTCTGGGAGGATCCCACATGCCGTGGAGCGGCTGGGCCCATGAGCCATGGCCACTGAGCCTGTGCATCCAGAACCTGTGCTCTGCAACGGGAGAGGCCACTGCAGTGAGAGGCCCGCGTACCACAAAAAATAAATAAATAAATAAATAAAATAATAAAATAAAAATCAATTTCCTTTTTAAAAAATAAATAAAATAAATAAATGTATTTTAAAAAATAAAATAGATTTTAAAATAAAAGAAATAAAAATAATTAGGAATGAAATTCACTCTCCTGTCAATAATTAAGTTGTCACCCTCTGAAAAAATATCAGAATCACTACAATTATTATTTTTCCTTTTTAGAGATTTCTAATGAAGGATTCATTTTGATCCTTTAAAACTATACTGTTACTCTTCATAAATGCTGTTACTCTACAGATAACAATACCAAATATGTGACTTAAAGTGGATTTTTGTGTCATACTAGTCCTGCCTGTAATGTCCAAGCAGAGAAATTACTCTCTGGAGAACAGTCTAAACTAGTCCAACAATTTGCTTGAGGAAAGCCTGAAGTAATAGACTATTTTCACTTTGCTTTTAAAAATAGAAACACATGAGGTTGTTTGAATTCAGTGTCCGTGAACGTGTCACATCTCAGCTGAAAGACATGAAGTCCTTAGTCTTTCACAAGAATTAGTTCAATCAGGCATACCTCACTTTATTGCCCTTGGCTTTATTGTGTTTTACATATTCTGCAGTTTTTATAAATTGAAGATTTGTGGCAACCCTGCATCAAGTAAGTCTATTAGTGCCATTTTTCCAAGGTTTTTTGCTCACTTTGTGTCTCTGTGTCACATTTAAAAAAAATTATTATTAAGACTATTTACTATTTATTATTAAGAGCAATTTAGGGTTCACAGAAAAATTAGGGGGAAGGTACAATTTTTTCATATATTCCCTGCTCTGTGTCACATTTGTGTAATACTTGAAATATTTCAAATCCTCCACCAGTGGGATTTGCTGAAGGCTCAGATAATAGTTAGCTTTTTTTAGCTACAAAGTATTTTTAATTAAAGTATGTACATTTTTTAGACATAATGCTATTGCACACTTAATAGACCACAGTATAGTGCAAACATAACTTTTATATGTGCTGGGAAACCAAACAATTCATGTGACTCGATTTATTGCAATATTCACTTTACTGCAATGTTCTGGAACCCAACTGGCAATATCTCCGAGGTATGCCTGTATTGGGAAGGCCTTTTAGTTCTCCATTTTTCTACTCTCTTTGGAGCTCAGGAGCTCTGAGTACAATAGTATGCTCTGACATTTCCCTAAATAGTGCCAGAATGTTAGTTTTGAGAAGCAGATTTGGAAGTTGTTTGCCTCAGAGTCCTTTCTTTTGTTTTCCATTTGGGATTTTCCCCACCTTGTGCACAAGGCAGTATACCTGACTTTGGAGAATTCACACTGGGTTTGTTTCTGCAAAGAAGTAACTGGACTCCCCTGCTGATTTTTTTAATATAAATTTATTTGGTTTTGGCTGCGTTGGGTCTTCATTGCTGCACGCGGGCTTTCTCTAGTTGTGGCGAGAGGGAGCTACTCTTCGTTGTGGTGCACGGGCTTCTCACTGCAGTGGCTTCTCTTGTTGCAGAGCATGGGCTCTAGGCGCGCGGGCTTCAGTAGTTTTGGCACACAGGCTTAGTTGCTCCGTGGCATGTGGGATCTTCCTGGACCAGGGCTCGAACCCGTGTCTCCTGCATTGGTGGGCGGATTCTTAAACACTGTGCCACCAGGGAAGCCCTCCTCTGTTGATTTTTGACCCCTGTTCTAACTTCAACCATCATCCCTTTTCCAGCGCAAGGGACATCTGAGCTTTGTTTATGAGGCAAAGACGAGGGAAAGTCAACTGACGGGTCAGGGTCAGGCGGTAATGAAACACTGGGATCGGGTGGTGGCGCCTTTAGCATCTTTCACAGGACACTGAGCAAGAATGAAGACTCAAGGGCATCTCTCAGAGAAAAGCAGAGGCGAGGACTGTATCCAGGGCTTGGCTATGCGGAAGCCCCCATGAGTCGTTCTCTTGCAGAAAACCTTTCCAGCTGGGCAACTGGCCTAGTTTATGGAAGGATGAAACTGTTCATGGTAGAGATGTGCTGACAATTATTTTATACCCTGGAAGGGCATTAGACATAATCTATGAGGCAATGAAAAGTATGACTATTTCACACATTAGCTCCCCAGGAGCACCCCTTTTACAACTCTGTGGTCTATGCTTCTTTGGATGTGGAAGTTGGAATACTATTTTGGGAACTGACAGTAGGAACGTCAGCTTGGCTGCATTCATGCACTTGAGTGTATATAAGCAGTCACAAAATTTGGCTTCTTGATGTGAAATGACACCTGATGTGGAACTGCCCCCCAAGGAGGTGTCAAACATAAAAATTCAATGGAGAGGAAGAAGCATGAGTCTGGCTGAGTATACACACTGCAAAGACTGGAACTGGCAAAGTGAACTCTGTTAAAGACTTTTAAATAGTCTCCCACGTGCTCTATTGGGAGACTGGTTTGGAGCTTGGTTAGGGGATAAAGAGCTCTCTAGAGGTCATGTCAAAAAAAATTACAAAAGATATATAAAAGAATATCTAATGTTTATTTAGTATTTGCAAAGAGCCAGGCACTGTGTTAAATACATTTCAAGCATCATCTCATGGGTTCATGATTAAATCCTTTGAGGAAGGCACAGTTATGAACCTCATTCTACAGTTGAGGAGACTGATGTTGTAAAACGCCAACTGACCAATAAGTGGTTAATCCAGGTCTGCCTGATTCTAGAGCCCCAAAAACCTTAACCTGATAGACCCTGTTGAATATTCACTCATAATTTCATAGTTTTAGTCATTACACTAAATAAAATTAAGAAGTAGCAATCTGGAAAATGTGAATAATCATTGTACTCCAAAGGGAAGTTTATAAACACAAATTCTGAGCTATCCCATTAGATAAGCAGCAAGACTTAAGTGGCACATAGATTCAAAGAAATGTACATGTTTGTTTCACACAGCAATTAATTTCAGAATAGCAAGTTGGTCAGCATGACAGTCCTTCTGCTGAAGTACTGATATTTACAAACAGAGGCACTGTGCTCTTTTCATTGTTCTGCATTTTACCAAGATGCTCAGAGGACCGATGCTGCACTACAAGCCCCCTCCTCCCATCTGTTCAGTGGTTTCTGATGAGCTGGTACAGGTAAAGGTACACGTGCTGTCAGGACTTTTCTTACTAAGAGTTACTTTAACTCACATAGGTAAAAGGGTCAATTCCTCTCAGGAAAAGTCCAGGGTGGTTTAGTGGACGGCAGTTTGCAAAAACTAGTTCTAAAAGCATTGATATTTATTTTCCCCACTAGAGGGCAGTGCTTGAAAGAATTACAGTCCTTACCTCTGAGGTTAGGCTACCAAGGACTGGAACAATCCCCCCCTTTGTTACTTCCCCTAACCCACGTGCAGAGCACATAAAGATTTTATTACTTTGGAGGAAAGAGGAGAAATAAACATGTTTGCTCTAACATGATGCAGACATCAATGATGATGCTGTCTTAACTTGCTGAGAATGGAGAAAGAAAAATGCCAATAAAATTTAATATTCAGAACCGCCAAAGAATAAATGAATGAAGACATCCTTATAAATGTAGGTGAAATCCTTTCACAATAAACTCTTAAAGAGAGGATATATGTTGAAGCTGTGACCAAATGCTCAGAAAAATGATCTCTGTTGCCTTGGTTTGAGTCTCATTAGAATATACTGGAGTGAACAACTTATTTCAATAAACATCTTCTTTCTTTCATCAGTATGGTCACACATGGTGTATGGTACAAAATACAAGCTCAGAAAAATATATAATGTTATGCAATGGTTAAAATTTGCCCCTTGAAGAAGGGATGAGTGCTGAAAGGGGAGTAGTTATTTGAAGATGGTTTTAAAATCTGTAGAACTTTGCCAAGAACCCCCTTTGGGTTACCTGCTTGAATCTTCCAGTGAGAGTGTCACTAATTAGGTAGGCTGCCAAAGTGGAAGCATTGTTTCCTTAAGCCATAATTAAAGCCCACAGTCCTTGGGTCTTGACCTCTGCTTTAGCAAGGATGACTGGGACCCTGAGGGATTAACTGAGACTTCATACTTTTCAAAACAGGCTAGTGGGGATGGGGGGAGGGGAGGAATTCAATGTGAGACTAAAGCAGGAGTTTATCAATGGGTTCCAAATCCAAAACTTCTCATTTTTTCTGGTCAGCCCAGGTGATCCGCCAATCCGCAAGTAGTTATTGAGTGCCCGCAGAGCAACGGAACAGGAAAATATTGGAGAACCTGGAGCAGTACTGGGTACTGTAGGTAATTATGAAAACTGTCCTTTCTCTGCCCTAAAGGATAAATGAATATACTCAACATTACACATGGAAGATGAGGGGTACAGTGAAAATGGAAAGAGGTCAGATGTGAGGATGGAGGGTACTACTTCCATCTTAATTCACTTAATAAAGCAGGACCCCTTCCCTCTAAGAGCTTACAGCCTAATGGAGAAGATACCCTGGCACCCAATTAACCATCTGCTTCCCTAGTTGGTGGGCAAATTTGTCTGAAGAGTGTTCATTCAGTGAACACTGGGTGTTCATTCTCATTCATTTTCTGCCCTTGACTTAAAGGGAACAGTCCTGAAGACACCCCAAGCAAGATCTGTAACAAAAGTCACCAGAGTCTGGAAGATGAAGATTTTTATTCACCTCTCCCTAGCTGTGTGACTCTGGTGGCCCTGCCTAAGATAACTAACTACTCCCTGCAACACCAACAGTTTTCCTCTTTATAGAATGAAAGTAAAGAAATACCCATGTCACAGGACTCAGAGTGTGGAGGACAGGAACTGAGGGTAGAAGCCACTCTGATGACCCTCACAGAGCTCTTTCTGTTCGGGACCCATCATGATCTCATAGACTTCACTAATGTCAAAGGGATAGGCTTTATTCAGCCTTCATTTCGGATGTACAAACATTTAGCTCCAGATAAATGGAGACCCAGTTATCCACATTTCAAAGGATTTTTAACTTTAAAAGCCTTAAAACAGATTTGTTTTGAAATAGGCATTTTCTTCTTTTCAAATGAATTAACTGCAATTGTAGAATGCTGGATCTGGAAGAGATTTTAGAGATCTTTTAAATACACACACACACACACACACACACACACACACACACACAATCAAGCTGTTTTCCGAGCCAAGAGCAAATTTTTGGAAGGGCTGGAACCGTGTCTTCTGATTCTCAGCCCTGTGGGTTGGTCAGCTGAGAACAACAAACCCAAGATTCAAATCAGGTATAAAGATAAAGTGACTTGAAGACCGTCATGTCGTTCAATGAGACCTGCTTGTTCATGAATTCTACGTTATATAACTAGCTATTCAGAAATATATCTATAAAAATATTGAAGTACCAATATCAAGAATAACAAAAAAAGAGTGTGCAAATACTAATTATTATGTGCAGTCATCGGCCCATCAGCTTATTTCCAGTCTTATCAAAATCAACATGGCAATAAAATGTCTCCTTGTCCTTCTTCCAACTTCCTTATTAAACTGCATTAAATCTGTTTTTCTCACACATAGAAAGATAAGGTTGTTAATTATAGGAACTGCTTATCAGCAAAAATGTAAAACAGCAGGAGGGTCATTTGATGGTTCAGAGAAGAAGAAGAAGGAACGGAGGAAGGAAGAAATTCAGAATAAAGAAAGCTTAGGGAATGAATAGGAAATCGATATTCGTAATGGATTTAATATTTGTAAATGGAAATATTTCCTAGAAAGTATTTGTGTATTTTAAAAGAAAGGAGATAATGCAAAATACAGAAGTATGTAGATATGTCAACTGCCAATTAAAATTAAAGGAATAAAGTGTTGTATAACTTTTGCTAGACCTGTTACAGATAAAAAGGATCACCTCTCCTCCAGGATGGTCCTGGCAGGATTGTGGGTGACTCGGGTGGACACAGGGGTAAGAGGAAGAAGTGAGCTCAGAGTCTACTCAAGATGCCTGACTTTGATTCCTATAAAACCCTGTCAATAACTGGAGTTAGGAGACATCTTATGTTGTGAGAACTTCATTTCACAGTGATTTAAAATAAAAAAGCTGCAATAGAAAGCAGAGGATTATCTTCTCGCCAGAAGGAGAGAAATGAGTGTTGGATTATATCTACCTTCGGCTGCGTTTAGAGCACTGCTGCTAAATGCACAGCTGGCTCTTTGCTCCTGTGTTTTCTTGCCTGTCAATCAGAATGCTTAAGAAATAGGTTTTCAGTGTTAGGGGTTAGTCAATAACTTCAGTCTTGAAAAAGACCACATCAAGGCTGCGGCATTTAATTTCTAAGAATTTACATGTCACAGTCACAGGTTTTTGCTTCCTCCATAAAATAAATTAGTGAAACTCACTTGTATGGGTACAAAGGTTTTCAGATTAATTCATCTAGAATATACACACAAATATAATAAATTAATCACAACCCCAATTTAGAGGAACAGGTAAGACTCTGGGTATTTGGGGGCCATTATTCTTTTATTAATAATTCTTTTGTTATTTTTTTAAGTAGGAAGGAATATTTTAAATATAATTGGGTGTTGGTGAAGGAGAAGGGTTTAAATGCACAAAGCCTTATGGCTGGAAGCAGCCTTTGTTTTAGCATAGAACTACAATGTTCTATGTATACCGTAACTATCTATTAAGAGAAATTTTCAAAAACTTTTTCAGCTGTATGATCTTTTAAAAAAATAATATCTGAAAATGTAATATAAAAACAAAGATGCTCTGGCTGTGACTGGGGAGAAGCCCACATGGGGCGGGTTCTGTCACGTCTCACTGTTTGGAAAAGGGATGATGGAGGCCGAAAGAATGTCTGTGACCCCATGGTGGCTGCTTCCGGCAATCTCAAGAGGAAGTGCTTGCAAACCAGCCTGTGTAACAGTCACCAAATAGGTTGCTTCAGCCTTTGCCAAACCAGAGATAACTAATAATTCATTATCATTAGTTAATAAAATACACACTCCTCCTTTTTAATCTGTACTGACTGGAAGAACTGTAACAAAATTAGTGAACACTCTAAATAATGAATCCAGTGTGTTAAACATCCCCCAAATCATAGCTCATGCATTAAAAAGGACATCTTCTGAGTCTGTAATGAGTAGAGTAATTCAGGAAAAATCCATTGTTAGCTATTTATAAAGAAAGTATCTCGATTTATATTCTATACTGCAGAGGGAGGGGGTGGAATACTCTTTATTTGCTTGCATTTTTATTTCAGTATAAAGAACCCTATTTTGATGGCCGAATATTTGTATAGTTGGCCAAGTGATATTTAATCATGTATTTGAGCCAGTGTTGGTCAGGGACTGTGAGCTCTCAGAGGATGAGACTCACAGCTGCTAGACGTCAATTCTCAGCCAACTGCTGTGTGTATCAGGCACCTAGGGATGGGATGGCCTTGGAGCCAGATCCCATTCTATTGCTTCCTGTTCCTCCTCATTCTCCCTCTGGTCCCCATTCAGACTTTTTAATAAAAGCAAACCACTTCCCTCTGTAACAAGACCACATCTGCAGAACTTTGCTCTTGAGCATCTGTCTGCAGGATTGAAAACTCCATAAAATGCAGTTGATATTTGGTTTTAGCCAAAATAATTCTGAGAGGCTTTGAAGGCATAGGGACCCTGCTAGCTGTACTTCACTAACAAAGTGTTGCTTTTCTTTTCTTTTTTTTTTTTTTAATATTGAACACTAGAGTTAGCTCATCAGATCATTCAAGTAAGCCCAGCTGATCAGACTGCAGTCCCAATGACAGCATGTTGTAGTAAGTGTTGGAAACAGATGAGATAGTGGGTAGACAAGTTATGATTCTCTGTGACAGTGGAACAGCCAGGTTGAGTGACTTTTTCTTTTAATAAATTTATTTATTGTATTTATTTTATTTTTGGCTGCGTTGGGTCTTTGTTGCTGCTTGCAGGCTTTCTCTAGTTGCGGCAAGCAGGGGCTACTCTTCGTTGCAGTGCACCGGCCTCTCATTGCTGTGACTTCCCTCGTTGTGGAGCATGGGCTCTAGGCACGCGGGCTTCGGTAGTTGTGGCATGCGGGCTCAGTAGTTGTGGCGCACGGGTTTAGTTGCTCCACGGCATGTGGGATCTTCCCGGACCAGGGCTCGAACCCATGTCCCCTGCATTGGCAGGCAGATTCTTAACCACTGCACCACCAGGGAAGCCCCTGAGTGTCTTTTTAAACATGGGCTCAACACTCCTCTGAAGCCCTTGCAGATTACATCCAATTCCTAGGTGCCTTGTAGATCAGGAAAATCAAAAATCTATTCTTTAATTGCTGCTTCAAGCTAGGGAGACTTTGTGCTTTCAAAAACCCCTTCAAATTTTCAAGGAAAAGGAAATTTTTTTTGAAATTTGTATGTCTCTCAGTAAAAATTTGGATCGGTGGCATCAGTCCCGGGCAATATAGTAATTTTCAGTCCTTGGGGATCAAATCAACCCTAAATGAATTAATCTTTTCATATATCTGTATTGGAAACAAAGGGGTAAAAGATGGGGAGGGGGTGTGGAGGCTACTGAAATTGAATATCACTTATCCTCAGATATATGGGTCCTTACAGCTTTGAATGAGCATTTGCTTGGAACAGTTGGCAATCCATTCATTCATTCACCAATTCATTCCATAGGTGTTTATTGGGCGTCTGAGATATACCAGGCATTGTGCCAGGTTTGGGGCACAACAAGGAACACCTCCTTTCCTTAAGGGTTTATAGGGTTAGTGCTACAGACACAGAAATAAACAATAAGGACAAATAACGTACTGACTGAAGATGCACAAGATCCTAAGAGACAACAGAGAAGGGAGACCAAGACCAAACCAAGCTTTGGCTATGAGGGTGGCATTGAGATGAGCTGGGTTAGAGAAGGTGGGTGTAAGAGAGTGGCAAGAGGTGAAGAGGGAGAGAAAATCAGGCACCAGATTTTGAAGGGCCTTGTGCACCAAATTAATTTATCTGATCTTCCTCTGCCTTTGTGCTTCTCAAGACTTTGATATCCTGGTATGGCCCATATCCTGAAACCACAGAACAAACAAGAAATATCTTCCTGGAGCATTGGTTCTGCTTAGTGGTGAGTAATTTAAAATATTTGTTACTAAAGGAGTAGAATGCAAAATCCGCATACAGAGGTAAGACAAATCATGAGATTCCTAAGATATTTTGTGCTTGTGACGGGTAACTTGAGGTTGTATCTCCAGCCCTATTCTCTCCTCTGCCATTAGAGGACCCTTGTAGAAAAGTTTGCAAAGCACATTGTAATGGCAACTACTTAAGGAGTTTAAGCAGACCAATGACAGGAGGCAATTTGCAGTTTAGAAAGACCTCAGGCTGCAAGGTAGATAATGATTCAGAGAAGGGTGAGAGTGAAAGCAAGGAAAGTAGCCTAGGAGGCTCTTGCAGGCCCCAATCTGAAACATTATACTGACTCTAACTAGGGTAATAACAGCAGGCATTAAAAAAAAAAAAAGGTGATTTGCAAGATATTATAGAGATGGCATCAGTGGGATAATTACTGATTCATTCTTTTATTTAATAAACATTTACTGAGTGGCTATCATGTTCTGGGCATTTTTCCAGGCAGGGAATAACACAGCAAAGATCCCTGCTTTCTTGAGCTTATATTCTAGTGGAAGAGGGAGACAAAAACAAGTAAACAAGAAATTAGATTAACTGTATAAATTAGTGATGAATTCTGTGAAGGAAATGTGATATTGCCTTGGGGAGTGAATAAGGTGATCGAGAAAGGGACCGGGAGAGTGAACAGGGAATGAAGACAAACATGATGGTTGAATGACAATGTCCTACATTGAGACCAGGAACATAAGAAGAAAGGAAAGCTTAAGAGGAAATAATTGAGTGCAGTTTGGGAGATCCATGAGAATATGCCCAGAGGAGAACTAAGAAGATATGAATATCTATGTATCTATCTATCGATACTATATATACATACATGCTCATAAGCATACATGCATACGACACACACACACTCGTATACACACCCCACAGGGAATCACTCGACATAAAGATGGGGAAGTACTGAAAGTAAGGATCAAAATAGCAGCAATATGAAGTGAAAATCAGGTCCCAGAGACCTCTTGAGGGTTTGAATGAAAGATCAATTATTCTTCATTAACTAAGAAACATCGTCGTGTAGGCATGAACGGCACGCTCCCTCGTGTTTACTAGAGACAGTCAACTGTTTCATGGTTTGATTCGGTACACGCGCTAAGCTGCTTTTGTGCATGGGGACAACTGTGTGTGCCTGGGTTGCTCAGCAGAGCCGCCTGTGCTCTCCTGAGGGCTGTGCTCTAGACAGCACTTCCCACTGTCCACCGGAACTTCAAAAAGGCACCTGCGGGGCCCTCAGGGAGACTGCAAGCTGTAATGAGGCCCATGCCTGGCAGCTCAGGAAGCCATGAAAATAATGAGGGAGTCTGGTGCTCTTCCTGGCAAGTTCCCTAGAGCCCCAAATCACGGAAGTTAAAACCCCAAATTCCAAGGGTGTGTTGACATTGAAAAACCCCAATTTTTTCCCTCCCCAGACAATGTGAGACAATAAAACCCCAGTCTGAAAAAGGAGGAAACCAAAGAAACTTTTTCTGGAAAGAAGTGGAGGAACAGTGCATAAACCACATTTTTTTTCCTCCTCCAACAGCCTTCCACTGCAGCTGAATGTCTTTCTTCAACAGTTATTGCTTCATAATGTGAACATTTACATTGACCTTTAAATCAGTCATTTGGCTGGACACGGTTTTCCACGAGGCAGAGTTGACTAGGAAAGCGCCCACTGGTTTATGCCGAAATCCTTCAGAATTATAAAAGCCACAGATCTCACTCATTCCAACGTCAACATTAAAAGTCACCCCACCTTTAAGGAAAAAAATATGCCCGCATGAAAGGACACTTTGAGTCAATGAAGGTTTCTGACTTGCAGCTTTAAATAAATCTTTTCACGGGTTATCCTGTTACAGTCGAGGGAAATGAGTGATTCTTTCCCAGTCATGAGGTTATAGACTAAGAGTGGGGTGCTTAAAAACCAGGGGGTGCTGGCCAAAGCCTGGAAAACAGATGTCTTAGGAGGCTGTTGATCCTGTTGATCTAGTAGTTGGTTACTCAGGGAAGAGAACTAGAGAGGCAGGATCTTAAAAAAGAGACCAGGATATGAGCTGTCACATGCTTATCCAAAAGCCGTATTCCGGCACTGAATGTGGGCATGTGACTGTCCTTGTTTTTCTGCATTTTTTTCACAAGCTCAGAGTCTCAGGAGATTTCTGGCACATGACTATGATGAGGCTGTTTCTATCCTAGTCTAGGCTGCAGTGCCATAGACACCAAAAAGCCCCTAATTTTCTAAGTCTAGACATGAGGGGATATCCAATGGCCAAATATATTCAACATAAGCCCACTTGTACTCTTTTTTCAGGAAAAAAAAAATCAGCTAGCTTCCATGAATGCACTTCTATAATCATCTCTCCAAACCAAAGAACTGTATGTGCAATATTTGGCAACTATTTTTTTTAAAGAATAAGCTGAAACCCAGTCAGATGAATTATTGAGGGCTACTGTATGTCAGTGCCATCTTAGGCTGGCACTTTAAAAAGTTTTAATTTAATATTCAAAAAAACCCACAACACAACATTTCCAGTTTAAAGATATGATGAAATTGAAATTAAGAAAAACTGTCATTTGCCTAATGTCACTTAACACTGGCAGGAAGAATATTCCAACTAGGGATTCTTTAAAGACTTTTGTTTCCTATTAGGTTCCCATCTCCTTAGAGAAACCTGAAAAAAAAGATTAATAAATTTAAAGAAGACCTACAGCAAGAGAGAGGGGCTCTGTGTTGGGAGAGTGAGCTGGCCACTGTCAGGACCCGAAAGGTACCCATGGGTTGGCTTTTGCCTTCCTGAATTCAGCGCTACTAGCCTGGGTCTCAGTTCTGCAAGCTCAAAAATTTAATCTGGTCTTTATTCCAAAATTGATCCACCTAGAGTATATTTTTCTCCCTCTCTCAAACATCACAAAGATGTGTTTAAAACCAAAGCGATCTTTAACTTTATAAAATGGGAAACATAACACCCAAGTGGAATGGACAGTCACATTGACCTGCCCAGCGCATTCTCTTCCCAGAGACAAGCTTTATGAGATGCCAAACTATGGTCAGAATAAGCAAGCTTTTGTAGAGTATTCAAAAATATACCACATCAGACTCTGATATCCATCCACACAATTGGGAATTGATTACTTAGGCCAACTAATCAATTGGTCTTCATTGCTGGACCAAGATTTCAGTCAGCCTTGAATACTTAGACCTAACTTGCCAGTGTCTGCCTCTGGTCCTCTCCTTTTCCCAAGGCCTCTATGGCTAACTAATTTCTTTTTAATTCATTACATTAGCACAATTAATTAGGCCATTGACAATCCTGGAGGCCAGGGACGCATTTTGATTTTTTGTAGGTTTCCTGAAATAGATTTGTATTTAGCCATTCAACCTACAAAGAGTAGCCATTAACTTTCGTCAAATCTAGCCCCCATCCCTACCTTGAGAGAAAAGAACCATTTGAGAGTTTCAGCTGTATCTAGGACAACAGAAAATCTACTTTTCACTGGGTTGACATAAGATATCACATAATAAACTGAAACTAAAATAGCAGTGATTCTACACGCAAAAGGTGTAGTTTATTTGGTGGCACAGCTGTCCTTTAATCTGATGCCTCATTGAGAAAGATTCCAAGCAGCTCATTTGTACCATAAAACTATCCTTCTGGAGAAAATTTTCTCATGAGTAATTATACAAAAATTAAATAAACTTGCTGCCACCAAGTAAATTTGTTAAATTGTACTCTCACTATATCAGGGCCTCGATTTAATTGTCATCTGTCTGTAAATACTAGAGAAGAATTTGCCGTCACTTTCAGAAGATAATGACTGGCGGTTTTCTCGATGTAATTACTCAAAGACAGGACAGCATTGTGTAGACTGCAAAGGCTATGGTTCGTGTCTGAGGTAAAGTAAGGGCATGAAAGAGGACATACTACTTTTACGCCCATTACAAATATCAGGAAAAGACTGGGAAGAGACAGTGCCATTGAGTTAATGAAGGTGACATTCCAGTACATGATTACAATCCCAGTTACAGAGGAAAGCATCCCTGTGTTGCAGACATCACAGAAACCCATCAGATTTCAATCAGGCTTATGCTATAAATATTGGAGAGGAAAGATGGATGACATGATTACTTACAGCAGGTCACTACTTTTCTAGAGATGAAATAAGGATGTTCATGGAACCAAATATGGCTGTTTTTCAGTTCAGATGACACGGAAGCAGGACAGATTTAGAGTGGGTAGAGTGGTGACTCAGAGAGCTGGACTTACAGGTGGAGTAGGCACTGGGTGTTGCAATTCAGGAAGCAAGAAGGAGCAGCTCCCCCAGAACAACCCTGCCCCTTACTCCCTGCCAGGGAAATTCCCCCATGGAGTTTCTGCACACAGTGCTGCTTCTATTCAGATTCAAAATGCCACTGGGAACGAGAGAACCTCACGCTGCTGCCAATTATTTACTTTTTAGTGGGAAATAATTTCACAACATTTATTTCGCAAATGTTTATTTATATACCAGGCCCTGTAATAGACCCTAGGGATACACTATGGAAAAAAAACAACTAATACAGAGAGGATTCCTTGCCCCATGGATCTTAGATTCTAGCTGGGAGGATGGCCATTAATCAAATAGCCCCTAAAGGAGTGTTTAATTGCAGGTGGAGATAAGGGTTATGCAGAAAAGAAAGCTGGGCCTATAAGTGCATATGACCTCATAAAGGCTGGAATTTGGGGGAAGTTCCCTGAGGAAGTGATCACTGGGCTGACTGCTGAAGGCTGGATAGGAGACAACCCAGGTGAAAAAAAGAGTGGAAAATCATTCTGGGCAAAATAATGGTATGTTCAATACCCATAAGATGCAATATTATTCAGCTATAAAAAGGAATGAAGTGCTGATACATGCCACAGTGTGGATGAACCTTGAAAACATTATGCTGAGTGAAAGAAGTCGGACACAAAGGCCATATATTGTATGATTCCATTTATGTGAAATATTCCCAATAGGCAAATCCATAGAGATAGAAATCGGATTAGTGGTAGCCTGGGTCTGGGAGTACGGAGGAATGAGGAATGACTGTTTAATGGGTATGGGGTTTCCTTCTGGGGTGATGAAAATGTGCTGGAACTTGATAGTGGTGATGATTACACAACATTGTGAATCCACTAAAATGTCACTGAGTTGTCTACTTTAAAATGGCTGAAATGATGAATTGTAGGTTATGTGTATTTTACCACAATTAAAAAAAAAAAAAAAAAGCAGTATGTCCAAAGGCTCTCCTCCAGGCAGGAGTGAGCACAATCCCTTCCTGGAACTGAAAGATGGCCAGTGTGAATGGATGGCAGAGCATGGATGGAGTATGGGTGGACGGCAGGGGTAACAGGGGGACTAAAGGGGCAGGAGCTGGAGAGCTAGGCTGGGGCCAAAGCACGCAAGGCCTGGAGAACATGTTAGAGTTTGGCCTTTATCTTAGGAGGAAAGGTAGTCCACTTAAAGCTGGGGAAGGGTATTATCAGATATATATATATTTTAAAAGATAATCATATATCCAATTAAGAGTGAGTTTTCACAGCTTGAAAGTAAGATGTGGTAGAAGATGGGATGGAGGAAGGGTACTCTACACAAGTCAAATGGCGCCTCCTTCCCAACTTTTGTAGCACTATTCTGCTAGATAGACCTATATAGAGGTTTTAGATTATCAGAACACATGAGGACATTTCAGAGCAAGGTAAAGCAGAAACTGACGCTGAGAGTAATTACTGGGACTTAAGTGTAGTGGTAAATTCTCTTAATAAGGAAAAGCAGAAAAGTGGATTAGGAGATATTTCATGGGTTTTTAAAATGAGGGGCCTAGTTGTCTCAATATAGATAGAGGGTTACAGGCCTTCAGGATGAGGCAGTGAAGAGGAGACCTCAGACAGGCTGGGATCATCAGTGACAGCAATAATATGATTTTGGTTTTCTATAGTTACTGAAGTCTCCTGAAGATGGACCAGAACTTCTGGGCTCCAGATCATCTGTGGAATGCTGTAGTCTTGCCAGATAGTTTGCACTGCATCTCTCAGCACCAACAGTGGTGCTACACTGAGGTGGGAACGAGGCTATGTCTCAGTTTAGGGAAGGAGCTCTAAGTGTCAATATGCTAACAGATGTTGAAATTGTAGGACTGCTAAACAGACAAATACAACATTGTGAACATATGTATTCATTCGTTTGTTCCTCCCTTTCTCATTCAGCAGGTTCTGTTTTGGTTTTGCTTTTTTTTTTTTGAGTGTTGCCTATTATAGGGTGCTCTGCTAGGTATAAGTTTACAAGACTAATAAATAACTAAAATTAGGTCATCTTATATAAAAACTAAGACATAAATATAATTTTACAGCTAAGATACATAAAAGAAACTTTCTATTTGGATCATAAGGCCAGAACTGAGGCCCTGTTGTTTGCTTTCTAACTATCTATGTCATAAGAATTATTTTTCAATGGTCATAATCTTCAAATGAATAAATTTTGAAAAAAATGTAAAATAACTTTTTGCCCCGATGTCATATTTCCATCAATTGCTAATTTTTGCCCCTCATCATAATGTTTTTATAATACCAGGAAGTATGGAAATCTCATATAAAACTTTGAAAATGGGTAAAGAGATAAAGACTTCTTTTTGTTTTTATTTATGTACATGTAAACGTGTGTCATCATCGTCCACTATAGATGTGAGATTTTCAGAACCATCTGACAATGAACATGGAAATGTTCAGTGAAATCCCATGAAGCAATTTCTTTGTGAAAACAACTCTCAGGAAGGAGAGTTATCCAAGTTCCCATAGCAATAAAGCAGCACTGCATAAAAATCCCCACTATCTTGCTGGTATTATCCAGCTCTGGAATAGAGAGCATTTCCACTGTGCAGCAAGCAGATGAGCAGGGGCTGCTTCCTTTCTGTGGAGCTGAAGGCTGGTCAAGAGATCAAGAGACAATCTAACTGAAATGCTTCCTAGTGACTCAGAACCAAGATGCAAGGGCAGGCATGAGGGGCACCCAGGATTCAAGAAGTTGAAAAATCCAGAATGAACAGCAGCATCTTCAACAATTCTATCACTTAAAAAATATCTGAAACACTAGATGTCAAAGAAAAACATATTCACTTATTTTATATAATTAATTAGAACTGAAGTCAGTGGCATATATAATACATCTGTAACACTATGTTCATGTGCTTGAAAAATTGGAAAACAAAGCTTACATTTGAAAAAAAATATTTTTTTTCAAGAATTTGACTCCTTAGTATCTAGAAAAGACTAACAAGCTTATGAAAATTCTTGCTCTGGGGTAAAGAGAAAATTAGAAAGGCAACAAATATGATAGATCCTTTCAGTAATTAAAACTTACTGACACTGATAAGCCTAAATCCGAATGGCAGTGTTTTCTTGAGTCATTGGTACCATTCCTCTTATCATGTACAGCTAGGGAAAAGATTTGTAATAACCCAGGGGTTTTATAGCCCCTAGGCTATCTATCAATGGTCTTTCAGGGGTCTTTGAACACCCCCATCCCACCAAATTTTCTGATAAATAGAGTATGATGGTTCTGTATCATGTCAACTTGGCTACATTGGAACTATGTTTTCCAGAATTTCCTTCTCTGCCCAGAGAGTGAGGCCTCGAGAGATATTTTGCATGAGATTAAGAAAGTGGAAGAGCACAGCTTACCCTTCCCCCTCCCCATATCCTCAAGTCCATTCTCTAGTAGGTCTGTGTCTTTATTCCTGTCTCACCCCTAGGTTCTTCATGACATTTTTTTCCTTAAATTCCATATATATGTGTTAGCATACGGTATTTGTCTTTCTCTTTCTGACTTACTTCACTCTGTATGACAGACTCTAGGTCCATCCACCTCATTACAAATAGCTCAATTTCGTTTCTTTTTATGGCTGAGTAAGAGTGGCATGGACATATATACACTACCAAATGTAAAATAGATAGCTAGTGGGAAGCAGCTGCACAGCACAGGGAGATAAGCTCCGTGCTCTGTGACCACCTAGAGGGGTGGGATAGGGAGGGTGGGAGGGAGGGAGACGCAAGAGGGAAGAGATATGGGAACATATGTATATGTATAGCTGATTCACTTTTTTATACAGCAGAAACTAACACACCATTGTAAAGCAATTATACTCCAATAAAGATGTTAAAAAAAAAAAAGAAAGTGGAAGAGCAGCGGTGGCCATCTTGTTTTTTTATGCTTGAAAAGCGGGTTCAGGGCACCAAGAACTGTGGGGACCCACGCATGTTGTTACTTATCCACAGGCTCACCTTGCTGGCCTGGGACAGCAGCTGGGCCCCTGCCAGATCCTTCTGCTGGATCAGCTTCCCTGACTGCTGGACTAGGTGCATATTTAGCTCCATGATGGAAGGCACCAGCTTAACCTTCATCCAGCCTGTCTTTGCTCGCCCTGCTTCACATCCATCTCTTTTCCCAGCTGCCTGTGGACTCAGGTGCCAGCGCCAGACACAGAAACAACTGTACGTCCTTACTCAGACCTCTTAACCAGCTCCCACAGCACAGTAAGTTTAAATCCTTGTAATTATATATATAATAATTAATAAACATGTATAAATAAATGTATATATGGTTTTGCTTAAACCCTAACTGACACATTGTATGCCAAAGCATAATTTTTGAAAAGCTGCAAATGTAACTCAATACAAATATACACAGTGAGCATGGGAAAGATTGATTTATGAAGAAACCAGCAAGGTGGCATACGTAGTTCAAAGAAAGATACAAAGCACTGATGTCAGAAAAAGAAAGAATTCTGGAATATGATTGGCTGAGTTAGATTCAAAACTGGTTAATATACTGCATGACAGAGCATAACCTTTGGGATTATCTTTTGTTTTGGAGAGAAATCATTTGTACAACAATCATTTATACAACTTGGTACACATTTTTCACTTAAACAGAAATTTTAAAGAAAAACCTCTAACACTACCAAAAAAAAAAATGGAAGTCAGTATCACTTGCTTCAAATAGAAGGAAGTCCTAAAAATTATATAATTATTAACATAAATATGACATATATACCACTTGAAATCTGCATTCCACTGGTAGCACATACTGTCCTATATTTTGGGAAATATTAGTCTAAAACATTTAAGGAGATTCTAGACTAGAGATTACTTACTCCTAAACCCGGAAGGGATTGTAGAAACTAGCTCATTTTAGAAATGAATAAATGGAAGGAGAGAGAGGTTTAAGTGACTTGTTCCCAGCCACACAGTGATGACTAGGGGCCTCTACCTCCCTACTGTTTATCTCCCCATGATTCATGTATTTGCTTATCTGTAACCGTATGTGCCATTTGCAATTAAGCAAATCCTCTCCAGCATTTATCTAACTCTGAGCTTTTGTTCATCTTGAATACTTCCTTTTGCTTTTCTGGCTCCATAGACCAGACTCACCTTGAGTGCCACCTTCTCCATGAATGCTTTATTTGTATTTCTCTTTTAGCATTTATTTATCCTTTTTTGCATGATATTGCTCTCTTTTTGTACTTGTTTTATATCTCCTACTTTTCTCGAGCCTCAGTTCAGAGCCTGAATATGGAGACAGCTTCATTTTTATACTTTCCTCTTAAATGGTACCCAGCAATATCCCTGTAAGAGTTTGTGCTCAATAAGATTTTTGCAATGAACTATCTCTCGAATCTCACTACTATTTGGGAACAAAGCTGTGGAAAATGTGATGCTGGTGGTCTTCTATATTATGGGGCCCATCTGTTTGCTATTACCTGTTTCCCACCTGCTGTCATTACTAGCATAAAACTCCATCTGCTACTTTCTCTTCTCTTCCAAGCCTGACTTGGCACTAAATCTGTCAGACTCTACTTCAGGTTTGCCTAGTCAGCATTACTCTTCCTTAATGGTTTTACTAATTACTAAAGGTCTGTTTTATTTTATTTGCCTCTTGAGAGTATTTAAGATGTGAACAAGGTAACCAATACTGAATTCAAGACAATCTGTCAAAACTATTTGTAAAAATAGTACCAAGCAAAGCAAAAAAAAAGTACTAAGCAAGCATTCAGATTTGGAACTGAAGAATGGGTTACAGCTGGGAGAGTGTGACCTTGGGAAATCAATTAACCTTTCTGATTCTCCGTGTTCTCTCCTTTAAGATGAGAGAATTAGGTACAAGGTCTCTAAGGTCTCTTCTGAGTGAAACATCTTCCATAGCAAATATTCATCCTTTAGGAGAGACTTAATTCCATCTCAATTCCATTTCCTTCATGAATCTTTCCTGACCTCTATCCTGATAAAAATGTGCCCCTTCTTTTAACATAGTACAGTGCTTAATTCTCAACTATGTTACAGTATACCTTATCCTGAACATGGTCAAGTTAGCTGTGTAAGTTGTTTGCTTTACTCCATTACACTGACCCTCCCTTAAGTTGTGGGTTTTTGAATGCATTAATAGAGTCTTTGTAACACGCAAATGCCTAGCAAAGTGGATTATAGATAGTACATTGCAGTGTGCGCTGAATGATATTTGTTGACTGAGTAAATTAATGAATGAACTGAAAAATGACTGAGTAAATTAATGAATGTGTAACACCATGATAATTCTGTTCTGAAAGCAACAAAAACCAAAAATGCTACTAAACTAATTGAATAATGAAAGAAATTAATGCCAGGATTATGAATTTTGGTCATCATGGAAAGCAACTCCAGAAACTAAATGTAATACATCATTTAAACATAATAGCAACATATAGTATGGTTGATATGTAAATACAGTAGCATGTGTAGAAGGAGAGGCCATGATACAGAGTGACTGGGAGCACAGATTCTAGAGCCCGGTGCCTGGCTTTTGTTCTGGCTCTGATACTTCGTATGACCTTGGGAAAGTTATGTAACTCTGTCTCAGCTTTATCACCTGTAACATGGGAGTATTTACTTCATAGAGTTATTGTGAGAATTTAATGCATGCCTGGCACATATTAAGTGCTCAATAAATGTTAGCCATTATTTTACAATTAGTACTGACATATTTCAATATGTCTGTCCTTTAGTACATAAAATGGGAGTAATAATGAAAGCTTTCTCCTGGAAGCATTGTGAGGGTTTTCTTTTTTTTTTTTTTTTTTAACTCTTATGGCCATTGAATATGTTCTACTTACATCATTATATCAGAACAAAAATATCTTAACTTAAAAATAGCTTAAAAGTACTGAGGTATTTTAAAAGTGACCTGGATTCTCACTCATCCTAAGCCAGTTTATTTTTCCAGTTTGAGAATCCTGCAATATGTGCTTGTTAGAAAACTGGCATAACATGAACTGCATACTGTACTTAATGTATACACATCAGGCATAAAATTAATGAGCATCAATATTTTCCCTTAATGCTTCAGAAAGAAAATTCTAGAATATTCTTGAAACCGAGCAGAACACTGTGGGGCCCTCCCAGGTACAGATCTTCTCCGTGTCCCCCGTTTCTTGCCTGCAGGAAAAAAGGCTTCAGCCTCCTAAATCTTCCCTGAGTTCCAAAGAGCAGATTCAAACAGTTACTAATCAGGGAGGGGAGGGAATGCAGAAACAAAGGAGGAGAAGTCAAGAAAAAACAGTGCCGGGATAAAGCAGGGTCCTGGTTCCTCCTCAAGGGATGTATATATGACAATATTTTTGAGATTTTCTGCAGGAACTAAGGCCCCCATCCAGGTGGAGGATGGTAAATTCAGGCTGAGCACAAGACTCTTGGAACATGCCCCGTTACCTCACCACCAAGCAATCAGAAGAAAGTCACGCACTCTGTAGCCCACAGTCCAAATTTTGCCTATAAAAACTTTTCCCTGAAAACCATGGGGGAGTCCGGGGTTTTTCAGCATGAGCCATCCAATCTCCTTGCCTGGCCCTGAAATAAACCTCTCTTTGCTCCAAACTCTGACGTTTTGGTTTGTTTGGCCTCACTGTGCATCGGGCACATGAACTTGTGTTCGGTAACATGCTTACTTCAAAAATATCTTCGTCTTGGAGACAACCAAATGATTTCCCCAAATCTTTCATTTAATGTCAATTCTGTGAGGATGAAATGTGTAATTAGGGCCCAGATCACAGTTACATTCTGGCTCTACCAAACGTGATATTGCATCTTTCTAAACCTCAGCTTCTCCACCTGTGATACAAGAAAATAACAACATCTGTGCTCAAAAGGTTCTTGTAAGGATTAAGTAAGATCACATAGAAGGCACTGAGCATAGTGTGGGGTGGAGAGTTAATGATCAATCCATGGGATTGATATTATTTCTGATGAAATACACTTGCCATTATATCAACAAAATGGTAAATTGTAAATCCATTTAGGCATACTGCATTTCATAAAGAGGTTCCAGGTTTCTACAATACCAACTGATTGAACAATCAGAGGAATTTTTTTTTTTATGAAAGGCAACATTTTTCTTGAGCTGTGAACAACAGTCTTTCTAACAAGGTTTTCCAGATCCTGGGATAGAAGTTTTGCTATCATCTCTCTCATTGCTGAAAGCCTGACAGTCCACAGAATTGTTGCTCTAAATATAGGCAATTATATTTTCTGAGGAACAGGGAGAAGAGAGAGATTTTATAGCAAGGATAGGGGAGTGTTCTTGAAGCCATAGGATCTGCAACATCTTGTTCAACGGAAGGCATATAAGCCCTCACAGCATCTCCACCTGACAGCATCCAGAGCTGAAGGGCTGCTTCAAGGTCAGGACATGCATGTACATCTGCCTTTCCTGCCCCCCTTTTCCTGACTTCTCACTTCAGTGACCACCCCAGGAGCAAGTCTAGGAAAGCGTATGAAAAATTCAACAACAAAGCAGAATTCAGTGATACAACAAGGTGACTTTTCAGGCAACTTAAACCATAAGAAATGTCTCTTGAAAAAAAGGGAATCAAAACCTAAGGAGTTTGACACAAAATATTCCTATAAGGTATTTTTAGATGCGTTGATGAGTTAAGATGATCAAGTGTCAAGGTAAAAACACAAGCCCAGATTTAGTAACGAGAGAGAAATGCCTTCTCATGTTTGTGACCCTCTTGAGTTCTGCTCTAATTCACAACGCCCCCACTGACAGCTCGCTGAGCTATGCAGGTAGATCTTTATATCTCCACACAGAAGTCATGCTCAGAAGCCCACAAGCTGTTTAAAAATGCCATGCTCCCAGCCGCTGTTCTCCTAAGACACGGCAGCTGTATAATTTCTTCATATATTTCCATAAATGACTCCTATGCATGGGGAAGACTGTATGAGGCCAAGGTTATCATAAACTTCTGCTATGAAACAACCCATTATCTATTATCAGCCTCTGTCACCAGTCTGTGCACAGAGAAGGCGAGCCCAGAGAAATGTCATTAAAGAAAAATGAAATAGGTTCAAAAAGACGAGGCGAAAGACATCTGCCTATAGCTCTATAACTCAAAGGTAGCGGGGTATAACTGTATCTCATTCATATTAGGTCATTAAACCAGGGGACAGGATGCAGAGGTGCACTGGGGACCTTGGCATTAAGATACCATAACCACTTAATTCTCTCTCTCTCTCCTTCTCTCTTTCCCATTCCCTCTCTCCTCTCCCTCCCTCCCTCCATCTCTCTCAGTCTTCCTCTACCCCTCATTTGAAAACCGTATTATTCAGAGGACAAAAGCAAACCTGTCTGAGGAAAAATAATAAAGCTTCTCTTTTCTTCCAATCCGTTATTCTTCTATAACTGTGAAAGCTATTATGTGATCCTCGTACCACAGAATACCGCTGACTAGTCTTAGCTCTCTAACAAATATTTCATCAAGTAGTCGCTTCAATTATAAAAATGATCTAGGTTGGATAATTAGATCTTCTTTACTGAGAAGCTGTTTCTAACCCTCATTGCACAGGAGTGTATGAAAATAGGTAGATTTGACACTGTTTATTCCAGGACTCTACAAATGCAGGGATCTCAGGGACAGCCTGGCAGAATCCTCCTATCAAAGGACAGAGGAGTCTTGGAGGAAGAGCTCATTCTAAGAAGACAGGCTGGGACAAGTAGGTGACTTCCAGGAAAATGGGCCAGAACATCAGGGTGAAGATGATTCTGGGAAAGATGGTGCTGGATATTCAGCTTATCATTTTCCCACCACCCATTGACTCTCTTCCTGAAAGCAGCTTTCTTGAGTCCACAGCAAAAACTGTGCTGCCAGGAAGATCAGCTCGGTGCTCTGTGACCACCTAGAGGGGTGGGATAGGGAGGGCGGGAGGGAGACACAAGAGGGAGGAGATATGGGGATATATGTATATGTATAGCTGATTCACTTTGTTATACAGCAGAAACTAACACACCATTGTAAAGCAATTATACTCTAATAAAGATGTTAAAAAAAAAAATACTGTGCTGCCTCTATCATTCTCCTGCACAGAATCTGTAGTCTTCTTCCTAATAAAATTACATATTTGTTGGTATCTTTACGAGCTTAATGTCTGTTTTTTTCTACTTGACTGGAGGCTCCATGAAGCCCAGGATCATGTCTGTTTTGTTTCCTGTCCCCCTATTACTCAGCCCATGTACTTACCGAATGAATTCACAGATGAATGTGAATTACTGGTACTAGGGGAAGGGGGGATTTGATAAAAACAGAGAATGAAGAATAAACTACCAGACATGTTGAGAACGAAAATCAACATCTCCATTAGTTTCAATTACATTCACAGGCGTAGGACATGGCAAACTTAGTGCAGATAGCTATATCTTGGACATCAAGCATTGAGATCTTTCTCCCAGACATTAGATGCCACCACTGGCAGCAAAGATGCTGTCTCTGGGAAGGGGGAGGGGAGGAGAACATAGTTATACCTGTGCTCTTACCAGCACTAAGAAAAAGCAATGAAGGAGAAAAGAACTTGGTGCTTTAGAGAGAGAAAAATACCCAAGGAGATTATTTTTAGAGTCCACACAAGATACTCCAGGAAACTTTCTGAATTACTGGGGACATTTTTGAGAAAAGCTCAAAACTTACGTTCATAAATTTGTTTTGAGATTTTCTAATCACACTTAAAAACATTAAATGATGTACTGCTAAGAGAAGAAAGCAGTTCGTAGGTGAGCATGTATAAATTCATGCTTCTATGTGCATGTATGTGTTAGAAAGGACAGGAAATTTATTTACAATATATTCATAGGAGTTATTTTGAAAAGTGACATTGTAAGTGATTCTATTTATCTTTGCCTTTTTTTTAAAAAAAGCTTTGTCTTTTATTTTGTTAAGTGAAAAATCATTGTGCAATCTTAATGAGTCTTTAACATATTTACATTACACTTTATGTTTATTGCAGTGTACAAGGAAAACATAATCCCTAGCCAATATGGTACAGTGGGAGTTGCATACCACACAGAGACACACTGATCTGTAAGTAGTAATAGTGTTACATAATTAGCACTTACCTGTATCTCTGATTTTCCCCCTTGAACAAGGAATCCTTGTGCTTATAAATATTTTTAATATGTGCTTTTTTTTTAAACTGGTAAGAAAAGAAAAACAAATTGTGCTCATTTCAGTGTGCTAACTTGAGAACAGAGAGAAAAAGGTAAAAGAGTACAGGGTCACTTATAAAAGCAGGGACACGATGACCCAGCAAGATAATGAGACGGTACAGTTCCTCTTTCCTATATTCTTTTCTGCAAGTGAGCACTTCCACTCTCAGCTCATCTATGATTTCTATTTAAGCAGAAAATAAAGGTTTTTCTGGGGGAAAGAAAGAGGAATATAATCCGTGGAAAATGGAGTTGTATAGTGAATAATCATATGCAGTTTCTATCTAGATTAGGTAGATCGAATAACCCCAGTAAAAACCCCCTCTTCCACTGGGCAAGATGGGACATGGCCCATGGGCACCTCTTCGTCTTTGCACAGAGCAGCTCCTCTGCCTGGAAGATGCCCCCTGCTCTTTTCCTCCTTGCTCCTTCTCATCTATCCAAGAGGAGTCGACATCTGCCAGCTTTTGATGCCCTGAGGAATCCGTTGCCATCAAAAGGGGTAACAATGTGAAGGGCTGAAAAGTAAAGAAAGCCACTCCACAGCTATTTTCAATATGAGAAAAGCCAAAGATCCCCACCTCACCTCCAGTTTTTCCTTTCCATCAAGTTGTCACAGCCTCAGTGGCACAATTAAACAAAAACAACAGCAGCGACAATAACACAGGACTTGCCAACCCAGAGAAACAAAGAGCAAACCTTCTCGAGTGCCGGTTCATTACTGTGCTAGACCCTGGAGAGATGAATAATTTAGGATCTTTGATGGCAGAGCCTCAGGTCTTTTAAAATGCAAACTGGTGAGTCACAGGAAGAAATGAAGTTGGCTTTACCCAAAGTAGTTTCCACATCTGATGCTCTCAGTCTCTCACTGTGCCCTATGGCCTTATTCAGAGAATTTCCTCTGCCCATAAAGTGTGACTCAACATCCCTACACATGAAGAGTGTGTCATCTGTTGATTATTTCTTACAATACCTCCTCCTGATAATAGCTGAACACCTAAAAAAAAAATTTTTTTTTAATCAGTCACTGTAGAGAAGAAGATGGGGAAAATTTAAATGTATGCAAACATGGTAGAGAGCACACTGAACACATCTGATTATCAGGCTGAAGGACTCTGTAACAATGACCAAATCCCTCTTCTAACTAAAGCCTCAGAACTTCACCAAACAACTTCCCCAGCCCACTGCAACCACCCCAGGCAGACATAATCACCCCAGTTTTGGAACTCCCACACATTTTGGTTTTGCATCAAAAACGCCACCACGGTGAAAATTAAAACTCAATATTAGAGATAGATGGGTTCTTGCTATACCTCAGGTATAGTGCAAGCTCCTCCACTAGGGAGTATGTCTCAGCCGTCTTGGTATTCACCGCTCCTAGCTTAATTTTTGGTACTTGGGAAGCTTTAATAAACAAGTATGAATAAAAATAATCCAAAAAGAACTTAAGTACTTTTACTTTATACATATACTGTTATATGGCTGAGGAATAATGTTAGAACTAAGAACCCACATCCCTAATTCGTTCACACACAACTTCAAAGATACTATTGTCTCCCTGAAGTGTAACTCTAATCATGCCATTTTCCTGCACACACAAAAAAATTTTTTAATTAAAAAAATAAATAAATAAATTGCTCCCCATCCCCTGGAGAACTCTGGGCTCCCCTTAAAATCTGCGCCTCCCCCGTCTGCTCCATCTTCACCCCATTACATAAACCAAAACTTAGGAGTCTTTCTTGATTCCTCTCTTTCCCTCCTATCATTCATGATAAAGTCCTATCAGATCTGCCTTCAAAATACACCTAAAATCTGTCTACATCCTCTGTTACTTTCCTCGTCTCAGGTGCCAGCACCCTTCACTCAACTTTTGAAATAGCCTTCGTTAATTACAGAAACTAGTCTCCCTGTTCCCAGCCTTGCCCATCTCTAATCCACCTTTCACATAAAGGAGCAATAAAATGGACTTTAAAAAAAATAAATTTATTTTATCTATTTTTGGCTGCATTGGGTCTTCGTTGCTCTGCGCAGGCTTTCTCTAGTTGCAGCGAGCGGGGGCTACTCTTCATTGTGGTGCACGGGCTTCTCATTGCAGTGGCTTCTCTTGTTGTGGAGCACAGGCTCTAGGGGCGCGGGCTCAGTAGTTGTGGCTTGCAAGCTCTAGAGCGCAGGCTCAGTAGTTGTGGCGCATGTGCCTAGTTGCTCCGCGGCATGTGGGATCTTCCCAGACCAGGGCTCGAACCCGTGTCCCCTGCAATGGCAGGCGTATTCTTAACTGCTGTGCCACCAGGGAAGTCCCTAAAATGGACTTAAAAAAAAAAAACTGTCCATTCATACTTCATCACATCTCTAATTAAAACATTTTATTACCTGCCATTGCACTTAGGGAAATACAGAAACTCCTTACCATGACCTAGAGAGCCCTCTGCAAGCTGGCCCCCTGCTCACCTCCCTTGACCTCATCATCCCCCTGCTCTTGCCCCTTGATCATTACTTTCCAGCCATACAACTGATTCCCACCTGAGAGTCTGTTCCCCTTCTCTGGACAATTCTCCTCTATGATCTTCTCGTGGATGCTTCCTTCTTGTCTCAGCCTTAATGTCACCCCCTTAGAGAGGTCCTCCTGGACCACCTAATGGCTTTCCCATCCATTCTGTCACCTCTCACTGTCCACTGCATTTTCTTCATAGCACTTATCATCACCTGATATTTCCTTGTTTGTTTTCTGATTTTTAATCCCTATCCACCTCCAGTAAAACAGAAGATGAGGTCCTCCTCCATCTTGCTTCCCACTGAACTCCCATTGCCTGGAACAACTCCTGACACACGGTGGATGCTCCATAAATATTCATTGAGTGAATAAATGAATGTGGTCCAAAACTGGATAGGCTACTCAGAGACCTTCTGTTAAGATACCAAATTATTTTTCCAGCCATTGCTCTCCTTTCACAACCCTGTGTTTACAGCCAAATGCAACAGTTTGTTCCCTCTACACACTTAGGATTTTCCTGAACTGTTCAATGATTGAAGGGTATTAAGAATGAAATCAAGGGACTTCCCTGGTGGTCCAGTGGGTAAGACTCTATGCTCCCAATGCAGGGGGCCTGGGTTCCATCCCTGGTTGGGAAACTAGATCCTGCATACATGCCGCAACTAAGAAGCCCACATGTTGCAACAAAGATCCTGCGTGCTGCAGCTAGGACCCAGCGCAGCCAAAATAAATAAATAAATATACAAATATTCAAAAAAAAGAAAGAAAAAGAATGGATTCAAGGCCAAACCCAGCTAAATGTGTGAAGTCACTCATATTTATCTTGTGGTTCTTCCAGACCTCTGCTTAGATTTCTCTCCTTCTTCCTTACCCATCATGCAGTGTCACCACTTTTGGGGGGAGATTCTGTAAACTTATTCACCCCCTAGATGTGAAGGGCTACAGGCAACCAGGTGGTTGATACACAGTTTTATCTACATTTCACTTAGCTTGACCAAGTGCCTCAGAATGATCTGGATAGTTGATGGCAGAGGTTTCTGCCCATGAAACAAAAAAAAATTTTAAATAAAAATTCCATTTCCCAATTAAGCAAATTGTATTGTTATTACTATCTGACACACCTTGGGGACAGATATTTTCACAGGAGAGGCTTTTGCACTTACTCTCTGAGCCTGCACTGCACGTTCCAGGGCCAATTTGCTGTTTACGTTAGTCTGGCATCTCAATACAGGTGTCTCTGTGCAGAGCAGCCTGGGAAGACATAGCTCCCAATTCACGTTTAGTGCTACCACCAGCCAGGCGGGGTAGAACTGCCCAGTGGTGTTAAGTAGTTCTCTTTCATCAACACATATTTCAGGATACTGTTATCTCATTTTTTTTTATTCTCATAAAGTAGAAGGAGTTGGATAGCTTTATCAAAAAACCTTACATATAACATCTTTAGTTTTAAATTCTCATTTAGTTTAATATCTCTGTTTTCCCTTTGCCTCTTTTTTTCTGAGATATGTATACATATACACACCTATAAGAGTATCTGGCACATTATAGACACTTAAAAAAACATCTGTTGAGTAAATTTTCTTTCAAAATATTTCGAGAAAAGGAATTGATAGTAAGTTTGTCACTATAAAAAGTATTCCTGCATCATAGAAAGACTACTTAGAAGTTCAAAAACCTAAAATATTTACCTCTGAAATGCTGAATATATAGAAGTCTTCAAATATCCAGAGAACTTTCCTATTGAAAATTCCCTTATAATGTTCTGATTTGGGCTCATTCTGAGAAATATGATGAATTACTACTCTTGGCCAGACACACAGAATACAGCACCTCTCCTCACTGCTTCAAATTTAGTCAAGCATTGTCTCCATACTTATGTATATAAGTATGCCCTCCAGGAGCCCACAACCAAACCTGGATGATTTTGTCCTTTGCTAGATATGTGTTTCCTTGTATGAAACGTTCACTTCCCTTGAAGTAGGAGCATATCTTGATAATTCATCAGATGTTTCCCCCCTGCCCACTCCCACCCCCAGCAAAGTTACTACCTCTGCAATATCCTGTGTCAGTTTGAGGGCAACCGCTGGAATGAAGAGGATTTATTGCAACCTGAGTAGCCCATGTCTCTGTGAATTCAGCAGATTAAGCTTTGAGGCAGTAGGAAAGGAAACTGGTGATTTTTAAAAATTTGCCAGCTTTGGAAAACAATTTTAGTTGATAAATGTTATAGAGTCTATTGTAAACTGCAAAATATAGTGTAGATGCTTGTTAAGTTTCTAATACTGTAAGTATGTTTTTCTACACATTTTAATTCTATGTCCAGGGCTTTTATTGAGGCATCTGGCAACATTCATTTCCTCTCCTTCTTTCACTCTAAAGTGCTAAATTGTACTGCTTCTCATGTTCTGAGCCACGTGCCCCCTTAATGAACTAATTTAAGGTCTCAGGGCTTAACATGATGCCACTCCTAGATTACACTTGGGTTTTAACAGTTGCTTTCAGTGCTGCAAACTCAATGATTAATCAGGAGAGGGAATTACCCGCACAAACATGATATCACTCAGGAAAGTGTTTCCTGGAGCCTCTCACAACCACCAAGAGAGATAAATGGAGAAGACCTTTGTTTTTTGAGGAAACAAACTGTATGTGTGTGAAAAAGCCATGAGAGAAAAGTTGAATTCCATGGAGTATAGATGCCGTCCCCAACAGTTGTAACCCTGATGCTCTCACTAACATTTAATAGAATAAGGATGGGGGTACATATTAAACTTTTCTGAGTTGCTAAACACAATTTCAAGAAAAAATTCCCTTGAGAATATATTTCAACACACACACAACACAATCTTGAGCACAAAGTGACTAAAAAGACTTCAGAGGTAACAACACCAGATACAGCCATCAGGAAAGCATTTAAGGACTGAGGTCAGGTTGGCCTTATGGTTAACAGATGTACAGTTCAAACAACTGTTAAATGTTGTTAAAAAAAAAAAAAGAGAGAGAGAAGGGAAGGGAAGGGAAAAACGATGGGGTATCTCCTGTGATACAGAACAGCTCCATGTAAATGGCACTGGTAATTCAATGTTCTAAACACACATTACTGGAACAACTTCTTAGTGGGAAGACACAACACACTTGAGGAATTACCACAAATAATAAACTCAATAGTAACTGCAATAGATTGGGTTTTTGTGACTCCTTTGAAGTCATGAAGTCACGAGACAACATAAAGCAAACTCTGAAATTTTAAAAAGAAAACGGCCTAATGAACTGAGGTTCACAGCATATAGCTGGGTCAGTCTCTCACTCTTGGCATATCTAAACAGTGTTCAGAACACACTGTCAACAAGTTCTCACCTATTTTCTAAATATATATATAGCTTTTCTTAATTTTTTTCCCTGAATAGATCATTGACATTCCAAATTCATACTAATACAATTAGATTATCAATCCAGTGACATGTTTTTGTCACAAAAGGGAATACATAGATGGAACCAATGAGCATTGTGTCCTCGAGTTGCTTAAGGACCAGTGGGAATACGTGGTACATTCATATCTACATATGTATTGGCAGAGCTGCCACATGTGGTTGGCTAAGTTGTGCAGTGCACAAGCTACACGGTTGTCTAGGCGACCTGTAAATAAAGTGATGGACGATGGGAGTTCAAAGGAGAGAGAAGTTTCTTCCATCTGGAGCATCAGGAAAGACTTCCTGGAAGAGGCGATGTTTAAGCCGTGCATTGATGGAAAGGTAAATCCTCTCCACAGATGTTGGAATGATGGTGAGAGGAATTTAGCTGGAGGAAACAGGCTGCTTCTGACCGCAGTGGCCCAGAACCCGCTCACTCACTGATCTTGGCCCTGTGTGGTGTGGTCAGTGTGCATCACTCTGGCCTGACCTCTTCATGGGACTCCTTCATGGAAGGCTTTTCATACCTGCTGATGCCTTTGCCTCATGCCCCACCCCGCCTGCGCCTGCTTGGCTCAGCTAACTCACCTGCAGATCTTAGCTTAGGCCTTACTGCTCACCACCCACCCTCCACCCCAGCCTCGGGTAGGCACAACCCATGGAACTCTGGACAGACCTGTCATGGCACTTATATGTTTTGAACAGTTCCTCTGCAAAACTGTAGGTTCCCTAAGGGAAAAGACTGTGTTTACCTTGTTGACAAGTAATTCTCCAGCGACTAACACAGTCACTGACACCTATATGGGCTCAGTAAACAATTTTTGTATTGCTTATATAATGATATTTTGCTACATCAAATTAAAATAAGTTTTGTGAGCAAAGGGGACCTCTGTCAAATACTAGGTTTTCTGTACAATTCAACTTCTTTAAAAAATGCCTTGATATTGATAAAAGAAATTATAGATAGTAAGATTTATCTCTCTTTAATTTTTAAAACTGCTTTTAGAACCTTTTAGATTGTTATCCAACTAACATGGCATTAATCTCCATATAGCAAGAATACCAAAACTCATGAGTTTCGAGGGTTTTTTTGTTTTTGTTTTTGTGGTACGCGGGCCTCTCACTGTTGTGGCCTCTCCCGTTGCGGAGCACAGGCTCCGGACGCGCAGGCCCAGCGGCCATGGCTCACGGGCCCAGCCACTCCGTGGCATGTGGGATCCTCCCGGACCGGGGCACGAACCCGTGTCCCCTGCATCGGCAGGCGGACTCCCAACCACTGCGCCACCAGGGAAGCCCGAGTTTCAGTTATTTTAAAAGTCTAGAAGGTATATGACAGGCTAAGGATAGACTTCATCCACTGATTCACTCATGCAAAAAATATTCACTCCAGGCCAGAGCTGTTTTAGGCATTGAGGAGACAGTTAGAAACAAGACAGAAAAGACCACACAGGAGTGCGGGGTTCGGGGAGATAAACATGTAAGCCAACAAATAATCAAAAAGATTTGGAGGTGGTAAGTACTACCAAGAAAATTGAAAGGAGCTTGTTCCAAGAGATGGGAACATGAGAGAACCTACATTATATATGTTCAGAGAAGGTATCTCTGAGGAAGGTGCATTTAGGCTGAGACAAGAAGGAAGCAGGCATGAGAAGAACTGCGTAAGAATGTGCTGAGGTCAGTAAGATAAAGTTTTGAAGGACAGGGTTCAAATATCTCACTTTAAGGAAATGTCCGTCCCTTGAGTGCCAGTGAGGAGCACCGTCTAGGCTTCTGTAGGAATTCTGCTCCCCCCACCTACCCCTCCACCCCACCACCCACAGAATCACTGCTCGTCTCTCTTGAAAACAACACTTCAAGGTCAGAGGAGCAAGTCTTTGAAATGGGGGAGGTGAGATAGAGTTCTTTATTTTTATTTCAAATGCTATTCCCCCTTTCCTATTTAAATAACTCTAAAGAGCTCTCTATCTTCCCCTTCCGGCCCTGAATCTGTGCAGCTTCTTGCTTGCAAACCACTGACACTGATCTGGCTGACTTAAGATGAAAATAAGTGATTAGAAGGATACCAGGATTTTATTCACCTGATGAAAATGCAGGAGAATCAGCTTAGAAAGCTGACAGGCAACAAGGGTCCTAGCCAGCAGAGAACAGAGCCAAGGCCCTGACAGGAGCATCTGCTTAGGACACAAAGCCAGGCACTGCTACTCCTTGATCCACGCTGCTGGCTCCACTGTCAGTGGGTGTTGGCCACTGGATTCCCAACTCACTCTACCACCACTGCTTCCAAGAACAATCTCTCAATATCCTTTTATCTTTGTATCCCTCCCTCCAGCTTCAGATTCCTTGGCAGAAACCAAGGAATCCAGTCGGCCAAATTCAATATGCCTAGACCTTGGTTTTCTCATCTCGAAAGTGGGTACTTTGGTATCCACCCACAATAGTGCTATTGTCAGGATTAAGTTAGACAATAGAGAATATGACAGTAGCTGTGCTTTATGTTGTTTTCATTCCTACTTTGAGCCCTCAGGACACAAGTTCTTTAGGACAAGCAAAGTAGCTATGTATGCCTTTATTCTGATTCTAATTGTTGCTATTTCCATCATGGGTTTCCATTCCCTCTCATCTTGTCATTTCATCACTTTTTGTCCCCTTTATTTTCTCTTCTGTCTCCCATCTCATTTTCCTTAATGAATCTCAATTTTCAGAATTACATGTTGGTCTTTTATAGATATCACTGGCCAATCTGAGAATGTCTTTCATTTTGTGAAGGAAAAGAATGTTTCAGGCAGGAGTGTCAGTGTCAGTGTTTGCTTCTTCTCTGCCATATTTTAAAATGATGGTTTTGTTTTTTCGTCGAAGACGAATAGGTGTTTTATTCTTGCTTTTCTTTCCTAAATCCAGAATCAGCCTAAAAACTGGAGGTTGCAGAGGGTTATTCTTGAGAGCAGAGTTTTCAAGCTCAGCACTCCTGACGTTGTGGGTTGGGTAGTTCTTTGTTGTGGGGTCTGCCTTGTGCATTGAAAGATGTTTGGCCTCATTTCTGCTGACAGTATCTCTCCTCTCCCCCGCCCCAGTGTCATTATAAAAAATGTCTCCTGGGGGTTAAAACCATCCTGGATGAGAGTATCTGCCAGGCACTCGACTAATTGATTAACATCTATGTTACTCTTGACTTCACCATGAGGCTTTTTTTTCTAAACAGCATTTAAATATTTTGCCCCAACTTAGGTGACTTGGAACACTTTTTGAACAAATGAACAGACTTTTTCCAGTCCTAACCATAAGCTGTGTCTTGAACCTCCCACCTTGGTGACAAGAGTGACTTAGCTCAGAGGGTACATATGGATCATGACTGCAGAGTCCCATCAAGGACACTCATAAAGCAACTCAAATGTATCTTTTTGCTGTATGACTTATAAGCTCACTGTTGTTAAAATATCATATAGTTCTTTTACTGTAAAATACCATTGGTTGTAGGATTCACCATTATAGCTTTCTTCTTACTTAAAAAACATTATATTAAATGTTCACAAGTCTTCTTTAATTAACCACAATGCTACATATATTTGCATTCCACTTTATTTCTCAGGATTGCACTCAAACTGTGAGTCTAAGGATAGGCTTCAAATGGTAAGGTACATGAGGAGCATCATGGGAGCCTGTTAAAATGCATCTTATTTCCATCCCTCTCCTTTATATTATAACTTTTTGAGGAAGAGTAGTAGAGTGCAGGGATGCAATCAATTCTAGACGGGCATCTCAGTGAATTCTGATGCCAGTGGTCCACCAACACACATTGAAAAAGACTGGTCTAAGCTTTCTTCCCTTTTAGAATCTAAAGATTTTTCTAAGTCACTCTTGGACCTCAGCAGCCATGTGTACCATCATAATGACACACTGTTTTTCATAGGCTTGATCATGATCTGAGGGGACATCCTAAATAGTACCAGGGATGAATATGAACTTTCTATTTAGCTAAATTTGTAGTTTTGCTTTTTGTAATTTCAACGATGTACCACTGGGAGTTGAACAGCTTGTTTTATACGCCAGCTGGGACCTTTCAACAGATGAATGTTTACTGCTGTGGTACTAGACTTTCATTGGCTACACCAATCTTTGTTATCTTAGAAAATTATCTAACTCTTCTCCGAATTTTGGCACTTTCTACTGCCTTTCAATATATCCCTTGGGGTAGAACAGATGATCTTCTGGATATGAAATAATTTTTATTTCAAGACTGCATAATAATATCAATTTTACAAGAAATTTTAAGTGACAGGGATTTGAGTTTAATTTAAAATTCATCAGAGTGTGATGTTACTAATGCAAAGCTGTTAATTGAGGTGACAACTGCTTGTCTACATGTTAAATTTGTCTGTGTCTAGTCGTTGACAACTACTTATCAACTCACCTCCCTGGTGGCTGGCTGGAAATTTTCATTTGTCATTAATTATAAGATACGTTCAGATTTTAGAAGAAATCAAATATGATAAAAGTTATTTTACAATAAAAAATTAATATTTTAAGTCCAAGTTTTGCATTGCTAATCAATATATTATTCAAGAATATTAAAATGAAATGATTAGGCAGATTTATCCAAACAGGGAAATTGTGTCCTACATAGGATTTTTTAAAACAAGAAATTCTACTATTGCATAAAAGAAATAGTACAATTTTTGAATTAATGGAGCTCCTTTTTTATATCACACATACCAGTATACATAAATAATTAGCATGTCCTTAGTAAATGTACTTTTTCCCAATTAAAAAAAAGCATAAGCTAATTTAGCAATCAAGGCTTAAACTCCTTTCCCCAGACAAACCACAGAATTAGTCAGAAGGCACAGGATTAAGTCTGTAAACAGAGTTAATACCAGAAACTTTTTGGCTCTGTTTGATATCAGAAGGCCATGTTCCACACGGATAACCCTAGAATACATTCCAAAATGGACTGTTTCTATCCATAATATGTTCTGGTACCTATTTTATTTGGTGGGTTAGAAACCATCTGACAGGTTCTTCCTACCCTACACAGAGAGTACAAAGCAGAGAGGTGGAAGGAAGTGCAGAAGTTTCCTTACTGCGGGCTACTCATCATACAAACAATCATTATTTACTCACCAAAGCCCTCTGAGAAGTATTATTAGATAACATAGGTAGACAGGAGAGCTAAAAACAACACTCCGCACTAAAAGGATGCTAATGGGACATCTCTGAAGGCTCTCAAGTAACTAGTGTCTTAGTTCCTTTAAAAACTCCCAACTCTACATTGCAAAACATTTATTCTGATATGGCCAAATTACAAGAAGCCAGCAGAACCTCTGCCTTGAAGAATACCAGCCACACCAAGAAATCCTTTCTGTTGTTTTCCCATTGAGTCTGGCCTCTGAATGTTATGACAAAGTTAGCATGGAATTTTGTCAAGTTCAAAGTCTCCTGACATTTATTTCTTGGACCTGGAAAGCCTTAGTGCATCTTCAGTGGCTGAATCTTGGAGCTGAGAGCCATGGCAATCAAGGTGAAATGTCAGTCTTAGCCTCCACAGCAGCAGCAAACATCCCCCTAGCAATCACCATAGTCTAAATGTAAGCTAACAAGGGCCAACACTATGGTGGTAAAAACTGAAATAAGAAGGATGGAACAGATGGGGACAGAATTGCTAAGAAAGACTAGTGAGACCTTGTCAATTTTTAAAATGGAAAGGGAAAGAGAAGGCAAAATAAAAAGCTACTTCCATTTTTAAAACTTGGGAGACAGCAGTGCCACTAATAGCACTAGCAAAGTCAGGAGGATAAATATTTGGGGGTTCAAAGATGTGTGAGGTCTGTGATTTATTAAATTTGAAGGGCCAATCCAGTTGCAAGTGTCCAGTTTGCACGTAGAGGAAGAGAAATAAAACTCAAGACGGGGGTTTGGGGATTTGCACAAAGATGTCCGTGGACATGAAGAAGTAGATGGGTTCTTCCAGGAAGAAAATACAGGGATTAAGGAAGACGTGGCTACGGATACATGTTTTCCAAATACCCACAGTCAGCAGACAGGGGAGGGAAAACAGGCGTCTGAGAAGACAGACAAAATTCTGAAAGTGTGCCCAGAAAGTTCCGTGTCAGAGAAGCACATTTCAAGGAAAGGGCTGACCAGCTATGTCAGTGATGGAGAAATCTAAGGCAGATGAGAGGAGGATGAACACAGTAGAGAGGAATTAAAGCAGCTTGTGATAAGTTGAAGGCAAATTTGAAGGAAGATCATTTGGTGACAATCCTCCAGGGGTTGTGCCAATGACACCTCATATTTCATCTCCAGCTCAGCCTGAACAGATGGCACAAATGAGACTCTCTTCATGAGGGTTTCCTCTGGATTTATAACCTAGTCAGTCCCATTTCCTTATTTGCCTCCAGAAGCGCCGGAAGCAAAACCCCATGTGCATTCCCAGAAGAGGCAGAATAAGGCTCATTAACAAGGTGTTTGAGATGGCTCTGCCTGCAGCTTTGTGAAGAAACTTTACGAATTAGCAGTGTAATATGTAATACAGCACACTCTCTCACCACTGCAGACCCAGGTTTCAGTGCCTTATATTATAGCTATGTTTTACATGAAATGTAATTGGTTTCTGAACTGTCATATTTCAGCATCTTAAAGTTAGCATTAAAAGTAAGATTGATAGGGCTTCCCTGGTGGCGCAGTGGTTGAGAATCTGCCTGCCAATGCAGGGGACACGGGTTCGTGCCCTGGTCCAGGAAGATCCCACGTGCCACGGAGCAACTAAGCCCGTGAGCCACAACTACTGAGCCTGCGCCTCTGGAGCCTGTGCTCCGCAACAGGAGAGGCTGCGACAGTGAGAGGCCCGCGCACTGCGATGAAGAGTGGCCCCCGCTTGCGGCAACTGGAGAAAGCTCTCGCACAGAAACGAAGACCCAACACAGCCAAAAATAAATAAATAAATAAATCTATTTTAAAAATAAATAAAAAAATAAAAATAAAAGTAAGATTGATAAAGTTATTTTCATCTTAAATATTAAGAGACGGATTCCTGTGAGAAATGGAAATATGGCACTTTCTTAATTTCCAGATTTAGCAAATCCCAAACCAAACCTTTTCATGGTAATAAATCTTTTTATATTTCACTGAAGTCCCCTCTAGTCTAACCCAGAAGTTGGAAGTAAAGTGTGAAATTAACACTTGTTTCATTTCTGTAAAATACTTCATTTCTTTTTTAATATATAGCACTCATCCAGATTTTATGCATATGTTTTGAATTTTATTATTGTCATTTCAAATACTTTATCATATTTTGCTATACTCTATGATGTATTAGGAGTTAGTGAAGAAATAAGAGTACAGTGTGATTAATTATAGTCCAGCAGTTATAATTCTGCCTTTCGATTAATCAAAGTAATTTCTTTTGTTGTAACACAAGTAGGTGTTTTACAGACACAATTTTTCATGGACCAGTAATAACTCTGCACTTTATGGAGCTATTTCTGGATGTAAATAATAGAACACAACGTTGAGCTAACCCCAGTATTCTCGTAATAACTAAAGGCCAGGTACCAAATGAAACACAGGAATCCAGCTGGCCTCTGAGAATGATCTAGAACCAGGGCTTTGTCTGTGCTCTGCCTGCTCTTCCACTTCATAGTTTTCCTCTGAGGACTAGCTTCTTCTGCTCCTCAGTCAACATACGACACATGGGGACCAATAAGCTCTCTGATTTATGTGTTATAATTCAGCCATCCAGGGAGAGACTGATGCTCTCTCTCCCAGTTCCGATTTTAAAATTCTGAAGCAAAAGATTGGCTAGTTTTCATCAGTTATCCATTCTTAAATGAATCAACTCTGGTTACAGTGGGGTCCAGAGAGGAGAATGGGATTTTTTGACCCAGCCTATCAATTACGGACAGGAGCCATGGACATACTGGACAAAATAGCTGCCCAGAATCTCCAGCCACTCTGACGGGGAAGAGGAAATGAAAAGTGTGTGCTACAAGAGACTCTTCTTACAAAGTGTTGAGATAACTGTTGATTCCGTCACTTAAGTCTTTTTTTTTTTAATCAGCTAATTTACTTAGAAGACAACTACAACCATAACTATCATTTGGGTCTGTTTAAAAAATTTTATTTTAAAATAGTTGTCTTTAAAAAAAATTCTGTTTCCTGGGCATGTGAAAACACACTGGTTATATTTAGTTGCCTATTGGGGAACTCTGGTGGAAAATTGAGTGAGCAGGGGGACATATTTAAAATAACACAAGACAGCTGGTTTTATCCAGTCACTGACTGGTAAGGTGGAGGTGGGGAACTTAGAGGCTTGGAATTCCCCTTGGTTACTCTAGACAATACTAAAGTTGCTGACTCAATCCCCTCCATGTTTGCTTTCCTCCAACACAGAGATCAAAAGGTGAAAACTCATCTTCCCAGCCTCCCTTAAAGGAGGGGCCTTGCTATTTGGTTCTAGCCAACAGGACATAAGTGGAAGTCCATTAGTGCTGCCACTTCTGCTTTTCTTTTTCCTGCCTGGAAAGCTGGGAGGATACTGAGGTCTCTGTCATGTCTAAGGATGACAGAGCAAGAAAAGAGGAAGAAGAGGAGGAACCATGGACTGCCCAGGCCTGAACTTCCTGTTTTCTTGAGACAGATCAACTCTATACCTTATTGAAGCCATTCTGCCAGATTTTTCTTCGCCTCACAGCTGATACAACCCAATAGATGTAGCCATCAGAACATCAAGGAAGTAGAAAATACAAGTCCGTCCCTTGGTACCTAAAGGTCACCAACTTTGACTGCAAATCACGTTACTCTTTTGGGGGCCACAGAAGGCTGAATACTGGTCCCTCAAAGATGTTCACATTCTATCTCCAGAACCTGTGAATAGGATATCTGTGAATATGATACCCTACCTGGTAAAAGAGATCTTGCAGATGTGATTAGGTTAAGGACCTTGAGATGCTGAGGTGATCCTGGATTAACCAGGTGGGCCCAATGGAGTTACAAGAGTTTTTACAAGAGGGAGGTAGGAGTGTCAGGGTCAGAGAAATGTGAGGATGGAAGCAGAGGTCAGAGAGGAAAGAAGACGTTATGCCACTGGCTTTGAAGATGGAGGAAAGGGCCATGAGTCAAGGAATGCGGACGACCCTTAAAGACTGGAAAAGGCAAGAAAATGGATTCTCCCCCAACCAACCCCCCCCCGAAGTAATGCCCCCATGTGGACCCATTTTTAGACACCTGACCTCCAGAATTGTAAAATAATAAACTTTTATCGTGATAATACTTAGTTTGTGAAAATTTGTTACAGAAGCAGTAGCAAACTAACCTAGGGGCTTTTAATTAATGACAATATTGGCATACTGAACTCCTACAAGGCGTCCCAAAGGATGACTCACCCTCCAGCCACCCCTCAAATCCATTCAGGACACTGCAGGGCAGCATGAGGCTGTGTCCTTTCAGTAGATTGAAAATTTCCCCTCTGATATAATGAGAATGACATTGTAGACTTGAAGGCAAATCCAGTTTCTTTGATCCATAATTGGTTTTTTGTCAGTTTCCCAGAGGTTTTTGTGACTACTGAGTGGAAATTTCATTCATGTGACATTTAATATAGAACTCTCTGAATGCATGATTAATTTTTGCAGATCAGGTATTACTTCATTATCAGATTTACAGAAAGTAGCAACGTAATTATAAAGCAGCTATTTTCAGCATGCTCTGCCCGGGTTATTTCTCCGCCAAATCATTACGCCCTGGGAAACAACACGCGGCACTAGCAAAAACAAGTTGAACCTCGGTGAGCAATCCCTTCAGATAATTGCATCTTTATTATTGACGGTTCCCTTAGGATTTGGGAGTCTTGAGATCTCCTCTGCCCCTGGACTGCAATTCATTAAGGTTTCCATCCTGAGCCAGTTTTAATTAAACTGTCCTCCTTTTCTCTTTAGCTCCCCATAGCTCATCCTTCTTAACAGGTCACAGTGGTAGAAATCCAGCTGCTGGGTTCAACTGAGACCCAGTCCCCTCCTGTCATTTCAAAGAATCTCCTCTCAGTTTATAAGTTCAGCATTTTACTGGGCTGAATGAGCATAAAATATACCTGCGTCCGCAAAAAAGAAAACAAAAAATAAAAAGGAAAAAAAGAAAAGACAAGCATCTCAGTTCTCATCTTTTAGAAAATAAAACAGGTACTGTTTTATTCATAAGCTCACCCCATGTTTATGACAATAATGCTAGGTGATAAATAATGTCCTTAAAAAATCAACTTTTGTCTTTCTTCATCCTGAAATTTAAACTGCCTTGTGATGATATATGACAGGACATGACATGATATATGCTATGATATAGGACAGACAGATTTCTGGAAGGTTTATAACTTTTTATCCCCTTTCCAATAGGATTCTCTTAACTGGCTATAGTCATTTTTCATTTTATGTACAAAGTGAAATAGATTTGTTTGTCTGTTACTTGATTATTTTCACTGAGAAGCAATAATATAACTGCATCTCTTGTTAGTTGTCCTTATAAGTTTTCAGAGCGATAACTGTTTCAGTAACACAGGTTCTCCTTCACTGTGGGTAAGAAAAAAAAGGAGCTTCTTTGTTCATCCAACAATCTAATAAATATTCATTGAGTGCTTTCTTTGTGCAAGGCTGAATACAAGGCAATGCATAGAATATAAAATTGTCTAAGACAGGCTCTACTTGGAGGCAATTCACTGAGTTACATTTTACATGTTAACTCTCATTGTCTACCTCAAAGAAAAGCAAAGGACTCCTCATTGCCACCCCATTTCTCATTACAGTGTTTGGGAGAGAAGATGTGAGAACAGAGTCTGGAGGAAAGGTAATTAGTTAGGAGGCATCATCTACTCATGAGGTATTGCAGGGACAAATAGAACAATAGAATAAAGAGAAAAATAATGTTATAAAATACATTTACAAAGAAAGACTTGAAAAAACTTACTGATCGGCCATTATGTAAATACGTAGGTACATATAAAACATTTTTTCTTTTAATTTCTTTAAAATACATATAATTGTTTAACCAAAAGTTAAAGCATTGTCTTATGAGGTTTAGAAAAAATATATATGTAGTACAAATGAAAACTACAGCATAAAGGATTGACTGAAGTGGAGATAAATGGAAATATACGATATCGTTACAAAATTGCTATGTAATGTGAAATGGTATAATATTTACTTTATAAGTATGCTATTAAAAGTTAAGGATGTATATTTTAATTCCTACAGCAACCAATAAAAATTAATGAAAAGAGGTATACCCAAAAAATCAATAAGTAAATTAAAATGGAAGTCTAAAAATTATTCAAATAAGCTCAAGGAAAGCAGGAAAGGAGAACAGAGGCAACACACAGAAAACAGAAAATAAAACGGCAGAACTAATCCAACCATGTCAATAATTACATTAAACATTAAAGAAATGCATTGGGTGATGAAACATTTTTCACCGAATGGTGCTAGAACTGAATATCTATATAGAAGATACTGGACATCATTCCCTATTTCATGCCATACCCAAATATTAATTTGAGGCATATCATAAACCTAAATGTAAAACCTAAAATCAGAGAGATTTTAAAAGAAAAGATAGGAGAATTTTAAGTAAGCCGCAGAATGCAATATCAAACAAATAAAATTGATAAATTATACTGTATCCAAAATTTCTGCTTATCAAAAGACACTATTAAGAAATGAATAGGCAACCTATGGATTGGGGAAAAAATATTTGCAAAACTAGTATCTAAGCTATATAAAAGGTGGTCTCAGTAATAAGAAGACATAAAACCCCATTAGAAAAATAGACAAAAGATTTGGACAGACAATTCATAAAACAAGATATACAGTCAATAAACATGAACATGCTCTTAAGTATTCATTAGAGAAATGCAAATTAAAGCCACAATGAGATTTCATTATATGACCACCAGAATGGCAAAAAGTTTTTAAACTGAGAACAGCAAATGTCAACGAGGATGGGAAACAACTCATACGGTTGGTGGGGATGTAAATGGTATAACCATTGAAAACTGTCTGGCAGTTCTTATAAAATACACATACCTATGCTATAACCTAGCAATACCACTCCTAGGTATTACCCCAAAGAAATGAAAAGTATTGTCTACATAAAGACATATAAGAATGTTCATAAGAGCATTCATAACACTGCAAAACTGGGAACAGTCTAGGTGTCCATCCAAAGGAGAAAGGATAAACGAAACATAATATATTCATGGGATATCACTCAGCAATAAAAAAGGAATAAAAACTACTGATAGGGCTTCTCTGGTGGCGCAGTGGTTGAGAGTCCACCTGCCGATGCAGGAGACACGGGTTCATGCCCCAGTCCGGGAGGATCCCACATGCCGCAGAGCGGCTGGGCCCATGAGCCATGGCCGCTGAGCCTGCGCGTCCGGAGCCTGTGCTCCGCAACGGGAGAGGCCACAACAGTGAGAGGCCCGCGTACCAAAAATAAAAAACAAAAACAAAACAAAAAAAACTACTGATACAAGCAATAGCATGTATAAATTTCAAAGTTATGCTGAAAGAAAGAAACCTCAGGCAAGAGAGTACATACTATGTGACTTCATTTATATGAAGTTCTAGACGATTTAGAACTAATCTATTGTGGAAAAAAATCAGAACAGTGTTCCTTCTGGAAGTGTAAAGGCAGAGATTAATGGTTCAGGGACATAAGGCAACTTTTGGAGGTTATGTTAATGTTTTATATCTTGATAAGACTTTGGGTTACTCAGGTGAATACATTTTTCAAAGCTCATTAAATGATATATTTAAGATTTGTGCATTTAATTATATGCTGAACCAAAGAAAACTGTAAAAAAGCATTAAACTCTAGTTAGAGATACGCAAACTAAAGTCTTTAGGATGAAGTCTATGAATCTGAAAGTATCTGAAAGTTACTTTGAAACTGATAGACAAGATGGATTGATGGATGGATAACAATGGATCTAATAAAGCAAGTTAGTGAAATGTTAGTGGCAGTTCATGACAATGTTTTCTAACATCTCTGCATGTTTAAACTGTTGGAAAAAAATGTTGGAAAACATTTAAAAGTCAATCAATATAATGCCCAATTAACAGAATAAGAAAAATAAAGCAATTCAACTTAATAGTTGCAGAAAAACATTTTAAAAATGCAAAACCTATTTATTATAAAACTCTTAGAAAACTAGGAATATAAGGGGACTCTCTTAAACTGAAATAAGTTACAGACATGCTCACACAATCTATAGCAATATCTATTTAATGGTGATTATTTTAGAGCTTTCCTTTTGAGATAGAGCATAAGACAAGGTTTCCCACTGTCATTAATTTTATTCCACACTGTTCTGGAAGTCCTAGTGAGTTTAATAAGACAAAAAAATTTAAATCAAAAGAAATAAAAGGCATTAGCAATAGATTAAAAAAATAAAAGTTTACTATTTGTGGGTATGACTGTGTAAATAAAAAATTGAAAATATTTATAAATTACTTAGAATTAATCAGTAAATTTAACAATTTTGCTGAATATAAAGTCACTATACAAAAATTAATTGCACCTCTATGTACCAGCAGTAAAAACTTAAAAAATTTAAATTATAACATTAAAAAAAATGAAAAATAGCAATTCCCTTGGAATAACATGTGAGACTTTTTCTTACAGAAAATTACAAAATTTTGAGATAAATTTAAAATGATATAAATGGAGAGATACACATTGTGCGTGACTGCAAGTTTCAGCATTACAAAGATATCTGCTTTCTCCAATGAAGACACAAACAGGAACTTTTGTGAAACTTGACAAGCTGATTCTAAAATTTTAATGAAAATGGCCATGGTCCAAAAAACGGATGATTTACTCTACTGGGTAACAAGACTTACTATAAAGCTACAGTAATAAAGAAAAAAAAAGGACAAATATACTAATGAAGCATAATAGAAAAGGAAAAGATCCTTGCATTTACGTTCATGATACTCAATAAGGTAGGCATGAAGAACAGTAAAGAAAAGTCAATATTTTGAATGAATGATTCTGGCTAACTTGGACATCTATTTAGAAACAAAATAGAATCTTAACTCTCTGTCCCCCACCATGCATAAACATCAGTTCCAAGAAGACTGTAGATCTAAACACAACAGACACAACAATAAAGTATCTAGAGGATAATATAGGAGAATATTTTCATAATCTAGGCTGTTTATTTCTTTTAAAAATTAATTACTTTTTCTTCCAGTTTCATTAAGATACAATTGACATACAGCACTGTATAAATTTAAGTCATACAGCATAATGATCTGACTTACATACATCATGAAATGATCACCACATAGTGAACAGCCATCATTTAATATCGATACAAAAGAAAAGAAAAAGAAAAAAAATATTTTTTCCTTGTGATGAGAACTCTCAGGGTTTATTCTCTTAGCAACTTTCAAATATAACATACAGCAGTGTTAATTATACTAATAATGTTGTACATTATATCCCTAATGCTTATTTATCTTATAACTGGAGTCTGTACTTTTTGACCACCTTCATCCAATTCCCCCTGCCCCCAACGCTTTGCCTCTGGTAACCACAAATCTGGTCTCTTTCTTTCCATGAGTTTGTTCGTTTGTTTTTGAAGTATAATTGTCCTTCAACACTATATTAGTGCACAACATAGTAGTTCAGTGTTTCTATATGTTACAAAATGATCATCACCATAAGTCTAGTTACCACCTGTCATCATACAAAGATATTACATTATTATTGATTATATCCCTTACACTGTACATTTCATCTTTGTGACTCACTTATTTTGTACCTGGAAGTTTGTATGTCTTAATTTCTTAGGCTATTTCTTAAACAGGAAACAATACTAACCATGTAGAAATAAATGAAAATTTTGGATTACGTTAAAATTAATAACTTCTTTTCTACAAAAGACCTTAAGAACATGAAAATTAGAGAGGATACCTGTGAAACATATTACTACTAAGGGGTTGTAGCCAGAATAATTAAGAACTCTAAATCAATAAGAAAAAGAATAGGCAACACAGAAAAATAGCTAGAGACTTAAACAGGTTTTCACAAAATAAGATATCCAAATGACCCATAAACACATGATGACCTCATCAGTAATCAGGAAAATGCAATCAGTATCACATTGTGATACCACTAAAAACCCATCAAAATGGTAACACTAAAAAGATTGCTAAGACCAGGTGTTCACAAGGACATGGAAAAATGGAAACATTCATACACTCCTGGTGAGAGTGTAAATTGGTACCAGCACTTTGAAAGACCATTTGCCATTATCTACTAAAGTTGAAAATATGCAAAGCCAATGACTAAGCACTTCTACTCCTAGATACATACTCGATATAAATAGAAGCACATCTGAAGCCAGAAGTGTACATAAGAAAATTCACAGCAGCACTCTTTGTAATAGGCAAAAATTAGAAACATCTCAAATGTTCACCTATGGTAGAATGGATAAATCATATGTGATATAACCATGTAGCAGGACAGTATGCAGCAAAAAAAGGAATTAACCACAGCTACATACAACAATAACCTGAACCTCACATATATAAAGTTGAGCAAAAGAAGCCATACACAAAAGAATACCTCCTGTAGGCATCTGTACAGCTTTCAAAGACAAACATTTCCTAAGGCCCTTCCCCGCTCCTGGAGGTAGCCTGTAACCAATGACTGTTCCACGCAGGACACCGGGAAGGACCCTGCCCACTCCAGAGCTCTCCACTGAATGAAACAAAGACTTGACTGTGACAGCCACCCAGCTTCTTCTACCTCAGGGCTTCTCAAACTCAGCACTACTGACATTTTGAGCTGGACAATTCTTTGTTTTGAGGGCTACCCTCTCTATTACAGAATATTTAGCGGCATCCTTGGTCTCTACCCACTAGATGCCCACGCATCTCCAAATGCTGCGAAATATATCCTGGAGTGCAAAATCTTCCCCAGAGGAGAACCATGGTGCAATCCTGTCCCTTTCAACCTCCACAGGGGTTCAGCCTGAAAGCATTCCCTGATAAAACTTCCCAGACGCAAATCATCAAATCTGTGGCACACCCTGATGATTTCCATTCATTCAAAAAACCATTTACACATGTGTTTATTTATTGGTAAATGATACCTGTACTATGTAATTATACATTATAAGGTTATCATAGAATATAATTATAGAACATAAACAAAAACAATTTAAGGTGACATAAAAATAAATATAATTAGTAGTTCTAATTTTTCTCTGCTCCCCGAAAGAATGTTCACTGGCACCTCCTAGAAAAACTAAACCCTACAGAGGAGAACAGTGCCCTGGGAGAAGGGAGGAAACAGCAAAAAGAACATAGGTAGAGAGTTTAGTTTTAGTAATCCTCTGAGCCAGGGCAAAAAGGAGAGAATAGTTACAATAAAAATCAGGGCATAATATGGTGATGGATAATAAGATAGCAAAAGTACTCAGTGTATATCCAGGTGGCACTGATCACCTTAATAGGTATCAGAAAAAGGATTTGTGGCTAAACAAAGAAGCAGACCAGGCATGCCTGACTACGCCTACAAGCTACCCACTAAAATTCCTATGAAAAAAAATGCAATAAGAGTTTAAAACTGGCAAGAGCAGTGAAGAGCAAAGATATGAGAGGACGATGAATCAAAGTTCAGAGGGAATTTCTTTTAACTGTATCACTGTTGGATCAAACGGTAAGTCCTTGCATTTCACAACATATTCTTACCCCTAAACTGAAATTAGTCATCACGCACTTTTTTTGGGGGGGCGGGGGGTACGCGGGCCTCTCACTGCTGTGGCCTCTCCCGTCGCGGAGCACAGGCTCCAGACGCACAGGGCCAACGGCCATGGCCCACGGGCCCAGCCGCCCCGCGGCATGTGGGATCTTCCCGGACCAGGGCACGAACCCGTGTCCCCTGCATCGGCAGGCGGACTCCCAACCACTGTGCCACCAGGGAAGCCCCCATCACGCACTTTTAAGAGCTTATTCATGTAGCATCCTCCTATTAGAGATAAATGAAACAATTAGGAATTCATACAGACACCAACAAATAACTGTAGTGACAGACTTCATTCTATTATTGGTCCATTTTAGAGGGGGTCGTAAAAACAGACAACATAGAGGGTTTTTTTAATTTAATTTAATTTATTTTTTATGCAGCAGGTTCTCCTTGTTATCTATGTTATACATATTAGTGTATATATGTCAATCCCAATCTCCCAGTTCATCCCACCAACCTCCCCCCAGCTTCCCCCATTGGTGTCCATACGTTGGTTCTCTACATCTGTGTCTCTATGTCTGCCTTGCAAATCAATTCATCTGTACCATTTTTCTAGATTCCCCATATATGCATTAATACATGGTATTTTTTTTTCTCTTTCTGACTTACTTCACTCTGTAGGACAGTCTCTCGGTCCATCCACATCTCTACAAATAACCCAATTTCATTCCTTTTTATGGCTGAGTAATATTCCATTGTATATATGTACCACATCTTCTTTATCCATTCGTCTGTCGATGGACATTTAGGTTGCTTCCATGACCTGGCTATTGTAAATAGTGCTGCAACGAACACTGTGGTGCATGTGTCTTTTTGAATTATGGTTTTCTCTGGGTATATGCCCAGTAGTGGGATTGTGGGGTCATATGGTAGTTCTATTTTTAGCTTTTTAAGGAACCTCCATACTGTTCTCCATAGTGGCTGTATCAATTTATATTCCCACCAACAGTGCAAGAGAGTTCCTTTTTCTCCACACCCTCTCCAGCATTTGTTGTTTGTAGATTCTCTGATGATGCCCATTGTAACTGGTGTGAGGTGATTCCTCATTGTAGTTTCGATTTGCATTTCTCTAATAATAAGTGAGGTTGAGCCTCTTGGCCATCTGCATGTCTTCTCTGGAGTAATGTCTATTTAGGTCTTCTGCCCATTTTTTGATTGGGTTGTTTGTTTTAACATAGAGGTTTTGAATAATATAATGATGAAAATACTTTTGTTTTGTTTTGTTTTGTTTTGTTTTTTGCATTACCATTTAAGGTCCAAGTTTTTAACCTCTCTTGGAGCTTTTTCTGAGAGGGTTCCAGGGTAATAGTCCACAAGTCCTCAGGACCAGGTTCCTCAAAAATGGTATTAAGGGCTGTATTGTGCCCCTTCCATTCATATGTTGAAGCTCTAACCACAGAAGTGACTGTATTTGGAGACAGGGACTTTAAAGGGGGTGATTAAGTTAAAACGAGGCCATTTGGGCGGGCCCTCATCCAGGCTGACTGGTGTCCTCATAAGAAGAAATTAAGACACACACAGAGACATCACAGGTGCATGTGCAAAGAAGGATGACCTTGTGCAGCCATCCACAAGGAGAGGAGAGATGCCTCAGAAGAAACCAAACCTGCTGACACCTTGATTTTGGACTTCCAGCATCCAGAACTGCGATAAAAAAAAGTCTGCTGTGTAAGCCCCCCAGTCTATGGTATTTTGTTATGGCAGCTCCAGGAAACCAACACAGATGGGGAGCTGCTTGCCTCGGTATACTCTATCAATGCATGGAACAGGCTCTTCCCTCAAATTCCACATCAGGTTTGTAGAATACGTATTACATCAAAAAAAAAGAAAAGAAAAAAGAAAAGAAAAACTTAAGAGAAACTTGATTAGAATATCTTTTATTTTTATGTTGTCAAAAGAAAAACAAAGATTGGTAAGCTTAACTACCTAAAACAAAAGAACCACCAAAAATCTAATGTCTATTATAAAAAAAACTCGAAGCAAAACTAAAAGCCAAATAAAATAGGAAAATTATTTAATCTCCAAATAAATCTTATTTATGTATTTATTTATTTATTTACTTTTGGCCTCGCCCTGCCGCGCAGCATGTGGGATCTTAGTTCCCTGACCAGGGATCGAACCCATGCCCACTGCAGTTGGAAGTGCGGAGTCTTAACCACTGGACCACCAGGGAAGTCCCCTCTAAATAAATCTTAAAAATCAACTTTGTGCCAATAAAATGTAAACTTTAGATGAAATTAATATAGTCCTAGAAAAACATAACTTACCAAAACTAACTCAAAAAATATTTTCTGTGTTCTAGCCATTAAACAAATTGAATAAACATTTTAAATTCTACTCACAAAACATAAATCAGCTGAAATGGATTTACAAGTGAGTTCTAGCAAACATTCAAAAACCAGATCATTCCAATCTTACAAAAAGCCTTCAAGAAAATAAAGAGGGAACAAACATTGCCCAACACAAATCAGTAGGAAAAAGCCAAAGAATATGGGGGGCCAAGTTACAGAATACATGCAAAGAACAAATGAACATATTTAAAAAGATCCAATTGCACTAGTAAGCTAAAATTCAAATTAAAACCATAATTAGATGCCATTTTTGCTTCTCAAATTTGCAGTTATTTTGTGGCTGTAGGGCATTGAAGACTGGTAAGAGAACAAATTGTTACAACTTTTATGGAGAGCAACCAGCAAAAATTGGCAAGACGTATCAAAAGCCTTTTAAAACTGTGTGCTGTGTGTTTTTAATACAGTGATTCTACTTATAGGAATGTATTTCTAGCAAATAATCAGAAATGTGGGCAAAGAGATATGCTTATTATATGACTAAAAAGAGGAAAAGTTGATTAACATTATAATATTCAGACATAAGAGAATGATTAAATATATTCTAGTACATCCATTCAAAAAAGTGGTTTGCACCATACAAATAATACCTTTTCAAAGAATATTTAGTGAAATAGAAAAAAATAATCCAATAATATATCACCACAGCAGAGTACAAAACTGGAGATGAAACAATCTCAACTTCATGTGAAAAATACTGAAGAGAAAGACATTAAAGACATCAAAATATTAACAGAGGTTAGTTTTATGTTGCTAAGAATATATGATATTTAGTTTTTAATTCCTCTGTGGTTCCCAAGTCTTCTGCAACTCTACATCAACTTTCACAACCAGAAGAAAAACAAAAGAATTTTAAGGGATCAGATGAACTTATTTAGGGTGTGAAAGGCTCTAATTAGAATAAGGATGAGTAAAACTAATGGAAAAACTTGGACTTACCACTTTAGGAAAGGTTGCAGGAGAATTAACAAGAATACATAGACGGCACAAAATGGAGCTGGATAGACATAGATTTTAATCTTGGTTCAGCCACTCTTTAGATGTGTCCTATTTGGAGCTTCCTTATCTATAGGCTACAAACTCTTCCTGGTCTGAAATAGATGAGCTTACATATTCGATGTGCCTAGCATGAAGTCTAATACCGAGTAGGTTTTCCATAAAAGTTAGATTCTGTTCCCTTACTAATACCTGAATCTTACCTTTTGATCTCTTAGTTTTGATCTTTTGCCCAAGATCAATATGATGCTGCCACTATTTCCAGCATGACCAACTAAAACTTGGTTCAGTAAGGCCCTATCCGTGTTAGGTAAATTTAAAATGACATATGGCACAACTAAATACAAAAATACATCTCCTTCAGGCATAGCTAAAGGGAGGACATAGTTCATTCAATGGGGACTAAAATATATGTTACTTGAATGGACAATTATTTCACTGATCTTACTAATTTTATTCAGAAGTCAAACCAGTTGTACATGGAGACGAATAAAGTGAGTCAATTTATTAATTAGATAATACCCTAATTATCCATTTTCTTCTCTATCAGGAATTTCTAAAAGGACCAAAAAATTCCATATTTTTGTGAAGAGAAAAATAAGAACATATTTTGTTGAATTGTTTCATAAAGTGGTCTTGTATGTTCTTATTTTATTTAAGATTATGAATAGTTTCAGAGAAACATTAATAGAACCAATAAATAGTGATATATAATCAATATTTGCTGTTGATAATTTTTTAAATTGGTTTTACTGAGTTGATAAAGAACTTAAGGGTACACCAGGTATGTTTCTAAAATATCTGGCTTATTTAAACATACACAAAACAGTATTATACATTTGTATATAAATATTCCAGATTAAGACAACTGTTTGTACAAGGACTTTTGGCCTATATTTTTACAATCTCAAGCAAACATTCTTTGTCATGAAACCTTGAATTAACCGAGGAAACATCTCAGTGTGAGGAAAATGAATTTTGGTTTGGGGGGCATTATATTCTATTTCTTTCTATCACAAAGCCGGAGAATTGAGCAGTGATTTTTGCCTGCCTGCTCTTTTCAGATGAGTAACGTGGAAAATTACACAAAAAGTGAAAAAAGAAACTGCCTCGTCCTTCTCAATTGCTTGGAAATGGAAGTGTTTATTCAAGCATTTACATGTTGGCCCTGGCTCCTGGTGCCCTTGATTAATATAAACTATTTTCCAGAGGCGTAAGATAAGCAGCTAGAGGCATATGGTTTCTCTACTTTGTCTCTGCCAAAATTCTCCATCTCCTCCATCTACAACTTAGAGGTCCTGAAGGAAAAATCCTGTGGACCCATCCTAACTCACCTGGACTCCTGCAATCGGTGTTCAGCAGGTGTTTTCTGGCTTCTACCCTTGTCTTTTTAGTGATCCATTCTCCACTGAGCACCAAAACCATCTTTTAAAAATGTGAATCAATTTGTCTCACTTGCTTACCTAAAACTCTCCAATGACTGCTTATTGTGCTTAGGATATAATCTGTGCCCCTTACCACGGTTTACACAAGACTCTACAAGCTCTGGCCTCTGTCTGACTTCATCTTGCCCTCCCGCTCCCCGTCCTCCCTGGGCTCTACCGGTACTGTTATTTTTACTGTTGTTCACACCAAGTGCATTCCCACCTTAGAATCCTTGCTCCTTCTGTTCCCTCCTCCTGGAATGTCTCGCCCTGAGAATTGACCATGACTGCCTTCTTTTTTGGCCCTCAGGTCTCAGCTCAAGTATTATCTCTTCAGAGAGACCTTCTAACCTCTCAATCCAAAGTGGAACAGCCCTGCTTCGTGGCTGCTTTCCCATAAACCTGCTTTGTTTTCTTCCTTAGCACTTATCACTGGCTGACATTATTTTATTCATGTATTTATTTTCTTGTTTATTGTCTTTTTACTCCTAACTAAAATTTGGCCTCTATAAAAGCAAGTATCTTGTTGATCGTATTTGCTGCTGTATCCTTAACATCCAGGACAGTGACTAGCACACATTACTCAGTTCAGGGGGATTTGTAACATGAACAAATAAATTCAGCTGTGCAACTCATCAATTGGGATTTTTTATTTGCAAGCAACAGAAACTAACTGTAGCCAATGTAAGCAGAAAGCTATTTGTTGGAAAGATATCAAGTAGCTCACAGAAGAACCAGGACAGCTGGAGAAATGGGCTTAGAAAATAGGCAGGAGCCAAGGCTACAGGGTCAGAATCATAACTACAGTAAAACCAAGAAACAATTTGACCAGAAGGATACTGCCCTCAGTCTTGCTAGGCGTGGCCACTGGACACTCTACGACGGGTGCCCCTGCCATCACCGCTACTGGATGCTGGTGGCTGCTCTCTCAGCATCATCAGACTAAACTCTCACTACCCAGGGTTCTTTACTTCCTTCCATCTCCACGCTTACATTTCCTTGCAGCAGTAATCTTAGCCACATGTCTATAACCCTAGGTAAGGTTAAGTTATGATAAGAACAATTTCTGGCCTTTGTAGCTTTTGTAGTAGAGGGTAGATTTTGTCACCATAAAATCATAAAATGTGAAAAGCAAATCATTGCTTTTTATAGTTTACAATTAGACATGACATGGAAATTCATTGATCTCACTATGCCCATGGCAGATCTTTCCATTTATTCAGTAGTCATATATCAAATATCTTCTATTTCCTTTTGTAATAAATAGTGACTGACTCAATGAATGGCTATGGAAAGTTGACTACAATGTCAAGATTGTTTATAATTAACCCTATAAAATATAAAGAGCCCTACACAATCGTAATGATCTCATGTATCTCTAGGGAGCTTTGAAAGGCTGATGAAAAGACATACCTCCACTGCAAGGCCAAGAGTACATAACCATGTGCTGTCACAAGAGAGGTAGAAGATTTGGACTCTAGATCCAGGTGCTGCACACCCTCCTTTAGTGCCTATGGGCAGGTCTCTGAGCCTTGGTTTCTTTACTTACAAAATGAAAATATTAATAAAATATAATAGTCTTCTACTACTGCCTCACCAAGTTTTTCTGAGTATCACATAGGACAATACATGAGTATGCCTCAAAGAATAAAAGATATGCACAATACATGTAAAGTATCAATATTATTATTACATAAGTAGCAAGACTCTATTGCAATTGGAGACCATTTCTATCCTAATCACAAGAACTACCATTTATTTAGCTCTTGCTATGTCCTCCAAGCATGCCTGAGCCCTTATTCTCTCATTCTCTTCTCTCCTGCCACCTGCCTGAGTACAAGCATCTCTATTAGATATCTACCAGATCTGACAGAACCTCTCAAGGGCCCTTTCCTTTCCTCTTGGCCTCATGCTTCACATGGAGAGATTTCAGCTAAAGCATCTACACTCATGGTCTCCCTCCCCAGGGAGAAGGGATTTATTTGATTAAAGAGTTTAAGGTAAGAAAGTGACCTTCCTTAGACTAATAAGTACTAATAAGTCATTTTTGCCTTATAATCATGTTGGCCATTTTGTCTTATACTTGAAAATACCTATGCAGGGAATGAAATTCTCTTTATAATGTTAACTATCTATATGCATTATTTCACTCATTGTAAAATCTTAGGTCTTGGAAATTTGATTAGTTTATGCTATGGCCGGCTATATAACACCTGGAGTATTTTATGTATATTAATTCTAGGCAAATTTACCCTTACAGTATTTTGGAAGCTCTGCCTTTATTCATAATCAAAGACATATAGACTTGCCACTTGTAAACACAATGTGATACATAAAGAATAAACACAAGTCACAGTGCTTACAACACAAGAAAAGAACAGTGGGCAGATTTTTTAAAGGCTCAGCTCAACAGGGAATAGAAAAAAAGAAAACACAAATGTCTCTGCCCTGCACAGAGAAGCCTTGCCTTTGTGTGCTGTTTCCCTGCAGATGAAAAGGCAAAGAGAATCTCCAGCCTGCATTGCCCACCCTGGGATTTGAAAGAACAAAAGAAAAGTAAACACTCCTCTGTTTCCAAGAATGACATTTAGGCAAGAATAGTCTATCTTTTCTTGTTGTTTCTCCTTCTTCCTTTACTATGAAACAAAAAGATAAGTGGTAAGTTAGAAATCCTTTTTAAAATTATTTTTGTTTGGGGGTAAGAGTTTAGTACTTCTTTTGAAAATTACAGCAGAACTTATTTTGTTTCCCTCCTTCCAATTGTCTAATGCAATATCCAGCTGTTAATTTCCAAGGGACTTCTGATTGTTTTGTGATATAATTGAAATTTAAGACCTCTGATTTTTTTCCAATGATCTATTATTCCAGGCGCTATAGGGGGTAGCCTCAGTTAAAGCTGATTGTAAATGACTTCCTCATGTGACCTAAAACCCTCTCAAAGCCTTATTCCTAGGACTTCAACTCATCTTATATGTTCATCCCAATGTTGTGCCATGATGGTAAGCTGCCCCTGGGATGGACTCAAAGGTTAAGAAGAATATTATCATGCCATGCTTCTGACCTTATAATTGTCCCAGGCTGTTGGACCCATCAGTGGGAGGTGAGGTGAGACCCTCCAATGTTGGGTAAAGTTATGCTAGCGTGCTCAATTCCAATCCACACTGAGACGTGGGGCTTCCATTACCACCTCTTTCTCACGGAACCTTATTCTAAATAGCAGGACACATGTGGGAGCCACATTCTTGTTGAATCCAAAAAGCACCACCACCAAAATAATCCCTGACTACTGCATTCAGTATCCTCATCCCCCTAAATCCTGGCGTGTTAAGACAGGTCCTGTCTATGAAATCCTTTATTTATGTTTCTTCCTGACAGTGACGCTCAGATACGGAGATGAATCACCTAAAGAGAGCAGAATCTTCTTTAGCAGTTTTTGCCAATTAAATTCACAAATGCCTTTGACCTAAAAAAGACCTTATAGGGAACTCCCTGGCGGTCCAGTGGTTAGGACTCCTCACTTTCACTGTCAAGGGCACAGGTTCAATCCCTGGTTGGGGAACTGAGATCCCACAAGGTATGCAGCATGGCCAAAAGAATAATAATAATAATAAATTTAAAAAAAATTTAAAAAGACCTTACAGGTTGAATTGGACGCTCTTGACCCCCAATGTCCTTAATATCCTATTCTTGTGGGTTTGCTCCAAGCCCTCTGGTTATTCCTTTTCAGTATCTCTCTAGGGCTCTTTGTCCTCTTTCTTTTATTGTGGGTATTGCCCAAGCTTCCATCTTGGTGCGCTGCCCTGAACACTCTACAGGACTACGGGTCACAAACCCAACTGCATACAGGGCTCTGAACATAAATAAATGAAGCAGGTCGTATGGGAGACAAATAATGCTCTCTTACTTTTTGATACAGCAAAGGACTGTCTTTTCTCATATAAGAAAACAAAAATCTATCACAAGCACAATCTTAAATGGCAGCTGATATTCAGTGTCAGTGAGGTAATGAGTCAGTGGAATGGCTGAGTCTGTGGGGAACCAGGAAGCAGCTACTTCTCAGCTTCAGTCAATGTCTTCCACTAGGTAAAATAACCATTAGCAAAATTTTTCATTTTTCAAAAGAATCTGGAAATTCAGACTTTTATATGAAATCTCCAATATTTAAAAAAGAATAGATACATGTATATGCATAACTGAATCACTTTGCTGTACACCTGAAACTAACACAACATTGTTCATCAACTATACTCCAATATAAAATTTAAAAATAATAAAAAAGTAAATAAAATAAAATTTTGCTCGAGCCTAACACATCTGCCTGCCAGAAACAGTGGGCCAAAGAGAACACATCTCCGTGGCAGATACGATCAGTGGGTTGCCAGTCGTCGGCTTCTTCACTACAGATTACTACAGGCGGTCGTTTTCAAACGGTAGAGCACAACCCACTATTAGATCATGTAATCAGCCTAATGGATCGCAAGTAGCATTTTTAAATGAAATTGAATTGCACTGAGGAAAATCAAAAATAAGAGAATACATCACATTTAATAAAGATAGGTGTTATTACAGGAGATGCACATGCATCTGTGAGTGAGTGAGAGAGAGAGAGAGAGAGAGAGTGTGTGTGTGTGTGTGTGTGTGTGTATTGGGTCACTATTAAAAAATCAATTTCTAACTGTCGTCAAAAGGTTTGAAAGTCACTGCTTAGTTATGCTGTTCCAATCCTTTATCTTCAATTGTAACTTAAATGCCAATGATTGTGAAATGTTTATCTGTATGCCAGATTTTTCTCTTAAACTTCAGTCACTTACTTTCAATTATCTGCTGGATATTATCAATGGGTAATTCACAGTTCCCACAAATGCAATCTAATAGAATGATTGAAATAATGGGCTTTGTAGTCAGACCGATCTCAGTTTGAATCTTAAGATTTGTTAGCCTGTTTTCTCATCCTTAAAATCAGGATAACTGAACTGTCTGAATAGGGCTGTTATAAGAATTTATCCATACAACAGTGCCTGGCATGTACAAAAATAAATAAATACTGCTTGAACACCAATCATAGGCATTGTTCTGGGCACTAGAGATTGATGAGTTAGCCCTTCCGTAATAAGATAGTGCTGCTTTTCAGTAGTTCACGAAAGGAAATTAAATCAACAAAGCATCTCCTTAGTGTTTACTGGATACATACTGTAATCTTTTCATAATGTAATTTATCAATACCCTTTTCAAATCACCTCTTTGAGGATTACAAGTTTATGACCACGAGGATGACCTTCTCCTCCCTCCAGAGTGTCATGAGGCTCTTCTCTCCCTGCCCCTGCTGACCAGGAGGCAGTTCTCAGAGATGTCTTAGTTGTACTGGGGTATAGAAGAGACTCTGTAATTTTGCTGTGTTGAGGAACTTGGGTGTATGTTCCACAAGTTCTGGTGAATAAGATGATGTCTGTCTTAGTCCATTAGGGCTGTTATAACAAAGTACCATAGACTGGCTGGCTTATGTACAACAGACATTATTTCTCACAGTTCTGGAGGCTGGGAAGTCCAAGATCAAGATACTAGCATATTCAGTTTCTGGTGAGAGTCTGCTTCCTGGTTCAAAGATGGTTGTCTTCTCACTGTGTCCTCACGTGGCAGAAGGGACAAAGGATCTCTCTGGGGCCTTTTCTATAAGGGCATTAATCCCATTCATGAAGGCTCCACCCTCATGACCTAATCACCTCCCAAAGTCACCACCTCCAAACACCATCACACGGGGGACTAGGTTTCAACATATGAATTTGGGGGGACACAGACATTCAGTCCAGAGCAATGTCCTTCCCCTTGAGAAGCAGTGAACACATCAACAATCTGTGGTAATCTACTGATTGGCCTTCCTATGTCTAAATCCATCCCCTTTTAATACATAGTTTACTCTGAAACCACAGACTACTTCTAGAATGGATTCTGATCACATCCCTTTACTTTCTTACACTTTCATGACTCCCCATTGCCATCTGTAGAAAGTCTAAGCTCCCAGTGAGATTTACCAGGACCCTTGTGATCTTATCCTCATCTCTCAAATACTCTCTTCCTTTCAATCAGAACAACTTGCAGTTTTCAATACTTTCAGCACTCTCTGTGACTTCTGGGCTTTTACAGGGGCCACTCTCCTCCTGGAAAGATTTTTGCTGCCCTTGCATTTCCCACTTCTCACATTTTTCCCCCAAACTTCCACCTGTCAATTGAGTACACTTTGAAATTAATTTTTTTATTCTCTCCCCTTGAAGGAAGGGGACATATCTTTATTCATTGTTATATTCCCAGTAACTAAAATGAAATGCCTAGCACATAGGAGGCCTCCATATTTGTTTCCTATAGCTGTTGTAACAAATTATCACAAACACAGTGGCTTAAAACAATCCAAATTTATTATCTTACAGTTCTGTAGGTCAGAAGTCTGACAGGTTTCATTAGGCTAAAATTATGATGCCAGCAGGGCTGCATTCCTTTCTGTAAGCCCTTGATAGGATCTGTTTCCTTATCTTTTCCAACTTCTAAAGGTCATCCACATTCCTTGCCTTGTGGTCCTTTCCTTCTATCCTCAAAGCTAGAAAAGGCAAGGGAGGTCCTTCTCACCTCCTCTTCTGCCTCCCTCTTCCAGTTCTAAGGACATTTATAATTACAAAACGCCTGGATAATCCAGGACAACTTCTTGATTTTTTTTTTTTTGGTACCCAGGCCTCTCACTGTTGTGGCCTCTCCCGTTGCGGAGCACAGGCTCCGGACGTGCAGGCTCAGCGGCCATGGCTCACGGGCCCAGCCGCTCTGCGGCATGTGGGATCCTCCCGGACCGGGGCACGAACCCGTGTCCCCTGCATCAGCAGGCGGACTCTCAACCACTGCGCCACCAGGGAAGCCCCAACTTCCTGATTTTAAGGTTAGCAACCTTAATTCCATCGGCAAACATAATTCCCCTTTGTCATGTAAGGTAACATATTCATAGGTTTCAGGAATTGGGATATGGACACCTTGAGGGCAGGGTGCGGGGGCTATTATTCAGCCCACCACAGCCGGCAGTAAATGGCTCATAAATGGATACACAGATAAGGTGTCCAGTGGATCCTTACGGTGGCTGCTGTAGTGGATGACTATTGCTCTTGCCTGCCCAGCGTTTGTTTTCTTTCTTCTGGCAATGGCACCTTCATATTTCCAGGGCAGCTCCTTCCTCTTCCTCTCATTTCATACTGTCTTAGTGGGTATATGAGTTAAAGTAATGCTAGTTGCTGTAACACAGAATGCCCCAAGTTTTAGTTGCCTCAAAAAATAATTATTTCTTGCTCACATAAATGTCCAATGAATATTTCTGGTTTGACTTCTGTCTTTCAAGTGATTCAGAGGACGCAGAGACCCAGATTCCTTCCATCTTGTGACTTCACCATCTGCAACTCATAATTGCCAATATCATGCAGGAATCCTCTTCAATCCATTCAGCTGGAAACGGAAATGAGCTTGAGCATTCAGGAGAGGTTTCTACAGGCCACATCAGGAAGTGGCATACATCACGTCTGCTCACATTCTAAGGACTAGATGTCAGTCTTGTGACTAACCCTAATGAGAAAGGAGACTGGAATTGTGGTCCAGCCATGCCCAGGAAGACAAGGAAATGGGTAAGAAAATCATCTAGCCATTTCAGCCACAGTGAGAATATTAAATAACAGTGTCCAGGACTCTCGCGGCCAAGGACTATGCTTGCGACCTAAGTTAAGTCAATCAGAAAATAAATCCTGAATGACTCTCAGCTAGAATGTATTCAATCACAGGAGCCAAAAACCACAATTCAGCGGCATAATTGCGTAAGGGATCTTAGGTCCAAAATAAGAAGTTTGGGGATGGCAGGCCATGGCAGGTATGCCAGCTCACTGAAAGGATCAGGAAGCCAAGCCTCTTTTATTTCCTTGCACCACCATCCTTAGTACGCAGTGGAGATTCTCATGGTTATAGATTGGCTACTGCACTTTCAGGCATCACTCTTACCTTCCAGACAGAAAGAAGTAGAGGGTTGAAAACTTCTGCCCACGGCTTGAATTGTGTCACATAGACCCGCCTAACTGGGAGACCAGGAAATTACTTACTTTCATTTCCTAACTTCCAATAGTGGAAGAAACGAGAAGGGATTGGAATGGGTGCTGAGTGAACACCTGTCTGTTTGCACAATTGGAATCTTTGGAGCTGATTCATCCCCTATAAATCTTTAACTCTTAAAGGTGTTCGTTCCTGCACCTATAACACCCAGGGATCCTGAGCTGTTCTGTTTCTTGTTATTTCTTTAACTTGGCTCTTAAAGCTCTCTTTTACTTCTCTGAGCTGTTATTTTTCCAATAAATTCCCTTTACTATCTTAGTCATTAAGAGTTAATTTATGTTGTTTGCCACCAACAAACCCTAACTGATATCACCTAATAAAGGATTCTGGTGTTTAAAGGTCCAGGAAGTATCAAGCTTATGAATATTACTCTTTTTACAGTTCAGAATCCATTGGGCACTTAGCCCTGTGCATGAAGTATCCCAGCAACAATTTGGAACAGAAACTTTAAGAGAATATTTGGCAGTTTTGTTAAAGTATCCAAAATACATTTATTAGAAACGGAAATATTCACCCAACAGAACATTTAGGTAAAATGAGTTTATCTCTTTCCATTTCTGAGATCCACTCTTATTTGCACAGATTGGCTAGTGACTGGAGCTGGTTAAAAAATGGTGCAAATGGATTACTAGCATTTTGTTAATGAAACTCGTCACTATTTAAATACAGTAATTTCATGAAACAATTATCATTAACTCCAAGATCCTCTTGATGATTTCTTCCACACAACTCCATGAGAAAATCACTTGAAAAAGAAAAAAAAAAATCTACCAGCTAAAATGTTTTCAGAATATAAAATGGGACGGAAGAAAAAGTAGTAGAATAGCATAGCCTCTCAGTAAACATTACATTTGCAAAAATGATGATGATAAATGATAGCATGATGAGAATGATGTCTTAATACACACTTTACTATGAATGCTACTTTAGATACATAATAGCCATCTAGAGGTGAATTTTAGAATCACAGAGTCTACTGCCTCATTTTAGAGATGAGAAAACTGAGCATCAACAAGGTAAGCATCTAGGTATGAAGAGAAGTTTGAGTTTTGGGCTATGAAGGAAAGAGGTCTACATCTGAGCAAAAGAAAAAAAATTGAAAATTATTTTTCACCTTATATTGAGGCCAATCTGCAAAAATATTTATCATTTATTCAATGATTTGAATAAGAACTGAATAACAAATTGAAATTATTTCAGGTGCAAAATATTTAATAATCAATGTGTCTTTTGTATGTATCTCTGTGTGTGCATGTGTGTGTGTGGTGATGAGATTATTTATCATTAAGGACAGGACGCTTTTCATAAAACTGAAGTTTCAGCATATGACACTGATTAAAAATATTATTATGGTAGACATAAAATAAACCAGTAAATTCTAATCAGGTTTAAAGTATATGAAAGAAAATGCAGCATTTTTGCCTAATTCAAGCTTGTTTACAAAACACCTGCAGCTATTCATACCTTTTCTCCTGTAATTTAGAATGTAATTAATCATACACCATAAACCTGAAGAGAAAAACTGTGAGTGTAGTAAAAATTCAACTCATCTAGAATTTTGAAAACTGTAAAGGAAAGTTTTACACAAGAATTCGGCATGGACAATTAGCTTGTTGCCAGTCAACATTAAACAAATGTAAATATTTTAACAGGAGGAACATTTCCAGGCAAATTATAGTCGGTTTGATTGATTATTTTTTAATGCCTGGAGAAGATAGCACAAAATTGAGTGATAATGATTTATTTGTATCTTTTAAAGGTATTGGTGTGATTGAGGGAAGGGAGGTGACATGAAATGAAGGGATATCGAGATGAGATTTAAGTCATGCATATAATGCAGGCATAATTATTTTCATGTTGGTTTTTATAAAAACTCATAGGTCCCTTCTAATAAAGTAATCATGTCCCAGAAAATGTAAATAAGGTAATAGTAAAGAAATAATAGACATAAAATACTTCTCTAGTAAATCAGAGACTTTTTTTCCAGCAGGGAAAAATACCTTAATGGAATCTCACTGTATCAGAAAGACATTATTTCCTCTAGAGTCGCAGGGTGTACATAGAGAATATTAGGAATTGTATCAATTGGGGCTATAAGTTGTAAGCAACACAATCTACTGAAGTTAGTGCAGGTAGAAAATGAATTTATTGAGAGCTAATATATTCTAATAAATCTTAAATTTCTTAGATCCCTCAGAGAGTTGTTGGTCGGGCTGGAGAAACAGGCTCAGGACTAGCCTCTAGGAAGAAATCCTAGAACCACGCCACAGAACCGGCCTGAGCGGCGTGTCACCATGGTCACTACCACCTCCACGTCAGCATCCCCAACCTGCTTCCTCCTGCAGTTCATCTCCCAGTTACGTCCTACTTACGGGCATCTGACTCCTCAGACCAAGGTCACATGCCTTCAGCTTAACCACAGGGGAGTCTGAGAATGCAAGTTTTTTGTAAACTGCCCTGAGAAGATGGAGTTTACAATGTGGAGAACTATCAACAGAGAGAGGGTGTTCAAGGTCCTCTGGGAAGTTTGGTAGGCAGAATTCTACGATGGCCCTTATGATTGCCACACCCTGGCATTTTACTCATGATTGCTTACACAGCAAAAGGGATTTGCAGATATAATTAAGAGTCCTAAACAGTTGACTGTGAGTTAACCAAAATGGTGGGCCTGACCTAACCAGGTGAACCTTTAAAAGGAAATGTGTCCTTTCTGAGAGGTGGTTTGAAGCATGAGAGGGGTTTTTCTGCTGTTCTTGAAGACATAGGGTCCATGAGTTTGACATCTGCAAGGAAATGAATTCTGCCAATGACCACAGTAGCTTGGAAAAGGATCCTAAGTCTCAGATAAGATGCAGACCTCAGCCGACACTTTAATTTCAGCCTTGTGAGACCCTGAGCAGAGAACCCAGTTACAGCTGCCCAGACTCCTGACAGATAAAATTATGAGATAATAAATGGGTGCTGTTTTAAGCTACCAGCTTTCTGGCATTTTGTTATGCACATATAAAATTAATACAGGCAGCTACAAATGACAGGTATCTCCCACAAGTATCATGTATCAACATCGGGGTGGTAGATTCTTAATAATCTTGTTACACATTTCTAAAAGGCAAAATAATTGTAGTAAACCTAATTTATATTTTGATTTAAAACCATTGTTAAATGCTGTTTAGCTGTTGTTAAAAGGCTACTCTCTGGTATAAACTGAGATTTAGAAATAAAAGAAACCAGTTACTTAACAGTAAGTTTTTGTATTAGAATGCATTATCTTCAATATACTAAGATTTTATTATTATGGTAAAAATTACACAAGTTTGTTTTTATAAAACACACAATGAAAATATTTACTTTGAAGGAGGAGTATAAGAAAAAGAGGGAAAATGAACAAATTAATAAGGAGGCCAATCAACTTTCTGATTGAGGAACAATGGTATAAGTGTATCAAATCAAATGGTTTTATACAGCCTACCTGAGGTTAAAAAGAAGTTATCCTAGAATAGAAAGAGACATGTTCTTTTTCTTCTCCCTTAGTAGTTTCTTTAATGACACGTAGAAAATGAGAGCAGAAGTCTTAAAATGATAGAGTCCAGGGCTTCCCTGGTGGCGCAGTGGTTGAGAGTCCGCCTGCCGATGCAGGGGACACGGGTTCGTGCCCCGGTCTGGGAAGAGCCCACATGCCGCGGAGCGGCTGGGCCCGTGAGCCATGGCCGCTGAGCCTGCGCGTCCGGAGCCTGTGCTCCGCAACGGGAGAGGCCACAGCAGTGAGAGGCCCGCGTGCCGCAAAAAAAAAAAAAAAAAAAAAAGATAGAGTCCATCTTTAAAACTGGTTGAAATCAGGTCAGTCTGTCTCATTAAAAAAAGAAAACATGTAGTGGTTTTGGTATGAAATGGTTTCAAGCTCAAAAGAAAACAAGAAAAACCAGAAAAAAAATGTATGAACAAAGTCCAGAGAGATATTATGGGAGAGCTATGGGAAAATCTGTTCTCCCCACACATACCCCCATACCACCTTTGAGGCCTGAACATCAACCTGAATTTTTTTTTTTTTTTTTTTTTTTTTTTGCGGTACGCGGGCCTCTCACTGTCGTGGCCTCTCCCGTTGCGGAGCACAGGCTCCGGACGCGCAGGCTCAGCGGCCATGGCTCACGGGCCCAGCCGCTCAGCGGCATGTGGGATCTTCCCGGACCGGGGCACGAACCCGCGTCCCCTGCATCGGCAGGCGGACTCTCAACCACTGCGCCACCAGGGAAGCCGAACCTGACATTTAATGACTTCTTTGAGAACAGAAGAATTTATGACCATTGTTCCTAAGCAAGACATGCTAAAGATTTCTGCATCTGAGATGTATGAATATCTGTATATTTTCTCTTTAGGATAAATGTCTGAGAGCAGAAACTAAACATTGCCATTGGCAACATGTGGCTATGGAGCACCTGAAGGTTGGGTGGACCAAAAGGAGCTTGGCTCTAAGTGTGGTAAGACACGTCAGACTTTGAAAACTTGGTACAGGAAAAAACAAAAACAAAAACAAAAAACCCTCGTTAATAAGTTTTATATCAATTATGTGCTGAAATTGTGTATTTTTTACATATTAGTTAAATAAAATACACAGTTGGCCCTTGAACAGCTCGGGGGTTAGGGGCACCCACCCCTGCTGCACAGTAGAAAATCTACATGTAGTCCTCCCTCAGTATCCTGGAGCATTGACTCCAGGACCCGCCGTGGACACCAAAATCCAGTGATGATCAAGTCTCAGGTCAGCCCTCTGAATCCGTGGTTCCTCATCCACGGATTTAACCAACCGCATACTGTGTTATACTGCTCTTATTGAAAAAACTCCCTGTATAAGTGGACCTGCGCAGTTCAAACCCTGTTGTTCAAGGATCAACTGTATTAATAAAATTAATTTCACCTGTTTCTTTGTAGAATATCATCATTCTTGCTGCCACAGAAAGATGTATGTTCAGGGCCAATGAGAATTAGAATTAGCATTTGTTCCTAACTGTTGGGAAATTCTCTTTTCTACCAGAGTTGTTGAGAAAGCTAGAATATACACCTGAAACCTTCAAAAACCATAGTCTAATTATTAGAGATGAACCCACTAGAGAATGGGGCCAATTGACTAGATGGATCACCAAAGTCATTTGAAGCCCTGAATTTATGTGAAAACTAGCTTTACTTCTGGCCTGTTTAGGAATGTGAATCAATAAATCCCCTAGGCCAGTTAAGGTTCAATTGTTTTAACCACTTGCAATGGAAAACATCCCAATTGATATAATTATTAAGATATCTATAATTATCTAAGATATCTATCTGATATAATTATTAAGATATTTACAGTATATTCAAATCATCCCCAAAAGGATCTAGGAAGAAAAGTTCTTCTAGGTGCTGCTATTATTAGCCTATAGACACAAATTATTTTGAACATTTTGAAAAGAAAGCACAGTCTCCAAGTACTTAGAATAAAATCGAACCCATAAAGCAAAATGTGTCCAATTTTGATCCTGTAGCTATTAGAATACCAGAGAATGTTAACAGATTATTGAACAACTCAAGTAAATAGATTCGGCACATTATTATTCAAGCAATTCCAGTCATTTATATTAGGGGCTCTTCAAGTTTTTAAGCCATGAAATACTTTTTTCAAAATAACTGTATATAAAAAGTTATGTACGAACACGAAATGAATGTTAGTAAAGTCAAACATCTCCTATAATAGATTTTTATTATAGTATTATTTGCAAGTTCAAGATGGACTACCAAATGCAATATGCCAGCAGTTGCTAGGAAAAAAATAAGCCAGAAGTCTTTTTGCAAGACTCAGCTTTAAGTATTAGAGAGATTGTGAATTAGAAAAGTCTAAGCAACGATAGTAGGTAAACAATTCACTATTATTACAGGAACATGGAGCCAATGTTTAATTAACTATACCTAAAGAAGGAAAAAAGGCAAACTTAATAAAGCAAAAGAAAATTCCCAAATCACTTGCCTTTGACACAAATTCTCTGCAATCCATCTGGCTCTACCCTAATGTCAACTGCCTAATCTCAACTCCCAAAGTGGAGGGTTGGAGGTCGTTACAGAAGACCAATAGTGGGTAAATACAGAGTTGACCGTTCGTGTTGATGCTAATTCTTATAATTATAGGGCTGAGGGCTCACGTGGTTCGAGGGTCATGTTTATTCTCCATGTCTCTCCTCCATCTAACCCAGTCCCCAGTCCTCACCCCCTGCCACAATATCTTCCTTCTGTATCACTTTCACGGCCCTCATCACTACCCCCTTATCCCACTGAACTATTCTGGCTGAGATATCAGAGTAGCTGACACAGTCAGAGCTGGTAAAGAAGGATGAATGACCCTCTTTGCCTCAAATTAAAGGAAACCTCCAGAAACGCTTTCAGAGAGTCCACACTCCTCCGAATTATCTGGAACCCTAAAGATTCTCTTTGGACTATACGGACCTTCAGTCAACCTGCCTGCATCACTTATTTTCCTCCTGCCTCCTAGCACTGAAATATTTGCTATCATATAGGAAGGAGAATCATGTAGCTAAATGTAAGATTATGTGTAGACATGAAAAAGAAAAATAATATAAAATTAAAATCCAGAAATTCACCACATGGGTTCCTGATTATCAATCATTTTATCTAATAATAAAACTTTTTGCATTACTTCTAACTCTTAGGACTACTAACACAGATGTAAACATTCAATGCCTCTTAAAAATGTCAAGTAAAAATTTGCTTGTTAAGCAACTCCAGTATTATTTGTACAGATTTCTCAAACAGATGGTTAACAAGAGTTAATCATCACCTAATATCTATTATGGAGCCAGAATATACAAAATATAATGGAGGGAATCATCTGAAAAAGTCCATTCCAAGGGATGAAAACAAGCCCACGCAAAGCAGAGAATGCCACGTGTAAAGCTATTCAGTTCAGCATTCAATCAGTAGTATGAATTGAGCACCTACTGTAAACCACATTACATGAGGCACTAAGAATTCCCACAGTAGGAACAAAAATCTCTCCAAGGGGCATACAAAGATATAATTCCCTAGTGGTCTAGTCTTGGGATTGTGTTGCATTTAAACTTTGACCTTTTCTTCTGTTACTCACAAAAGTTCTTGACTGTTGTAATACGTGATTCAGGAGAATTTTATTTTATTTTATTTTTTAATTTTTTTAACCTATTTATTGGAGTATAATTGCTTTACAAAGGTGTGTTAGTTTCTGCTTTATAACAAAGTGAATCAGTTATACATATACATATGTTCCCATATCTCTTCCCTCTTGCATTTCCTTCCCTCCCACCCTCCCTATCCCACCCCTCTAGGTGGTCACAAAGCACCGAGCTGATCTCCCTGTGCTATGCGGCTGCTTCCCACTAGCTATCTATTTTATGTTTGGTAGTGTATATATGTCCATGCCACTCTCTCACTTTGTCACAGCTTACCCTTCCCCATAGCCTCAAGTCCATTCTCTAGTAGGTCTGTGTCTTTATTCCTGTCTTGGCCCTAGGTTCTTCATGATCTTTTTTTTTTTTTTTCCTTAGATTCCATATATATGTGTTAGCATACAGTATTCGTTTTTCTCTTTCTGACTTACTTCACTCTGTATGACAGACTCTAGGTCCATCCACCTCACTACAAATAACTCAATTTCGTTTCTTTTACGGCTGAGTCATATTCCATTGCATATATGTGCCACATCTTCTTTATCCATTCATCTGTTGATGGACACTTAGGTTGTTTCCACATCCTGGCTATTGTAAATAGAGCTGCAATGAACATTTTTGGTACATGACTCTTTTTGAAGTATGGTTTTCTCAGGGTATATGCCCAGTGGTGGGATTGCTGAGTCATATGGTAGTTCTATTTGTAGTTTTTTAAGGAACCTCCATACTGTTCTCCATAGTGGCTGTATCAATTTACATTCCCACCAACAGTGCCAGAGGGTTCCCTTTTCTCCACACCCTCTCCAGCATTTACTGTTTGTAGATTTTTTGATGATGGCCATTCTGACTGGTGTGAGATGATATCTCATTGTAGTTTTGGTTTGCATTTCTCTAATGATTAATGATGTTGAGCAACCTGCTGAGGAGAATTTTAATTACTCTTGGTCCTTTGCAATATTCAGGCACCCTGAAGCTTCTGGGAACATCTTACACTTTGCCCAAGTAGATCCCTCTCTCATTCTTACGCTCTAATCCCTGCCATTTGGTCTCTTGATTATTTTCTCTCCTTGTTGATAATTGTCATCCTGCTACATGTTTAAATAGATCTTGACTTCAGGGATCCTCTGATACAACGAAGTAAGAAATATACATAAATATTTGAATACTGGGTGACACAGATAGGCACAAGTTTCCATGGAAATATAGAACAGAGAACAACTCATGTTGGGCTGGGAGAGGAGGCTGGGGTCAGGGACAGAGTTAGGAGGGCTTTGTGATAAAGAAATGCCCTTATCCCAGGTGAGTCTCTCCTAAAGAAAACCTAGGTCAAAACTATGAAAGGGGCTTCCCGGGTGGCGCAGTGGTTGAGAGTCCGCCTGCCGATGCAGGGGACACGGGTTTGTGCCCCGGTCCGGGAAGATCCCACATGCCGCGGAGCGGCTGGGCCTATGAGCCATGGCCGCTGAGCCTGCGTGTCCGGAGCCTGTGCTCCGCGACGGGAGAGGCCACAACAGTGAGAGGCCCGCGTAACACACACACACACACACAAACTTATGAAAGGCCAACGTTTTTGTCTCCAATTACAAAATGCATTCAGTTTTATCGGACACTTTTTTCTTTAAAAAAAAAACAAAACCTCTCCCAAGTTCTTGACAGTACTTGATAATTACTATACACATAGTTCCCTCAAGTTCTATTTCACTGGCATGCATTAAGGTGGCCTTCTCCATTTGCTGCCACTTCCTTCACAAATATCAATAAAAACATATGCTTCTATTAGGAAATACACACACACACACACACACACACACACACCCTAAAACAAAAAGCCATAAAATCTGTAACACATCAAAATTCAGAAGGAGCTAGAGCAAAATATAAGAAGACGAATATGACTTAAATTTATAAATCTGCAAGCGGTATGTAAAATCATCTTTTTAGATTTTCACAGTTTTTCCTCTTGCTTAATATACTCAGAAATAAATAAATATGTATATACAAACAAACAAAAACCTCTAGGAGCCTGTTCCCATTCTTAAAGTCAGGTCTGAGAAGCTCTTAAATTTGACCTCATCATGGCTGTGAAGCCAGAAGGATACAGACTAAGTGATTTATCACACATAGTAACTTTACTTTAAAATGCACCAAAAACAGAAATTCAAGGTATAGATTGTAATGTAATTTTCAAGACTATTTAAGAACCCCTTCCCTCCCTACCATGGAACTACACAGTTATTCAATTAATGTCAGGTGAATAAATATTATCCTTTAATGGATATCTCATTAGCCTGACACAAGCTGGAGCACACTGTTCTTTGTCACACAGGTACATTTCTTGCTATAAGATGATAAGTTTCAGGAAATATGGTGCATAATGGAAAATTCATTGTTCCAGAAGCGATGTGCATAACGTATAATCTTGTAAATTAATTCTGCCTGGGCTACGTTCCAGTATTCTAGAACAATTACTAGCAAAGGAAAGCTACCAAATGGCAGGAAAAACAGAGTTCACATCCTGCTACACTCCCCCTCCCACAGCCGAGAAGTTTGTCAAGACCCCACAAGAAGTCTCTGTGTTTCCCTTCTAAGCAGTAATTTCATTAAAATACATGCTGCAAACAAAGATGTGAGTGGGAAAATGAGTAGTAAAAAGTGGCCAAAAATGGAGTTCTAGAAACCATATGGTAAACAACTGCTGATAAATATGAACATTCTGGCAAAGTTAAGGGTACTTGTCAGTACAGAAAAAATATTCAGGACATCTCATTAATATCCTTTTATTAAAGTTATAGATGCTGAAGCCTAATTCTTCCTTCAGCTTTTACCTTCAGCTTATTATTCTATTTAAAAACCTAGCAAATATTTACAACCACTTGTTAAGGAGATTGGAATAACGCTGGTTAATGGTCACTTATACCCTTGGTAACCTAAACACCTTCAAATATTGTAAACATTATTTATAAATTTAATATATTCTATTTTCTTTTAAGTTAAAAATGTCTGATTGGCAAACCCTTTCAAATACTTAAGTAATTCAGATATATCAAATTAACTTTATGACTATGATGAAATTTGAGTCCTCTTAATATTCAAATACTGTATATAAGCTTAGTAGTACTCACCAAAATCAATTATTCAATACACATTTGAAACTGAAATTATAAGATTGTCACTCAAAGATTCCAGATTTCCTCAAACATATAAAATTCAAATTATGCACAAATTCCTACATAACAATATTAATACTATGGTTCTGACTCTTAAACATTTTTATACTAATCCTAAATATTCCCATAGTTAAATGATGCTTCTGTCTCAGGAAACCATTGCATTCTCAGTTAACTTAGGTAACATTTGACTAGTAATTTTTTCTTTTCTTTTTTTCTTTTTTGGCTGCGTTGGGTCTTCATTGTTGCACACGGGCTTTCTCTAGTTGCAGCGAGCAGGGGCTACTCTTTGTTGCGGTGCATGGGCTCCTCATTGCGGTGGCTTCTCTTGTTGCGGAGCACGGGCTCTAGGCGCGCAGGCTTCAGTAGTTGTGGCTCATGGGCTCTAGGCATGCGGGCTTCCATAGTCATGTCACGCGGGCTCAGTAGTTGTGCCTCGAGGGCTCTAGAGCACAGGCTCAGTAGTTGTGGCGCACGGGCTTAGTTGGTCTGCGGCATGTGGGATCTTCCCGGACCAGGGCTCGAACCTGTGTCCCCGGCACTGGCAGGCATATTCTTAACCACTGCGCCACCAGGGAGTCCCTTGACTAGTCATTTTAACTGGCAGTGAGATCTACAACTTTAAACATCCAGGGCAATTCTCACCACCTGCTATTTAGATGCTTATTATTTGAGGAGCTACCTACCTATCTCTGGCCATAGTGTCGTGTCATTATATATGCTTAAGTACCCTATGGCCAGAGATTTTGACCAAATATAATTTTCAATTTACAGAATTCCAAAAGCTCCACTTCTTACTGCATACACCTCATGGTCCAAGATACCAGTGGAGTCTTTACAATCACGTAGGGGGTCCTATGCAATCTGGGCCCTATTCCCATTCTCAGACCCACCCATTTCCTCTCTCATCTAATCTCCTACTACTCTCTCCCTTTCTCCATCCACATCAGTTTTCTAGCTGCTTTTGGAACTGGTCCAACGTGCTCAGGCCTCAGGACCATTGCACTGGCTCTTCCCTCGGCTTGAAATAGTCATCTCCCAGATGTACACGTGGCTTGCTGCCTGACCATCTATCTTCAGGTCTTTGTTCACCTATCACCTTCTCAAAGAGGCCTATTCTGGCCACCTCACTGGAAACTGCAACCCTGCCCTCTCTTTACTCTTCTCACTCAATTCCTTTCTCTTCTCCCTCTCAATGTCTCAACACATCTGACAGACTGTACGCTTTATTTATTCACTTGTTTATTGCCTGTTTCTCCAAAGTTCCACGGGGACGGGATTTTTTTTCTTTTTTCTTTAGTGCTGAGTCCTCATCGCCATAGAAG